>NC_141674.1:133621020-134821020 GCF_028749965.1 Puma concolor
ACCGTCAAGCTACTTTTCTATGCTATAATTTCTCCATGTATAAACTTGAAACAATATTATTGACTCTTCTTATAGAAAAAAAGAAAAGAAAAAAGAAAAGCAGGGTTTATGTCTAAAAGCAAAATGAAATATTATTTGAAGTAATTTTTAAAAGAAAAAGAATGCAAAAAGACAGTATTATTTGATGCAGGATATTATTTCACTTTTTGTTTTTTAATTTCATTTTTTAAAGGAAGAATCTAGCAATGAGCTAGGCTTTTACATCATGGTTTTGAATGTATCTTATGTGAGGCAAAAGTATACAGATAGATCATCTGGCCTAAAATACCTACTTGCTTAAAGCATCAATATTAACTAACTCCTTTCTTTGGCTCTGGAATACTTTCCACATTTAAGGGTCCTTCATAAACTTACTATCACTGAACTAAAAACAATGACCCAGAATCAGTTAATTTCTGGCATATTGGTGGGTTTGGGGTGATATTCAACTAAGGCAAAAAAAAATCAGAGTCTCAATAATAAAATCAAGAGCATAAGAGAAGAAAGAGGATCTGGAAGAAAAGAGAAGGAACTTTAGTTATTCTCATTTTTATCTAATGGACAATTGGCTTTCAGTTAGAAAGTACCTAGGTGTAGTTCCTAACTGGAATAGGTTTCCTCTTAGATCTTTTATATCTCAAATATTTTTCCTTCTTTATTGCTGTAATTGTACAATAAATTTTGTGGAAGATTTTTAACAGATTTCTCATTGTCACTATCATTGTCACCAACAGGATGCAACAACTGAGGGTCTTTTAAAGCTAAAATATATCTTCCTGTAGCATTATTTTTTCAAGGAACTCTGGGAAGTTGGAAACAGTTGATTAAATGCTTGTGTATTCCCTGGTCACTCATACACCTTTTTAGAGAAAATGAATATAAGAATTTAAATATTGGATTGCTTCTGGATAGAGTTATTTAAATGAAAAGGAACTGGGGCGCCTGGGTGGCGCAGTCGGTTAAGCGTCCGACTTCAGCCAGGTCACGATCTCGCGGTCCGTGAGTTCGAGCCCCGCGTCAGGCTCTGGGCTGATGGCTCAGAGCCTGGAGCCTGTTTCCGATTCTGTGTCTCCCTCTCTCTCTGCCCCTCCCCCGTTCATGCTCTGTCTCTCTCTGTCCCAAAAATAAATAAACGTTGAAAAAAAAAAATAAATAAAAAAAAAATAAAAATAAATGAAAAGGAACTAATATGCCATATAAAGTTTTTGTTTTTGTTTTCCCCCCACTGATCACTGGACGGGGGGAGGGGAGACAAACATCTATATAGTGCTAAGTAGCAGGACCGTTTTTACAAGTACTTTACATATATTAGAGATGCTAGATAAAATATTAGAAATAAACAAAATAGCAAACATTTATTTAGCAAAGGAAATAGAAAAGTGAGTTCAATTTTAATTTCATAGAATGGTTTTTTAGTATAACTTTATCTTGTGTTAAGTATGAGTATTACTGATAGACAATACTGCTGTTTATCTGAAATTCAAGTTTAGCTGGGGTTTTTTTCATTCTATTTCTTTCCTAATTCTGGCAACTCTATAAATCACTTAATCTTCATACAACCCAATGGGAAATATAATTATTCACATTTTTATAGATTTAACGAGACAGAGATTTTGAGTGTCTATTCCAAAGCTGCAGTTTGCATGTGTCAAAGCAAGTCTTCCAGACCAAGCAGTTCACCTGTAAAGCTGTTTTAAACTGCTGTGCATACAGTCTCTTTATTTTTTTAATTAATTTATTTTTTTGAAGGAGAGAGCATAAGCAGGGGAGGGGAAGACAGAGAAGGGGAGACAGAGAATCTCAAGCAGGCTCCACACTCAGTGCAAAGCCTGACCCAGAGCTTTAACTCACAAACCATTAGATCATAACCTGAGTGAAAATCAAGAGTCCGATGATTAACCACATGAGCCACCCAGGTGTCCCCACACTGTCTCTTTAAAGAAACGCTGTTTTAAAGATAATAACAGACATTTCTACAACTTTAAATGAAAATGACTTGAGCAAAACTCTATTCAATCAGTGTTTCTCTTTAGCAGCATATGAAAAGTTTTCTTTTGGTGGTGAGTTATGGGCAGACCCCACTTAAAAGAAAAGACAAAAATAATTAGGCAATGACAGTCTGTCTCCAGGTCTCACAGTATAAAGGCAAAATCCCATAAATCCACTTAATCTACAAAGCAGTTTTCAAATTCTTGATCCAATAAATTCTGATTATCAGTGAAGCACCACATATTACTTACTTTATTGTGACAATAACACTAAGAGAGCTGCTAATTTCAACTCAGATTCTCCAGTTCTCCAGTTCTCTTCCTTATGCTTTTACCTCTTATCCAGTCATGTCCTGCACTATCTTTATTACCATTTATAAAGCCCTTTGTCACTCTGACAAGTTCTGAACTCCTCATTCTTGCCTTGATTATGTTTCATCCTGATATCCAAAGACTCTCTTTTCATAGTCTGGTGGGGCTCATGTCTCTTTTCTAAACCGTTTGTTTATTCTTTTACTTTTAGCATTCCTTCACTTGTCTTCTTGAGCCTTCCAAAATTTACTACAACCTGTTTCCTACCAATTCATTTTTCTTCTTAACTTCTTTTTCTAATGTTTAAGCATTGATTGCTTTTCTCTAATTCCCATGTTCTTAATCCTACCTTGAAAAGAGAACAATTAAGCTATTCTCCTATACCCACTTTTTCTACCCCATTATCTCTCTAGAATAGGTGGAATCTGAAGTTTGTCAGAATTAGAGCAACCAAGTGCTTATTAAAATATTACTCATACTGCCTTCTACTTTCTCTCCTACTTGATTTAATTGTAGTTCTGGCCTATTACCAGCATAAACCCACTAAGAGTATAGTTTTTAAGGTACCTGGAACAGTATCAGTGTCCAGTGAATGGTTATTGGAAGAGTAAATCATCACTACATTTAATTCTGTGCCCAAGCTGTTCAGAACAGTATTACTTTTCCAAAGTCACTAGTGTCTACAGTTCCTGCCTGTCTTAGAATATAGTACATAAAAAAGAAATGGGAGTTAAGACTATACTTAATTGTTGTGACCATTTTGTAACATATATGAATGTCACATCGCTAATGTAACTAAATTGAGCCTGAAACTAATGAGCATATGTCAGCTATACTTCAATTATAAATTAAAATTTAAAAAAATAAGAGTATTTTAATAGTGTAGAGAAAATTCAATTATATTTGTGTGTGCATTTGTACGGTGTCTGGAAGGTTTTAGAAATCAGAGTCAAGGAGAAATTTGTGACTTCCACTTTTGGGTCCTACAATATCAAGAATGGTAGTTAACTGCAAATAGAAGCAGATGAATAAATTTTAAACAATTTCTCAATAGCAGACTGAGTAGACACTTTTGGGTCCTACAATATCAAGAATGGTAGTTAACTGAAAATAGAATCAGATGAATACATTTTAAACAATTTCTCAATAGCAGATTAAGTAGATACCAAGTATGGAAGGTTTTTGTTTGTTTTGTTTTGCTTTGCTTTGTTTTGGGGTAGAACTTTATTGCTTCTTTCCAAGCTATGACTAATAATCCCTCTACTTACTATACACGAAAATGAATGAAACACTAAGGTGTTTATTTTCTATCAGTCTTCCAAGGGATATTCTAAGGCAGATTTGTTATTTACTTTATCTTCTGCTTGTAGTTTCTTCCTCATAAAGATACAACAAAGAAAAAAAATTTCTGGCCCTCACAGCATCAACATGCATGCAGACATTTTCTAGAAAATTCCTCCAATTGTGGTCACAATTGTTGGGGGAAAAGTAGTAACTCCTCATTTATTTGTCATTATTATGGATTTATTTCATTTACCCATATAAATCTGTCAATAAATTTAACTAAATTTAGTTAATAAACGTTATTGGACACCTACATACCATACATCTTATTACTTGTTGTTCATACCAAAGTGAATAAACGTCTGGAAAACTCAATTTTAAAGGTAACTAAAATAGATCGCTTTACAGGCTAAACTTTAAAAATTTGCACCTAATTTTATTGTAAATATGTCTAAATATTATGATATAGACTTTGCAACCTTACATAGAGTATGTTGAATAAATTAAATCTTGACTGGCTATAATCTAACTCTCCTTATATACATATGTAATTTATATGTCCCCTAGATTTATTACTCTGATGTCTGCTCTGTGATTTATCCCTCATTGTGATAAAATCAGAGGCCCAGATGAGGTCTCTCGCTAAAGCAGATATGTGCTTTTTGAAAGTTGTGGTACTGACCTCCACCATTTGACTTTCTTCCTTCTTAGTCATCACCTCTCACGGCTCATGCCCTAGATTCTCTACTTACTCTTCTCTATCCAGTGGCTGCTTTCTGGACTGCTTTGACTTAGAGACAAGAAATCCAAGTGTGTTAGCTTTGGGTATAAACGAAGATGAAATAGGTCTAAGAGACAAGCTATGAGGTTCTTCTCATAATGTGTTAAGTAGATTTTATTAACATCTGTTGTGGTTGTCCAGGGGAATTGGGGACAAATTCCTGATAAGGGAACTAGTTAAAAGACCTCTAAGTGTTACTTACAAGAAACCACTATTTAGAGAATGTCAATGGAACATTAACATAGCATAGAAGTTGGAGAATATATTTTTAAATGTATAATTAATATAGATATAAAAGAGCCAAAGTCTTTCTAGAGAGCTTCCCTCCACCAAAGGAACAATCATTGATTTTGGAAGGTTTTTATATAAATACATGTACAAATGCATTTATATAAACAATATATTCAAACATTTCAATATATGATATGCAATTTGACTTGAAAATATGTAATTTAGAAATTGTCAATATGTGTATGTGTAATATGGAAACCTTCTAACTTGCTTTACAATAAGTCTTTGTTGTCAGGATTAAATTAGAGTTGGAAAAAAATCTAAGTCAACTGAAATCATGCAGGTGTATATTAAGAGTACTGGTTGAGCTACTGGGAGCTAGAAGACTCAGGACTATAGTTGTTATCAGAAAAACAAAGTATCTATAACATAAGGTTTGTACTAATTTTCTGAATTCAAGTACTATTTCCCTTCTGTTTACAGCCACATATAAATATCTAATATTTAATAATAAATAATAATTTAAACACATTTCATTTTTTAGTGTGCATAATTCTTAACCCCAGATGTTTGTCTAAAGCACAAAGTATTTTAGATCCTGACATAGTAGAATGTTTTAAATTATCTGGAAGGCACTCAGTCTGTCTGTAGAGTTGTGTCAGACATTTGTCCCCCCTAAAACATGTTTGATGACACTGACCTTACGGTTTGCCCTGTGGCATGGCCTTGCGTCAACCGATTACATATCTTTTAATTATTTTGATGTAGTACCTAAGTACCAGAGAGATACAAAGACTTAAAGAAACTTGCCAACTGTACTTGTGTGATTAGTTTAATCAAGTATATTTGTACTTTCTAAACAGAGACAACAGTTTTGGGAAAGTTATTCCATTTTTATTTAGGCCACATGCATTTTTTTCAGAACTTCTATTTGATATGAAAGATAATGGTTCTTATTTTTGAGGTTTTCTCATAGAGAAAGGGGGGAAAAAAGAACAGCAGAAAGGGAGCAAAGAGTGAAAAGAGTCCACAATGAAGATTTGTTGATATTGAAATTTATCCTGGTTTTAGATTCTTATATGTAACACCTACACATATAGCTCTTTAGAATTCACCTTGAACAACCTCTGAGATAAGATCTTTATTCCATCCTTCAGATATTCCCAGATCATAAAACCAACATGAATTTAGGTAGGGGTTCTGACTTTCCCTATACTTGATTTTTTCTGTAATTTTTCTATTTACACTCCATTTACATTGCTAATGAATTCTGAAAAAATATACACTATTTATCATATCAATCTTTATCATTATTCAGCAGCATATACTGTTTAGAAAAAACTTCTCTACATAAAGGATCTTGGTAGTACGAGATAAAATACTACTGTCATTTTTTTAACAGCTGGTGTTAGTGTGTAGCACTGAGAGCTTGCTGAATATAAACAAGAAAAATGATCTACTGTACAAACCACATACTGTTTATGTGGTTGTATATAGTGGTGACGACAAGCAGTAATTTCAAAGCTACTGCGTAAGATCTCATGCAATTTACTGTGAAAAATAATGATATATTGCCTGAACACTATTTAAACCACTAGTGAATAAAAGGGAGTTATTGTGAACTTTAAGATAAAATCTCAAAAGTATTGGCATTCTAATAATAGCAATCTGATTATTTAGAATTGCAATTATATAAGAGGAAACCAAGGTCTTCATAATAACAGTCCAGGAATATTGATTTTCTAGCAGAAAGTACCACTATATAAGTGATGAAGTAATGGCTTCAAGTATAGCTAATGTCTATGACTATTTTCTAAATAAGGCTGACTGATTAATAGTTACAGGATTTATTGCAGAAAGGTGTCAGGACAGGAGAGAATTGTTCTTTCCATCTGCCAACTAATTCCATCTCTGGCCCCTGGGTAATGATATCTTCTAATGCTTACTTAGAATATGTATTTATTCTTCATTCACTTCTCTGTCAATAAATGGTTGTTGAATATCTCCCATATGCACTCTTCTAGGTGCTAAGGATACAGCAGTGAACAAGTCAATGTCTCTACTCTCATCAGATAACAGACAAGCAAAAACAAACAAACAAAAAAACCCTGATAATATCAAGTGTCAAAAAGGAAGTGAAAGAGAATAACCATATACAGAAGATTAAGCATTAGGGAAGGGGTAAATATTAGACAAGGTGATTAGGAGATGATCTCTCTTAGGAAGTATCCTTTGAATTGATGCTCAAACAACAGAAGAAAAGTACCTGTGAAACAGCATTTTAAGCCTAGAGAATAGTAAATACAAAGTAGGAATTAATGAGGCAGGAATTAATATGGTATTTTGGGGGACTAGAAAAAGCCCACTAGAGCACAGGGAAGAAAGCGGAGAGGTGAAGAGAAAACTTAGGAGAAGGAAGACAGGACTGGATGGGCCATGTGAGGCCTTATGGCAATATCAAGATGTTCACATTCTGTTTTAGGTTTGATAGGAAGCCGCTGATGGGTTTTAAGCAAAGAAATATCATAATCTGATTTACGTCTAAAGAGATGAACTTAGTTAAGCATTTCTAACAAGACATGTCAGAAAAAAAATCCAAAAAACATGGGGTGAGAAGGCGGTGAACACAACTTTATTGGATGGATTTGGCTATAGAACATAGCGGCATACCTAGGAGAGTTACCCTACCAATAATTAGAACACATTGAGGAGGGAGTCTACTTTTTGAACTAAGTCATTTCCTAGTGCAAAGAAAGATGCGATATTATCACCTCAATATTTCCCCACATAGTACTGACTCTTTAATTTAACCTCTAAACCTGAATGAAACCTATATGTCTGTTTTCCAAGGAGCTCCTGACATACCAAGCTTTTTTCATATAACATATTAACATAACTTGGCCAATATCTCCTTTTCAAATTGTATTACTACAGACTAAATAGCATTGATATGAATGTTTACAGCTTCATAAAATCGACTGTGTCATGTACAATGGAAGCTATGGTTGCCTGCATATTGTAATATTATTGCATTACAGGAAGGTAATTGATTTGCTTAAAATGTTGCAACAATAAACCATTTCTCAGAAAAGATTGCTGCTTAACCAAGAGCACACCAAAGTCAATATAGAAAGACAATTTAAAGAAATTACATTTTGATCTGTTTTGCAAAGCAAGCTGGTCAGGTTACATAAGGATGAATTAGACAATGTAAATGATTCAACATGGTCAAACCATTATGCACCATTTCTGTTCTGACATACTGAGGTTTATAATTAAAATCAAATCTAAAGAGAATAAAACCTATTCAGTATAGAGATGTCAAATTTTTTTGTGGAGCATAGGATAAGTGCGTGAGGTAGAGACATTATAGATTTTACATTGACATTCCACTATACTTAATTATGTTCCTTCTTTTGGAAACTGGAATTATAACTGCTGGTCCCTGACTGGAGTGTAACAGACTAGAAAAGTCACTGTTTGTGCGGCCAATTTTATCCTCAGCCATTCACCCATAAGGTATACTGGCTGATAGAAGAAAAAAAAAAATGCTTATTGGACTAGCTTGGGAGGAATAAATTCACAGTGTTTAAAATATCTGTATCATTTCCCTTGTGATCATGTAAATACCTTTAAAAGAGCTCAACTAGTTGAATGGTCATAATCCACATATTCGTTGGCCAAAGAGATGATCATATCAGTAGCATTGGTTTCACATTTAAATAAAAGCCATCTGTTCAGAAATCAAATAGAATTTGTAGGTTTCAAGATGTAGCCATTTTGGGGACTCATTTTTCCAGATGTATTTTGGGCTCCTGATAGTTTATTTTGAACTGAATATTGCATTAGTCTTAAGCTCAATTAAGCCATCCTACTAATCAATGATACAGGCCTAACCAACCATTTTCTAGTCTAGGAAATAACAAGAATTAGCGATGTGATTTGAAAGATACATTTTCATTACTATGTCCAAGTGAGAAGATAGAAGACTCATTTTAACTACTCACTCTAATTCATTTTCCTTTTTTTTTTTTCCCTAGCATGAACAGTATTGGTCTTTTAAGTAATATCAGAGAACAGATAAAACAGTATTAACTTCTGACACAAAGGATGAGTGTTCATATGCAAAGACGAATGTAACTCTTTACTCTCAATAGGGCACTGAATCATTCTTTCATATTAATGGATTTTCTCTAGAACAACATGCTACCTTTTCTGGGACCCTTCATATCTAACGACATAAATTTTCAGAAGAGCTATTTAGGATTAGAAGAGAAGGTGAACAGCCCACAGTCAAAAAATATTGTAAAGGTGTGGCATATACAAAAATCATCTTATTAGATGAGTGCCTAAATCAATTGAGCTTCCTCCCCTCAGACAAACATGAAGACTTGACTTACCCACAGTCCTATATCTAAGAGGGCAAATGTACATTAACAAGAAATAAAATAAGACTCCAAAGCTTCATAATAACCAACTGACACTTTAATTGAAAACAAAACCTGTGAAAATTTCGGTATTAGGATTATTTTCTTGGAAAGTGTTGATTAATACTTTCATAATCCATTAGTATATAATAAAAGATAGAGCATATTTTTTATAGAGAGAAAGAAAGCAAATAGACTTGTCTTTATGTTTTCTTCCTTATAATTATATGTAATAATATTCCGACCTGTTTCTATCTTTTCATGAGAACCAAATGCTGAGAGGAAGCATTCTCTGTTTTGGTACACAGGTGCATTTATGTAAGTATATGTTCATACATTTATTTGATAAACCAATTATGGGTAAATGCTATTTGCAACTTTAATAAACAAAATTAAGTCAGCCCTGAAAATGAGTTTGTTTTTCTTTTTCTCACCTGAAATCCAAATTTTAAACCACAATGTATCAGAATCCCCTATTCAAATGAGGGTACCATTAACTGATATTATCACAAGTGACTACAGCTACATGACTGTGTTAACTACTTGAAACCTCTTCTACTCAGGATGAGGTCCACATAGTCAGGCTGTCATCTGCTTGTCATTGTTGCAATAGATCAAGGTTTAAGGATTTGGGTTCCTAACTGCTTGCCTGCTTCTATCATCAATATTACTTCATGACTGCGAAAGATATCTTGATTTTCACCTACCATTTGCCAGGAAAACAGATCTAATGTTTGTTTTCTACCCAGATTTATGCTTTATGCTATAAAGGCATCAAAGGTATGCATTTTTTTCCTTTTTAAATTCTCAATTTGTATCTTATATCTTAAGATGATAGGAGCAAGACATATATATTCAAAAGTGGTTAGTCATTCTTCAGTGTATATGCTCATTCTTGCTTTCTCTCACGCTCTCTCTCTTCTGGCCCTCCACAAACACAAACAGAAATTTATCATAACCTCATTAGGTCCCAAACATAGACATGTGTTTTCATGTACTTTCTGAACCAGAAGATTAAAAGAGAATTACAGGGTAGTCCTTCAAAGAACAGATGCTCTGAATGCATCACACACACACACACACACACACACACACACACACACACTTACTTATATGATGAAGCTGGTCATTGAGAGTTCAAGTGGAGACTGAACACAAACCAGAAACTATGAAATGGACCATAAAATTGTGCTGATTGATGTCGGGTATTATATACATTCAAAGTTCTTTTAAAGCTCATCTAAATGATTTGTAGCTTTCTATTTCTATCAGAAGATTCACATCAGTCCTTCATACATTCAAATATGAAAACATTACAAAGGCTTCTGACAGTGCATTTTTACTATTTTAAAAGGCTGGTAAGTAAATAACCCAATGGAGGAAACATTTGGTGTGTCTTCAGAGTACCTACATTTATCTTGGTATGAGCATATTAATTTCAAACTCCCTCTTAGACAACAGAAATAATCACTCCTGAGGTCTAAATATTCCACTGTATTTCTAACTCAACACACACAAAACAAGGAAACAGATTTGCGTAAATATAAAAGTCCTGGTCAAGGTTTTCATTTGTACTGGCTACCTATTTCATACCAGAATTATATACCCTGAGATAGGGAGCTTTTTACTGGTGGTTGGCAGGTGCCCAGAGGCTGCAACTAAAAACAGAAGAGGAAATGCTGCACTGCATTTTAATTCCCTTCAGATTTCAAATAGGGCATTTTCTTTTTGTTCCTAAAGCCAGTATACTTCAGGGCATGGAGCTAAAAAAGAAAATCTATGACCTCCTCACAGAGACTACACTTTCCATTTTTTTGTACTCCCTTTTTGTCTCCTGGTGGTTGGGTATATCTTTTTTTGAACACCAACACTTTCCATTTAGTTTCTAAAATTGGTTTCTAACATTATGACTTCCCTTTTCAAGGCCTGGGTTGCTTCTAACTTTTATACAGCCGTCAATTCGGGCCAAATCTCTCTAGCATGGACTCATTTTTGCTAGTCCATCTTCTAATAATTATCTGGCTGCTCTATTTTCTTGTGAATCATTCCCTTTAGTGTCTGGTGGTAACACTTTAAATATGCAGACTTAACCGAGCAGACCTCTCTGTGACCCACAGTTCTTCCTCTGCTTGGCCCATGTTTTCTAATACACATCTCTGAAAGCAATCTATTTTCACGTTGTTGAACACTTCCCTTTCAACTCTTTATGCACACAAAATCTAGCAAAAGTCAGTATCTATAAACTCTGCAGTACGGTATTAGTTTGTGGCTAAAATAAAAGCTGCCACAGAGAAAAATCATGGGGTAATACCTAGACTATTATTGTTGTTGTTGTTGTTGTTTTTTAATTTTTTTTTCAACGTTTTTATTTATTTATAGGACAGACAGAGACAGAGCATGAACGGGGGAGGGGCAGAGAGAGAGGGAGACACAGAATCGGAAACAGGCTCCAGGCTCCGAGCCATCAGCCCAGAGCCTGACGCGGGGCTCAAAGTCACCGACCGTGAGATCGTGACCTGGCTGAAGTCGGACGCTTAACCGACTGCACCACCCAGGCGCCCCATATTATTGTTTTATAAATATGTTAGAGCTCAGGGAGATAAGATTCCAGATTCTCCATTGAGCTTTTCTACCCAACGGAACTGCCATTTCTCAGATTCCTGAAATTGAAAGGGTAGTAAAGAAGAACGAAGCACATTGGACTGAGATGTAGGACTGAGGCTTTTGTAATGCTGTGGTGAAAAAGGAGGGCAGATTAATTGATATCAAAATGAAGGAAGAAGTTTTTCCTGTTAAATAAGCTATTCTCCAGGCCTAAGTTTGACATTTACACACACACACACACACACACACACACACACACACACACACACACACACCACAAAACAACCTTATATGCTTCATAGCAGCAATTTAAAAAACTCCCATTCTTGAAACACTTAATGATGTCCCAGTAGTCTAAAAAGATTAACAAACCAATGGTATCTATTTCATCACTTCAAAACCCACTTGGAAAATTTTTAAGAAACTCCCTTAAAGAAAAAGAAAACTTGAACATGCCGATAATCAGAAAAGAAATTGAATCAGTAATAAAAAATCTCCCAGCAAACAGAAGTCCAGGGATGCATAGTCTCATAGATGACTTCAGCCTAACTTTTAAAGAAGATTTAGTACCTATTCACAAACTATTCCAAAAAATAGAAAATAAAGGAAAACCCCCAAATTCATTCTGAGGCCAGCATTGTCCTGATATCAAAACCAGACAAAGACTCCACTAAAAAAAGAGAACTACAGGACAAAATCCCTAATGAACATGGATGCAAAAATTATCAATTAAATACTAGCAAACTGAATCCAACAATACATTAAAAGAATAATTCAACATGATCAAGTGGGATTTATTCCTGGGATTCACAGCGGTATAGTACTCACAAATTAATCAATGTGAAACACCATAATAAAGCAAAGGATAAGAACAATATGATCATTTCAATAAATGTATAAAAAGCATTTGACAAAGTACACTATCCATGCATGATAAAAACTTTCAAAATTAGGTTTAGAGGAAAGATACTCCAACATAATAAAGGCAACATACAAAAAGTCCACAGCTAATATCATCCTCAATGGGGAACTCTATAGTCAAGAACAAGATAGGGATGTCCACTCTCACAACTGTTATTTAACATAGTACTGGAAGTCCTAGCCACAGCAATCAGACAACAAAACGAAATAAGAGGCATCCAACTAGCAAGGAAGAAGTCAAACTTTCACTTTCAATGCAGGTAGCATGATACTTTAATTAGAAAACCTGAAAGACTCCACCAAACAAATTGCTAGAACTGATACACAAATTCAGTAAAATCACGGTATACAAAACAAACCTATAGAAATCTGTTGCATTTCTATACACCAGTAATGAAGCATCAGAAAGAGAAATAAAGGAATCAGTACCATTTACAATTGCATCAAAAACCCATAAGATATCTAGGAATAAACCTATTTAAAGAGGTGAAAGGCCTGTCCTCTGAAAACTATAAAATACTGGTGAAAGAAATTGAAGAGGACACAAAGAAATGAAAAGACATTCCATTCTCATGGATCAAAAGAACAAATACTGTTAAAATGTATATAATACCCCAAGCCATCTGCACATTTAATGCAATCCCTATCAATATACCAACAGCGTTTTTTCAAAGAACTATAACAAACAATCCTGAAAACTGTATGAAACCACAAAAGACCCCAAGTAGCCAAAGCATTCTTAAAAAAGAAAAGCAAGCTGGAAGCATTACAATTCTGGACTTCAGGTTATATTACAAAATTGTACTGATCAAAATGGTATGGTACTGGCCAAAAACAGACACAGATCAATGGGACAGAATAGAAACCTTAGAAATAAACCCACAACTATATAGTCAGTTAATCTTTGACAAAGCAACAAAGAATATCCAATGGAAAAAAGACAGTCTTTCAACAATGGTGTTGGAAAAACTGGACAATAACATGCAAAAAAATGAAACTGGACCACTCTCTTACACCATACACAAAAGTTCAAAAATGGATGAAAGACCTAATTGTGAGACAGGAAACCATTAAAATCCTAAAGGAGAACATAGGTATTAACCATATTTATACCAGCCATAGCGATCTCTTACAAGATGTCTCCTGAGGCAAGGGAGGCAAAATCAAAACTAAACTATTTGAACTTCATCAAAATAAAAAGCTTCTGCACAATGAAGGAAATAATCAACAAAACTAAAAGGCAACGTAGTGAATGGGAGAATATATTTTCAAATGACATATCTGATAAAAGATTAGTATCCAAAATATAAAAAGTACTTATACAACTCAACACCCAAAAATGAATAATCTAGTTAAGAAATGGGCAGAAGACATGAATAGACATTTCTTCAAAGAAAACATATATGTAGTCAATAGACACATGTAGAGATGCTCAACATCACTCATTATGAGAGAAATACAAATAAAAACTACAATGAGATATCACCTCAGGAGTCAAAATGGCTAAAATCAATAACACAAGAAACAACAGGTGTTAGAGAAGATATGGAGAAAGGGGAAACCTCTTGCATTGTTGGTGGAAATGCAAACTGATGCAGCCACTCTGGAAAAGAGTGTGGAGGTTGTTAAAGTTAAAAATAGAGCTATGCTATGACCCAGCAATTGCACTACTAGGTATTTATACAAAGGAAACAAAACTACTAATTCGAAGGCATACACGCACACTGATGTTTATACTAGTATGACCCACAACAAATTATGGAAAGGGCCTAAATTTCCATCAACTGTATGTATGTATGTATGTATGTATGTATGTATGTATGTGTGTGTGTGTTTATACACACAATGCAATATTACTCAGCCATAAGAAAAAATGAAATCTTGCCACTTGCAACTACATGGATGGAGCTAGAGAGTATTATGCTAAGCAAAATAAGTCGGAAAAAGACGAAGAGAAATGAGATTTCTCTCATATATGGAATTTAAGAAATAAAAAAAAAACCTGGGGGAAAAAATAGACCAGGGTGAAGTGGGGCAAACCAAGAAACAGACTCTTAACTACAGACAACTGATGGTTACTTGCAATGGGGGCAAGGATGGGGATTAAGGAGAAAACTTGTGATGAGCACCCGGTGTTGCATGTAAGTGTTGAATCACTAAACTGTACACATGAAACTAATACTACACTGTATGTTCACTAACTGAAATTTAAATAAAAATTTTAAAACAAAGAAGCATATGGGAAAACATAAAGAAATTCCCTTTAGATGTGAAACCATTTGACGAGTTCTGAATTACTGGTTTTAAGATGTAGCTCAGGGGCGCCTGGGTGGCGCAGTCGGTTAAGCGTCCGACTTCAGCCAGGTCACGATCTCGCGGTCCGTGAGTTCGAGCCCCGCGTCGGGCTCTGGGCTGATGGGTCAGAGCCTGGAGCCTGTTTCCGATTCTGTGTCTCCCTCTCTCTCTGCCCCTCTCCCGTTCATGCTCTGTCTCTCTCTGTCCCAAAAATAAATAAACGTTGAAAAAAAAATTTTTTTTAAATAAAAAAAATAAAATAAAAAAAAAGATAACAGAAATTACCAATAAAACATTACTTGCTAAAAGCCCATGGGAGGGACAAGTTTGACATCCAATCATGCTGATTGGATAGAAGATAATAAGTTTATTTTGAGAAGAACACTGAACACTTAAAGACTTATTTGATCAACACTGTAACAAAATTAATTGCAATTGAAGGAAATGTGAAGGAAATGTGACAATATTTTTTTCTCATGCCATAGAAGAGGGAAGAATGTCAGTAAATTATGAACCTGACATTTAATTGGAGTCAATGAAAATACATGCCCAAAGTATCTGTGCCAGAGACCAGGAAATTAAGCTGCCAGGAGGACACACATTTTGAAATAGAAGATCTTGTCACCAATTCTCCTCATATGCATGCTCCTGCTATAGTGTATACAGACATATCTTGGAGATATCATGGGTTCAGTTCTACACCACCATAGTAAAGCAAATATTGCAATAAATCAAATAAAATTTTAGTTTCCCAGTGCATATAAAAGTTAAGTTTACACTGTACTATGGTCTATTAAGTGTACAATAGCATTTTGTATAAAAACAAACTCCACATAGCTTAATTAAGAAAAAAAAAAAAACTTTACTGAGAGAGGAGCCAAGATGGTGGAACAACATGAAAGATGTTTTTTTTTTTTGTTTTTTGTGGGTTTTTTTGCATCTCTCATCCCTGAATACAGCCAGATCAACACTAAACCATTTTGCATACCTAGAAAACTGATTTGAGGATTAACACAAAAATCTCCACAGCCTGAACCACAGGACTTGGCAGATACACAGTACAGAAAGGTGAAAAACGGGAGAGAGAAGCTATGGAGGGCAAAGAGCTATTTTTGCTTGTGGAGAGAGGATGGAGACAGGGGTCGGGGGGGAGTAAGAGAACAGCACCCCCGCCAAAAAAAGCTTCTGGAGAGAAAGTGACAAAGTAGAAACAGCTGGATAGACTGAACAAAAAAGGGAGAAAGGAGAAAGAAGAGGGTTTCAATCCCATTAAAACTCTATAAACAGGGGTAGTGCAGAGTCTGGAAGTCTGCAGCTTGATACCTGTTGGTGCTCTGCTGGGAAGGGTGAATCCCCAGGATCAGATAGCAAGGTCTGAGGGGTCCTCAGGCCACATGAGGAGTGGCAGATCCCCTGATGGGAGGACATTTGGTAGAGGCTGTGTGGCCATCTCACAAAGGTTCCACTGGACCCTGGAGAATAACCACATTCACTGGTGCTAGAACAAGGACAGTAAGAGGAAAGCCTGGCTCCAGATGTGTGTTGTGATTTTCCATAAATACTGAAACACTGCTGCTACAAGATTGTGTGAACTTTTTCTGGGGCAGGCTGGCACCCAGCCGCAGTCTCTGAACATCTGCAGCATTGCAGTACTGCGAACATTCCTAGGGGTGGGCCAGCACCTGGTAATTGCTCAGCGAGACCCTTCCCCAGAAGGTTGGAGCAAGTCAAAGCCGCAATCCCTCAGAAGTGTGGGGTTGGAAAACAAAACCCCATTTGAGATAAAACTAGGTGGAGGTGCCACCTGGCAGCTTGGTCACAGACAGTGTAGAAGCAGGGAGTGGACAGAAGCTAGAGACAAAGAAGAGGTGATTGATTGCCAGTCGTGGAGAGAACAGAGTCCCAATACTAGAGACTGGGTAGCTGGGTGACGCCATTTTCACCCCTCCTACGGTGTGCATACACACCTACATGCACCACAACAATCCACCCCAGTGAGCTAAGCAGTGCCATCTACTGGAAAATGGAACTGTTACACTAAGCCCTGCCTAACTGGGCCAATCTCACTCTTCAGGAACACCACAGGTCTCTCTGCCTGTTTAGTTTACAGACCAAAAAGTGCTTCATACCTTGACTTCTATGGGAAACCAGATGTAATTTCAATCATATTTCATTCTGTTTGTTGGTCCTTTTATTCAACCTTTTTTTCCCCTTTTCTTATTCTTGAATAAAGAGAAAATCTGTATTTACCATTTTTATTAAAAACATTTTTCTTTAATTTTTCTATATTTTTTACTTTTTATAAATTTTTAAAATTCTATTTTACTTTCATCATTTCATCTTACTCTATTTTATTGTATTAATTTTCAAATTTCAAACGTTTTTTTCTTTTTCTTTGTTTTTTTTCTTGTATCTTTCCCTTTTGTTCTCTAATATATCAAGCTTCCTTCAACAACCAGACCAAAACACACGTAGGAGGTAGCATCCTTTATTTGATTTCTTTCTGTTGTTTTCATTTTTAATTTATTTTATTTCTTTTTACTTTATTAATTCTTTTTCTTCTCGCAAAATGACAAAATGAAGGAATTCACCCCAAAAGAAAGAACAGGAAGAAATGACATCTAGGGAATGAAGCAACACAGATACAAGCAAGATGTGTGAACCAGAATTTTAGAATCACAATAAGAAGAATACTAGCTGGAGTTAAAAATAGATTAGAATCACTTGCTGCAGAGATAAAACAAGTTAAAGATAGGACAAAATAAAAAAATGCTATAACTGAGCTACAATCTCGAATGGTGGCCACGGTGGCAAGTACGGATTAGGCAGAGCAGCGAATCAGCAATATACAGAACATATGGAGAATAATGAAGCAGAAAAAAAAGAGGGAGACTAAGGCAAAAGAGCATGATTTAAGAATTAGAGAAATCAGTGGCTCATTAAAAAGGAATAACATCAGAATCATAGGGGTCCCAGAAGATGAAGAGAGAGAAAAAGGGATAGAAAATTTATGTGAGCAAATCATAGTGGAAAACTTTCCTAACCTGGGCAAAGACACAGACATCCAAATCCAGGAAGCTCAGAGGACTCCCATTAGATTCAACAAAAACTGACCATCAACAAGTCATATCATAATCAAATTCACAAAACAGTCAGGCAAGGAGAGAATCATGAAAGCAGCAAGGGAAAAAAAAAGGCGTTAATCTCCAAGAGAAGACAGCCACAGAATCTTGGCAGGCCAGAAAGGAGTGGCATGATGTATTCAATGTGCTAAATTGGAAAAATATGCAGCCAAGAATTCTTTATCCAGCAAGGCTGTCATTCAAAATAGAAGAAGAGATAAGAAGTTTCCCAGACAAAAATCAAAGGAGTTTGTGATCACTGAACCAGTCCTGCAAGAAATAATAAGGGAGGCTCTGTGAAATGAGGAAAGATGTAAAAAACAAACAAACAAACAAACAAAAATACCAAAAGCTACAAAGACTAAAAAGGACCATAGAGCACTAACAGAAACTCCGACTCTACAGACGACATAATGGCAATAAATTCATATCTTTCAGTAATCACTCTAGATGTCAATGGTCTAAATGCTCCAATCAAAAGACATAGGGTACCAGAATGGATAAGAAAACAAGATCCATCTATATGCTGTTTACCAGAGACCCATTTTAGACCTACAGACACCTTCAGACTGAAAATAAGGGGATGGAGAACCATCTATCATGCTAATAGTCACCAAAAGAAAGCCGGAGTGGCCATACTTATATCAGACAACCTAGATTTTAAAATAAAGACTGTAACAAAGGATGAAAAAGGGCATTCTATCATAATTAAGGGGTCTATACACAAAGAAGTTCTAACAATTGTAATCATTTATGCTCCAAAAATGAGGCAACCAAATTTATAAATCAATAATCACAAACATAAAGAAACTCATTGATAATAATACCATAATAGTGGGGGACACCCCACTTACAACAATGGACAGATCATCTAAACAGGAAATAAACAAGAAAACAATGGCTTTGAATGACACACTGGACTGGATGGAATTAACAGATATATTCAGAACACTGGATCCTAAAGCAGCAGAATACACATTTTTCTCGAGTGCACATGGAACATTCTCCAGAATGGATCACATACTGGGACTCAAATCAGCCCTCACCAAGTATAAAAAGATTGATACTATATGGTACTTATTTTCAGACCACAACATTATGAAACTCAAAATCAACTATAAGGAAAAATTTGGAAAGATAACAAATACTTGGAGACTAAAGAACATCCTAGTAAAGAATAAATGGGCTAACCAAGAAGTTAAAGAGGAAATTAAGAAGTATCAGAAAGCCAATGAAAATGATAACACCACAGCACAAAACCTCTGGGATGCAGCAAAGGTGGTCATAAAAGGGAAGTATATAACAATCCAGGCCTTCCTCAAGAAGGAAGAAAGGTCTCAGACACACAACCTAACCTTACACCTCAAATAAATATTGCTTATACAGCAATTAAAACCCAAAACCAGCAGAAGACAGGAAATAATAAAGGTAGAGCAGTAATCAATGCTATCGAAACCAAAAAAAAAAAAAAAAAAAAAAAAAAATCAATGCAACCAGGAGGTGATTCATTGAAATAATTAACAAAATTGATAAACCACTAGCCAGTTTGATGAAAAAGAAAAAGGAAAGGACCCAAATAAGTAAAATCAAGAATGAAAGAGGAGAGATCACAACCAACACTGCAGAAATACAAACAATAATAGGAATATTATGAGCAATTATACACCAAAATAATGGGAAATCTGGAAGAAATGGAAAAATTCCTAAAAACATATAAACTACCAAAACTGAAACAGAAAGAAATAGAAAATCTGAACAGACCCATAACCAGTAAAGAAATCGAATTAGTAATCAAAAATCTTCCAAAAAACAAGAGTCCAGGGCTGGATGGCTTTACACGGAATTCTACCAAACATTTAAGGAAGAGTTAACACCTACTCTATTGAAGCTGTTCCAAAAAATACAAATGGAAGGAAAAGTTCCAAACTCTTTCTATGAAGCCAGCATTACCTTGATTCCAAAACGAGACACAGACCCCACTAAAAAGGAGAAATACAGACCAATTTCCCTGATGAACATGGAAGCAAACATCCTGAACAAGATACTAGCCAACCGGATCCAACAATACATTAAAAGAATTATTCAACACAAGCAAGTGGGACTTATATCTGGGATTCAGGGCTGGTTCAATACCTGCAAAACAACCAATGTTACGTATCACATCAATAAAAGAAAGGACAAGAACAACACGATCCTCTCAATAGATGCAGAGAAAGCATTTGACAACATGATAAAAACTCTCAAGAAAGTAGGGATAGAAGAATCATACCTCAAGATCATAAAAGCCATATAGGAAAGACCCACTGCTAATACCACCCTCAATAGGGAAAAACTGAGAGCTTTCCCCCTAATATCAGGAACACGATAGGGATATCCACTCTCGCTGCTGTTATTCAACATAGTATTGGAAGTCTAAGCCTCAGAAATCAGACAACACAAAAAAATAAAAGGCATCCAAATCAGCCAGGAGGAAGTCAACCTTTCGCACTTCGCAGATAACATGATACTCTATATGGAAAACCCAAAAGATTCCACCAAAAAAACTGCTAGAACTGATCCATGAATTCAGCAAAGTTGCAGGATATAAAATCAATGCACAGAAATCGGTTGCATTACTATACACCAACAATGAAGCAACAGAAAGAGATATCAAGGAATCAATCCCATTTACAATTGCACCAAAAACAATAAAAGACCCAGGGATAAATCTAACCAAAGAGGTGAAAATTCTATACACTGAAAACTATAGAAAGCTTATGACAGAAATGGAAGTAGACACAAAAAAATGAAAAATATTCTATGTGTCTGGATAGGAAGAAAAATATTGTTCAATTGTCAATACTACCCAAAGCAATCTACATATTCAATGCAATCCCTAACAAAATAACACCAGTATTCTTCACAGAGCTAGAACAAATTATCCCAAAATTTGTATTGAACTAGAAAAGACCCCGAATAGCCAAAGAAATCTTGAAAAAGAAAGCCAAGGCAGGAAGCATCACAATCCCAGACTTCAAGCTGTAATCATCAATACAGTATGGTATTGGCACAAAAACAGACACTCAGATCAATGGAACAGAACAGAGGACCCAAAAACGGACCCACAAACATATGGCCAACTAATCTTTGACAAAGGAGGAAAGAATATCTAATGAAATACAGACAGTCTCTTCAGCAAGTGGTGCTGGGAAAACTGGACAGCGACATGAAGAAGAATGAAACTGGACTACTTTCTCACACCAAACACAAAAATAAATTCAAAATGGATGAGTGACCTAAATGTAAGACAGGGAGCCATCAAAATCATGGAGGAGAAAGCAGGCAAAAACTTCTTTGACCTTGGCCACAGCAGCTTCCTACTCAACATGTCTCTGAAGGCAAGGGAAACAAAAGCAAAATTGAACTCTTGGGACCTAATCAAAATAAAAAGCTTCTGCAGTGAAGGAAACAATCAGCAAAACTAAAAGGCAACTGATGGAATGGAAGAAGATATTCACAAATGACATATCAGATAAAGTGCTAGTATCCAAAATCTATAAAGAACTTATCAAACTCAACACCCAAATAACAAATACTCCGGCAAAGACATGGGCAAAAGATATAAACAGATATTTCTCCAAAGAAGACATCCGGAGTGCGAAGAGACACATAAAAAAATATTCAACATCACTTATCATCAGGGAAATACAAATCAAAACCACAATGAGATACCACCTCACACCTGTCAGATTAGCTAATGTTAACAACTCAGGCAACAACAGATGTTGGTGAGGATGTGGAGAAAGAGGATCTCTTTTACACTGCTGGTGGGAATGCAAACTGGTGCGGCCACTTTGGAAAATAGTCTAGAGGTTCCTCAAAAAATTAAAAATAGAACTACCCTATGATCCAGCAATTCCAATACTAGGTATTTATCCAAGGGGAACGGTGTGCTGTTTCAAAGTAGCACATGCACCCTCATGTTTATAGTAGCACTATCAACAATAGCCAAAGTATGGAAAGAGCCCAAATGTCCCTCAATGGATGAATGGATAAAGAAGATGTGGTGTGTGTGTGTGTGTGTGTGTGTGGGTGTGTATACACAATGGATTATCACTTGGCAATCAAAAAGAATGAAATCTTGCCATTTACAACTACGTGGATGGAACTAGAGGGTATTATGCTAAGTGACATTAGTCAGAAAAAGACAAATATCATATGACTTCTCTCATATGAGGAATTTAAGATACAAAACAGATGAACATGAAGGAAAGGAAGCAAAAAGAATATAAAAACAGGGAAGGGGACAAAACATAACAGAGTCTTAAATAAAGAAAACAAACAAAGGATTGCTGGAGGGGTTGTGGGAGGGGAGATGGTCTAAATGTGTAAGGGGCATTACGGAATCTATTCCTGAGATCAGTGTTGCACCATATACTAACTTGGATGTAAATTAAATAATAAATAAATTTAAAAAATAATAAACTTACGTAAAATTAAAAAAAACATTTTATGGATAAAAAAATGTTAACCATCATCTGAGCTTTTAGTGAGCAATTACCTTTTTGCTGGTGGAGAGTCTTGCCTCAACAGGTGCTGAGTGATCTGGGTGGTGGTTGCTAAAGGCCAGGGTGCCTATGGCCATTTCTTAATATAAGATAACAATGAAGTTTGTTGCATTGATTGATTTTTCCTTTCACAAAAACTTCTCTGTAGCATGCAATGCTGTTTGATAGAATTGTACCCAAAGAGGAACTTCTTCCAAAATTGGAATCAATCCTCTCAAACTCTCCTGCTGCTTTATCAATTAAGTTTATGTAATATTCTAAATCCTTTATTGTCATTTCAGCAATCTTCACAGCATCTTTATCAGGAGGATTCCATTTTAAAAAACCACTTTCTTTGTTCATCCATAAGAATCAAATCTTTAGCCATTTAAACTATTATGAGATTGCACCAATACATCACATCTTCAGGTTCTCTTTATAATTTTAGTTCTCTTGCTATATCTACCACATCCACAGTTACTTCCTCCACTGAAGTCTTGAAGCCCTCAAAGTCACCCAGGAAGGTTGGAATCAATTTCTTCCAAACTGCTGTGAATGCTTGTATTTTGACTTCTTCCCATGAATCATGAATTTTCTGAATGGCACTTAGAATGGTGAAGGGTTTCAATGGACCTTGCCCAGATCCATCAGAGAGTGGGGACAGAGTGGGGACAGGGCAGAGACAAAGGAAGAGACAGAATTCCAAGCACACTCAACACTGTTCAGCGTGGAGCCCTATGAAGGGCTTGAACTCAACTGAGTGACTGCCCAGGCACCCCTGAAATCTGTTTCTTAAATAATAGGACATGAAAGTTAAACTACTCCTTGATCGATGGGTTACAGAATAGATGGTGTGTTAGCAGACATGAAAACAACCTTAATCTCATTGTACATCTCCATTAGAACTCTTGAGTGACCAGGTGCATCGTTGACGAGCAGTGACTTTTTTTTTTTTTTTTTTTTTTTTTTTTTACAAGAGAGAGAGAGACAGAGACAGAGAAGAGATCATAAGCAGGGGAGAGAACAGAGGGAGAGAGGGAATCCTAAGCAGGCTCAACACCCAGCACAGAACCCAATGTGGGGCTCAATCCTATGACCCTGGGATTATGACCTGAGCCAAAATCAAAAGAACTGACTAAGCCACCCAGGTACCCGAAGCAGTGCTATTTTGAAAAGAATCTTTTTTCCTGAGCAGGTCTCAACATTAGGCTTAAAATATCCAGTAAGCCATAATGTAAACAAATGTGCTGTCCAGGTTTTCTTATTCTATTTATAGAGCACAGAGTAGATTTAGTATAATTCTTAAGGGCCCTAGGATTTTGAACACTGGCTTTAACTGAAAGACACCAATTACATTAGTTCCTAATAAGACAGCCTTTGAAGCTTTGAAACCTGACATGGACTTCTCCTCTCTAGCTGTGAAAGTCCTAAATGGCATCTTCTTCCAACAAAAGGTTGTTTTGTCTACATTTAAAAATCTGTTATTTAATGTCACCACCTCTATCAATGATCTTAACTAGGTCTTTTGGATGACTTGCTGCAGCTTCTACAACAGCCCTTGCTTCTTCACATTGTACTTTTATGTTAGGAAAATGTCTTCTTCCTTTAAATCTCATGAACCTCCACTCACTTCAAACTTTTTTTCTTTAGCTTTCTCACCTCTCTCAGCCTTCACAGAATTGAAGCAATTTAGGGTCTTACTCTGGCTTAAGGCAATGTTGTGGGTGATTTGATTTTCTATTTTACAGACCACTAAAACATTCTCCCTATAATAAGCTTGTTTCACTTTCTTCTAATCTGTGTGCTGAGTAGCTTTTTTTTCATTTCCTTCAAGAATATGTCCTTTGCATTCACAACTTGGCTGTTTGACACAAGAGGCCTAGATTCCAGCCCATCTTGGCCTTCAGTGTGCCTTCCTCATGAAGTTTAATCATTTCTAGCTTTGATTTAAGGTGAAGGATGTAGGACTCTTTCTTTCACTTGAACACTTAGAGGCTATTATCAGATTATTAATTGGCCTAATTTCAATATTATTGTGAATTAGGAAATAGGGAAGCCCAAAGAGAGCAAGAGAGGTGTGGTAATGGCTACTTTGTAAAGCAGACAGAACACACCCAACACTTCTTAACTAAGTTTGCCATCTTATAGAAGTGATTTCATGGTGCCCCAAAATAATCACAATAGCAACATCAAAGATCATGTATCACAGATTACCATAACAAATATAATCATAAAAAAGTTTTAAAATATTGAAAGAACTACCAAAATGTGACACACAGACACAAAGTAAGCAATGGCTGTTCGAAAAAAAGTGGCACCAGTAGACTTGCTTACTGCAGGGTTGCTACAAATCTTCAATTTAAGAAAAAAAATAAAAACTCCACTTTTCCATGGAAACTGGTAAATGATTGCTCCAAAAGAATCATAAACTGCTAGGAAAAAGTATCTTCAGTCTTATTTAAAATATTGCTTTTCACTGAGTTACAAAAATTAACTTCTTTGAGTACAGTGTGGATTCATTTGGATATAATCTGATATATCAATATGCTGGAAGTACATGTGGGTGAAATTTAATGAATGAAAACGTGCATTAGAAGACTCCATATCAAAATTCTGGTTATCTTGCTCAACGGTTTATTGGGATTTTAGGTAAATAAAACATAGTCAGCAAGATGTAGCATCATTATTTATTTGGAGCTATGAACGTAATTATTATTTGTAATAGTCAACAACATGAGAAAAGAAAATGGAAAAAGTAGATTTCACTGGCTTTTGATCATCTCTATGTAGATAGATGTGAATCAAGATTTTAAAAAGGAAAAATAGACTTTAATCATTGTTTTATATTACAAAGAACATTAGTCAAAAATTAATTTGAATGTCAGTTCTACATGAAAGTGTAATTTCAGGTACATCACTGGATCTATTTGAATCTTAATGGTAAAGCATAAATATTTATTGTCATTATAATGTATCTCACAGGCTTTCAGTGAACTTAGTATAGTCACAAGTATTTTGAGAATCATCACATTATATTAATAAATGTTGGTATTACTGCCACTGTGACAAATAATCAAAGTGAGAGAATAAGAGGTTTCTGTTGTATTATGGAAGTGTTCTTGAACTTCATTTATCTGGAGTGGGGACACTGTTTGTGTAGACCTAGGTCCAACGTCACTCACTAGACATAATACTTTTTCAGATTGCCCTTTGTGGAATTCCATCCCTAACACTGTGGCTCTTCAATGTTAGGCATCCACACCCCACTGCAAGAACCCTCTAAAATAAAAGATGTCTTGTAAAAATGTGTCCTATGTCCTGAAGTCAGAGTACTCCATTTTCTCTTTTGGTCATTCATTAAATTTTAATGAGTTGTGCTGATATATAAATTTATTTCTGTGTTTACTGTACACACATATCTGAGCATGTGTGTTACTATACATAGGATGAAGACAAATACTGGTGTGCCTGTAAAAGAAGTCCATGCAACCACCATTTTCTTGTTGTTCTGAGTATGATTTCTGAAGGCTCTAGTATCTCAGGGAATCCCAAAGATGTTCTGTCAAACAGCAGAAAAAGGGGAAAGTATAGGATATAATAATTTGATATGCCCATTTGTCTTCAATTATTATTGTTATGTGAGTTTTCATTAAAAAATTCCCTTCCTAGCTTCTATAGTAAATGACAAGAATTTGGTACAGTGCAAAGCTTTAACAGCTCTTTCCTGGAATCACCAGTCAAAAGCCTTTTTAGGTTTTTTAATTCCACCAAATCATCACTCATTACTCTAGCAACCTATTACAACTGAGTTATGAACCTCAAATCATTTAGACTTTGGAAATATGCTTCATTTAAAACACTAAGTTCAAGTGGGCAAGTGATGAAACCACATCTACTCACAATGTCTTTCATCTATTAGTGTCATGGATTAAAGAAATAAGACTTTGGTGTGAACATACAGTTATGTTCAATAAGCCACATGTTCCTGGCATTCAAAGTTAGATTATAAAAACAATACATTTAGAGGAGTTATAAGCCTAGTTGAATTATGATCACAAGAGTAAAAAGTTATCAATAATTATGTTATGCAAACATTCCTAAATTGAAACACAAACTGTTTCTTAATATCATATTTGGTGCAGAGAGATAGTGGTGACTCAAGATGTTCTCAAAGATTTAGGTGAGGATATAGCCCTACAGTAGAACTGGATGTGTTTCCATTATGTAGAGAAACAGGTAACATAGATATTACAATTCGGCTTTCCTTCAGATCTTTTGAAAGCAGGAATATTTCCAAAGCAATTGATGACGTGAATTACAAAGTGTGCATGATCACACCATTACTTGTACTACTTGTGATTTTCTCAAAACATATTACTAATTTCATTATTACCAATCTTCTAATTCTCTAGTTATTTTTTTATTTTCCCAACTGAAGCCTATAAGTAATTTTGTGCTCCTAACTTCTAATCTTTTTGGTATTTCTTTTCTACCAAAACCTATAAAGGAAATTTGCCATTTCCATATTGATGTGTAGCTTCTAATTAAGATGATGGCTATAGGATTAGAAGAGCATCCTGCAGCCTTTCCCCTTAAAAGCTAGATAGTAAGTATTTCAGGCTTTGTAGATCATCCATTCTCTCTAAGGCAACTGTTCAATCTGTCATTATAGCATGAAACCAGTCATACACATTATGAAAATAAATGTACTCCTGATCCAGTAAAACTTTAAAAATAATGAAATGTGAATTTCATAAAAGTTCATGTCACATGATATTTTGATTTTTTTCAAGCATTCAAAATATAAAAACTATGGGTCTTAACGAAATTAAGCCACAGGCCAGATTTGGGCAGCAGACCACAGTTTGCCAAGCCCTAGGTTAGGAAAACACAAAATTACAGAAATTAAATGAGTCCTCTGGACAAAAGATTATGTTACCATAACAAAAGGGTCCTGGTGGGTGCCTGGGTGCCTCAGACAGTTAAGCATCCAACTTCAGCTCAGGTGATGATCCACGTTGGGCTCTGTGCTAACAGCTCAGAGCCTGGAGCCTGCTTTGGACGGACTGACTGACTCTCTCTCTCTCTCTCTCTCTCTCTGTCTGTCTCTTTCCGCCCCTCCCCCATTTGTGCGCGCGCTCTCACTCTCTCTCTCAAAAATAACTTAAAAATTAAAAAAAATATTTTGAAAGGGTCTTGGAAAAAAATATGTTATATATTTTTAGCCTCTAACTTAAACTAGCCTGCTCAAATAATATTTAAATCTTGTTTTTTGTTTGATCGTCAACAATTTAGCACATACATTATTTCTTCCACTCCTCTCTTTCTAGAGATGGAAAAATGGAGACACAAAATCTTTAAACAAGTAGTATCTACCACAAACCTTGGAGGGGAAACAAGCCAAAATTCTATGGAAATCTGACACATGTAGGGGATTATGCAGATCATTTTTGTATAAGAAACACAAAAAGAGGGGTGCCTGGGAGGCTCAGTACGTTGTGTCATTTTCTTGATTTCGGCCCAGGTCATGATCTCACAATTTGTGGGATCAAACCTATGTCGGCCTCTGCGTTGATAGCATGGAGCCTGTTTGGGATACTCTCCCTCCTTCCCTGTCTGCCCCTCCTCTGCTCTCTTTTTTTTTTTTTTTTTTTTTTAATTTTTTTTTTTTTTCAACGTTTATTTATTTTTGGGACAGAGAGAGACAGAGCATGAACCGGGGAGGGGCAGAGAGAAAGGGAGACACAGAATCGGAAACAGGCTCCAGGCTCTGAGCCATCAGCCCAGAGCCTGACGCGGGGCTCGAACTCACGACCGCGAGATCGTGACCTGGCTGAAGTCGGACGCTTAACCGACTGCGCCACCCAGGCGCCCCTCTTAAAGGAATATTTAAATGTGCCCATATTTGGCTAGCTTTAAGTTTTGAATTTTCAAGAGTATACTTTCAATGACAATTGAGTTAGTAAAAAAAAATAAAAAATAAAAAATTTGGTTATCTACACTAATAACTGAAGCCCCATAGAAAACCAAAGTTAGTTTCATTATTGAGGTCTTATTGATTTTTTTTAAGAGGGCAACTCTGTTATAAAGTAGCACTTGACTTCTAATTCAACAGCAATTTGAAATTTCTAACTAGTATACCAAAGGATTTAATGTCTTTAAAATTTGAAGGAAACATTATTGTAATAACAGCCATGTTATTATGATAAACTTGTGCCATTGTGAGATTGTTAAAATATAGTTATTACCTGGATTCCTTCTACTTTTTCCTAGTTTCCTATGCAAAGAAAAAAAAATCACACATGCTTATACATTAAGTTGCCAGTACTATTCTTCTAAAATTAATATTAAAATTAGTTGTCAGAGGTGGAGAATCATTCTCTGAGTTTTTAGTGCTCACAAAGAGAAATACTGAAGTAAACTTTGGTAATTGGTGTAAAATGAAAATGTGTACAGGACATCCTATGTAGCTACTCAACAGCATGACATTAAAAAATATATATTTAATAAAGCACTTTTAATTTCCAAAAGGCAGTCATTCAAGCCAACCTTTTACCTCAACTCAAGGAACTTTCTGATTATAAAACATAAGGCACAAGTTTACCTAGTCTTTAAATATTAAAAGTCAGTGGTTAGGTGAGGGAAAAATTATTATAATCCAAATAATGTCCACTCCTTCTACAAAGTTACTATTAGGTCCCAGATATTTTGTTATATTTGGATAGAAGCATAATCAAGAGAGTAGATCTTGCAGTCCAGAAACTCATCTCTTGTTGAGACTTGAGATGGATCTACAAACAGATTTAGGTTCCAATTTTAACATGCTCTGAAAGAAGAAGACAGATGACTAACTCTGCTTGTGGCCCTTAGATAAAATGACATTTGAGCTACTTTTTTGTTTTTTAATTTTTTTTTCAACGTTTATTTATTTTTGGGACAGAGAGAGACAGAGCATGAACAGGGGAGGGGCAGAGAGAGAGGGAGACACAGAATCGGAAACAGGCTCCAGGCTCTGAGCCATCAGCCCAGAGCCCGACGCGGGGCTCGAACTCACGGACCGCGAGATCGTGACCTGGCTGAAGTCGGACGCTTAACCGACTGCGCCACCCAGACGCCCCTGAGCTACATCTTAAAACCAGTAATTCAGAAAGACCTATTCAACCTAAAATATTCATGTTTATAGTAGCTATCACCACAACCTATGTCCAGCAGATTCATAAATGTTTATTGGTGGTGAAAATAACCATATCAAATTTCATCTCTTTTGTCCCTTTTTGCTACAAAACATTCACACATCCAGATTGAGCACAATCCTGATAGTTCAATTTTAATTCTCAGTCTTTGATATTCAATAATAAACATGTGGCAAGTGTTAGAATTCAAACAAGATCTACTTGTTCTTCCTTGCAATCTATAATGTGGAGTTACCTTGGAGTACTTCTGTGGCTAAAGTAAATGCATACTACTTTTAAAAGTAGAATAGAATACATGCATAGACACTTAGAAATAGTCAAAGATAATGGTCAAAGGCATTTTATGTAAAATGAATATAATAATACTACTCATCTTTCAAAACTTTTCTCAAGATTAAATGCAAGAGTTTAATTAAAAAATTTGGATGGATTCTCACACATACTAGACACTCTGGTTTTTACTGTCAACTTTTTCATCCTATTATAATTTCATATTTAGAAAGACTGTTAAAGACATCTATTCAAACCTTTTTATCATTCTTAACATAAGATATTGTAGCTGAAATATGTCATTTTCCTTGTCTTCATACAATCTCTAAGCAAATGAATACCATAACTTTTTGAAATAGTATATCTTTATAGTAAAGAATTTTTACCATATCTCTGATATAGATTACCATATCTCTATTTTTTGTTTTGTTTTTACCTGATTGTTTTTCCTAAATAAGACATTATAAAAAATAGATCTTCCAAGGACTGCACTATAATTTGAAATAGAATATTGCTAATCATCCAAAGGTCTACAATTAAAATAGAATTAGCAGTGCATTTGGAGGAGGTAGAACATCTTCAAACTCTGTTCTCTTTCTTTCAGTTCAAGGCAGGAGTGTGTGGAATGACTTTTTTTCCCCTTTTATTGCTACTAATTGGATAGAATAGCTCTGTTAAACCAGCATCCCCCTCTTAGTGCCTATTTGTGGCCCTGCTGAAAACAAGGACTTACATGGAAAAGGTTAAAAAGTCCCAGATTACCCAGATTAGCTAGCTTTTATTTATATAAAATAGAGGTAGTTCTTTATATTCTGTTAGAGACATATTTCTAAGCTACTTTATTAAGTGAAGAAGGAAAAAAAAACAAGTTACAGAACAGTGTATTTTGTTACTATTTGAGTAAAGATTAAACATATTACACACACACACACACACACACACACACACACACACACACACACACACAAATATATGTATATTTGCCATCTCTGTAAAGAAATATAAGAAATTGGTAAGACTGATTGTGTCCTGGAGAGGAGTCTGGATATTCAGGAAGAACTTTGACAACAAAGGATCAAGGAGGCATGTCACTGATAGCTTTGGAGAGAGAGGAAAAGACCCCAAGTGAAGGAATTGTATGCAGTTTCCAAAAACTGGAAAAGCCAAGAAAACAAATTCTCCCTTTGATCTTCTAGAAGGGAACACATCCTTGCTGACACCTTATTTTTAGCCGAGTAAGACCTGTGTTGGACTTCTTAGACAACAGTAAAATAATACATATGTGTTGTTTACTTCTCCAAGTTTCTGGTAATTTGTAACTGCAACAACAGAAAATGAATACAGATAGACATCTCAGTCATGCCTCCCTTCACCTCTTGAGACACCCACCATTCCACACTTCAAATCTAGGTAAGTTCTACTCTGTGCTGACCCTGACACCATCAAGGAGGAATCTGATAAACTTGTTATCGTTACACCTATGCCAATAACCATCAAAGTTTGTGGTCGCTTGTGGCTGATCTCACTCCTGATATAATCACTTACTGAGCTAACCGTCATCTCTACAGCCCTCTGGTATAGGAGCCATTGTAAAGCACCACTTCCTAGGTGAGGAAACTCATGCTCAGAGAGTTTGAATAATTTGTTCATGGTCACAAAGATAGTAAATGTGGAAGTAGAATTTAAACCCAAGCTGTCACACTCCTGATCTTAACAGTGTCTCCCCTCAGAAGTATTTTGTCTCTTTTGTACTGCTACCTGTTCTGGCTGTATCATGGATCCCATGATCTCTTGTCTCTTATTGTCTTTTCCTCTCATTCAGTGTCTTCAAATTAATTCAGCCACTCTAAATATATATTGAGCACCTACTATGTGTGAGGGATTATGTATCATTTGCTAGACACATAAACCATAATGAGAGAGAAAGGAGAGCAGATCCCTTTTCCTAAGTAGAACATCTGTATCTTAAAAATTAGCACTGAGGTCTGAAGCACCAAATTTTATAGGCTCTTTTCAGTTTCGCTCATTGATATCCCAAGTTCCAACAACCTTTATTTTCAAACAGCTTCCAAGTGGAACTCGGTACTTTTGACTACTTTTGTTTAAATTTGAATTTCTAATATGCCCAGGGGAATACCTTTTGGTTGTAAAGTAGCACAACAAAATACATCCCAAATGATACGGTTTAGCTCTCAAATTGATGCTTTACCCAGTGTTTTTGATCAGTGGTATCATCATCCAGAATGGACTAGGTTATTTCAGAGATATTTTAAATGCATTCCTCTCCTTACACATGCCATTGATTTCACCTCTGTAATGTCTCTCAGATCAATTTAATCCCTACATCTTCATGTCTAGTGCTTTGGTTCTATCAATTTCTACTCAAAAAAAAAAAAAAAAGAAAAGAAAAGAAAAAAAAACTTTTACAGCAGTCTGCTAATTGGTCTCCCAATTTGCTTTAATTCATTTTTTCCACATTGCAAGCAAAGATAATCTTAAAACAATTATCTGAACATGTCTTTTTCGAACACAAAACTCTTTGATGATTGCCATTGCCCACACAATAATGCTCCAATTCTTTAGCCTGGCACGTAAGTTCTTTTAGAAGCAGATCCAAGCTACTTTTCCAGCTCTACTTCTTAGAATTCTCATTTTCATCAGTCTGCTTCTGACTCTAACCACCAAAGACTACTTAGTACTTGTCAAGCACGACATATTCTCAAGATCCTAGGCTTTCGTTCATGTGTTCCATGTAGCTCCTGTGCTTGCCTTCCTACCTCAACTTCCCTGTACCTTTACCTCCATGCTCTTCTCAAGGCTCTGTTTAAAACAGACCTTAACTCCTCCACTCTAATTACTCTTCATCCATTCTTTACTTATAGTAACTAAAGATCAAAGATAAGAGATGGTCCCTGCTTTCAAGGGACCTGTTTAGTAGAGAGATAGAAGTGAAAAATTATGTCTCAATATACAGTATATTTCCTAATATCAGTATGTATTAGGAACAAAGAGAACAAAAGGTGAGGAATAGGGCAGTTCCCATAATAGAAACCTGAAGGAGACATTAAGGAAAACTTTATAGAATAGATAATATTTGCTTTCATGTCTTGAATATACATGAAAGAAAAATAGATACAAAGTCACACACAGGAGGACTGTATTTGAAATCCAGCTATGGTACATATTAGCTATGTAGTCTTAGGCGAATTATTTTATCGTTACTAAACTCAATTTTCTCATAAATGTGATGGTAATAGTATCTGTCTTTTAGGTTGTTATGAAATTTCCATGAGATGTTGTGTTGCTTTGCAAGCATCTGGACTAGTGCTCAAAGATGTGGGTTTATATTACTGTTATAGTCATTATTATCCCTATCATATTGTTACTATGACTGAAGGATGACTGGGAATTAAACTGGTGAATAAAAAGGAGGGGACTCTGTCTCATGCAGCATGTGCAAAGGCACTTAAGCATAATGAATTAGATGTGGATTAGATAGGGTCATGCTTTGGAGCCATCTATCTTGCTTCGGAAATGCTTACTTGCTTGCTAGCTACCCAAAAGACATGCTGACCTTTGAGGTTTTTGTCTTGTGTTCATTGTTAGTGCACTGCTGAGATAACAAAATTCAGTGAAATCTTTCAGCTCAGTATTTCCAATAAAGATCTTTGACCTTGGATAGGATTTCTTTGGAACATGACCCCAGACTTGTTCTGCCTGATTGTTAATCCATATCACCATGCTGACTTAGCAAGCCATATTGTTTAGGTACCAAAAGGGTGCATTCATTAGATAGGTACATATATAAATACTTCTTGATAACGGTGCACATGCTATTGCTGAATAATAAGGAATTCTGTATTTATGGACTTGTTTACAGCAGCAAAGAAATAACATTTTTGGACTGAACGCCCTAAAATCTTAGAAATTTCTGTCCAGTCTTTAAAATGATACTCCATAATCTACTAAAATATGAAGTATTTAGTATCCTTTAAAGCACTGATGGGTTAAAAGAGAAAAAAAAAAGACAGCATGTAATTAGAAAGATATAGGGCACCTGGGTGACTCAATTGGTTAAACATCTGACTTCAGCTCAGGTCATGATCTCACAGTCCCTGAATTCAAGCCCCAGGTTGGGTTCTGTGCTGACAGCTCAGAGCCTGGAGCCTGCTTCAGATTCTGTGTCTCCCTCTCTATCTCTCTCTCTCTCTGACCCACCCCCACTCACACTATGTCTCTATCTCTCAAAATATTAATGTTAAGAAAATTAAAAACAAAGAAAAAATAAAAATATATAGTTACCAACTTTAACAGTAGGACATGGTATACTGCAATGATTCATCTCAAATCATGTACTTGAGAAAGATGTAACAGCACATATTCAACTGGAAAATATGTTATATAGCATCAGTTGCTTCATTTAGAAGAAGAAATATAGTAAGGTAGTTAAGAGCACAAGCTTTGGAGTTCGACAGCAATGGATCAAATTTTGATTGATTACATTACTTGGTAGTTAAGTGATCTTGGGCACCAACTCTCAGTATCCATCTGCCCCGAAATGGGCATGATAATAATGTCAACTTCATGAGGCTTTTATGAACATAAAATGAGACATTACATATTATACCCCTAGAAAAGAATATGGCATAGAGTAAGCCCTCAATATTAGCTAATGCTATGACTAAGGCAAGATATATAGAAATAGAGTACTATCACATTATACATTTAACAGAAGGCAATAATTACAATTGTTAAAACTTACTTTGGAGAAATCCCCAAGGAGATCATCTTTTTAACCCCAAATGACTGATATATCAGATGCTAATTTGCAAGATCCTGACCAGGCATTTGTGTCTAGATTATGTCTTTCCCAGTCCTTCATGCTAAGTATTTTTTTCCAACAACTGCATGCCTCTTCTTTGATGTGGATATTCTAGTTAAAATTTTACAATGTGGTAAGAAACTACTTCTTCTAAACTCTAACATTTTCCTTATTACATATTTTCATTTTTTTCATTTTTATCTTTTAATCTAATTGTTCAGTGAGGAAGATACAGTAGAAATGACATCTTGGCATCATTCACCTTCTACTCAAAGTTGGGCTGTTTCTGGGAGAGAGTGTTTAAAAATTATATTGTCTTCAGGCAGTAGCAGTTTTCAAGTCAAGGAGCATTTCTAATATTGATTATTATTATTTTAGTAACAAAAAAGTAAAAATAAACTACTTATGTGAGTTGAACATTTTTGAACATGTACTTAATTTTTGAATTATTTCAGAAGTTTAGTGTTCCTTATTTAATTTATGGACATTTCTTTCCACTAGACATGCAGGTAGATTTCTCTCTTTCTCATTTTAGTTACATCTTCAACATTAGCACAATCTTCTGATAGTTTTATCTTTTTCTATGCAATTGGACTCCCTTGTTTTCCTTTAATCTTATGACCAGTCTCCGTAGTTATTGTTTGAGACTTCAAAGCAAGGGAATGCCATCATTTCAATAAGCAAAAACAACGTTCTTTCCTATCTTATGTAAACTACCTTTAAATGCACAAATTTGAGTTAAAACTTAAACAAGACAATACTTGTACATATATTTTGTCCTTGACTACTTGATGTGTGTTTTGTGTTTGGCTTGAAATGAATCTCCTCATTCAATACTGACTGTCAAACTCTAACCTAAACCTATTCTGAATTGTGTGATTATAAGGTGTTTTAATTTATTAATTTTGAATTATCTATGTTTTATAATTTTTCATAACCATGTATGGTTATGAAATTTTTATAACAAAAAAAAAGGAAAAAGATAGTCAATTTTTTTAAAAAAGTACTTTTAACATTCCTGAAAGTCTTTAGAAGTGAATCTTCCTCATTTCACCTACTGGAAAAAAATTCTTTGAATCCAGAGTTTAATCCTTTTCATTTTATACTATTTAGAAACATTATCATTTGTAAACAATTTTAGCTCCTCCACTAGAGTATCATATGCAAAATTTTTTGGAATTTCTCACAATATTTTATTTTATTTTAATTTTTTTTTCAACGTTTATTTATTTTTGGGACAGAGAGAGACAGAGCATGAACGGGGGAGGGGCAGAGAGAGAGGGAGACACAGAATCGGAAACAGGCTCCAGGCTCCGAGCCATCAGCCCAGAGCCTGACGTGGGGCTCGAACTCACGGACCGCGAGATCGTGACCTGGCTGAAGTCGGACGCTCAACCGACTGCGCCACCCAGGCGCCCCTCTCACAATATTTTAAAGAGTGGTTTACCTATATATATATATGTGTGTATATATGTGTGTATATATATATATATACACACACATACACACACACACAGAGAGAGAGAGAGAGAGAGAGAGAGAGAGAGAGAGATGGAGAAGAGTGAATCTAGAATTAGAATTAATGGCTCTGTATTATCCAAAAGCTTTAAATTACCCTTCAGTATGGATGTATTCTGGGTCTTCTTTCAACCTCCCCAACTCCATAATTTTCTACTTTTTAAATTAGATATCCTGTTGCTTTTTTTTTCTAAATTGCCTGACAATTTTCCCTCAAACCTCCTGATGCTTAACATACAAACACACACATATTAAATTTAAACTGGTTGTTTATCCCAATAAAATTAGAGTGTATAATCTAACTCCTCCAACAATTTTTCTCTGTGTTACATCCATTCCCTCAAATTCCAGAAACAAGTCCTGACCCATATGTGCCACGTAGAGTGCTTTAAAGGTATGATCTATTTCATGTCATACTTAATTTACCCTTTGGAATAGAATTTTGCCAGGAGAACGTGTTATTCATCAACACACAATCTAATACAGCAGAAACATACTTCCTATTAATATTCTCACACTGAATAACTAAATTTTACCTACAAACACATTGCAAATACTTTTTTATATTACTTTTAAGCTTCGGTGCTGGAGACAGCAAAAAAGTTACAGTTTGAAATCTTAGCAATTATATGCTAATTTCAGATAAATATTACATAGCTCTTTATTTGTTGATAAGGGTGCCCTTGGACACTGTAGCTAGTAGTTAACTTTGAGATTTGAAATAAAAACAAGTGTATAGACAATAAATATTGCAAGACTTTTGTTTTTTTTCTTAAGTGTGGCTTCCAATAAGCTAAGGCTAATTCATGGTCAATAGATACCCAAAAGGTTTCTAAAAAGTTTGTTCAAATTTTCTCTTTCTACAAACTGCCAGCGAATTATACTGTTATGCACTAGATTTAGCTCTTGATTATCCATTGTAGAAATGAATAAATACCATCCAAGTTAATACCAAAAATCTCTGTTAAATGAGTTCATGTTATTGAATTCTTCATTAAGAATTTTTTTCATATATCAGAAGTCCCCAAATCACCAAAATACAAACTTACTGGTTAAAAATTTTTGTTCAGATTAAGCACAACAAAAGATGCCTGTGTTGCTTTCCCTGGAATATATCCAAACCTCCACTGTACCATACTCGTAATTGGCTAGAGCATTTTCAAATGCACAGAAAGAAGCCACATAGCTCATAACAACCCCTGAACCCTAGTTTGACTCCCAGAGTTTACCCCTATTAAAAATACCTAAGGGGCACCTGGGTGGCGCAGTCGGTTAAGCGTCCGACTTCAGCCAGGTCACGATCTCACGGTCCGGGAGTTCGAGCCCCACGTCAGGCTCTGGGCTGATGGCTCGGAGCCTGGAGCCTGTTTCCGATTCTGTGTCTCCCTCTCTCTCTGCCCCTCCCCCGTTCATGCTCTGTCTCTCTCTGTCCCAAAAATAAATAAACGTTGAAAAAAAAAATTTAAAAAAAAATACCTAAGTGAAATATGACAATCCCATGGAAAGATACTGGTTATTCAATCTGAGGACTGATATATCCTAATGCTCTCATTTAATAAAAATGACAAACACGCCATTATCTTTCTGAACCAATTTATTATTCATGAATATCCCTCAGTTTTTTTCATTATAGATTTCATGCACTTATAAATAATTAATAAGTACTTAAACTTAAGAGGTCTGTGCCCTTTAAATAGTTCATTATTTGACTATTGGCACCAACTGGGTTTCCAATGTATTTTATAATTATTGTGAGTCTAATCACAGTATGATATTTAATAAAAAACCCTAAGTCTTATTTTTAATAAAAATATCAGTAATTCATTAGAAACCTATCATCATGATAACTACATTCCTATCATTTTTTTTTTTTCTTTCTCAGGAATACATTATCATTGCTATCAAGGAAACCGATCAGGCTACAGGACAAAGATTTTTTTAAATTTCCCCTAACTATACTTAAGTCCTAGATTGGTGCCAAGAATTATCTCTTCTAGAAAATAAAAATCCCTTCATTCCCTACCACTTACATTTTTGGAGCCTAAGAGGTCCAGTGTCTCAGCATCTCTGAGTGACACAATGCATTCTTGCATTGTCAGTATTTAGTGAAACACAGTTTTATGAATTCAAGACAGTCTTGATAATGTGTTTAAAAATTCAAATTTAGAGAGGTGGTGTGACGATGGCGACATAGGAGGACTCTGAGCTCACTGTGTCCTGCTGATGGCTTAGATTCCACCCACATCAGCCTAAACAACCCAGAGAACCACCAAAAGTCTAGCAGAATGGACTCTCCGGATCCAAGCATAGACAAGAGGCCCATAGAAGAGGGTAGGAAGGGCGGAGAGGCTGTGTTCGCTACCCGGACTGGCGGGAGGGAGCTGGGGCGGTGGAGGGGCAGCCCACCGGCAAGGCAGAGCCCCAAGTCTGACTTGCAAAAGTGGAGGGGCCAGACTGCATGAGTTCTGATAGCCAGCAGGACATAACATCTGGGATATTAAAAGTCAACAGCTCTGCTCTCAGAGAGCGGAGAGGGTGAGAGAACTCCGAGAGGGAGAGTTGTTGAACCCCAGAAGATAGAGCTCAGCTCAGCAGGGAACAAAGGCGCTGGCAAGCGCCATTTCCCTCTCCCATCTCTCAGCTGAAATTCCAAAAGGAACCAGTTCCCATCACCGAACTTGCTTGCACCAAACAAACGCCCAATGCTGTGCTTCTGAGGATCCATCCCTCCAAAATGGGCCTGCCTCCCTCTGGGTGCTGCATGGCCCCTCCCACAGGGGACCACCCATATCAAAGCAAGCTAAGCCTGCCCATCCAGCCCCTGTGCACCTTGTGATCCACCCAGGCTAATACACCCTTGGCCAGATACTATTGAAGCAGCACCATAAGCCTGGCAGTGTCCAAGTAGCCCAGAAAGGGGCCATACCACTCCACAGTGAGTCCTGTCCCTGGGAGAGGGGAAGATAAAGTACACACCAGTCTGACTGTGGCCCCAGTGGTGGGCTGTGGGCAGACATCGGGTCTGACTGCGGCCCTGCCCACCAACACAAGTTACTCCCAACAGCACAGGGAAAGTGCCCTGCAGTTGGGAGCTACTGCAGGGACTAACCAAAATACTGAAATGGAAAAACACTCCTCAAAAGAAACTCCAGGAAATAGCAACAACTAACGAATTGATCAAAACTGATTAAAGCAATATAATGGAACAAGAATTAGAGTAATAGCCATAAAATTAATTGCTGGGCTTGAAGAAAGCAGAGAGGACAGCAGAGAATCTATTGCTACAGAGACCAAGGGATTAAGAAATAGTCATGAGGAACTAAAAATTGCTATAAATGAGGTGCAAAATAAAATGAAGTTGGCCATAGCACGGATGAAGAGGCAGAGGAGAGAATAGGTAAATTAGAAGATAAAATTAGGGAAAAAGAGGAAGCTGAGAAAAAAAAGAGATAAAAATATCCAGGAGTGTAAGGGGAGAATTAGAGAACAAAGTGATGCAATCAAACAGAACAATATCCGTATAACAGGAATTCCAGAAAAGGAAGAGAGAGAGAAAGGGGCTGAAGGTGTACTTGAACAAATTAGCTCAGAACTTCCCTAATCTGGGGAAGGAAAAAGGCATTGTAATCCAAGAGGCACAGAGAACTCCCTTCAGACGTAACTGGAATCAATCTTCTGCATGACATATCACAGTGAAACTGGCAAAATACAAGGATAAAGAAAAACTTCTGAAAGCGGCTAGGATAAACAGGCTCTAACTTACGAAGGTAGACACATAAGAGTAGTAGCAGACCTATCTACTGAAACTTGGCAGGCCAGAAAGGAATAGCAGGAAATCTTCAATGTGAGGAACAGAAAAAAATGTGCAGCCGAGAATCCTTTATTCCAGCAAGTCTATCAATCAGAATAGAAGGAGAGATAAACATTTTCCCAAACAAACAAAAACTGAAGGAATTCATCACCACTAAACCAGCCCTACAAGAGATCCTAAGGGGGATTCTGTGAGTGAAATTTTGCCAGGACCACAAACTACCTGAATGTAAACTGACTAAATGCGCCAACCAAAAGACATAGGATATCAGAATGAATAAAAAAACAAGACCCATCTATTGGCTGTCTACAAGAGACTCATTTTAGACCTAAGGACATCTTCAGATTGAAAGTGAGGGGATGGAGAACTATCTATCATGCTACTGGAAATCAAAAGAAAGCTGGAGTAGCCATACTTATATCAGACAAACTAGACTTTAAATTAAAGGCTGTAACAAGAGATGAAGAAGGACATTATATAATAATTATAGGGTCTACCCATCAGGAAGAGCTAACAATTATAAATGTCTATGTGCCAAATATGGGAGCTCCTCAAATATATAAAACAACTAATCATAAACATAAGCACCTTATTGATAAGAATGTGGTAATTGCAGGGGACTTTAACACTCTACTTTCAGCAATGGATAGATCATCTAGACACAGGATCAATAAAGAAACAAGGGCCCTGAATGATACATTGGATCAGATGGACTTGACAGATATAAACAGCCCTTCATAAGTATAAAAGAATTGAAATCATACCATGCACACTTTCAGACCACAATTCTTTGTATGAAATTTGAAATCAACCACAGGAAAAAGTCTGGAAAACCTCCAAAAGCACAGAGGTTAAAGAACACCTACTAAAGGATGAATGGGTCAATCAGGCAATTAGAGAAGAAATTTAAAAATATATGGAAACAAATGAAAATGAAAATACAACAAACCAAACGCTTTGAGATGCAGCAAAGGCAGTCCTGATAGGAAAATGCATTGCAATCCAGGCCTATGTCAAGAAACAAGAAAAATCCCAAATACAAAATCTAACAGCACCCCAAAAGGAAATAGAAGCAGAGCAGCAAAGACACCCCAAAACCAGCAGAAGAGGAGAAATAATAAAGATCAGAGCAGAAATAAACAATATATAATCTAAAAAAACTGTAAAGCAGATCAATGAAACCAAGAGTTGGTTTTTTTGAAAACATAAACAAAATTGACAAACCTCTCACCAGGTGTCTCAAAAAGAAAAGGGAGAGGACCCAAATAGATAAAATCATGAATGAAAATGGAATTATTACAACCAATCCCTCAGAAATACAAGCAATTATCAGGGAATACTATGAAAAATTATATGCCAACAAACTGCACATCCTGGAAGAAATGGACAAATTCCTAAGCACCCACACACTTCCAAAACCCAAACAGGAAGAAATAGGAAACTTAAACACATAACCAGCGAAGAAATTGAATCAGTTACAAAAAATCTCCCAACAAATAAGAGTCCAGGACCAGATGGCTTCCCTGGGGAATTCTCCCAGACACGTAAAGCAGAGATAGTAGCTATCCATCTCAAGCTCTTCCAAAAAATAGTAAGTATAGGAAAACTTCCAGACTCGTCGTATGAAGCAAGCATTACTTTGATTCCCAAAACAGACAGAAACCCAGCAAAAAGGAGAACTACAGGCCAATAACCCTGATGAATATGGATGCAAAAATTCTCAACAAAATACTAGAAAATCGAATTCAACAGCATATAAAAAGAATTATTCACCATGATCAAGTGGGATTCATTCCTGGGATGCAGGGCTGGTTCAACATTCACAAATCAATCAATGTGATACATCACACTAATAAAAGAAAAGATAAGAACCATATGATCCTGGCAATTGATGCAGAGAAAGCATTTGACAAAATTCATCATTGTTTCTTAATAAAAACCCTCAAGAAAGTCGGGATAGAAGGAACATACTTAAACATCATAAAAGCAATTTATGAAAAGCCCACAATGCTCACAAAGCCCAAAAAGCTCAATGGGGAAAAACTGAGAGCTTTCTCCCTGAGATCAGGAATACGACAGGGATGTCCACTCTCACTGCTGTTGTTTAACATAGTGTTGGAAGTTTTAGCATCAGCAGACAAAACGAAACCCAAAGCATCAAAATTGGCAAAGAGGAAGTCAAGCTTTCACTTTTTGCAGATGACATATTATATGTGGAAAACCCGACAGACTCCACCAAAAGTCTGCTAGAACTGATACAAGAATTTAGCAATGTCACAGGATACAAAATTAATTTACAGAAATCAGTTGCATTCTTATACAGTAATAATGAAGCAACAGAAAGACAAATAAAGAAATTGATCCCATTCACAATTGCACCAAGAAGCATAAAATACCTAGGAATAAACCTAACCAAAGATGTAAAAGATCTGTATGCTGAAAACTATACAAAGCTTATGAAGGAAATTGAAGAAGATACAAAGAAATGGAAAAACATCCCATCCTCATGGATTGGAAAAATAAATATTGTTAAAATGTCAATACTATCCAAAGCAATATACACATTCAATGCAATCCCAGTCAAAATTGCACCAGCATTCTTCTCGAAGCTAGAACAAGCAATCCTAAAATTTGTATGGAAACACAGAAGGCCCCAAATAGCCAAAGTAATTGTGAAGAAGACAACCTAAACAGGAGGCATCACAATCCCAGACTTTAGCCTCTACCACAAAGCTGTCATCATCAAGACAGAATGGTATTGGCACAAAAACAGACACATAGACCAATGGAATAGAGACTCCAGAATTAGACCCAAAAAAGTATGGCCAACTAATCTTTCATAAAGCAGGAAAGAATATCCAATGGAAAAAAGACAGTCTGTATAGCAAATGGTGCTAGGAGAACTGGACAGCAACATGCAGAAGAATGAAACTAGACCAGTTTCTTACGCCATTCACAAAAACAAACTCAAGATGAATAAAGGACCTGAATGTGAGACAGGAAACCATCAAAACCCTAGAGGAGAAAGCAGGAAAAAACCTCTTTGACCTCAGCCGCATTGACACATCTCCAAAGGCAAGGGAATTCAAAGCAAAAATGAACTTTTGGGACCTCATGAAGATAAAATCTCCTGAACTACAAAGGAAACAATCAACAAGACTAAAGGCAACCGATGGAATGGGAAAGATATTTGCAAATGACACATCAGACAAAGGGCTAGTATCCAAAATCTATAAAGAACTCACCAAACTCCACACCCAAAAAAACAAATAATCCAGTGAAGAAATGGGCAGAAAACATGAATAGACACTTCTCTAAAGAAGACATCCAGATGGCCAACAGGCACATGAAAAGATGCTCAATGTCACTCTCATCAGGGAAATACAAACCAAAACCACATTCAGATACCACCTCACGCTGGTCAGAGTGGCTAAAATGAACAAATCAGGAGACTATAGATGCTGGAGAGGATGAGGACAAACGGGAACCCTCTTGCACTGTTGGTGGGAATGCAAATTGGTGCAGCCGCTCTGGAAAACAGTGTGGAGATTCCTCAAAAAATTAAAAGTACATCTACCCTATAACCCAGCAATAGCACTGCTAGGAATTTACCCAAGGGATAAAGGAGTGCTGATGCATAGGGGCACATGTACCCTACTGTTTACAGTAGTGGTTTCAACAATAGCCAAATTATGGAAAGAGCGTAAATGTCCATCAACTGATGAATGGATAAAGAAACTGTGGTTTATATACACAATGGAGTACTACATGGCAATGAGAAAGAATGAAATATGGCCCTTTGTAGCAACATGGATGGAACTGGAGGGTATTATGCTAAATGAAATAAGTCAGTCAGAGAAAGACAGATACCATATGTTTTCACTCTTATGTGGATCCTGAGAAACTTAACAGAAGACTATGGGGGAATGGGGGAAGTTAGAGAGGGAGGGAGGCAAACCATAAAAGATTCAAAAACTGAGAATAAACTGAGGGTTGATGGGGGTGGGAGGGAGGGGAATGTGGGTGATGGGCATTGAGAGGGGCACCTGTTGGGATGAGCAATAAGTGTTGTATGGAAACCAATTTGACAATAAATTTCATATTTAAAAAAAAGAAAAATTCAAATTTAATTTGAAGTATAATCATAGCAGAAATGACCATGAAAGGAATTAAAGGCTATCTACCTGAACTAACTACTAGCTACACAAAGTTCTTCCCTAAATTATCTAACGTCTGGCTGTACAGCCGTGCTTCAACACTTCTAGTAATAGGAGACTCACATTGTGATTTAGTGAACATATAATGATGTTAATATGCAATTATCATTGTAGCAGTTTAAAAATTCCCTTCATAGTAAACAGAAGCTCTTAAGAAAACACACACAGTTAACTAACTTAAAAAAAATTATTTGTCAAATCATGGGGAAAATGTATTCTCAGATTCATTCTGTGTGTTTATTTTATTTTATTTTTTTTATTTATAATTTTTTTTTTCAACTTTTATTTATTTTTGGGACAGAGAGAGACAGAGCATGAACGGGGGAGGGGCAGAGAGAGAGGGAGACACAGAATCGGAAACAGGCTCCAGGCTCTGAGCCATCAGCCCAGAGCCTGACGCGGGGCTCGAACTCACGGACCGCGAGATCGTGACCTGGCTGAAGTCGGACGCTTAACCGACTGCGCCACCCAGGCGCCCCCATTCTGTGTGTTTAATAGAAAAAGTCTGTTGGATGGTGGAGAAGTGACAACATTTAAAAAAGAGAAGAAAGTCCCTGTTTCCATGATACCATGGAAAGAATACTAACATATTAGAACAAGTAAGAATACTTGGATGATGAAGGGATTCAGAAACGATGTCACATGAAAAACTTTGAGAGAAGGTCAAGTAAGGTAAACATGTGCAAAAAGCAATGAGGAGAGTTAGTATGAGTTGAAGGCAGACATGGTGATTTCCCTCGGAAATGTCAAGTTTACCTTGTCTACTGGATGAGGACTATCTTCCCAAGATAATGACTGTCTTCCCTTCTGATGTAGAATGCTACCTATAATTGACAATGTCCAAGGTAAGGCAAAATGAGGGATAAGAACAGGGCAAGTTTCTAAAATCTATTTCAATTTAAGAAATGTAATGTTGTTGCATAATTATGCAAGTTATCAAGCAAAGATTTTGTAATTAAAATCTTGAGGGTACCTGAGCTTTATGAGAAATTCAGTATTAAGATATGAATACCAAAGAAAGAGGTATAGGGAAAGGAGGATACTAAAAAAAGTAAGTCTCCAGGGTATCTTCATTAGTTCTCTTTTGAGTATACAAAAAGTCTCGACCATATGTGCATATTTGACAAATTATTCCAAGTTTTTTTCTCAGTCAACAAGTAAAAACCCAGATAAAAAGCACAGTAGAGTTGAGAAAACTTTCATGTTGTTATTTTAAAATCAGGCTACCATGTTCATTTTGAAATAGGATGTTTACTTAAAAGAACTCTTTTTAAAAATAATTTCTTTTTGAAACTAGCTAGGGTTTCAAAAGCCAAGTTTCTGGGAGGAAAGTGGTCCTATTATGTATGATTAGCAAATCTACAGATGTGAAACTGTAGATGTGTTTCATAAGGAAGAATGAGTGGGCCCAAGGAGAATTTTAGATGCACAACAAATAAGAGTGGACACCATGACCATTGATTCACTAACTGAATCAATAAGTAATAATGGTAAGAGTGATATTCACACTAAGACATGTTGGTGAGAAATCATACTAAGAGTATAGATAAAATTTTCTGTTTATACCACAGAAGGCAGTCCAAAAGAGAAGGAAGCTCTGAAACCCAGAAGCTTGTCACATAAAAGCTGAAGAATCCATTCTAAAGCCATCTGTACCTAGATGCCAAGACCAAGTCCATTCTCTTCTCTTTCAAATACCCTTCAATCACATTACGTATGTTTGTTTCTCAAAATGCAACAGTAAATCACCATCCCTTGAGTCAACACATATTTCCTGAGTACCTACTAAGTGACAGTTTAGGTGCTAGGCACTAGGGATTGAGTGAGCAAGAAGAGACCCACCACCCATACATTTGTAGTGTTTACAGCCTAGTTCATGTTCTCAAACTCTCTTGCTTCTATTACTGACACACATCTCTACAAAACCAATCTCCATTCTTTCAAGTGCTCCCTACACCAGTCTATCTTCTACAAAGCTGAAAGAAGTAACTCTTTAACAACAACAAACCCACCACCAAAATTTTAACAGGCTTTCCCTATTTGAAAAGGCTAGTGCTTCCTAAGGGTAAAACTCAAATTTTTCACTGCAATGTCTAAGATTCTTTGTAACTTGGCCTCTACCTAAAATTCTTCTTCTTCTTTTTTCCTACTTGTAGTTCACTTACTGCCTTCTTTATCTGGTTAAATTCCACTTGCCCTTTAAGGTATAGTACAAGGACCACATACCTTTTGAAATCTACACCAACAACCCAAAGGGAATCTACACCAACAACCCAAAGGGAATTCTCTCTGAGATTCCACATAGAACAGTCAGGACTCCATGCTCACCTTCTGAGTGCAATGTCAGATAATTTTCCTTTTTGGTAGACTTTATCTCTGAAGCTGAGGTGACCATTCTAGAATAGCTTGCACCTGGCTATATTATACATTTATTGCACTACATTATAACTATTTACATTTCTCTGTCTCTACCACTGTCTAGGGACCTACTTGAAGGAACAGTCAACAGCCTATTCAATTGTATTCATGATGCCTAACAGAGTGCCTGGCATTTATATTACATAAATATATGTAATATATATATTTATTTATATTTCCTTAGAAATATATATATATATATATATATATATATATATATACACACACACACATATATATATATATATATTTATTTATATTCTAAGAAAAAAAGGAAGGAACAGAGGGGAGGGATGAACCCATCTCTCGCAATGGAAGTCAGACCATATTTTATTCATCTTACTATATGACTTTACCCAGTACCCAGCTATATCTGACATTTAGCAGGGTGCTTAATATTTGTTGTATGACATAAGTCATGAACAAAACTGACTAAAATTCATTTATTTACAAGGGTTTCAAATACATATATGGAAAATGATCTGACATATTTAGTGTAAGAAAATTTCAGATCCCATCTGTATAAAGAAACACATCAATAATATATTTGTATTGCATAGAATGCTGATGGAACAAATAAGAAACTATTAATAGTGGTTTTCTTGAATAATGGGATGGAGAATTGGGTTTAAGTTTTTCCTATCACTTTATACCATTTCTATGTGAAAGGAAACATATACTTAGATTAAGACAAATGATATGGATAAAAGCAGGAACACTGCCAGGGAATTTCAAATTGGCTTAATTATGTATTTTAAATTTCTCTGAAAGATAATATTTTACTATAACCTATAATCTTTCTAAGCACCAAACGTATAGTCTTACAAACACCTAATTAGGTTTATTTTAGCTTAAAAAAAATAGACTGCTCTGAATAAATACCCCTTTATTCCTCAACACTTGGTGGTCCTAGAGTCGTGCTAACACAATGTAGTCTACAGAACTGCAGCACCTCCATGCTTGTTAGAAATGCATATTCTTGGGCCCCACCCAAAACTACTGAATCAGAATCTTTAGGGGTATGACCCAGGAATCTGTGTTATATCAAGGCGATTTCAATGCATAGTTAATCACCTTTAGGCAATTTCAACACATACTTAAGTCTGAGAAACCTTGTTCTCAAGTTTTATTCTTGAGAACTTTACAACCTAACAGCACCATCTGTTGGTAGTGACTGTCCCAGAACCAGGACACAAAGCCCCCAAGGGGAATATGACCAGGTATGCAATATCTATCAGTTGTCATGTACCATGTTAAAGACTGAATAGACAGAATGCTTGATGGAAAGATGCCTACCCACACAGATGTACACAAAATTCTCTCTGAAAAAGTGTACAACTTATATTTATTTGCATATATATATAAGCAAATGTGTGTTTATATAGGTGTATGTATATATGTGCATATATACACATATATATATTTAATAAACTACAAACAAGGAGCTGGTAGCACACAGAAGCTATAGCAATCAGGTTAATCAGTAGAAGTCAGTAAATGCTCCAAAGGAGTGGTGACATACAAAGCAAGTATTGTTAAAACTTTTAATCACTCTGTGTGAAAGTAATAAAAATAAATTGAAAAATCAAAGCCAATACTTAGTGAGCATTTATTATGTACCAAGCCGTGATTCTGGGCCCAGAGGCCTAAAGATACAAGATAATCATTTCTAGGTCAAAGGAGAATAGCAAGCACATCCTAGGCGTTCACTAAATCTCTGGTTCAATAAATGAATAAATAAGGAAATACCATATATTTGGTTAAATTCTTCATAGAAAAGTAGTAGTTTTAAAATGTCATCCTGCCTAGAATTTCTACAATCAGAGGGATAAACTTGCCATCATCTGAATTATTCGTGTATTGTGAAAAATTGTCTTCCTGTTTTATAAAATTCTGAATACCTGTTAAAATCTCTTATTAAAACCTCCTACACTGGTTTATAGCAAGCATCATTTTTGTAGTTCTTGCTGGATATAGGACACTATTTTATATATATTCCATATATTTTTGTAGACTACAATAGTCTTCAAAAAGGCAGTTCAGAATTCCAAATCATAGGCACTTCTAAAAACATTTTCTATACCGGATACTAAAGTGAGTTAAAGTATAAGTAAACCAATTTTTCATTTTCTTACTTCTGCAGTGTTTTGTTGTTGTTGTTAAGCCATTCCATTTTCTTTTGGTTTGTGGCTATTGCACACATTCTAGAGTTTTATGACCTAATCCACATCTTATCTAAACTAATGTTTATCATAATAATCATTATTGGTGATGACCAGTGCACTGGAATAAACTCAATGCTTTCATGATATCCATTAATATTAATTCTTGTGGTTCACTTGGGACTACCACAAATAGGTTTATGTGTCTGCTGCCAGGATTACATTAGGTAAAAATGAAGACAATTAGCTGTACTTCCTTGTAAGGATGTACAGGCATTGAAGAATCAACACTGAATTACCTGCCAGAAGCTACCCAAGATGAAGAACAGAACAAATTCATAATAATGCCAGTTTGGCAAGTATCTTTTGATAAAGCAGCCATTTTCCAGGAAGAATTTAGAAATAGGGCATCCACTGTTAGTAAAATTTGATCACTGTAAATGTTCTGATTTTGAGTTTTCAAAAATAGGGAATCTCTCCAAATGAGGTACATTCTCCATTTGTAGGATAATGAATTAATCTCATAGAGACTTGGTTACATCTCTACCAAATCCAGGTATTATCTGAATGATTTGATAGGGGGATGGTGGTTACTAGGTTTGTGCAAATATCTACTAGAAACTCTTTTATGGAGATGAGAATAGAACGTTATATATTTCAGAAACAAATACCGGATTTCCAGAAAACTTTCAGACATTAAACAAATGAAGTTTGGAATCAGATAAGATGTGTTCAATTTTTAGTGCTGTTCTTTACTTGGCTGTACATGGAGAGGTTCATTTCTATCCAAGGGTATTGTTAAGGATCAGATGAGCAGAAGTAAACACTCAACAGTATCTCCATTTTACAGATGAGGAACCAAAGTCTGAGAAATTCAATAATCTGTTCCAAGTCCCATAGTAAATAAACAGAAGTTCTAGGCCACAAACTTATTATAGCTGATTCCTTAATGTACTTTGGCTCTATCTCCTACTCTCACCTCACTGTGCTGAACACCAGATGTAAAAAGAGGGGAAAAAAGTATATAAAAATAAGGATGAACAGATAGTGAATAAGCATCAAAGAAGAAATGTGACCACCACATTTAGGGAAAAAGATGGTGTAGGAAGCTATTTGGAATCTGTGTCTTCTTTCTTCCATATTTCAGAAACCAGGCTACTTGATTTTCATTTGTTTTAAATTACTGATATTCTAAAAATGAAAAAGATAGTGCGTGTTCATTGAAAATATCCAAGCAACCAACAGGTTTGTAAAACAGGATAAGAAAGTCTGCCCTTATTCTTTTCACTCACCACTGCTAGGTTGAAGTACACATCTTTAGACCTTTTCCATTAACAGGTGGGTCAGATCAATACTGCTCTGTACCCACCATTTTCTTCAGTACCACTCCTTTCTCTATTTTCTTCCATTACTTCTTCCAGAGGATTGGCTGTAAATAATATGCTTATTTCCCAACCGCTCTACTACTCTCCACTGATGTTACTCAACAACAAAAACAGAGTTTAAGTAGCAAATACCTGTGATACAGAAAGGAATACTTAGAGAACGTTTCATACACCTATTGATTTCTATGCAGTAGAAAGCCCTTATTTTGTCCCTAACCAAATGCCTGAGCTGACTAAAGAAATAAAATTTTAAAAGATTAAACAAATAAACAACACCCAAAACAAAAGAGAAGACAGTACACAAAAAGAAAAAGTAATTCTTCGGCTAAAGTCCACATCGTATGGAGATAATTCATTGAAGAAAATAAACCAACATTTCAGTATTGTATGGGTTACTATAGTGATATACTGGGAAAACCTTGAGTGCTTGAAGTTTAAGATTTTTAAATCAAGTATTTATAAATAATTGCAGAGAGGCACTACATTTCCCAGTCTCCTTGGCAGTTAGATGTGGCAACCTAAGTTCTCATGAATGGAATGTGAGCAAATGTGGTATATGGAACTTCCACATCAGTTCCTTAAAAGAAAATCCATGTCTTTCAAAAGCTTCCTCCTCCATTTGCCATGGGCTGGAATGTAGATATGGTACAGAGCTGATCTAGAAATCCTCAGAAATATTGAGCCTTGACAAAAGGAACAAGGGGTAACCTTACATGACAAACCTATCTCCTCCAGAGAGCCTGCATACTTCTGGATTGTTGCATAGAGAGAAATTTTTATTTTGTTTGAATCATTCAAGTTTTTGGACCTTTTCATTACAGCAGTTTTACCTATACCATGACTAATGTGTAAAGATACCTCCAAATGGAGAACTCCCAAAACCAAAACTTATTATTAGTTGGGCTGTGGGCACTGAGAAAACAATGATCTCTATTCAGTCATGGCCACACACACAGTAACACAGTTGCTTTTGACCAGAATGTGGAAGTGTGTTGGTTTCCACTTGCTGCTTATTAAGCGAGTCTCAGATAAAATCGGGCAAGAATTAAAAATTAACTTGCTTGCAAGCAGATACAGGAATGGATACAGCTTCTCTAAAAGAGTACTCTCTACTCATGACCTAAATTAACCTAAATTAACCAGGAATTTGGAAATGTGAGGATTTGCAGGTTATGACTTGTTGCTCATCAAAACTTTTCACTTCCCTGAGTCCATTGCTCTTTGGAATCCAAATACTTCTTTTTTAATCAGCCTTCTTCTATTCACTTAGCCTTTAGAGTACTTTTAAATGTGAGCAGCAGATATGAACTAGTAGGTCTCCAAGGTTCAATAGAAATGAACCAGTAGGAGATACCTAACCTTAAGATGGTAATTTGCTTCGCTAGAAACCTATATTGGGGTGAAGCTATCTTAGGAAAGGTCATTTGACATCTTCTCAATCATTTAGGCCTCATCAGGAAAATGAGGCAGATAATTTTTCCCTGAGCAAGCTAAAATAGGTCAGTCACAAATGCCAAAATAATTCTTAATTGAAGTACAGCTGACCCTTGAACGACAATAGGGGTAAGGAGTGCTGACCCCCATGCAGTCAAATAGCCACATACAACTTTTGACTCCCCAAAAACTTAACGACTAAAAGCCTACTCTTGATCAGAAGCCTTACCAATAACAGTCGATTAATACATAGTTTGTATATTGTATGTATTACATATACTGTATTCTTACAATAAAGCTAGAGAAAGGTATATTAAGAAAATCATAAGTGAAAACACATTTATAGTACTGTATCATGAAAAAATACATGCACAAGTGGACCTATGCAGCTCAAACCCAAGTTGGTCAAGGATCAACCATACTATCACCCCGCCCCCCCATTAAATCACATTGACTTCTCTCCTCTTCACATAAAATGGGGCTCTCTGTACCTCTTCCTCAACAACAAACTTCACAGTGAATTTGTAAACCAAGTCTTGGCTAGCCCTATACAGTATATTAACCTGCAATTTAAATGCACCTTGAATGTATAAATCTCAGACACTTTGCTCTGTTATAACATGGCTACAATATCCAAAATTAAAGCACAGACACAATAGCAATGCAACTAAGAAGTAACTCTTCTAAGGTCAATTTTAACTTTAGACCAAGTTTATGCACTAATGGATACAGGCAATCTCTATTCAATATCTTCAAGACCTAAGAAGGTCACAGCATGAAAAATAGGAAATAATCCTCAGCATAAGATCAAAATATCAAAAATCAATATACTGTTCAGTTCTTAAATTTTTAACAGTGCTCTATGAGTCAATTCAAGGTCATAGGGATAAAATATTAAGAATCAATAAATAGAGCTAACTCATTTTGTCTCAAGGCTACAAATCTGAGTATTTTTTATTAATATTCTTCCTCCTGGGGCACCTGGGTGGCTCAGTTGGTTAAACATCTGACTTTGGCTCAGGTCATGATCCCACAGTTTGTTAATTTGAGCCCCACATCAGGCTCTGCACTGACACAGTGGAGACTGCTTGGGATTCTCTTTCTCTCTTTCCCTCTACTACTCCCCCACCCCTGCTCATGTGTGCTCTCTTTCTCTCTCTCTCTCTCTCAAAATAAACACATTAAGAAAAATCTTCCTCCTAATTTTAGCCTTAAATTCTTAATATTACCTATTACTGATCTTAAGAAGCTTGAGAGAAAAAAGTGATTATTTTTAATCTGAAATTTGGCAGTTTTGATAGATTATTTTCATGCATATTAATTAGCTATTAATATTTTAAGCTTGGTCAAACTTTAAACAGTGATTTAAAAATATTATTAGGGGCGCCTGGGTGGCGCAGTCGGTTAAGCGTCCGACTTCAGCCAGGTCACGATCTCGCGGTCCGTGAGTTCGAGCCCCGCGTCAGGCTCTGGGCTGATGGCTCGGAGCCTGGAGCCTGTTTCCGATTCTGTGTCTCCCTCTCTCTCTGCCCCTCCCCCGTTCATGCTCTGTCTCTCTCTGTCCCAAAAATAAATAAACATTGGAAAAAAAAAAAAATTTAAAAAAAAAAATATTATTCTCCATCACTATTATGGTCTTTTCATTTCTCAAACTTAAATATTTTTTACTTCTTTCAAGAATGGTGATTTTTTTTTCCTAGAAAGTTGTTAAATGTCCACTCTCAGAGACAAATGTTAGTTCTATCAACAGACTCTGATTGATTTCCATCAGCAATACATCTGACAACATCCTTGTTATTTAGCTTGTCGGTGAGTAAGAATCCTGACCACATGCCCAATATCAGAACTGAGAAGACATATGTAAGCCAAATGAAAGTGATGCTGATAAAATGAGGTGTCACTATTTGTCAAGTTAGATTGTGCCTCTTCTCATTACCAGATCCCACTTAGAAGTAATATCACTTTGTGCTATTGTATATATCGTTATTTTTGAAATGCTTTTCTATGGTGAGGAGTCAACCTTAACTTGGATAATAGATACCTTTTGTAATTTTAAGATGAACTGCCTTGGTTTCATAAAGCAAATTTGTTCCAAAAGTTAAAAGTATTATTATTGCCAGAACACTACAGTGAACACTGTAGGTGCATAATAAATAATAAATTTTAATGACCATGAGGATAAGGAAGACATTGGAACTAGATGCATAATTGCTCTCAACTACCTTCTAAGGACTTATGATAAACTCATTAGAAAACCACATTTTTCTACATACTTGTGTAATACTATGCAGTATTAATGTTTGTTTTATTGTTAAATTTAGGACACTATAAATACATGGCAGGTTCAAGGTGGAAACAAAATAATTTAGTCTAACTCCCTTACTTCACATATACAAAAAGAGATCCCAGAGAATATAAAAGACTCTCAGGTCAAAACTTTGAACCATAACCATAACTTGGCTAAGTTTTCTTTGCTCAACCATCCTGTCTTCTTATTCTTAACAGCTTTGAATCTTTGTGTTTATTCTTCTGACACCTGAGACATGCAAAAAGGCAAAAGGATAGTTAAGAAAAATACTAGAAGATGCATTATCTACAACCATTCACGATATACTAAATTAGCTACCTAACTATTCCATCCACTTTCAGATATTTAATGTATCCAACATTATGGTGCATTTATGTCAAAGGAACATTAACTTCATTCTCCTTTCCCCAAGGCAGCCTGAATAGGGAATAAACAAAAGTGCACTTGGGAAGAGGGTGTGATACTTTTTAAAAGCAATCTTATCTCTGCATTAGTACTTAAATTGCTAAGCCGCTGGATTGCTTTTCCAATTTACTAGGCTTGTGGGTTTTCTACAAGGCTCATGCAGAGTACACATCCTGGAGACATTGCATTTTATTCAACTTTTCCAAAGGGAATTTATATAATAATTCAACTGATCCATTCTGTGGCTCGCTTAGCTAGCTTGGATCAGTGGATTATAGGGAATTTAGGCCTAAGTCTAGATGAAAGTCTGTTTATGTTTTAGCACACAGATAACGGATTACTCTTTAGAAGAGGCAATAAAGGAGGAAGATTTTTATAGGTGATGCAATCAACATGATTTGATAAATTGTGGACATTACAAAAAAACCTATACATTCCTTAAAAAAATAAGTGCCTTTAGATTAAGACTTTCTATAGAAAACCCATTGACTAGTTGAAGGTCAGAAGACTGAGTAACAACCAAGCATAATCTATAGAACTAAATATGAGTTAGGAAATAGTGTCAGGGAATATAAGCTATACTTTACTCATAATCGTTAACTCTTGAGTTACAAGAAACTCATTGTAGTGTTTTCGGAATATGGAGACCACTACTTCTTTCTCTTCTCACTTATGATAAGTTTGCTATAACTAAGACCTCCAGAAAAAGGTGGGCATTTGCAATTCAAGCTGATGAATCAGACTGTGAATTACTGGTCTAGTTTATGGGCTATAAGCAGGATAGAACTTGGTCAATGAGTATAAGCTTTTTGAAATGAGGAAAGTAATGCTTTATTTTTAAATTGCTAACACCATAGACCACAGCAGACAACAAATGTTAAATACAGTTCTTGTGGGGTGATATCCACAGCATTATTTGCTGTGGCAATGATTCAGATATGCCATATGGCATCATGTTCCCGAAATGGAACTCCATGTAATAAAGCATCTCCTAATATTGAAATGACCTACACCAGAATTTGAACCAACTTCCATAAATCCCAAACGCTTTTTCAAATACATTAGCATTTATAGAGAAAGATCTGGGCCTATTGTATGTCAATATGTCGGTTTATCTGTGTTTAAAATTAATTTAAAAGTTTATGTAGCAAACTAGGACAATTTGTGCCTCAGGGCAGGAAGGGAGCAAAGATGTGAATCTTGGCAATTTAAACATCTTGTCTCTGTGACTATCCCCATTTATTACCAGCTGCATTATCAATTTCACCTTTTTATAATGATATGGCCATTTTCACTCCCAAGTACACACACACTAAATTATTTCAGAAAAAATAAATGTCTTTGTTTAAACATTTCAGAGTTTAGCCTGAGATTGAAAACACAGATTGTCAATTTTCTTCACCTTTCACAAAACCTCCTTTCTCCCTCTAATCTGTAATTAAAGTGATAACAGCTACATTTTATAGTGCAATGACAACCTCCTTTTAATATAACCTGAATGCATTTGTCTTATCTAGAAACTTAGGCAAAAAGAGTAAGTGAATTCTTGAATATTTACTCACTGCAAGTTTAAACTTCATAGTAACTATTAGTTTACCATTATTATTATTATTATTATTATTATTATTATTATTTCCAGAATAGACTACCAGTAGGATATAATTGTCTTCTATGCTTTATTTATAAATCCATGTAATAAATGTTTACTAGTGCCTTTCTGCTTTGCAACAAGGGATTATACGGGGTATAAATGAGGATACAAGTGTAAATAAAACAAAGCTTCCAATCTCCAGGAGTTCTCAATATAATTGAAGAGTAACACACAGAATTACTTTTAACATTGGATCAAGGTGATCAGTCATATTAAAGAGGAAAAAAATCACATATTATGGAGGTTGAGAAGTGGATGCAATCTGAACTGAGAGGTTTCAGGGAGGGATTTGTGAATACAATGACTCATGAACTACGTCTGGGACTAAAAAGCATCTTTCTTTTGAGAAAACTAGACAATATTCCAGTGATTTGGAGAAAGGTGTTGGAATTGACCCAAACAGGCATTTCTTCTCCATCTCTAGCAGTTGTCTGCTTTCATGAGTAACAAACTCAGTGACTAAGGGACTATACTTTTCTCACCCCCACCGTATGGCTCTACTACTCACTATCCCACCTGCTGCTTCAAGTGTAGGATTCTGTTTTCCAGATCACTCACTAAACCTGAAGCCTGTTTTTGCACACCTGATACTATGTCTGGCAATCTCTACATAGCTCTACATTATGGGAAAGGCAAGACAGACATTAAAGTGTAGACTGGATCTTTACGAGGACCTGAAAGAGCATTTTAGGCAATAAAACTGCACAACCACTGGCCCCAAGTTAATAAGAAATATTTTAAAAGCTGTGGGTATTCTACCAGCTGATGAGCATCTCCATTCCAATTATGCATTCTGGAATTGAGAAGATAACCACAGAATGAGTTTGGGGCTACTGTGAGACAGATCTGAGCTAAAATTCCATTGATCACCTGACCTCTATAAGCCCTTACTCTGACTGGTGGGCCAAAGTGACATTTTGGAATTAGTGTCAGTTCAGAGACAAGTGTCTAGCAGTCCTCAGGTATTCTGATTATTTCCTTTGCCCTAATGCAGTTACTCTGATAAAAGGCCATAGGTTCCTTAGGAGAAGGCTAGGAGAATGAGTGACAGTATAATGTTTGGTAGTGATTGGCGTCCTTCCACAAGGGGACCTGATCTCTCTTTTGTTCAAGAGGTTTTGGGTCTGTAAACTATGGTAAATATATGAGAATAATAACAATTTAGACCATAAAGAAAATGAACTTCAAATAGTCTAGTTACATTGAGTTCAGGACAAGGAGAATAAGCTCCATTCTTTAGACAATAGGGGGAAGTTGCATAGTTCTTGAAAATGAAATTTCATCATTAAGAATATGAGGTAGGATATTTTTTCTAAAAGTATCCATCTTGAAACATTAGAGAAAAATGACTATAAATAATAAGACCAATTAGGAAGATAGGGCAATCAAAATATGAATAGTATTCATATAACAGTAGTAGGAATGGAGACTAGGCTTGAGGAAGGGACATAAAATATTTTAAATCTTGGCTGAGCAAAATTGGATAATGAGGTGGAGGGAAGTTAAAGAGGTTTTAAATAAGCCTGGATAGATGATTGTTAGAACTTTTAATAAAACCAGTGCATGTAATAGAGCAAAAATAACAGAACAGTTCAATTAGTTTAGATACTAATTATCTCTAAACAAGTTGTAGTTAGGCTATGGTATGTGATATCCAGGTGGAAAGTTCAGCATTCATTTAGAAACATTTATCTAGAATCTGGAGGAAGAAGCAAGCACTTGGGCTTCCGAAATGATAACTTCCTGCATAGCAGTAGGAATGAGTAAATTAAAAAAAAAATGCAGAGAGAAAATAGAAATGAGACAATACCCAGAGGACACCTAACTTTAGGAAAGCAAGATAACAGAAATCCATGAAGGAAACAGAAAAATATTAATCAGGGAAACCAGAGGACAATGAGTAAAGGACAGCAGACAAATCAACAAGGAAAGGATAAAACAAGGGGGCAATTGACATTTTCGAATATGACAGACTGAAGAAGTAAGAAGTATGAGGGAAATTAATAACCTGTGTATCTTCTATAGAATAGGATAGGTAGGACCAAGATTTAGAGTTGAGTATATACAGTAAATGGGTGATGAATAAAATGGAGTAGGAAATATATGTTGTAATTTGCAGAATTCAGGAAATAAAAGAGAATTATATTATCTAGATAGAACACTGAGTGAAGTCTTTCTTTGATACATGAGGGTCTTGAGTGTGTTAACAGTTTCTGCAGAATGATCTAGTAAATAACCAAAACCTGAAAATGCTGAATATAAAGGAGATAATATGGAACATGTTTCCTAAGGCAATACTGGGAAAAACCTGGAACAAGGGATCCAAGTTTAGGGGCTACATTTGGAAAACAAAACGAATGTCTTTTTCTCTGAACCAGAAGAAAAAAGGAAAGAACAAGTCAAGACATGGAACAATGTTCATTTGGAGAATAGGCAAGCTTGAAGATTTTATTCAGGATAGCCTTGGTTCCAAAGAAGTAACAAGTCAGGCCACTAGCTCAGAATGAGTGAGAAGGGATGAACAGAGTTAGATTGGGGCATGAGTAGAGTAGAAAATATTGGGATTTGAATCAAAGTATTGTGACCCATCTGGTAGATCATTAAGCCTGTTTAATCATCGTTTTATCCCTGTTAATTCTCCTCTCATGGCCCTGGTGGTTTTCATGTGTGTTAAAGGGATATTCACAATACATTTGAAAGGAAGATGGGATATCAGGACCAGAAGCTGCTGGTAATACTGTGTGTCAGGAAAAGGACATGCGAGATGATAGAAACTGAAGGAAGAAAGTTTTTTTTTTTTTTTTAATCAAATGGGCTTCTTCTATGTTTCATCAAGCAGAGAGCAATAGGAAAGTAGTGCAACTCTAATAATTTATACTGTGGCAAGAGGTCAAAAAAAGAAGCATGAGTTCATTTTAGTAAATAACTAAGAATAGTGACTTGTACTCTGAAGTAATACATTTTTTAAGTCAAACCTACCAATAAGGATGTTATAACAAGCGTAATGCAATCATTGATAACTAATAGAAGAATATAAAAGAATAAGATGCCAAAACATCTTAAATTAACAATTCATTTATATTCACCACGGTAATGGTTAGGTGGTCCGGAAAAGCATTTTTTGGTATAGAGCAAAGCTTGTCATTTTCAAGCTGCGGCACTTGGCTCTATTGCATAGGTCCACTATTAGAGCTACCTAAATAATTGTTAGTTACATCTGTAATTTAAGAATCCATTGAGGTCCAGAGTTTTAGCAAGAGTACACTTATGTAGGATACTGGGAGTTCAAACAACAGCATAGCGAGAATGAAAGAGGACATTTTTGTTTTGTTTTGTTTTCTGGTATAGTGTCTCTGGGTTGCTTATGGCTACAGTATATTCTATAGGGCTTAGCTTCTTTACCCGATCCCAGGAGATACTATTCAGATTAAATTAGAATACATTTTTCCATTACCTTTTTATCTTCTGTCCTTTCATCTGAAGCCTAAAGAACATGACGTTGTAAGTGGTAAGGGGCAAAAAATGATCAATCAATGCTTTTAAGAGCTACAGAGATAAAAATCTGCAGTATCTTTTTTTTACTTTATATCTAACATAAGCAAAATATAGCAAGTAATGATATGGATGCAATAAAGATTTTATTATCATTTTATTGGGATGAACACCCTATCTTACTTATATTTCTACCTATATAGTTCATTTATCCCAAACTTTTAGTAATAAAGTTAATGGCATTCCACACTTAACGTCCCTGCACTATTTTATGCTTTATTGCATACGTGTGTATGAAATGAGAAAATATAACAATCCAGAGGTAAACAGAACTCAAGATTATACTAAGTTACATAATGATAAATTAATAGGTACACAGTTTATTATACTTAATCAGTAAATGAAATCTTAACTCATTTAAGATTCAATGACTATTGACTTTCATCACATTTTTTTTCCCTGCTTTGCTTCCACAAACACCAGTTCTTTAAGATCAAGCGTAATTGAAAATATAACTAACTTTATTAAGCATCAATTTTTTTGTACTCTTTCTGGTACTTTATGCTTTTTTATTGTATCTAAATTCTCCAACACTTTTCCAAGCCATGAGTTGCTTTTATTACTTTATGGAGAGGCTGTAACTTGCATAAGGTCTAAGGAGTAACTTTACAGGGATTCAAATTTAGGTCTTTCTGGCTACTAAGTGTCTTTCCCACTAGTAACATGCTAGGCAGAAAATAATATTTAAATACTCTGAAACTCAGTGTTCTTTGCCCGCACACCGAGACACATTTCAATAAAAAAGGAACTAGTAAAGTAAGTCCATCAACATCTGCCTGGATTCTGAGAAATCACAAAAAATAAATGGGCAGATTAGGAAATTAGAGCTTTGCCCAAATACACACTGAAGTTGAAGAGAAGGAATAATTTTTAAAACAATGTAATTTCTACTTACAGAAAAAAATAAATGATATAAAATTATACATGGCAAAAACATAGAACTATTAGCTTTGTACATACAAACAGAATTAAGATCATTACAATAATATTTAAAAATTAATCAATAATTACCTAATTTAAAAATACAGGCCAATGCCCTTGATGAATATAGATACAATAAATCCTCAACAAAATATTAGCAAACCAAATGCAACAATACATTAATACATGATGAAGTGGGATTTATTTCATGGATGCAAGGATGGTTCATCTGAAAATCAGTCAATATAATATATCACATTAACAAAATTAGGGATACAAATCATATGATATTGTAAGATGCAGAAAAATCATCTGAGAAAACTCAACATTCATTTAAAAAAAAAAACTGTCAACAAAGCAGATACAGAGGCTATTTCAACATAGTAAAAGCCATACATGACAAGCCCACAGCTAACATCATACTCAATGGTGAAAAGCTGAAAGCTTTTCCTCTAAGATAAAGAATAAGACAAGAATGCCCACTTTCAACCACTTTTATGCAATATAGTATTAGGGTCATAACCAGGGAAATTACGGCAAGAAAAAGAAATAAAGTTTCCCAATTGGAAAGGAAGAAGTAAAAGTGTCCCTACCAGCAGATGACATAAAAACTCTAAGACATTAATAAAAGAAATTGAAGACAAAATGCATGCAAAGATATTTTGTTCTCGTGGATTAAAAAACTCAATACTGTTAAAATGTCCACACTATCCAAAGCAATCTATAGATTCATTGCAATTTATATGAAACATTCAATGACATTTTTCACAGAAATTTAACAAATAATTCTAAAATTTGTATGAAACCATAAAAGACTCAATATAGCCAAAGAAATCTTCACAAAGCAGAACAAAGCCCAAGGCATTACACTCCCTGAGTTTAGTAATAGTAATTACAACAGTATGGCTTTGACATAAAAACAGAGAGATCAATGGACCAGAGACCCCAGAAATAAACTCACACATATATGATCAATTAATTTATGACAAAGGAGCCAAGAATATGCAATAGGGAAATGACAGTTTAATCAGTAAATGGAGAAGAGTCCATAAAACCCCTAGAAGAAAAACATAGGCAGTAAGTTCCTTGATATAGGTCAGGGAGATAATTTTTTTAATCTGATACCAAAAGCAACAAAAGCAAAAATAGATAGATAGGTGGGACTACATCAAACTCCAAAGGTTCTGCACAGCAAAGTAAACACCAACAAAATGAAAAGGCAACTTACTGAATAGGAGAAAATATGTGCAAATCATATGTCTGGTATGGAGCTAATATCCAAAATATATTTTTTAAAAAATTTGCACAACTCAATAGCAAAACAGCAAAATAAATTTAAAAAACCCCAAAAATTCAATTAAAAATGGGCAGAATATCCGAACAGACACTTTTCCAAACAACACACACAAATGGCTAACAAGCACATGAAAATATGTTCTTCGTTACTAATGATCAAGGAAATGAAAATCAAAACCACAATGAGATATTACCTCACGCTTGTTAGTATGGCTCTTGTCAAAATGACTAGATAAAACAAGTGTTGGTGGAGATACAGAGAAAAGGGATTCTCACATGCTGTTGGTGGTAATGTGAAATTGTTCACCACTATGGAAAACAGTAAGGAGGTTCCTCAAAATATTAAAAACATATTTACCATATGATTCAGCAATTCTACTTCTGGGTATTTATCTGAAGTAAAGAAAAAACACTTACTTGAAAAGACATATGCACCCTCCTGTTCATTGCAGAATTATTTACAATAACCAAGATATCAAAACAACCTAAGGGTCCACAGAGGGATGAACAAAGAAAACGTGTTACATATATACAATGGAATATTGTTCAGCCATAAAGAATGAAATCTTTCCAACAACATGGATCAAGGGAATTATGCTAAGTGAAATAAGAAATAGACAAATTCTGTGTAATCTTAGTCATGTGATCAATTTAAAAACAAGCTCACAGAGAATGGATTGGTGATTGACAGAGATGGGAGGTGGAAGATAGAAAAAAATGAGTCAGTTTTTTTTAACATATGTAAATTCAATTTAAAAAATTAAAAAAATAAAAATATAACTGCATGATTTAAATTTGAAAGCCTGAATTATGGATAATTAGATATCTCCTATCATCTTAACTGGAATGCAAATATATCCACTATTCTTTATCCATATTTGTATTGAATTATTTTTAGTTTTCCAGTATGAGTACCTTTGCATTAAAAAGTGACCATGTTAGGGGTGCCTGGGTGGCTCAATTGGTTAAGCATGTGACTTCGGCTCAGGTCATGATCTGTGGTTCATGAGTCTGAGCCCCATGTCGGGCTCTATGCTGATAGCTCAGAGCCTAGAACCTGCTTCGGACCGTGTGTCTCACTCTCTCTCTGCCCCTCCCCCACTTGTACTCTGTCTCTAAAAATAAACATTTTTTTAAAAGGTGACTATCTTATAAATATACATTCCCCAACCTTTCTTTGCTTTTGTTTTCTCATCTAGGAAACAGAAATATCAAAACCCTTTTCTCATACGTCTCACTGATGAAAAATAAATTTCTAGATACAAAAGCATGTTGAAAGAAATTTACTTAACATTAAGGTCATAGCATCATTATTAACAATTATAGTTCAGAAAAAGTCATCTTAATTTGCTTTAATCAACCTGTCCAGTAATACCTATCATTTTTAGATAAGATAAAAATACCCTGAGAATTAGAGAAAGAGTATGCAATTTAAGTATAATTAAATATTAAATCCACTTAGTTATTATAAATGAAAGTTTTTAAAAAAGCATATTTGATTGAATAAACCTCTGATCACCTGACTATCCAATATCATCACAGGCTTAAATAAAGGCAATTTAATAAGCCCACTCTGCTGTAACTTAAATATATATATATATATTTTTTTTTTTTCCATTTTGAAGATAATATTATATAAGGAGAATGTCAATACTTGTTTGGAAAATTGTTTAGGGAAGAAAAAAATTTGCCTAAAAATAACTACCTAATTCATGAGTTAACATTTTTGTTTTCAAACAATGAAAATAAATATGAGAAACATTTGCTTTTGAATAATCTTCAAGATATCCAGTTACTAAATTTCTGATTTTATTTCTAACTCTTTCTCGTTTCATAATGATTTCTTAAAGCATCCAAAATATAATCTGGATTAATTTTCAGATTTGAACAAGTAAAACCAACTCCTGTTGTGAAGTCATTCACTTTACATAAGTAATAGAAAAAGAAAATAGGTGACTACTACCATAGGTTATAAAAGACTGTGTTTACACTCTTCTCGGAGAATACCTTAGGTATGTGTTGAACCTGCAGATGAACTCTTTCAGAGTCAGTCATTTTTACCTGGGAAACTAAATACCCTTCAGCCTGGAGGATTAAAAGTTCGCCTTGGTTTAAAAAAAAAAAAAAAACAAAAACAAAAAAAACTCTCAAGGGTTAATTTTGGAAGGAACATTGGGAAATCAGTTGCCCATTAGAGGCTTGGCCTGCATTTATAATAGGAAGCACTAAAGGAGGTAAAACTTTCTCTTTGACAGTTTCTCATCTTCTGTTGTAGCTTTAGCCAAAGTGAATGATAGAGGAACCAATGATGATTGTCCAAATTTGTGCCTGGTATTGGTCTAGTTGTTTATTCCTCCCAATCCCACATACATTTATTCATTATCCAGGCATTCAACCAGCATTTACTGAAAGCAGACCAGTTACCCAGAACTATGCATGTTGTTAAAGGCACAAAAACAAATATTCAACACATGCTTCCCGCCTAAGGACCTCCCATTCTAATATATGTACAAACAAAAATGTAACTAAATAAAGAGTGAAGCTTTAAGTATGGGGTAAATCTGGAGTATTTAAGGAAAGAATGATATCATGATTTTATGGCACTTATAAGTTTCAAAATAGCCTTTTTAAAAAATGTTTATTTATTCTGAGAGAGAGTGAAAGGTAGAGAGAGAATCCTATGCAGTCTCTGAGCTGTCAGCACAATGCCCAACACAGAGCTAGATTTTACCAACCATGAGATCATGACCTGAGTAGAAATTAAGAGCTCAGCACTTAACAGGCTGAGACACCCAGGAATCTCTCAAAATAATCTTGCACACATTTTCTCATGAGAGTTAAAAACGATCTTTAAATAAAAGACCACTATACATGTGACTATTTAAAAAAGGAAGTTTAGATACTATTGTAAGAAATTTAGCATATATCTATTTCTACCTGAGGTAGAGATCAATTGCTAAATGTCTCAAAAAGGGGGAGGCTATTTCTAACTTATGTTAAGACAGGGAAATTAAGGAACACAATTGAACAGATAGGTTTTGAGCAGGCCTTAGAAGGATGAGAAAAGTGCATATTCAGAAAGAAAAGAAAGCATTTCCAGTAGAGAAAATAAAATGTAGATTTCAAGTCATATATTTGAAAAACAACAGTTATTATCTAATGAAGCCTCAAAATATCCCTAAAATGTCAGGTAAGGATTATTTGGGTCTTGGAGGGAGGGATTGATCACATAGATAATTATAGAAAAGTAGGCCAAAATTTTAGCTTCGGTAATGTCCTGATTTTATTGTTTGATGGAACAATGTCCTGTGTACTATACAATGGAAGTCTTTTTTAAGCAACATTAAAGTACTAGACCAGAACAAGTTGGGCTCAGATTCCCTTTTTCATGCTGAAGATATTTAGACTGACTAATAATTCAAAGCATTTTTTTAAGTTGGCTGGGCAGAAAATGCCAAAGTAACGAGTGTTAACTAGTCTGGCTTGAACTTTATCTCCTCTTATTTGATGTTATCACTTTTTTCTAATTTTTTTTTAATCAAGGGCTACTCTGAAGAGCATGTGAGATCAGGCATACCCAAGAATGTGAGAGAAATTAAGAACACAATTCTCCCAGTTCAATGTTTCACATATGTCCTTACAGATGGTATTTTAAAACATTTTAACTGTATTTTTTAAAAAGTAGTTTCGATCTAGTAGTTTGACCCCAAAACACACATTAACCTTCAATCATTTAAAGGAAGTTGCTTTAAATACAAATTAAGTTGTTTTGTTTTCTTCTGGTATCATTAATAATATCCCTTTTATACGCACATGCACGTGACTTCACAACACACGCATTTTAAGTGCCTAATATGAGATAAAATGACTGGATTTATACAGACAATTATAGGTATGCATACTTTTAAATATAGGCACTATATTTTATAGGCCATATAACTTGCAAAATTATATAATACCTAAATGGAAAGAGTCAGAAACAGTGAAAAATAGTCATTGACTACCTGTGAAGGAATAGAATTAGAAAGTGTCTTGCTCAGTGCTTTACAAACTGTGATAAAAGAGAAATCTTAAAATGTTTATAGTCATATTATTTTAAAGTGTATTATAAAAAAATATAAATAGTAATTTAAACCTTTAATGTGACATATGCCATTATTTTAAAATAAATGGATTTAAATAAAAAATATGTAGAAATGCATTATACCAGTAGTATGTAAATGTAGCAAAAATAGTAATGTGATATATGAAAGAAATAAATTCAAGAAACATTTATAGTTCATATAGAGACCCTGGAACCCAAATAAATACAAGATCTGCTTATGTTAAAAAGTAATAGCCATTTGGTTCAAGTAAATGATTGAGGAAAATATTTTCTAATAATATAGAACCTAATCACACACCTATTATAATGTTTATTCCAATTCAAGATGTAAGATTCGGATGGTAAATTTAAATTACATGTGTCTCCTTCAATTCCTAATCATACTTGCAGCTGGAATATTGATTATCGATGGCTATTCAAAGTTTGAGGTTTTTTAACAGATATTTTCAACTTTAAAAGTGGCAGCATAACCCAGACTTCATAGGATGAATAAAGAAAATTTTAGGTTTATCTCAGATTCTTTTGGGACAAGAAGATCATTCAAATATTTGAAGGAAAGCATTCAAGAAAGAATAAGAGGACTTGTTTTTTTTTTTTTTTTTTTTGTTTTTTGTTTTTTTGATATATGCCTAGGAGAATTATTATAACAGGTGTGACCTGTACTAGCAGAACGAATATTCCATGAAGTCAAGGACTATATTTGCATTGTGTGTTACTCCTCTTCATTAAGCCCTGTTCCTAGAATATGGTCAGTTTTTAATACATCTCTTATAAACTAATAAATAGGTGGGAAATGGAATCATTAAGAAAATAATTATTTCATGATTAGAACACTCTAAAAGTGGACTGAGTTGCCCTGAAGAGTACTGCTCTCCATACCTGGAGAGAGAGTCTCAGGACTGGATGGAATGGAGGGGATCCAAGCACCTGAACGACACATTCATACAGATTCCCTCTACTCTCTTCACCCAGGAGATTCTAGGATTCTTTTCCTATCAAAACCTGGGACATACTACATCTTACAAAATTTAAGGGCATCATTTAATAACATATTACATCCATGAATTAAACTGTAGTTTTGCAACTTCAAAGAATAAAGTGTTTCCAAAGCATCATTAACATAATCTCCCGGCAGTATATAAGTAGTACTTTAGTAAATCTTCCTATCACTTTACCATTGTTACGCTCCTTTTACAGCTAGTAAAACCAAGGTAGGAAAGAACTACGAATCTTCTGACTTCCCAGCCTTATGCATAATGATTTCCAGGATCTTACAGTTTATCCCTCAGAGCCCACATATTTAAAATGAAGTTTCTGTCCATGCTACCAAGTGTAGAAACTCAGAACTTCCTTCGTGCTAATAGCATAATAAAAAGGGGGAAAATAAGCCATCTATTCAAATGATTAGCTGAATGAAAAGAACTCTAAACAAATCAGTCACTGCTCACCATGCTTCCTAGAAAAATCTCCCAGAGCACAAATGGCTAGATCAGAAGTGACTGTGTATATTCCATTACCTCTTATATATGTGTGTACCCAAAGGCTTAGGCACTGGTACTTGATATGGAGTTCATAAATGAAATATTAGAAATGTTCCCAATTTATACATACTCAAAAGCTATAGTGGAAAAATGAAAAATTCCAAAACTAAAAATATTTCATTTTGGAACTCAAATTCATTTACTTCAATTCCCTATTGACTGATGTAATTTTAGATTATAACAGGAAGAACAAAGCACACCCTGCCTAAAGAAGTAATAAGTAAGAAACATTTGAAATGGAAGCCCTGGAGACAAGAAAGAACTTAGGTTAAGGTTTCTGTGTATGTGCAAAAGTACCCATAAGTAAAATGAACCAGTGCATTGTAATGTAATTCTGTAATTCCCAGGGCAACATTTTGGGGGAACTAAGTTTGCAAGCAATCTGTTTGTGATACATGTTGGTGTGAGTTTCCAGAAAACCCAGACCAGTCTCATGAGATCCTTTTTATGGTGTAGTCATGAAATAATCTAAGTTATTAACTATAAGCCTATATATTTTTTTCTTTAATCAGTGACATTCTGAATATTAACTAGAAACAAAACTAATTCGGATCTATCTATACATAGGTCATATTTTTTTTCCCTTACATGGATGCCATTTTATTTATTCCTCTTATTCCTAAATATAGTTGTAAACAATCCCTGCACCAACTATCCCAGTACAAGAACAGATTCAGAGAATAATAACTCATTGAAATTGAGGCAGTTACAGTCACATTTGCTCTCCCCAAAGCTGGCATTTCATTCTCTAGAGACAGGTGCATTTATCACATTCACAACCATAGTAAAATGAAATCATCAACTAAAGGGACTCTGACTCCCTCATTTTCCTCCAAGAGAGTGAGCCAATGAACATTTCAAGTATTTAAGAAGAGGCTCTCCAGACTCTATGTGTTTGAAGGAAAGTCGAAAGTCTAGAGAAGTCAATGGTCAGTTTCAAGCTAATTCCATAGTACATTCAGACCTAAGGGCATTATGCATCCTTAAAGACTGGATTTATATGGCATATATGAGCTAATAAACCAAAACCTGGGGGATGGGAGTAAGAGAACAGATTGGCATTAAATAAAACTTTGGGAACGATTTTAAATTTCAATTGCGGACACACTCAGTGTTCACCTCTTGCTTAGTTTCAGTCTTTATGCTCCTTTCCTTATGCAAGACAAGCTAAACTATTAAATAACTGGTTGTTTTCATATAGTTCTCAACTCACGATTTTTTATTACACGTTTATGTTTATGTGCACATTATCATAATCATCTCTTCTATATAAGATTGAAATCAATGGACAAGCAATTAGACTTTAACATGGAATTGAATTCAGTCATTTTCTTCCTCAACAACTTGTTGTTTACTTAAGTGTATTCTTAAGCCCATGGGAAAAACAAATCAGGTTTTACAATCAGTTTTGCCTCTCTTTGTTGTTTCCATTTTAGGAATAGGAAACATCTGACCTACTCATCAAATTCCTTTGGTTTCAAACAACAGTGGTCAAGATATTTTGCCTAGGAAACCTCAATTACTGTCCACAACTCCAACAATTAGAAATGTCAAAAATTTTAAAAACTGTTATTTCCAGGCACTGATTTAGACCTGCTATATACGTAATACATACCTGAACAGTTTTTGAAAGGTAAAATAAAATATACTGCATGGATGTCCTAAAGAAAGACCTGACCGTTTCTTCTGCAGTAAATGATGAACCAGAAACTATGTCATTCATGAACTACAAAGGTAAGTTCTTAGATGTAATGAAACCACAATTTCGCAGAACATTACCTGCTTATAATAGAAGCAAAAATACGTGATCTTTACACACTATGATTTATTTAATATGCATTTTTATCCTTATACCAACATTTTAGAGTATTCTGGCACAGACTGAAAAATATCAGTATTTGCAAATTAATTTGATATCTACTGCCCAATTTGATATCTACTGACATAATGGCCCAAGTATGTCAGGACAAAGCTGGGTTTTCGCAAGCTAAGAAATTTCCCATGTTCTAACATTCCCTGAATGATACCTACAAATTCTCAGGCCCTTTTAAAGGCCATAAAAAATATGGGAACATTAAGAGTGGTAAGAACACTTCTTGAACATACCCAATTCACTTCTTCTATTATGGATTCTCTAAACATAAAGTCAACCTTAAACACAACTTACTGCACAATGCACAAAACTTTACTACCAAACAAACACCATTGACTTTTGAAAATAAGACATTTGTTGTTTATACTGAAGTCACTGAAGTTTCACAGATAAAGAGAAAGAATTGCTCTCCAGTTCTCAATGATGCTTATCAAAATGGGAGAAGGCAGTGATTATACATTGAAATGTGAAAAGATTAGCCTTTGGGCTCCCAGAGCAGAGATAAACTCATCAGGAATTACTGCTTATTGGTTACTGGGATGCTTCTGCTCAAATGTGAGTGTATCTCCCATAAAATATACCAGAGGTAGTCTAATGAAAGCATACCTGTCACATAAAACTGTTTGAGAACTGATCATGGTCATGGGCTGTATGATATTCAAAGTCTCAAACAAGCATTGTAGGCAAATAAGGCTTTTTATTTTCCAGGGTACAGCACTCTCTATGAACTTTCATAAACCTGCATCTTCTTTCTACTGAAACCTCAGTTATCTCCCTAAAAATGCTTCCAATAATCGAAAAGATTTCTACTGATAAGGATAATCTCCACAAACTGTAGCTTACCTACTTCCATGTGAAAACTGTTTGAAAACAATTTTACCTTATCTAATATGCTTTAAGCTCCCCACATAACTTATCCCATCGTGTTTCTTGACTTACAGTTTTATTTTTCTGATACATACAGATATTGATTACCTGATATTTTTCCCATCAATACACCCATTTGGGTGGGTGGACATAGATTAACCTTTAAAATAATGGCTAAGTAAAATATCTTCAAAGGGAGAGAGAAAGCAAATAACTGTATTTCCAGTTCAACTACCAAATTGTGGGCAAACACAGTTTAAAATAGCTTTCTCTAAAACATAAAATATATCTTTAAAAATAATCTATTCACCAAAAAATTGGGTCTGAAAAACAGTCTTCTCAACACTAGGTTATAGATAATTACAATGTTTCAAACCTCCAAGGAGTCTCAAGCTTTTAATTCATATGCTTGGCATATCATGTCTTTATAATGACATTCAGAGACACTAGGTTCAGCAGTTTTTCCCTTTATCATTCATTACACTCCAAACATTTGTGTCCTACAATCTATGTAGGACAACTGGCTTTATAATTATTCTTAGCTCTGAAAAGCCAAATGTGCCTATTCTATAGCAATTCCTGCTTTACTTTTTAAATATTTCATCCCTTGATTTGCTAGCTAAAATTTTACCAAAAGGATGGCCCAAGATAAAGAAATAGTATGGAAAATATGTACTGCAGTCATTGTTGTAAGTTTCTGATTCAAAATAACAATGTCAAAAAATATGAACCTCATTTATTCCTCAACCCTTTTTCCCAAAAGAGAAATCTAACAATTAAATAAGTTCTGAAACGGAAGTTAAGATTTCCTCATTAACTCATCTTAGGAGTTTATCATCCTACCTAGACTTTTTAAAATGATTTTCATCTAAGAGGTAAGCTTATATTCCTTATCTTTGTCTATTTCATGTCCTGTGCCTCAGTGACTGACAAAACTACTGAGGCAATGATAGGGTTTTTGCATTCAAGAATTACCTTAAAGTAACCTGAAGAGAAACACAGTTAATACGATCCGCAAGTATTTATGTTGCTCTTTGTGCTGTCATTATGGGTAATGTTGTGTGGTTGTTATGGTCGTGTTGTGTTGTGATGTTAATACAGTGTTCTGAATTGGCCACATGCTTTCTAGTATGAGTGGACAGCATATAAAGATGAATAGTTGAGAGAAGCAAACAGATGGCTAGTTTTATATGAGATAAAATTATAAGTAATTCTCAACAAGAAAGCAAGTAGGTATATTAGTAATGCTCTAAAATCTTATCATGACACAGTCCTCAAAGATATTTTTTTCCTGCAAACTTTATTCTAGGAAGGTTCAAAGATGAAATATACTATACATGTTAGAGAATTGTGAAAATCATTAAAGTAAATCTAATTGTGTAGCAAAAGATAAGAATTTTAGCAAAAAAAAAAAAAAAACAAACACATAGTGAAGCATTTCAGAAAAATTAGTTTGAGGTTTCTGATCAAAACCAGTACCTGAAATCTTGATGATAATCTGTTAACAATAATCATTTTTATAAACTCAAGTCAAGTGAGTGAACTTCTAATGTTATACAGCTTGAAGAAAAGAAGACTTAGTAGTAACTTAAAAATGGCAATGGAAACCTAGAATGGGTAGTAAGCTGAATACAACTTAGTTTAGGAAATGATAAAAGGCTAAGTATTGAGAAAAATATATATATATAATTATAGACCAAGGAGTTGCAAACAGAGGCATTAGACACAGAATGAAATGGTACTTGGAAAAATACAAGAGGGTTTGCTCATGACAAAATCAATGAAATATCAATATTCAAGTGGTGGAAGAAACAAGAAATGAAGAAATCATAGGGGACCTAAGAAGACCAGTATAAGAAAAATCAGTAGGCAGTTTAAAAGATGAGACAGAAATAAAACTACTGTTATCAATGTAGGTAATCTGATAAATTCTTACTAAAGGTATTGCATTTCCATTTTTATAACAGGTAAACATAAATGAAACTAGATTAATGAAACAGCTTTCAGGTTAAATCTAAAAATATTGTGAGAGTAGGCTTATTGAGGAGGTTAAGCCATTATAAAAAAGTTTGTGGGGCGCCTGGGTGGCTCAGTCGGTTGAGCGGCCGACTTCGGCTCGGGTCATGATCTCACGGTCCGTGAGTTTGAGCCCCACGTTGGACTCCGTGATGACAACTCAGAGCCTGTGGAGCCTGTTTCAGATTCTGTGTCTCCCTCCCCCTGACCCTCCCCTGTTCATGCTCTGTCTCTCCCTGTCTCAAAAATAAATAAAACGTTAAAAAAAAGTAAAAAAAAAAAAAGTTTGTGCCTACAGATTAGGAAAGAACTGGGATGGAATAGCCAAGTCATTACATAAAAGTTAGATGATAGAGTCTTTCCTTAATGTTTCTTGCAGAACAAAAAGGGACCACATTTGTAAAAAGAGATCCATGTTAGGCAAAGGACCAATAAAGAATTGATGATACTAGACAAAGAGTCACAATCCATTCCTGCTTTATCCACAAGGAAGATTTCAGAAATTAGAAGGGAAAAGTCTGTTGAGTGTTTATAACTTTTAATACTATCATATATGTATAATTTTCCTAGTGGAAAGTTTTATAATCCAAATTATCAATCCAATTATCAATATAATCCAATTATCAATCAAATTATCCAAATTAAAATGTACAGCACGTGCACACACCCATGCGTGAACAAACACACACCCATACACACCTGCCATGGAATGTTTAACAAGATTTAAGTCAAGTCAGATGATTTAGGTATAGCTAATGTTAAAATTAGACAAAATTCTACAATGTGGATAAAACTTGAGAACATATAGTAATGAAAAAAGCCAGTCATAAGACAAATACTATATGATTTCACCTATATAAAGCACCTAAAGTAGTCAAATTGAGAGATACAGAAAGTAGGATGGTGATTGTCAAGGGCTGGCAAAAGGAAGAACAGAGGTTGTTTAAAGGGTTTAGAGGTTTACTTTTGCAAGATAAAAAAATTCTAAGAACTATTGTTACAAAAGCATGAATATACTTACTTAAATGTTTAAGATGGTAAATTAAGATGTGGTTTTTACCACAATTTAAAAAAGTAAAAGAAAAATAGACAAAATTGTGAAATTAAGTATCTTCGATGTGTATTTTGTTTTCCTATTCACAACCTCTGCTAATCTCTGCAAATAGGCACAATAGATTCCCAATCCCCTAATTTATCCTTTTGCCCTTCATTTTACTGGTTCCATACAGCCCTCCTTTATTCCTCTAGGGAGGCCTGTATGATAAATCTGTCTCCAGTTTTCTAATGCAAGATCTCTTCACTTTGAATACAATTGTCTTATAGATTGATAACCCATTGATTTTACTAAGGCATTTATACCAAGACATTTTTCCTATACCAATTTTTCTAAGATAAATTTTCAATATGTTGTCCTTTAATTGAATAAGCCTGTCACAAAGGATTCTTGAAGAAGAACCCCTTACCCAATGCAAAAAATACTCATGTCAATAACAACAGGCAGTAGAGAAGTATTTGTGAGTATCTCACAATATTGAGCAAGTGTGTAATGGAGTGGAATTGGGAGAAAGGGAGTAGTCAGTTTATTTGGAAAGAAAGGGTTCAAATTAGACACCCTATTTCTGTAGAGGTTAGCAGCTGAAGAAATGCTAGCCATATATGAGTTTACCTTCTAAATGTTTATGGATGGGTCTGGGGCGGGAGTGGGGGAGATGTTACTGTCCCAGATGGTGACAGTGAAGCTACTCTTAACCCCTAATTCTGAAATTAGGATAAAATAATTCAAATATAACATCAGGAAATCCTTTCAAATCAAGGAGATAATCATCAAGATATTTTAAGAGAAATGCTGTCAATTCCATTACTCCAATCTAGTAACTTTAAAATGGGCTTTGATTTTAGGTATATTTAAAATTCCTGTGTCCACTCCTTAAATTAACATAGAAGCATTAATTTGTGTTTCTAGCAATACATTTTTACATTTCAAAAACAAAAAGGCTTTGATATGGGGCACCTGGGTGGCTCAGTTGGTTAAGCATCCAACTCTTGGTTTCCGCTCAGGTCACTATCTCACTGTTGGTAAGATGGAGCCCCGTGTCCAGCTCTGTGCTGACAGTGCTGAGTCTGCTTGGGATTCTCTGTCTCCTTCTCTCTGCCCCTTCCCAGCTCATGTTTTCTCTCTCTCAAAAATAAAGAAACACTAAAAAATTAAAATTAAAAAAAAATGGGCTTTGATACAACATAAAATGCATCTGAGGAATTAGTCATGTCCTAGAAATAAAATAGTCTGGCTAAATCTTAAAACTTTTTAATCCATGATGTTTTTCTTTTGTTTTTATAATATGTTGGATGTGAACTCCAATGTATGGTATAGAACCTTTTAGTTTATCAAGATCCCTTTATTTTTGCATTGCAAACATATCTAAACTACGTAGAAAAAAAATAAGCCTTCAGAACTAATATTGGTACCCACTTATGGATAGATTCTTAACATCAGTTATGGTCTTACAGAGATACCCATTTTTTTTTCTTTGCAGCACTACTTAGCTTTTTTTTTCTATTTTGTAGAAATATGGAGAAATTATGAAAATAAAATGAAAGGCTGGACTCCAGTAGACTGGAGCTAGCATTGGTCCAGGACTAGCTGTGCCCTGAAATAAATCTAAAGCATTTAATGGTTAAACCAGCAAGAAAGCATTTTAATTTCCCATTAAATCACAGTTGAGTGCACTCTACAACAAATGAAGTGATGGAAAATTTTAGCTATAGGATGATATTTGTATCCACACTCCACAAACAAACATGCTCAAATGCCATTGACAAATTCCAAGTATGTATTAAAGACAGAAAGGGAGAGGAAATGGTCCTGTATGGCAGACTGTATGTAAAAATTCATCAATTTGTAAAAATGGCAGGTAAACAAACTCATTCTGCAATATGCACCTACAACTATTTGTGTATTTGGGGAAAAAAATAAAGAGAAATATATAATTAGTAACAAATATGCAAAGAACTTGGACTGTAAAGCAAATAAAATATCTGATTATTTTTTAGTAAAAAGTATGTATGTGTCATCTAACCCCATTTCCAGTATCTAGCAGACTTAAGAGATACTGAATAATTTAATTATGCTAGTCAATAGTCTACCACATAGGATAATTAACAATTAATGCCAGGATACAGCATCATATAGTTGAAAAAGCACCCACTTTGGTAACAGACATGGCCTTATATCCCAAGTGTGCTACTTTCTATAAATAGAGATTCTTAGTCTTTCTTTTTAAGGGGAATAATGTCTATCTCAAAGAATTGTTATGATGAAAACATTAAATAGCATCTGTAAACCAACTAAAGAGTATCTGGTGCACAGTAGTTTCTCAATAAATATTAGTAACTTTTCCTTCTCTAATTAGGCTATTCTATGAATAATATGGGAAATTCCTTTCCTTTTAAACACAGCATACTAAAATATACACTGAAATATCTATACAGTATTGGAATACCTAGGGCAATTATTAGAATTTAAAAACATAATTACGGTTCAGAAGAATGGTATGTAATTACTTTAATAGTTAAAACACATGTGGGATAGTTAATACTCTAGTAATTGAAATGTATAACAAAACAAAACACTGGGAAGAAAAAAGAAATGGAAACAATGTAGGTGATGTACTAAGTTATCACTATTATAAACTAGCTATCTATCCAATAGTGTTTGATAAGAAATGTAAATCATAACACACTGAACATACACCAGATTTCATTCCTTTCTCTGTGCTCAGTTGTTAACAAGATGTGGGAAATCCAAGTTGGTCCTCTAAATGCTAATACCTTGTTAAACTGAAATAGACATATTAAACTCTTTATTAAGTTGGGCTTATCTTAGAATTTGACAATTGAAATCTGATAAATCTCTTTCCCAAAGCTTTTAACTATGGAAAATCAAAAATGTAGTTTCTTTCAATATACACATCCCTGTCCAAACACTAAAATGTATTCACAACACCCTAAGAAACAAAGTTGTCAAAATGTACATTCATTAACCCCTTCCATTGGACAGCTTCCTCCCCCTCCCCGCTAAGACTAGTGGGGAGACACAGAAGGCTACAGCAGGAGTGAGTGACCTAAGAAAAAGAAAGTTCTTCACTTGATTTTAACTTCATTGTCTCAGACACACTCTAGTAATCACTGATGGTATTACAGAACCTATGCTCACAGTTTATAATAATATAAGAATGTGTTGCTTCTAGGAAGAGGTAGGTGAAGGCTACTCTTAATTTTTTACAAAAGAAGATACCAGGACACCTGGGATCAAGCCCCGCGATGGACTCTGTGCTGAGCATCAAGACTGCTCGGGATTCTCTCTTTTCTCTCTCTCTGCTGCCCTTCTCCCACATGCGTAATCTCTCTCAGAGTGGGGAAGTGGGAAGAAAAGAAGAAAAGAAAAAGAAAAGAAAAGAAAAAAGAAAAGAAAAAAAAGGCAAAAAAAAAAAAAAAAAAAAAAGAGGATACCAAAGGCCTGAAAAGCCCAATTTAATACTGGCCCAAGATCCCGGAGCTAGTTAGATATAAAACTAAAACTATGACTATTCTTTTTCCCCCTTTATTTCAATGGCTCAGTCACCAAATCAACTGAAATAGGATGAGAGCACCATATTGAAACTCATTCAAGTTAATTTTTACCATAATGTTAACAACTAACAAATATTTATAGGGATTGTTTCAGCTGCTCCCTAGCAGTGAGTTAGTGGGAATAAGAACATCCTTCATTTGATACAGGCTCCCTCTGTGGGCTTCGATTTCTTTATATGAAAATTGGTCTTCTGGGTTTGTTGCACACTTATTGCATGCTAATATAAGTGTGACACTAGCACTGTGCTCCTTTGCCACAAGTAGGTGCAAACTGGGGGCCACTTCTTTCTCTCTTCATTGTGGATATAAAATAACTCATGGAATGAATGTGTTTACCATTTTAATATGTTTTAAAATACGCACATAATGTCATTCCAGTAATTATTTGTTTGTTCCTCTGGAAGCAGAGATGGATTTAATTTTTGTGCCATTTGGGGTGATAAATGGAGGTCAAGATATAAGATAAAGACAAAAGGCTCACATGGGAATTGAACCTGCAACCTTAGTCATGCCAGAAAAAATATTATAGTCACCTAGAAGCCACCACAAGAAGCCATGTTAAGACATTTATTAACAATTTTAAATGATGGTTTTGAAGTTTGGTATATATTAAATATATAAAATATATTGAACATTTTACATATATTTACATCTATACACACACACACACACATATATATATATATATATATACATATATATATATATATATATATAATGCTAGCATATATGTTTATGCTAGCTGCTTAATTTTTTACCGGCAATACTGGATAATGAGTAGGAGAAATGAACAAAACAGCATGACAGCTAAAGGTTTAGCCTTCCAAACTTTTGTTTTTATTAAACATGGTTACTCCAGCTTTAGAAAGATTTAGAAAATCTTTCTAAGTAAATTTATACATATATATACATATATTTTTTTTTAACTGATCAAACTACAGAACCTAATATAACATTTCCTTAATGACCCATGCCCATCATTAGGAGTACCAATTATTGTATGGTGATGCCCTCAAGGATTCTAAAAGTTTGTAGGTCTGTTTACCCTTGTTAAATAGCTAGGTTCCTGTGCTTTTTGAGTTTCTGTGTGGGCTTTTTATAGATTACCTGTCAACTCCCTTGTTGTCACTCTTCACTGCTATCCTTGTGCCAGTACTAACAGCCCACTCCCTTGTCTAATTTGCTGTTTCCTAATAGGCAGTGGGTTTGGCAACCAGATAACTAAGCTTGTTAAAATTGTCAGTAAACTAAGATTTTGTACGTTCTAAGGGAACACTCCTAAGAGAAAAGTGTATCCACTTTGTTTCGTGGGCTTTGTGGTTGTGATTTTGATTGTGCATATTTTATTGCTTAAATCTTGCTTCTCAGTTCTGGCAAGAAAGATGGGTTGCCAGATAGCTGAGACCTGAGAGGTGGAATGTGAACTGTTTATTAAATTATGTAGACAGCTGGCCACAGCCACTGTTAATCAGACGAGGTAGGTCATGACTGGAAAAGTTGGGATGCCCAGATGGAGGAAGGCAAAAATTATTCAAAATTAAACAGTATTATTAAAATAAATAGTACTCTTTGATATTTGATTTAAATAGTGACTAAATTGCCCTAGTTGTCGAACTTGAAAAACATTGCCGTATTCCATGTTATTACTTCACCTGAATGCCTGTTTTGGAATGGAAGGGCTTATATCAGCAGCTTTTTCGCTGCAACCTATCCTGTTTGCAAGTGTAGAAAAAGCATGGTTATTTTTAGTTCATTCCATTCAGGCAGGAAAGTGCCCCAACACTTCACAGCTAAAACAAACAATTATTGGTGATGGTCTCATTATAAATTGCTTTCCATGGGCATAATGAGTTTTCTTTCGTCTTTCCTTTTTTTTTGTTTCTTTTAGAGAGAGACTTAGATACATGAGACATACGAACTAAATTGTGTTTGCCTGACATAAGCTGAATTTAAAGCTCTTGCTGAGATTACCACCCTTTTAATACCTTCTCCTATTCCTTTGTGACACAAAGGCTGAATTTTAAAAACTTTTGTACAGCAAAAGCAATTTATACATATAAAAATACTTGGAGTGCCCTAGGGGCTGTTCATGTTGCAGAGAGACGGAAGACGAGTTTGATTTTAAGTTTAAGCTTCAAACATTTATGGCCTAAATGGGGATGTCATTCTGAATTAAGCCTCAAACGCCTTTTTTTTTTTACAGGCAAGCAAGGGTATCATTTCTAAGATGAGCTATAAAAGAGTGAAGCAAGGCCCCAGTTCCTTGCACTCATCAGAGAATTTTTTTTTTTCCCTAAAGAGAACAAATTTCAACTGACGATCTCCGTCTCCTTCCAATTCAGGCACTTGTGCTCCTCTTCCATGAATCCCTGAACAGTTTCAATCAGAGGAGATATTTTATTTTGCCCTCCTGCTGCTACCAGATATGTTGGGCTGCTGATGTAAAATCATTGCCACATGACAGTGACTGCTCAGGGCTGCCGTTCTCCAGCTCCTCAGTCAAGGACACCAACTAAAAGTTACAGAAGTCCTTTCCAATGATCCTCTACCTTTTGTCTCTCCCCTCAGGCTCTGTGTCCTCACACAAACATATCCCTTTAAAAAGTCTTTGACACATTTTCTCCTTTCTTTACCTACTTGGCTGTTTATGAAGCCTCAGCCACAGTAAATAGCCTAAGGCTTGACTCATCCCACCTCTGCCCTATTATATTTCTGGCAGTGATTCTCTGAAGCCAAGTAGATAAAGGATTAAACTGAAAGGCTCCAAGAAGTAGGTCTTCAGTATCTCCTGATGTCCTTGGCTCATTTTTGCTCTCCTCTCTTATGCTTCCTAATTGCTGCAAATTTAGTTAGAGCTTCCTGTTTCCCCAGGCCTCTAACTCCAGCATTGCACACTCAGGGTTTTCTCTTTAGGAAAGATCTAAATGTCCTAAAACACTACCTGCTATCAAAAATTTGGTTTTAGTTCACATTCCTTCATTCATGTCAGGTAGGAAAGCTGCTGACCAGGAAATACAAATAAAAGGAAATTATTAATAATTGCATGTTAAGAGAGAAAATATATTTTTGAATCACCACTCCAAGGTGATGCAGATGTCTGTAGCAGATACTATCTAGCAATATAATATTTTAATTGAGATTTTGATTAAGGAGGAAATTTTAAGGTTACTGTCAGGCCATTGCTGAGTGGTGTGTGTGTAATGTCCCCATTGTGTTTGTGTGGGGGGGGAATGGTATTTGATATGAGGCAATTTAGGTAGACCTAAACACAGTTCTCAGTTCATACCACATAAATGTCTATAGGCTTTATTTGGTTTGATAAGAAAAATCAAATCCATAAAGAATACTGACTACATAGTTTATATTGTCCTTTTAGTAATTTTTCTTTTTTGTTTTTAATTTTTTTAATGTTTATTAAACATTAAAGTTTAATGTTTAAACTTTAGACAGAGTGTGAGCTGGGGACGGGCAGGGAAGGGGGGAGGCACAGAATCTGAAGCAGGCTCCAGGCTCTGAGTTGTCAGCAGAGAGCGAGCCCGACGAGAGGCTTGAACTCACAAACTGTGAGATCATAACCTGAGCTGAAGTTGGATGCTCAATTTACTGAGCCACCCAGGTGTCCCTTTTTTTTTCCTAGGGACAAGAGTCCCTAGAATACAAGAGTCCCTGAATACAAGAATATTCAGAAAACAAAAGCCATCTGTTGCTTAGCTAGCTCTACATCAGGACCAGGCAAAATTGTCTGAAATAACATAGTCCAGAATCTTCTAGTGATTCAACTTTTGAGGGCTTATGCAGATTTGTGAAAAATTCTCACTTTCAAATTGCATGACCTTGAATGCTCCCTATACCACAACTCAGTACAACTTCCCCCTGAAGAATATCTCTGATGCATTTACTCCCCTCACCCCATATCCACCAGTGTTCCCACCAATACTCAGTGTAACTCTCTGTTCTCCCAACCACTCATTCATTTCTTCAGACTTTCTTCCATCTGATTTATAAGCTTCCTGAAGACAGGGAATCTATTTACCTGAAAGCTTTAAGCTTTGCTTTCATATGTATATTTCATATATATATACATATATATGGTATAGTGAGATATATATATATCTCATATATGTATATATATATGTATATACATATCTCATATATATATATAGATGGTATAGTGTGTGTGTGTGTGTAATATTGTGCTTATTGTGCTTTAGAACTTCCATGGCATAAGTTGTGGATAGATGACTCATTAAAAATAAACAGATTTTATACTTTTAATGCTGCTTTATGAAACTTCTTTATTCCTCCCAAACTTATTTTACAAGTAGGAAGAATCCTTGGTGATTTGAAGTATATTATAGTGTTCAAGAAAAGCCTATTTAAATCAACAACTCTTCTGATGAACCAAGTCATTCATAGCATATAATAGAAAATTCCTTTAAAATCCTAAGGCAGTCTCCTTTATTCCTGTAATTGGAATGTTGCTAGTATGTAGAAATGTTACAAAGTCAATTCAGGACAATTTTCTGGAGTTAAGCTTTACCAAAATATATGAAACAAGAAAAAACTGTATAAGCAGAACTCTAGAGCACAGATAACATAACATGACCAGATTAACAATATTCCTGGAAATAAATATTATTAGAGATTTCAGAGGGTGAAGGAAATTTTACATTCTAGGGAATCCATGAAACCCTTAAGTCTGTTAGAAGAGAAAAAGCATAGATTTCACCTGGATGGGTGAAAGATGAACAATCCTCAGGGTATTCCTGCCAGGGGAACATTTCATTTCAGTGTTTAGATAAATGAGAGAGAGAGAGAGATTTTATTTACATAGATATATTTATAGATAGATATAATTTGCCTAATAAAAATGTGTTTATTCTTTCCTTTATTTATTTGTTTATTTATTTATGTGAGAGAGAAAGAATGTGAGCATGGGACAGGGGCAGAGGGAGAGAGAGAATCCCAAGCAGACTCCACGTTCAGCGCAGAGCCCAATCCCATGACCTTGGTACCATGACCTAAGCCAAAATCAAGAGTCGGACTCTCAACCAACTAAGCCACCTATGCACCCATATTCTTTCCAATTTAGGAAAAAAAAACAACAACACTGTGCTAAATGAGATAGTCTGAATATTTTTTCTTAAGAAACATGTCTAGCGTTTTAAAACATGGAAAGAAGAAAACAGTCACCTGGAGTAGGAGACAGTAAGTAACATGAAGGTAAAACTTACTAATTCTACAAAGAGAGTAGCCTGGTTGATAAATGGAAAGCACTGAGAAAAACATTGAAAGTATGCACATTTTTGCAGAGAGGATTAAAGCTTCTATGATGTCCAAAGATTCCTCAAGTCTAGCATTGACTAAAAACTTAGGACTGCTAAATCAGGAAAGGAATTGTAATTTTTTCCTAAGTGTCTAACCAACATAAATACTTATGATCAGACTAAACTCAGTTACAGATAACTAATGTAAAAAATGAAATTACAAAGTGGTATTTCGGAGAGAACGGTTTTCAATTTATCAAAATTGTCATTTGGTTGACTACACTGACCAGATACTCTGTCAAATAAATTTCATGGTTTAGAAATTCAAAGTCTACTTTATTCTAATTGGATAGAAGGCAAAAAGAAAGAAAAAATAAATATTTAAATTGATTTCTAGATTGTTTACCATGCTGATACAACATAGGCAGCACACAATCTTAAACAGACACAAAAAGAAATCCATAGCATATTAATGTCAAGATCTCTAGCTTTGAACATCCTGCTTATGGAATCCCAGGGTTTCCATGAGTTATAGAAGTCTATAAAGTAAAATAACATTTTTATCTCATAATTTTTTTTTACATTTTATTTATTTTTGATAGAAAGAGACAGAGTGTGAGCAGGGGAGGGGCAGAGAGAGAGGGAGACACAGAATCCGAAGCTCAGAGCCTGGGGCCTGTTTCAGATTCTGTGTCTCCCTCTCTCTCTGCCTTTCCCCCACTTGTGCTCTCTCTCTCTCTCAAAAATAAATAAATGTAAAAAAAAAAAAAATTTTTTAACACAAAAGAGTAGGGGCACCTGGATGGCTGTGTCAGTTAAGTGTCCAACTTTGGCTCAGGTCATGATCTCACAGTTCTTGAGTTCAAGGCCCCTGTCAGTCTCTGTGCTGATGGCTCAGAGCCTAGAACCTGCTTCTGATTCTGTGTCTCCCTCTCTCTCTCTGCCCCTCCCCCACTCATGCTGTCTCTGTCTCATAAATAAACATTAAAAAAATAATAAAAAAAAGAAAATGTACACCTGTAGTAACTGGATCGTGATTTAAATATATTTCTTACTGAGAGTCACAATGTTTAAGAGCTAGTTTAATTATGTTACAGTGTAATAATACACTTTCAAGATGCTGGTTTCTAGACTTGTTTACGTGAAATTCTATAATGAAATGGGAAAATAACTAAGACTGTTTCACATATTAGACAGTTGTAAACAATGAGACAACACCCTATCAGTTTTTTAATTTAAGTGTTAACAGCCTTTGGCAGAAAAGAGCTATTATATTAAGCATAAAAAAATATGACAGACTTTTGAAATGTAGAATTTATTTTGTTACCCATAAACTATCGTCCTTTTATGTAATGTTTTGACAAACTGGGGAAAAAATTAGGAAAATCCTGCAGATAATATGACTCACACCTTTCATCACTTTCTCTAAGCATCTGGTACTTAAGGGCCATATGGGTAAACAGAAGTCACAGGTTTCCATTGCCATCACAGCACTGGAAAATTATCAAATTCATGAAAATATGTTATTTAAGTGCCTTACATATATTAGAAACTTCAGCTCATGTTGGAAGAACATCCCATGTTACGTGGTGAGCTCTAGAGGTACATGGAGAAAACACTAGCCACTGAAAGTTAATCAAAATTTACTTTATCCATTTAGAAGATGATACAATTGGGGAACCTGGGTGGCTCAGTCTGTTGAGCATCTGATTTCAGCTCAGGTCATGACCTCATTGTCCATGGGTTTAAGCCCCGCGTCAGGCTCTGTGCTGACAGCTCAGAGCCTGGAGCCTTTTTCAGATTCTGGGTCTCCCTCTATCTCTCTCTCTCTCTCTCTCTCTCTCTCTCTCTCTGCCCCTCCCCCATTCATCCTCTGTCTCAAAAATAAACATTAAAAAAAAAAAAAAAAGATGATACAATTGGAGTAATAGTAAAGTATAATTCATACATTGCTTGAATCCAACTGTAGGTGATCTGTATTTACTGAGATAATGGTAAAAAAAAAAAAGTACTACATATACTAGTACATCATTTACAGGTTATTCTATTTTTTGTTTTTCATGTGAACACTGGTATTGCAGTACTTCTAAGTGAATAACTATTAACAGGTATTTGCAGAATGAGAGGTTTCATACATAAAAATGACTGCATTTTCCTGACTTACCAAACCATAGGGAGTGGAAATTTATATAGTGAGCTATGACAAAACTTTGGTTTATCTTATCTAGGTTTAAATTCTATTGTCAACTGCTCTAACACTTCTCCAGGCTATTTGACTTTCACTGAGTTTTGTGTAAGAAAAATAATGGCAAAAGTTGATTTTATTCAATTATATCTTAAAGTTACTACAAACCATTATTGTCAATAATGAAAAAACAATGTTTGGAGTTGAGTGAGACTCAAACAAGATCCTGAATTGACGTTCTAATTTTTTTTTTAATGCTATATTTATTTTTGAAGAAGAGACAGAGCTTGAGCTGGGGAGGGGCAGAGAGAGAGGGAGACTCAGAAACTGAAACAGGCTCTGAACTGAGCTGTCAGCACTGAGCCTGACACAGGGCTTGAACTCATGAAGTGTGAGATCATGACCTGAGCCGAAGTAGGAGGCTTAACCGACTAAGCCACCCAGGCACCACCTGAAATGACTTTCTGAAAAAAATTACTTAATAAAAATGTGAGAACTTATAATCTTCATAAATAATGGGAAGAGACCGCTCTTTTTAAATGAGTATGGTTTTTGTTGTTGTTGTTCTGAAAGCTCCAAATACAACTGATTTGATCAAAAGTGAAAAGATGAGGTAAATTTGAACCAATGGATGAATGTATGCAAGCATGCATTCATAATGACTTTCTTTCTCTCCCAGGTAACATATACAATTATTAATAATAATGTTACAATACATTCCTAAAGCACATTCAACATAACCACAGATGAATTACTGATCTAAAGTAATTGCGATTAACTTATTACATTCTAGATTTGAAAGGTTTGCTAACAAACTTCATCACATAAGAAGGATTAAGTCTCTTTGTAGAAATTTAACTTCCTTTCACTGAAGAAACTGTAGTGCAAACCACATAACCTAGATACAGTGCAGATATAAGATGGGCTGAGATTATTCTAGATGAGATTCTCATAATATGACAAAAGGAATGTGTTATATGCTATTAAGGATAAAACATTTGGAACATTAATTAATTCATGTCTTAAGTGAATTCTAGGTAAAGGGAAAAGTTTTATGAAGAAAGGTTAATCTCTATTACCAAGTTTAGTAGTTATCTGTGCATATATGTATCTACCTATCCAAATAATTGTTTGCCGTTACTCTGGAAACTTTACCCTAAAGTGATTCAGACACAGCTTTTTCTCCCATTGTGTCAATTATATCAATATGAGGCAAAATGCACACAACAATATTTCTTAGGTCTTTTGTCTATTTTCTTGTTTCCAGTATCATTCTCCCAGTTCCATTTCTTTTTATTACCTTCGTAATCTACCAACCACACTCTGCTTCTGTCTCAAATTCATTCTCTTCTTGAGTCTCTGTTGAGACCACGGCTGACTGATACAATTAAACCACAACTAAGACGTTCTGCTCCCAATCGCTTTTCTGGCTCAGTGGACTTCGCAGTTAAATGCAACTTGCCCTTATAGCAGTATCCAACCTGCCCTTCTGGACACCATCACCTCCTAATGCCCAACTCATACTCTAAACTACTGATAGAATGGCTTGCTTAACAATTCATTTAAACATATTTTAATTTTAATTTTATTTGTACTATGTGTGCCTTGCCCAGAGTGCAAAATATGAAATTCAATTTATTTTCTCAAGTTTCTTTCTGAACCCTTTATTATGGCAGGAGCTTTTTCTCCTTTAAAGTCCAAAGCCTGTGTTTCTAATTCTGCTAAGGTATTTATCTTAGTATTTTAATACAGTAGAGGTACATTACATAGCATTTAAATTATGAGTATTCAATTAAACACATCAGGCCTAACAGCAAGAATAGTTTTGTGTTTGTTTTAGTTAGTGTCTTATTTTACTTTGCCTTGTTTTGTTACTAAAATACTTTATAAACAAGCCAACGACCTTATCTGGGACCCAAACAAATAACATTCTATTCAAAAGACAATGGACTACATTTGGAGTATGCAACACACATAACCCAAGTACATAGCAATCCAGGAGCAATTTATGAAATTCTAAAAGATGATCTTTACATGATTAGCACATTAATGACTGCCCTTAAGACCCAACTCATGGCTAAGAGTCTGCATATTTATGCTTATGTATATTTTTGTTTCATTACTTTAATGGGCAGTATAATCAGGAAGGTGAACTATTCATCTCAATGCAATAATGTCCTTAGTAGTACCTTACACATACTTGGCACTTAACACATGTTTTTGAGACTTTGAATAAAATGTAATAAGGCTGTCTAAACAGCCATAAAATCTGAAATGGAAAACAATTGTGGAAATCAAATAAATTATTATTTCTAAATGTGAAAATACTACAAGCAGACTATTTTAGGACTTGATTGCATAGCTTACAGGTCCTTGAAAAGCTTATGTAGTTTACTGAGCTCTTCATTTCTTGCCTTAGTTCACATTCTAAATTGAAAACTCTACCAGGACAGTAATGATATAATGTATTTTTGTATCTGCTGAATTGTTGCAGTGTGTCCTGCATTAATCCTGTAAAGGATTAAAAAAATGTGCAAAGGATAACAGACAATCAAGAAAAGGCAAATGACAACAGAAAAAAGAAGAAGAAGAATTGGCTATTTACGTTATTGTGCTTTTAAAAACTAAGCATAGCAGTAGTGTATGGTACATTCACGGTGAATCCAATTTAAATATGGTTGTCTGAATGAATGGAAGATGAAATGAGATTATGTGCCTTACAGGGGTAAACAGAAGCAAGAGAAAACAGGACACAATTTCTTTCAAGAGGCTGCAGTACCATGTAACCCAGAAGGTGAAGAGCAGTATCAGACCTAGAAGCAGAAACTCAACTAAAAGATAGCTGATCAGACAACATCTGATGTGATAGCCACCCTGGTAATAGCCCTTCTGGCTGTGGCACTCTCCACTACAAAGGGAAACGAAGTCCATAAAAATTGACTTGCTTTTATTTTGCTCAATTTTCCCCCCTTTCTCTTCAGCTTTCCTGTCAAGCGCTCTAATTTTGGAAGGTTGCTGTTTCAGATCAACTCCGCAGAGGGCTGTGTTTTGTCACTTTGCAATCAGCAACTCAAGAAGTCATACCACTTTCGTTCATAGCTACTGTGTTACTTTCAAATTGGTCTTGGATACTGAAAAACAGCATTGGAGATATCGCTCATGAAAAGAAAAAAAAATCCTATTTCTCCCTTTGGTTTTCTTTTTTATTTCCCTCTTCGGCGTTTTGATTATCTACTTCATTTCAGATCTATACCTTGTTTTGCCTCAGAAAAGGATTTCCCTATTGGTTATGTTGATAATGCAGATTTCAGGAGGTCTGGATCCAAAAACTCCCTTCTGAATAATAAAATCTAACCCTGGCCATTGCAGAAAGTTTTAAACTTGAACATTAAATAGCATTTCAGTTGAATGCTCACTTAAACCTTTCATTTAGGATAACTCTGGCTGGGGCTTGCAACTATTAACAATCAGAGCACTTGGTCAAATAGAAGGTTCTTTTGTTTTGTTTTTTAACATTTAATGTGAATCTCCTAATTTTAGGCTATGTACAAACTGACCCAGAGATAAATGTTACAAATATATAAGCTACATAAATGTAAATTACATTATGGCTCCATGTCAGGTCTGTGTCACGTTAAAGGAACATTAGACTACCAATTTAATTTTGTTAGTTTCTCAAAAACAAAAGAACAAAAAATATCTTAGGGAAGTTTGATTCATAAAACAAAATAAATCCTTCTGTAATCTGACTTCCTGATCTTGTAACTCATTTACCTCGAGATGTCCCCAAATTCTGTTTCTTCTATCTAAACTTCCTTAAGTCTCTAGCCTGGACCACTTCCGTGATGGTATTTTCTAGCTTTCCCTCTTCCCAACCACCTTGTAATCTATTCGTTCTTGCTTCTCCAGAGCAGTTTTCACATTCCAGTGCAAATCAGTCTTCTCTAAAATTTCTAATTTCCTACATTACCTAGGACTCTGATTTAACATCACAGAAAAACAAGAGCCAAGTAGGGAGTGGTAAAGGAGGCAGAAAAGATTTCAATAGTCAATAATTAGCTCCTCCCCAGCCCCAACCTCCTTCCCATTTAAGTGCTTTGGTTAGAGCAGTCTTATGTCCGCCTTGGAATCACTTGGAGAGCTTTTTAATAAGATTCAATGCTGGAGCCCCAAACCAATATAAAGTATATCTGGGGTGGAGCCCTGACAATTTAGCCCTTTCTGGGTAAACTTAATCACAGCCAAAGTTGAGAAACACTGTTCTGGATATTTTTGTGTTCCATGAAGGCAGGCACCATATTTTCTTTTTTTCCTAAAGGATTTGATCATAGAAGAGTGATGGTGATAGTGTTGGGAAGAGGAGGGTAGGTGAGTGGTGACAGTCATGGGTGGGTATATAATGTGTAAACTATGGGTTTACACATGGGTAAACTAGCAGAACCTGTAACCTGAATCCCCTGCACACTTTGGCCATTATTAGACTCTAGGGCGACCTCAAGTCTCCAACTAGTGCACTCTGAGAAGGAAAAGCATCAGTTAACTCTTTCACCTACCACCTAATTTCAGGCTCTCTACAAAAACTAAGAAAGGTTTGTCATTCACTGGATTTTTTTTTTTCCTTAGGTATTAAGATTGCAACTAGATGTTCTTCCAGCAACATAGGTCTATGTGCACTCCCGCTTGGGCCTACACAACACCAGGGCTTAGAAGATCAGGAAGTTACAGCAAGTCTGTTGTCTGATACTGTTACAGGGAAAAAGTTAAGTTGGCAAGGCCTCCCTACAGAACCTTGGGTTAGCTGCTGGAAGCTCCTGATTAAGGTCAAGGTGTCCATTTATCCACACAAGTCAGAGCCTTCTTTGTTGATAATTCACTAACAAGAGACAGAAACACACTGGCATCCATACAGACACATTCAATCTATCTTCCTGCTATGAGCAAACTATGAGCTCTATACTTTGGTCTGTGTGTGTGTGTGTGTTTTAAATGTTTATTTTGAGAGAGAGAGAGGGAGAGCACAAACAGAAGAGGGGCAGAGAGAGAGGGAGAGAATCCCAACCAGTTTTCATGCTGTCAGTGCAGAGCCCAGCGTGGGGCTCGGTCCCATGAACTGTGAGACCATGTCATGACAAAAATTAACAGTCGGACACTTGACCAACTGAGTCACTCAGGCACCTTTTTTGAAATTCCAATTAACATGTATTAGTTTCAGGTGTACAATTTAGTGATTCATCACATACATACAACACCCAGTGCTCATCACAAGTGCCCTCCTTAACCCTATCACCTATTTAACCCATCTGAGCCACACACCTCCCCTCTAGTAACCATCAATTTGTTCTCTATAATTAACAGACTCTTTCTTGGTTTGCCTCTTTTTTACCACCATGATCATTTGTCCTGTTTCTTAAATTCCACATATGAGCTAAATCATATGGTATTTTTAGCTCTCTGATTGCACTTGGCATAATACTCTTTAGTTCCACCCACATCATTGCAATTGGCAAAATTTCATCTTTTTATGAAAAATATCTATTGATCTATTGATTTTTATGACTAATATTCCACATTGCGTGTGTGTGTGTGTGTGTGTACTGACATCACATCTTCTCCATTCATCAGTCAATGGATATTTGGTCTCTTCCCATAATTCAGTTATTGTGGATAATGCTGCTATAAACATCAGGGTTAACGTCTCCCTTCAAAATAGTATTTTTGAATCCTTTGGGTAAATACCTAGTAGTGCAATTGTTGGATGGTAGAGTAGTTCTATTTTTTAACTTTTTCAAGAAGCTCCATACTATTTTTCAGAGTAGCTGCACCAGTTTGCATTCCCACCAACAGTGCAAGAGGGCTCCCCTTTCTCTGCATCTTGCCAAAATCTGTTGCTTTGTGAGTTAATTTTTTAGCCATTGTGACAGGTGGGACATGGTATCTCATTGTGGTTTTGACTTGTATTCCCCTGATGATGAGTGATGTTGAGCATCTTTTCATGTGTCTGGTGGCCTCTGTATGTCTTCTTTGGAAAAATGTCTATTCATGTCTTCTAAACATTTTTTAATTGGACTATTCATTTTTTGAATGTTAAGTTTGGTAAGTTCTTTAATGATTTTGGAATACTAACCCTTTATCAGATACATCATTTGCGAGTATCTTCTCCCATTCGATGGTTGTGTTTTTAGTTTTGTGTATTGTTTCCTACACTGTGCATAAGGTTTTTATTTTGATGAAGTCCCAATAGTTCATTTTTGCTTTTGCGTCCATTGCCTCAGGAGATATATCTAGTAAGAAGCTGTCATGACTGATGTAAAAGTGGTTACTGCCTCTGTTCTCTACGATTTTGATGGCTTCCCGTCTCATATTTAAGTCCTTAGTTCATGTTGAATTTATGTTTGTGTATGGTGTAAGAAAGTGGTCCAGTTTTCCCAACATCATTTGTTGAAGAGCCTTATTTCCACTGGATATTCTTCCCTACTTTATCAAAGATTAATTGACCATACAGTTAGTTGTGGGTTCATTTCTGGGTTTTCTATTCTGTTCTATTGATCTGTATGTCAAATTTGTGCCAGGACCATACTGTCTTGATCACTACAGCTTTGTAATATAATTCTTGAATTTCAGAACTGTGGTACCTCAAGCTTTACTCTTCTTTTTCAAGGTTCCTTCGGCTATTTGGGGGTCTTTTGTGGTTCCACACAAATTTCAAGATTGTTCTAGTTCTGTGAAAAATTATGTTGGTATTTTGATAGGGATCACATTAAATGTGTAGATTGCTTTAGGTACTATGAACATTTTAACATTATTTGTTTTTCTAATCCATGAGCATGAAACGTCTTTCCATTCCATTGTGTCCTCTAATTTCTTTCATCACTGTTTTAAACTTTTCAGAGTACAGGTCTTTAAACACTTTGGTTAGGTTTATTCCTAGGTATCTTATGGTTTTTGGTGGAATTGTAAGTGGGATTGATTCCTTGATTTCTCTTTCTGTTGCTTCATTACTAGTGTACAGAAATGCAGATTTCTATATGTTTGTTTTGTAACCTGCAACTTTACTAAATTCATATATTAGTTCTAGCAATTTTATTGTGGAGTCTTTCAGGTTTTCTATTTAAAGTACCATGCCATTTTCAAATAGTAAAAGTTTACCTTCTTCCTTGCCACTTTTTGGTTTTCTTTTTGTTGCCTGATTGCTGTGGCTAGGACTTCCAATACTATGTTAAATGACAGTGGAGAAAGTGGACATCCCTATCTTGTTCCTGACCATAGAGGGAAAGCTCTGAGTTTTTCCCCATTGAGGATATTAGCTGTGGGTTTTTTGTATACTGCCTTCATTATGTTGAGGTATGTTCCCTCTAAACCTACTTTGTTGAGGTTTTTTATCAATATGGATGTTGTACTTTGTCAAATGCTTTCTCTGCATCTACTGAAAGAATCATAGAGTTCTTATCATTTCTTTTATTAAAGTGGTATATCACACTGATTGATTTGTGAATATTGAGCCATCCTTGCAGCCCAGCAATATATCCCATTTGATCATGGTGAATGATTCTTGTAATGTACCATTTCATTTGGTTTGCTAGGATTTTATTGAGAATTCTTGCATCCATGTTCATCAGGGATATTGGCTTCCAGTTCTCTTTTCTGTGTTGTCTTTATCTGGTTTTGGAATCAGGGTAATGCTGGCCTTAAAGAATGAATTTAGATATTTTCCTTCCATTTTATTTTGTGGAACAGTTTGAGAAGAATAGGTATTAACTCCTGTTTAAATGTTTGGTAGAATTTGCCTGTGTAGCCATCCGGCACTGGACTTTTGTTTGTTGGGAAATTTTTGTACTTGTTGAAGCCTGATTTTATGACTTAGTATGCAATCTATTCTGGAGAATGTCCCATGTGTACCCGAAAAGAATGTGTATTCTGCTGCTTTAGGATGGAATGTTCTGAATATATCTGTTAGGTCCATCTGGTCCAGTGTGTCATTCAAAGCCATTGTTTGTTGATTTTTCTGCTTAGATGATATGTCCATTGAGGTAAGTGGAGTGTTTAAGTCCTCTACTATTATTGTGTAATTAGCAATGAGTCTCTTTATGTTTGTTATTGTTTTATATATTTGGGTTATTCCAAGTTGGGTACATAAATATTTGAAATTATTAGATTTTCTCAAAATCTAGTTTGTGCCTGATACAAGTATTGCTAGCCTAGCTTTCTTTTGATGTCCATTTGCATTATGTTTCTCCACCCCATCACTTCCAATCTGCAGGTGTCTTTATGTCTAAAATGATTCTTTAATTGGCAGCAAATAGATGGGTCTTCTTTTTTTATCCATTCTGACACCCTGACTTTTGATTAGAGTGTTTTGTCCATTTACATTCAGAGTAATTACTGATACATATGTAGTTTGTGCCATTTTATTACTTGTTTTGTTGTTTTTTTGGAGATTTTCTCTGTTCCTTTCTTGTCTTTGTCATGTTTGGTCTTTCCTTTCCACTCAAAGAGTCCCCTTTAATATTTCTTGCAGGTCTGGTTTAATGGACAAACTCCTTTAGTTTTTGTCTGGAAACTATCTCTCCTTCCGTTCTGAATGACAACCTTACTGGATAGAGTATTCTTGGCTGCAGATTTTTCCCATCAGCACCTTGAATACATCATCCCACTCCCTTCTGGCTTGCAAAGTTTCTGTGGAGGAATCTGTGGCTAGCCTTAGGGCTCTTCCTTTAAAAGTTCCCTTGCTGATTTTACTTTTTTCTTTATTGCTATATTTTGCAAATAAATTTACCATAGGTGTTGGCCTGCTTTTGTTGATTATGATGGGTGGTCTTACTTTTATTACCAAAGTACCTATACCTTCTCCTCACAGATTCTTGTTGAAACCTCTCCATTCTCTACATTTAAGTACCTTATCTTGTTGACATGCAAACATGTACTCAATGTATGAATAAAGACAAATAACCTTGCACTAGTTTTAATGCCAATGTGAAGCAGGTTGTAACAAACAGAAGGTGGGTGACTTTCAGATGACAAGTTATCCCTACTGTTTAACTGGAGAACTTCACCTAGTTGTTTTTTGTTTTTTATTTTTTTCCTCCTGCCTTTCATACCATCATATCTAGGCCATTTTAGTAGTATGCTCTAATCAGGACCATGAGTACCACTATTCTAGTGGCATCTACAAAGAACTCCACCCAAATTTCTCAAGTTTATAATAGCAAGTAGCCAGCGTCAGTAGTTTTATTTATTTTTAATTTTTTTTAATGTTTATTTATTTTTGAGACAGAGAGAGACAGAGCATGAACGGGGGAGGGTCAGAGAGAGGGGGAGACACAGAATCCAAAGCAGGCTCCAGGCTCTGAGCTGTCAGCACAGAGCCCGACGCGGGGCTCGAACTCACGGACCATGAGATCGTGACCTGAGCCGAAGTCGGACGCTTAACCGACTGAGCCACCCAGGCGCCCCAGTGTCAGTAGTTTTAAAGTAAGATTCAGGGTGCCAGCCAATTTCCTAGAGAATCTTCCATCATTGGACCTGAACAAATGCCTTGAACTAGACTAAACATGGCTATTATGAATTCTATCATCCACAAAGGGCCAATTTGAGACAGTCTATGCCCATGAAGGCTGAGTTTCAAACATGCTTCCAGTTTTCAATTTCACAAGGAAGTCCATTAGGTCTCTGAGTGGTCTCTCGTGCGTCTCTGTGCAGTGGTCTAAGGTAGATCTTTACCCTTTGCACCATGAGTCTAGTGGCATTGCAACCACCATGAAAATGTGCTTTGGTAAATGACTTTTGTCTGAAATATAGCTGAGTATTGAACTGTAAAGCCTAGCTTCCAAAAACATAATCCATATGGAGTTAGTCAAACGTCCTCCCAGGCCTATGTTGGCTCAAGTCAAACACGCAAATATATTTATAAAGTAATCTGAGCATTTTATGATCCTTTCAGACTATTATAAAGAGGATCTTATTCATAATATATTGTTCAACTCCTAAAATCTGTGTCATCTCTTCACAGTAGTTGTTCCCAAAATATTTCTCCTTCACTCTAAACTTCCTAAAACTCTCTCTTCAAACAATCCATTTGGACATTCTACTTGGATTGGGTTCTCCTAATATAGCCAAGTTCAAAGGAAGAACAGGCAAGGTCTAAACCTAACACTGTTCTCACATTAACTATTTTACTTTTAAAAGGAAATCGGTACATCCAATCTATAGGTAATACACATAAAGAAATACAGATTAAAATGAGGTCTGGCAGTCCTAAAACTAATTGGTTAATATTAATATATTGACCATTTTAGTATGGGTTAAAATGTCAATAAACATTTATTGGGAAACTTCTATGTACCAAGTACTGAATATTATCTCACTGTTTCTAACATATTTTGAAACACATTAAATTGAAAAACTTAATTCTGTTGCACAAATTCCAGAAATGTAAAAGACATGGAATAATCTAGATCAAATGCTCTGGTTTATGAGTGGTCTATGTTAAAGCATAGCTGTGTCACTTTTAGACGTCTGGAAATAAAACCAGTACCTGACTAAAGTAAGTTAAGTTTATACAACCCAAGGATATTCTTCAAATATTTCCGTTGGAAGGCAAGAGATGAAAAAATGGTCTGCTGGAAGAGACCTATCATTTCAGAAAAAAGGCTGTGTTACTGAACTTTTGAAAAAAATTATGGTAGTCCCAATAAGCTCAGTTGAATGTGTGTATATTTGTGTAAAAGGTTAAAGTAGTTACTAATGTTTAAGTCAATCTTAGGTTTGACACTTAAAGGTGTCCTGCTTGGAGTTTTATGCTTGATGGGGTATTTCATATTACCATAATTCCATTTGCCCATATCTTGCATCAGAGAGTATACATAATAGAATTTTCCAATTTCAAAAAATTGTAATGGACTACCTTACAACTTAGCTCACTTACATATTCTACTGAGCTGATATATTCAGTAGCTAATATATTCATGTTACAATATCATAACTGACCTGTAAGTAATGCATTCTACTCAAAAGTTCAGGATACATGCTGCTTTTAAGTAAAATACTATGAGTCAACAATTTATGTTCATAGTTGTGATACCATTATTTATCTAAAAATAGATCTTTCTATAGTTCCAGTTAAGTAAGTTTCCTTTTTCAAAACTTACCCAAAAAGAGCAATTATAAAACATGTTTTTTGGGAAAAAAAAACCCAAAAAACCAAAAAACTCCTTGAGGGTAACTCTCCAATTTAAAATATTTTCTTTACGATGAGGCCTAAAATTGAAGTTCTTACCAAAAATGGCCATTACAGATTTTAAGATCCAATTTTGTAAGGTGAATGCCTTAGGAGTTTGGCTAGGTTCCAGTGAGGTAATTGCATTACATTTTCCTAATTTTTCACAGAGGTTTCAAATGAGTACAATCTCTCGAACTCTAAGTGGAAAGTGCTAGCAAAGAGGAAGCAAACAAAAACTATGTGTGTGAACAAACACATACAGATATATGGTAGATAACTGAAAATTGTTGGCGAGGCCACTGTCACTCATGTGAAAGAAGGGCACCCACACTAGGGAAGAAGAGGACATGGAAGAAACGTGGTTTTTATGCCTCAGCCTCCTGATCAGTCTGGGTGTTATTCTTGCTCATACCAAAATTTCTTGTAGCCACTGCCCTCAAGGGCATTGAAGATGATTAACTTTCCAATGCAAACAGCTAACATTAGCTTTCCATAGAAATGTCGTTTTAAAAAAAGGGATTAAAAACTTTTGTTATATAATGTCAATTTTATATATTGACATTATATAAATTTTATAAATTAAATGGCTGTTCATATAAGACAGATGAGCAGATGATCAGATAAGACAGATGAAGAAACGGTTTTTAGACTTTTTTTAGAAGTTATTTATGCTTTAGTGCTTAAGTCTGAATGCACAATCTACCATTATAGGTATATTAGTGATTAATACAATGCATTAAAACTCTGTATAATGCACAGTTTAGTATCAAAAACATTCTACACTGTAGAATTTTCTGAAGATGTTGATGAAATCAAACACAAGTCACTTGAGCCACCATTTTTGTTTTTCTGCTACCACATTACAAATGGACGGTCCATTTCAGCTTGTTGCATCCATTCATTTCTGGTATGATATTAAGTAATTTTTCAATTAAGTATTTTTCAAAACTTCTGAAATGTTATGCCAGAGGGAAAATTTGTTCTCCTTTATAACACAAGGTCTGTATACAAAGGACATGGTCTAGCCAAAATAAAGTAAGCAACGGATTTAAAAATGGAAAGGAAAAAAAACAAACAAAACACTACTATAGAGGATATCTAGATTTGCCGTCTCTATCTGTGCAACTTGTAGGACAAAAGAAAACTATAGCCCACTGGCCAAATCTAGCCCATGGACTATTTTGTGACTTGAGATAAATATGTTTTTGCAGGTTTAAAGGGTTTAAAAACAAACAGAAAAAAAGAAATATTGAACTGATACATATGTGGCCTACAGCACCTAAAACATTTACTATCTAGCCCTTTTCAGAAAAAAAAAGTTTACTGACAATAAAATAATAATAATAATAATAATAATAATAATAATAATAATATCCTATTTGATTGGATTCATCATGGTTAATTTGGGACAGAATTAGATAAGCCTGGAGTTTCCTCTGTATTTTTCAGGTGTATGGGATCATTAAAGACCTGACACCTCTTTAGCTAAATCAGGTAAGACCACCTGGAACTCTAGGCCTCAGGCCAGGTCCCTTTAAAAAGAATAGCCTACAGAAGTAGAGATAGGTTTGTAGCTCAACACTGAGTCCATTACATGATCCAGTGAGCTCTGCCACCATAAACACACAGGTAAAGGCCGAGCACATTTTCAGCAGCTGTTACCGCTAAATAGAAAAATACACTTTCAATATGCCAAGCAAGACTTTGGAAAGGTCGTCTCAGCCCAGCTCAGAAATGTTGTTTGTGGGTTTTTTTGTTTTTCTTTGTTTTTTTTATTTATTTTTTTTTTTTGGTGCATCAAATAGAATATATATCCTGTCCTTGCTATACCCATGTTCAATGTCAGAAGATAGTCTATTATGTTTTTCTTATTTTTTAAAGCTGCTACATCATTCAACTCCTTTCATTTTTATTATAATAATAAAGTCCAATTTCAGGGTGGTAAAATGTAAAAGAAAAAAAAATTGAACCCAAGTAAATAACCTTCAGCATGATATTACTTCATCAAAAGCCTCTGAATGGTTCTTTGTACACATCTGTAGCAATTTCTTTCTTTCACACACATCTATGTTAGAGAAGGATACTTTCCATATTTCAGCTTTATTAAGAATATCATAATGCTCCTTGATGGGAAAAAAAAAAAATAAACCTGACCACATTATTTTGAATTCTAAGGACCCCTCCCCAGCATCAAGAATATGAAAATTCAGCAAATACTCATACACATTGTATCATTATGAGTCAACACTGAGAACTTATATGACCAAAAGGGGGAATTGGTTAATGTATGTAATTAACAGTATTTAAGTTGTCACATTAGTATTTGCAAAATGTTTAGTGGTATGGTAAAATACTTAAAATAAAAATGTTAAGGTAGTAACAAAGTTTAAAAATTATGTCAACTATGCTATGAAAAAGAACATTGAATATATAGAGAGAACTGGTGGTTACCAGAGAGCAGGTGTGTGTGGGGTTGGGTGGAATAGGTGAAGGGATTAAGAGTACACTTATCTCCATGAGCAAGGAGTACAGAAATGTTGAATCACTATATTGTACACCTGAAACTAATATAATACTGTACATTTATACTGAAATTAAAAAAAAAAATGCATGCTCAAAAAAAAAAAAAAAAAAGAAAAAAAGCACTGAAACCAGCCCACATAGGCTGAATTGTACCCTCTGCCCCAAATTCATTTGTTGAAACATTTACCTGAGTAACTCAGAATGTGATTTTCTAAAAACAGGGTCTTTCAAGATGTGATTACATTAATATGAAGCCATTATGGTAAGCCTTAATCTAACCTGAATGGTGTCCTTAGAAGAGGAAATTTGGACACAAAGAGATGCCAGGAGCTCTGGTACAAAGGAAAGACCACATGAGGACAAGGGACAAGACAGACATTTGCAAACCAAGGAAAGAAGCCTCAAGGTATAGGAAACCTGCCTACACCTTGACCATGGATTTCTAACCTCCAGAATTATGAGAAATTAATTTTTTTGTTGTTTAAGCCACCCAGTGTGTGATATTTTGTTATGGCAGCCCCAGCAAATGAATAAGATAAATATTATATGATATTATAATATTTTGTTGGTGAAATTATGCCTGAGTTTTATGTCTTTATACTTACTCTACTTAACTCATTACTTTCCCTAATCCCTCACCCCACCTCTCTGTTTTCTTTCCCTTTTCCTTCCGATTTTGTTTTTCTTTGAAAAAAGTTTGAGGGCCTAATGTATGGACAGTTTTGTGAATACCTAAGTACTAAGGTAGGCAAAGCATGATTTGATTCCTATCTTTACAAAATTAAGTCTGGTAGATGTTAACTATGAGTTACTTTGACAAAAGAAGAAAAATGGAAAAATCCATCTCAACATCTCCCAATACACATACACACACACAGTAGGAATTATATAAAAACATTGCTAATTATTCCTACAATAACAAAAGGACATTTTATGTTTTCCAGTTTGATTTAAATCTACTTGTATCAAAGTTATGTGTAACCCAAGGAGATCATCTCAGGTCACTTTGTGACATAAGTCCTTAAAGTTTTTGGTACACTTGAAAAATAATTAAAGTTACTGATCATTAGGCAATAGCAGCCACATATTATTTCTAGGAATGCAGACTATTTTCTTTACAGATCACTCCCTATCTCTCCCCCATCCTGCTTTCACTACGTTAGACCTCGCATCTAAAAACATTTCCCCTAGATCTCTTTTGCAGTGCTGGTGGGAATGCAAACTGGCGCAGCCACTCTGGAAAACAGTGTACACAGAAGTGTAACAATAAATGTACATGTTGGTTTCACTGGTTTGTCAATGACTGGAGTTTTCTTTATTGAACAGGAATTTTTGAGTGTTGGAAAAAGTTTCTCCATTTATTGTGCTATTCATAATATAGCAGTTACAGCCATGACACACTTTTAAGTTCAATCTACATTTTAATAATATTTTTTAATGTTTATTTTTGGGAGAGGACGAGATAGAGCACAAGCACAGGAAAGGCAGAGAGAGGAGACACAGAACCTGAAGCAGGCTCCAGTCTCTAGCTGTCAACACAGAGCTGGACGCGGGGCTCGAACCCATTAACCACAAGATCATGACCTGAGTCGAAGTCTGACACCTGACCAACGGAGCCACCCAGGTGCCCCTCAATCTACATTTTTAATGTTTCTTATTTACGACTTTCTTTAGTCTACAGTAGACAATCAACAAAGCAATAAACCAAATTCTGCTTTCTTTTGTTTGCCATTTTTCATAGCATAAATACTCTCATCTGGCCTATTTTAAGTTACCAATATGATGTTATTGAACAAGCAGTTGGTAAGAGACACACAAGAAAATATTCTTTTAAGATTTTTAAAAATTTTATTTCTTTTGAGAGAGAGAGAGCACACACGAGCGAGCACACACATACTTGTGCACAAGTGGGATGAGGGGCAGAGAGTGATGAGAGAATCCCAAACAGGCTCTGTGCTGTCAGAGCCTGATGTAGGGATCCGTCTTGTGAACTGTAAGATCATGACCTGAGCCGAAATCAAGAGGTGGATGTTTAACCAAATAAACCACCCAGGCACCCCAAGAGAATATTCTCTATAGTATTTCCACCATGAAATTACCAAAGGCTTAAATATTTCCAAGGGCAAACATAATTAGTAAATGTAATAAAGCAAATAGAAAGTAATAAGTTTCGAATATTACCTTTGTTTTCATATAATTTAACTGCAAATTTACATGTGTGTAAATTTTTAACCATAACTGTGTTTAACAATTGGCTCTCAAAATTTATGAAATTAACACAATCAGCTCTCATGAGTTGTATAAGATGGCCTAACACCCCAATATTCTGTCAGGCACCTTTTTTCTTTCAAACTATTTTTCTCTTCTCTCATGATGATTTTATTCTAAGTGTCCACACAACTCCACCTTTCCCCTGAGTAATTCTTCCAGTGTTTCTTCTACCAAAATGTTCTTCTCTGGCTGCATTTCTCAGTCTTTCCACAGTCTGATCTTGATAACATTAGAAAGAACTTAATAAAGTAGTTCACACTAATGTAGTATGTGTCAACACTAGCTAATTTATGTCCTCTTCAATAACTGTTATAATAAGACCCCAAATAAATGAATCTCTAATGGCAAAATTTTAATGGTATACCAGTAACCAAAGATTTTGGGGGCAGATCCTTCAGATTATATCATGTACCTGATATGAGTATTTTTGTGGTTAACATATTCTGTGATAGTTGGTATAAGTATTTGCAAATCTCTTATATAACTTTGGAATTAACAATCCTAAATAATCTTTTTACTAATCCAGTCTAAAACCATTCCACCATTACTCCACTTTGCTCGCTGTGGTCTAGCCATTGTGAGCTACATTTCCCTAAGAATGTCAAGTTCCCTTTAGCCTCCAGGTGTTTGCTTAAATTATTATCTCTACCTACAGTAAGGCCCTTCTGTATCCTTACTCCTTGAGCTTAGCTTCAGATATTCCTTTGTTCGGTGAGCAAGAACTGTCCCTGAGAAACCTCCCTCCCTCTCTCCCCCCCTCAGCCCTCCCATCTTCAACCCTTCCTCCCCTCTTTCTGAATTGGCAAGCCCCTCTTGGGTACCTTAGAGCATCCTGTGCTTATTCTTGTCTCATTTGATTATAAATGTGTTGTAACTTTTCTACACCATTTGGCTGGGAATTTCACACACACACATACACACACACACACACACACAGGGGACAGAGGTTACTTTGTTCATCAGCATTTTCTGATAGAACAACACCCAGCACTTTGGTGCCCCTGGGCACATAGTGGTTGAGATCTCAACGCTGATGACGATTCTGGGGAGGAAAAACCACAGCACTGATAGGATGAACATGCTGTCTGTTTGCTTCTCCCTCAGGATATAACTGTATTATTGTGAAGGTCTTTTAAGGAAGATACATTGTACTTGACTGAATTTGATTGGAGGAACAACTAATACACTGCTGCAGAACCGGCTTCCTGGAACACTACCTTCTATATTCCTGAAAGTGCCCCAGGGGATACAGAAAGTTGTTAAAAAGCCATGCCTAATTATACAAGCAAGCAAAGAAGGCTCTCGACTCACTAGAATCCAATGGCACATTCGCCTGCCTTATTCCATCAGCTTGAGAAATCCCAACACTCCACATAAGCTAATGACAGAAGTCTTTTAACCACGGTTTGCCAGGAATAAAGTAGCTACATCTCTTCTGTAGTGAGTGTGAGCCAGATGTGAAAATAAATGAAATCTTGACAAAACTTCCTGACTTTCCAACCTGATAGACTTATTTTGTAGATAAGGAAAAGTTACGACACATTACATCATCTGTCAGACACACTGCTTAATTTGAATCTCTATTCCGGTAACCATTACTGGAAAAGAGAAAAATGATGCTTTTGATCAAAGCAAGTCAAAAAGGTTGTGTCCTCCTCCTCGCATTCTTTTGGAAGGCAATTCTATTGAAATTTAAAACTGAAGCCACTTTCTCCCCTCCTTACAGTGCTGAAACCTAAGAAAAGAACAGCACACTATTAAATACTATTACTAGCAGCTAGTACAAAAGGACAGGGATTTGCATTAGAACAAGTGCTAAGAGTTGAGCTTCAGGCAAGGAAAGATCATTATTTATAACAAGCGGATCTGCTTCTATATGATTAAGGGAAGAACAGTGAATTAATGCTGTTATCTTAATATTGTTTAAATGGCCTCTACATGTGGTGCAGAGCCAAGCCAGGCAGAGTGGTTAACACAAAATAAATGTCAATCCAAGAAAGATTTCTGGGAAACATTTTTACCGGGAGTAAATTTGCTTAATTAATGGCCTCAAAATGGTAAGCTCTGATAAGCCTCTGCTGGATGGTATTATTTTATTTGGGGAAACAGGGCACAGCCCTATTTAATGGGATTTTCTTCAGAGATTGGTAAAACTGGTAAGCTACTGGATAATTATCAGCCATTTTGGTGATTTCTTCTTTTCCAAATGCAGTTCATGCCCTAGGTTATCTGGGGGAAATGGATGAGGAAAGTATGAAACTGGAATGGTAACATTTTATTACCTGTAGCTTTAACTGTCTGCCTGAACAGGAAGTAGAATTTTTAAGACACAAACAACAAGCTTTCTATTACCCCTGAAATAAGACTTCATTAAATGACTGCTTTAGAATCAGCCACCCATAATAGGTGAAACTCCATGTTAAAGCAGATTTAAATGGGAATGTGTTACTAATTGCCATGAGATTAGAAGTGCCTGTATAAAATGGGCTAAGTAGGAGCCTGCATTTCAGGGATCTTGTTTCTGTCCTCAAAGCAAGCTTCAGGTATGAGATAACATTATCAGTGATACCCTGGACATTTTTCTTTCTCTCTCTTAAAAATTAAAGTATGTAGGATAAAGTTGTAAGCACAGGACAAGCTGAAGGCAGAGATGTGTACAAAGTAAGTATTTTTATAGGTGATAATACTCGGGATTTAAACTCAAAAAGATAACACTCCTAACTAATTATCAGCATTTGGGATATTTGTCAATGGTACCAGGGATCCCTGAAATGGTTTATAGTAATGCACCCAAGGATATCAGAGGTTTCACAGTCCCATGGGATATGTAAAGGGAAGTTTTCCATTTTCTGAAAGATTCTTCACGGTAATGTAGTAGGTAACCAATGAGGATCAGATTCGCAGGTACCACAGATACAACTCATAAAGTCTCCTTTACTTTAGTCGGCCTTTCTCAGGAAAGAGTGCGAAGGTTAGAAAATGTCTGTAGTTCATTATAGGTGTTAGTTTGTTTTTTTGTTTGTTGTTTTTTTTTGTTTTTTTCTTTACTTTACAGGGAAATTCTATGCCTTCCTACCCTTCTCTACTCCTCTGGTGACAACCAGCTGCTACATTTCTCAGCTTTTTTTGCCTGCCCACTTATTGTCTTTCTCTCTAGTGGTACTCAGCATATAGGAGAACATGACCCCATTCTGTGATACTAACATCAATACTGCTCTGACCTTCGGAAAGTGACCACGAAGTGACCTGAAAGTTACACAACTTTTTTAAGAAAAAAATCCCTATAATAATCCTGGATTGCCTCCTAATGAGTCCGTATTTTTACACCCCTATAAGCACTTCCATATTTTTGCTCATTTATTTTTAATTATTAATCTGAATGGATTTGAGATATAGATTTTGGAAATTCTGGACTCAAAATCTGGTAAGCTCTACAGCAAAGTGTACCTGTATTCTTATTGACTATCAATATTAAATTAATTTGGAAATTGTATATTGGAGTTCAATCTGTTTTCCATGTGGTTAACCTTCTTAAATATGCCCACAACACATTAGGAAAAATAAAATCTGTGCTTTTATTGCAGTGTTTGTATCAAGTATTTTCCAAGTAATAGACTACTTTCAACAAGTGTTTAGATAAAGAGTCCCATGGCCAAATTCATTTCGAAAATTAGTTTTGGGTTTTTTTTCTTTACTGTAGGAATTCTCAGAATCCTTAATAGGTTAATGGACGTTGTGAGGCACTAGAGGGAATACAGAATCCCATAAAAAACAAATTTACTTGATCATGGAATCTTTCTTTGACAATAATTTTACACACCAGTTCTTCACACACACAACACATTTTGGAAAATTCTACTTCATTGCAAGTATTCTGGTAAAAATCAGTGTGACCAGGCTGTGTTGAGGAGGGTGAAAGCATTGTATCCTCTCCTCACTTTTAATATGCTAAATTCACTAATATATCACACGTGATGGGTTAAATTGGGCTCTCACATTTTATTGTGCTTCACTTTGTATTGCTTTACAGATATATATTTTTTAAACAAATTGAAGGTTTGTGGCAACCTTGCATCAACGAAATCTATCAGCACCATTTCTCCAACAGCATTTGTTCACTTTGTGTCACACTTTTAAATTCTTGGAATATTTTAAAATTCTTCATTATGGTTATATTTAAAAAATTTTTTAATGTTTATTTATTTTTGAGAGAGAGAGAGACAGAATGTGACTGGGTTAGGGGCAGAGAGAGAGGGAGACACAGAATCCGAAGCAGGCTACAGGCTCTGAGCTGTCAGCAGAGCCCGAAGCAGGGCTCAAATTCACAAGCTGTGAGATCATGACCTGAGCCGAAGTTGGACGCTCAACCGACTGAGCTACCCAGGTGCCCATTTTATTGTTTTATTTTTATGGTAATCTGTGATCAATAATATTTGATGTTATTATCATTGTTTTGGAGTGCCATGAATCATGACCATGTAAGACAAAGTCAATGGTCCAACGTATGTGTTTTGATAACTCCAACAGCTGTCAACCTAACAGCCATTTCCATGTCTCTCTCCTTCTCCTTGGCCTCCCTATTTCCACAAGAACATTGAAGTTAGGCCTATTAGTAACCATACACTGGCCCGTAAGTGCTCAAAGGAAAAGTCATACATCTCTCATCTTAAGTCAAAACTAAAATTGATCAAGTTTAGTTTGGAAGGCACACTAAAGGCTGAGAAAGGCCAAAACCTAGGCCTCCTGCAGCCAGTTAGCCAAGTTGAGAATGCCAAGGAAACATTCTTGAAGGAATTAAAAGTGCCACTCTAGTGAACACACAAATGATAAGAAAGCAAAAGGCCTTCTTGCTGACATGGAGAAAAGTTTTTAGTGGTCTGGAGAGTAGATAGAATGAGCCACAACATTTGCTCCAGCCAAAGCCTAATCCAGCTCGATTAGAACCTCTTTAATTCTATGAAGGCTAAGAGAGGAGAGGAAGCTGCAGAACAAAGTGTGAAGCTAGCAGAGGTTGGCTCATGAGGTTATGGAAACAATCTCTCTTTATATCATAAAAGTGTAAAGTGAAACAGGAAGTGCTAATGTAGAACCTGCTACAGGTTACCCAAGAGATCTAGCTATGATCATTAACAAAGGTGGCTACGCTAAACAACAGACCTCCAATGTAGATGAAACAGCTTTCTATTGAAAGTGGCAGCCATCTAGGACTTCCATAGCTCAAGAGGAGAAGTCAATGCCTAGGTTCAAAGAAAGGACAGGCTGAATCCCTTGTTAGGGGCTGATGCAGCTGGTGACATGTGGTGAAAGCCAATGTTCATTTACCATTCCCCAAATCCTAAGACCTTTAAGAATTATGCTAAATCTACTCTACCTGTGCTCTATAAATAGAACAACAAAGTCTGGATGACAGTGTATCTGTTTGCAAAATGGTTTACTGAATATTTTAAGCCCACTGTTGAGATCTGCTGGGGGGTGGGGGCAGGGGGATAGATTCCTTTCAAAATATTACTACTCATTGACAATGCACCTGGTCACTCAAGAGCATTGATGGAGATGAACAATGAAATTAATGTTGTTTTCATGCCTGCTAACACAAAATCCATTCTGTAGTCTATGGATCAAGGAGTCATTTCAACTTTCAAGTCTTATTATTTAAGAAATAATACATTTCATAAGGCTAAAGCTGGCATAGGTAGTAATTCTCTAATGGATCTGGGAAAAGTCCATTGAAAAGATTCTGAAAAGGATTCACTCTTCTAGATGCCATTCAGAACACTCATGATTCATGAGAAGAGGTCAAAATTTCAACATGTAACACAAGTTTGGAAGAAGTTGATTCCAACCCTCATGGATGATTAAGAGATCAAGACTTCGGTGGAACAAGTAACTGAATGTGGTGGAAATCACATTAGAACTAAATTAGAAATGGAGTCTGAAGATGAGATTGAACTGCTACAATTTCATGATACAGTTTCAATAGACAAGGAGCTGCTTTTCATGGATGAACAAAGAAAGTGGTTGTCTTGAGATGGAAACTGCTCCTGGTTAAGATGCTAGGAAAATTGTTGAAGTGACAACAAAGCATTTAGAATAAGACAAACTTAGTTGGTAAAGCAGCAGCAGGGTTTTTGAGGATTGCTTCCAATTTTGAAAAAAGTTCTTCTGTGGGTAATATGCTATCGAGCAGTAGTGTATGCTACAGAGAAATCATTTGTGAAAGGAAAAGTCAGTTAATGCTACAGACTTCACCGTTATCTTAAGAAATGGCCACAGCCACCCCAACCTTCAGCAACCATCACCCTGGTTAGTCAGCAGTCATCAACACAGAGGTAAGACCCTCTACTAGTAAAAAGATAATGACTCACTGAAAGCTCAGATGATGGTTGGCATTTTTAAGCAACAAAGTGTTTTTTTCAGTTTACTTTAAGAGAGAGGGAGGGAGGGGCAGAGAGACAGGGAGAGAGAATCCGAAGCAGTGTCCACACTGTCTGTGCAGAGCCCGACATTGGGCTCCATCTCACAAACTGTGAGACTGTGACCTGAGCTGAACTCAAGACTCAGGCACTTAACCGACTGAGCCACCAAGGTGCCCCAGCAATGAAGTATTTTTAAATTAAGGTATATACATTATTTTTTTTAGACATAATGCTATTTCACACCTAATTGGAGTATAGTGTAAACATAAAATATAAATGCACTGAGAAACCAATAAATTCCCTTTGCTTGCTTCATTGTGATGTTCCCTTTATTGTGGTGGTCTGAAACTGAACCTGCTCTATCTCTGAAGTAAGCTTGTATGTTGAAGTCCTGTGGTACCTTATCTCTAAATGTGACCTTCGTTGGAAATATGGTCTTTGTACATTTAATCAGGTTACAATGTGGTTGTTAGGGTAGGTCTTAATCCAGTATGACTGGTCTCCTTGTAAGAAGAGGGGAATTTGGATGCAGAGACAGGCACACACAGAGGAGAGTAACATAAAGGCATGCAGGTAGAATATGATGTGAAAATGGAGTGATGCATCTACCAGCCAAGGAACATCAAAGACTGCTGACTTCCACCAGAAGCTAGGAGTGATGCAGTAAACAAATTTTTCCTCAGAAGAAATCAGAACTGTTGACACCCTGATTTGTGATGTCTAACCTCAAAGATTGACAGAATGAATTTCAGCTGCACCTCTTTCAGAATCAAAATTTCAGTTTGTCATCTTTGGCAGAGGAAATGAATACAGATTTTGCTAGTATGAAGTGGGGTGCCTCTGTAACAAACATCTAAAAATGTGGAAGTGGTTCTGGAATTGAGAAATGGGAAGAGTCTGGAAGAGTTTTGGCATACTTAATAGAAAGAGCCTAGCTTGCCTTTAAGAAAGTGTTGGTAGAAATATGGATATGAAAGGTGCTTTTGGTGGTAGCTCAGACAAAAATGAGGAAAGCATTATTATCAGAAAGGGGAAGAAAGGCATTCCTTGTTACATAATGGCAGAGAACTCAACTGAGTTATTTTTACTGCTGGGAGGCAAGTCACACTTATCAGGGATGAACTTAGGTATTTAATTAAGCTGAGGAGGTCTCCAGGCAAAGTGTGGAAGGCATAACCTGGTTTCTCGTTGCTGTTTATAGCAAATGTGAGAGGAAAGAGAGGCATTGAAGGAATTCTGTCTCAAGATTACCTCAAAATTCAGCTTAACATACCATGTTTATTATTAATTGTATAGGATCTCTTTCCTTCTACTAGAATATAACCCTACAAGGGCAAGTATCCTGGTCTGTTCTGTTTGCTGGTATTTCCCAACTGCTCAGATGCTCAGAGATGCTCAATAAGCATTAAGGAATGAATAAAACTAATGCATGGGGCTGAAAATCTCAAATTAGCCCCAAGTATTCTCATGCCTAAGTTTTCCAACAGGCTTATAAAAGATTCATACTTCTTAGTTTTTGTAATTAGAAAAATTTAATATCCTCATCTCTAAATGAAAACTATTTATATGACTATCCTGGGTATTACAACAGAAAAATCGACATAAAATAAATCAAAATTTACTTGATAACAGGACTCAAAACAGGGACTTTTATTTAACTTTTCTAAAGAACAATTAAGGAGTTCCAGATAAAGAACATTTTATTTTCTACAGATGCAAATTTGAGGCCACATATGAAATTGGTTCTCAAGTAAGGTCTTAGCATTTTATTCTTAGGATGAGATTTGGTAACAGCTGGGTAGACTTTAATAGCATAAATCCTATAAACAGTAATGGCAAACAAAGATCTAAGCCTCCAAAGAATACATTAAAACCATAAAAAATGATGGCTGCCTTTATTTTTAAGTTAATCAAACTGCCACCTTAAATCCCTGTTGTTTTTAAAATGCTGCATAAAATGATATAGACTTTATTTGAACAATTCAATATGTTAGGCAATGAAAACAATAACCAAATTGACATGCCCACCCCCTTCTCTGCTCAGTTTCCATACAACTAGTCTTTTAAGAATAGTTGATACTCTGCTATCAATTAGTTAAAAGTTTTATCATCCTCTTCATTATATTTGCATGTATCCCATTTTATGGCAATAGAGATCTTTAAATACACTATTTAAAAAGTATTTTTATAGATGCAAAATAACTAAATGTCATTATAATTTTAATTCATGTAAAAACATGTACATCTAGGAAACATTTCCTTATGTTCCTCAGATTTATAACCAAGTTGTTTTTTTTCTTAATTTTTGCAAATACAAGATATCAAGTTAATGTTTACTATACACATGCTTTACGCCACTCACTGGCTTCCAGTTTCACATGCTAAGACTTCTCAAATTAATCTCCTTACAGATTTCTTATATACCTCTGCTCTCTGTGATCCTGCTTTTGCTGCCTTACTATCACCTGCATATATCATTTATGAAGGCTATTAAGTCGTCACACTAATCTCTCTGCCTTCTTTTCCCCACTACTCATCACCCCTAAGTTGAGTTTCAAAAGCGGGCCTCTCCCCAATTTCCTGCTTGGGCAATCAGACTCATTCCTCAAGTCCTACAAAATGTTCTTACATCTGCCATGTCCTCCCCAACTCCTGCAGGTGGAGTTACTCCCTCCCTTTATTTTATTTTCATTTTAGCATCTGAGCCATGTCTTTGTGAAAAGCTTATTGTATCAAAATTACATTTTGAGGACTGCCTCCTTAATAAAATTGTGTACTCTCCAAAGCATGGACTGTAATTTTTTACACTTTCACCTCCAGGGCTTTGACCAATACCTGACACAACTTACAGCCTCAGTAAGTATTAATGAACATACCAAATAAGAGAAGTTGAGAAAGCAAAGGAATGGGTGCCTGGGTGGCTCAGACAGTTGGGTGTCAGACTCTTCATTTCAGCTCAGGGCATGATCTTAAGGTTTATGTGATGGAGCCCCACATCTGGCAGCATGCTGGCAGTGTGGAGCCTGCTTGGGATTCTCTCTCCCTCTCTCCTCTCTCTCTGCCCCTGCCCCGTATGTGTGTACACATGCACTCTCTCTCTCAAAATAAATAAACTTTAAAAATAAAAAAAAGCAAAAGAAAAATCAAGTCAGTAGTTATTTGTGGTATTGCTATACTAAGTCAAAGCACTGTGGAAAATAGACTTATACGATCATCTTTATTTCTCCTGGTGCAACTTTTGGGATCTATTTTAATATGGTGAGATAACATTTGGCAGAAGTGCAGAAGAGATTTTTTGCACGTTAGCCTATAAAGTAATCTGCAGAGGGGCACCTGGGTGGCTCAGTCAGTTGAGTGTCTGTCTGACTTGATTTCAGGTCAGGTCATGATCTCAGGATCATGTGATCCAGCCCCATGTCAGGCTCCTCGATGAGCTGGATGGAGCCTATTTAAGATTCTGTCTCTCCCCCTGCCCCTCTCTCCTGCTCACACACACTCTCATTCTCTCTCTCTTAAAAAAAAAAAAAAAAAAAAAAAAAGCAATAATTAAATGATGTTCAGAAATTAATGTGGCTATTTTTATTTCTCTAAAAGTCTCCCTAAATTTCTCACACCATTCATGCTTTCCTTACTTAGCCAGCCTCTTCTTAGTCTTCTCTCATACAATTATGTTAAGAGAATATGAGCTTTTCTTTTCAGATAATACAAGTTCTTCAGTAAAATGGGTTGAAAACCAATCCTAATAGATGGATTAGCATGGTAGGGAAGGTCAATTTAAAATGTTAACAATTTTATTTTTTAAATTTTTTAAAAAAAATTAAGTTTTATTTATTTTTGAGAGACAGACAGAGTGTGAGCAGGGCACAGGGGCAGAGAGAGAGAGGAAGACACAGAATCTGAAGTAGGCTCCAGGCCCTGAGCTGTAAGTACAGAACTCGATGTGGGGCTCGAACTCACAAACTGTGAGATCATGAACAGAGCTGAAGTTGGACGGTAACCAACTGAGCCACCCAGTAGCCCCAAAAGTTAAATATTTTTGAAGTTAATTACTACACTTGTTTTGTCATTTTTCTTATTTTACTTTCTAATGTAAAATTTTAAACATTCCAAATGTAGAGAGATTAGTATTAAAAAGTCCTACCACTAATTAGTTTCAACAATTATCAGTGTTCTAATGTTTTACCCTAATTGTTTTAAAGTAAAGCTCAGGGGCACCTGGGTGGCTCAGTAGGTTAAGCACTCGACTTTGGCTCAGGTCATGACCTCCCGGTTTGTGGGTTCGAGTCCTGTGTCAAGCCCTGTGCTGACAGCTCAGAGCATGGAATCTGCTTCAGATTCTGTCTCCCTCTTGCTCTCTCCCTCTCTCACACTCTCTCTTTCAAAAATAAACAAACATGAAAAACAATTTTTTAAATAAAGCTTAAATAACATCAACAAACACAGCAGAAAATAACTAAAAGGTAATTATTAGTAGCCTTATAGGGAGTATAGGCTTTTAAGAGAGCAAAGACCTGCTTCAGACCTGCTACAGTGAGCATCAGAGAAATAAAACCAGCTTGCTTAAGGCCCAGAGGGAAGTCATGTGTCTGCCTGGCGTGAGGGGGTATGCATGCACCTGTGGGCATGCATTTATCTTCAAGTCTACAGAGTGATGATCAGGACCTGCCCTTAAAAATGAAATTATTGCCCTCTCTCTGGTACTTTTCCCTCCAGTCAGCAATTGTCACCGCATCACATCTTTAGCAAATCTGTGATGGTAACAATTATCAGAAGAAACAATTGGCAAGGCCTACTGCCTTCCACGTTCCTCTAAAAGTGGGATATCCCCTCTGCCTTGGATTCAGTAATTAATCAAAGTCCTAATTATTTCAATTACAACAAAAATAGTTTAATGCCTTTTATATTGCAAGGCAAGCAAAATCATTTTCATTATTTAGTTACTCCTTCCATCCCTTCATTCATTCCATATTTATTTAGCTCCCCTTAGGTTCATCTCACAGTGGACTTGTTAGTTAATGACACTATAACAGAAATCAAAAGTAAGTGCCAAGAGAATATCTATAAAAATTAATATTATTTGCATGCTCTTTGTTTGATGTCTCTCTATGGTAGGATGCTATTATGATAGTCTAAAAATAAGAATTGAACTATGAGAATAACAGTGGGAGTGGAAAGGATATTACACTTGATATATTTTGGCCTGCTAAACTTACCTGAGCTCCTCCCACATAGCCTGTAGCTCAATGTATGGACCTAGGTGGCTGATGTCACTCTTCACCCAGTACAATAGGATTAAATTGGGCATCTGAATTAAGGGCATCCAGCTAGAGGCTGAGCTATGCCAGTTTTTTTTTTGTTTTGTTTTCTCTCTAGAATTTGAATAGGTAGCATAACAAAAATAAACTTGTAAAGTTCAAGTAAATTGAATTTAAAGTAAATATCATAGGAAACATTCAAGGATTTCATCTTCTGTGGTCCTGAATCCAGAATTAATCTCCTAAGTAGAACCCCACTTATTTTTTCCTAGGGGTTCCTGTCTCGATTGACTTCTGAATACTTACAACCTTCACCTTACCCCTCACCTCGACCTTTTTTTGAACTTTTAGGGGAATGTATTTCTTACAATCAAAAAGCCTAGGTTCCAATAGACAATATTTGCTCAACTGATTATCTGCTTCTGCTACTGTACTTAGTACTCATTTATTTTCATAGTTGTTTCTCCCTGTGACCTATGAACTCTTTAACAGCCAGAGGGGCTAGCATGTAGTGTTGCATTCTTACATCCAGTTTATAGATTGGGATATTACTGGGCATACTAAATCTTTTTTTTTTTTTTTTTTTTATTTTTTTTTTTTTTAATTTTTTTTTTCAACGTTTATTTATTTTTGGGACAGAGAGAGACAGAGCATGAACGGGGGAGGGGCAGAGAGAGAGGGAGACACAGAATCGGAAACAGGCTCCAGGCTCCGAGCCATCAGACCAGAGCCTGACGCGGGGCTCGAACTCACGGACCGCGAGATCGTGACCTGGCTGAAGTCGGACGCTTAACCGACTGCGCCACCCAGGCGCCCCCATACTAAATCTTTAATAAATAAATAATGCATATGAGAGACACTGGGGAGATAGAATCTAGGGGGAATGATATTTAGATGAAAAGAAGCCAAAAATGATTCTGCAATATGATTAATTTGCATTATAACCTGACTGATTGGCTTCATTTAAATATGTATTAGGAAATTTCCTGCTTTTTAATAAGTATAATAATCTGCCACATATTAAAAATATAAGTTCTTAAGAACCCTAAGAGGGTTTGTGAATTAATGATCTCAAATTATCTGGAGCTTAGTTCAATAAGAGTGGCAAAACAGAAATTTCACTCCACAAATACCATATAAGATTAGAGGATGGAGGGATTCCTTTGGGACAGGAGATTAAACTGGTAGAACAGAGAGAGGTATAGCTTTTATTTCTCTCTTAGGGAAACAAAGCTTCTGTTAGTACCCTAAAACTGAGAACAAGTGACACCCACTCTAAAACTATCCTATTAGCAGATTAAGGGGCTAACGTTGATGACTGTCTAACATAATTACTTCAAGCTATTTATAATTGGCTGTTATTCAAAGTCAATATACCTTATATATCCATGAAAGGACTACAGTCAAGATTAGCAGAGGAATAATTTGTGACATATACTTTGCCTTTCTAGGAGGAGCCTCTCAAACAGCTGTTATGTAATATTGATTCTGCTAACAACTGAATTGATAAAGGCATGACTGGCTGCATCCCTTAAAGATGATAATTTTAATTCCCTTAGACCATGAAACAAACAGACGTGGCACATGGAAGAATCAATAAAATTTCTCTTTCCCTTAAGTTCATTCCAGACACATTAGATACTAGAGGGAAATACATTATACACTTTTTTTTTACTATTAAAATACTGTAGTGAGTTAAAAAGAATTCTTACTTTACATAAATAATTACATTGAATATATTTACACATTTGATGGAATTATTTTGTGTTGGAATCACTCATGATACAATAACACTGTCACAAATTCAAATATACTGAACTATTAGAAATATAAAAACTTAGAATCTTTATTGCACTCATAATTGTTACCTCTCTTTCTCCTACACTCCAGTTTTGCCACTTTTTTTTTTTTTGACACATTTAAACAAAGACACCCTTTGAGAACCCATTCAGCTGAACTGTTGGTTATAATATTGATTTTTAAAGTGACTTATATCATTTAGGTTAGTTGGACATACTGGGAAAGTTTCCAGACCTTGGCAAAAACCCAAATTGAACTTTCCTCCAAAAAGTCAGGATGAATTTCATTAACCTTTCAGTAAGAGGAGGTGTATTTCTCATTTGTTCAAGTCTAAGGCCATGTATTCCCAGAGGAACAAAATAGCTAGACCATAGCACAATGATCTTTATTTACATCAAGGTTTATATTTGGAAAAATAAAATGTTGGGATTGTCTCTATAGTCAATAAATGGTTACCGCCATCCTTCATACCTTCATATACGTGTGTAAGTATTTATGTTATAATACTCCATAATGATCATTAGTGCTCACAACAATGCCATTGAGTCAATACAGTATTTTGAGGTTCTTTCTCAGAGATTAAGCAAAAGGGGAGAAACTAACATTTATGACCTTAAGATAATTGTAATTATTTCCGGCAATACAATTAAAATAAATAATGGTCAATTCTGACCATTTCCTATTGTATGGTCCATAAATGATTTGACAAGGAAGAAAATACTAGAACACCTAAGTTAGAATTATATGATCAGATGAATTTAGGCAAATTTTTTTTATCATGAAAAAAATTTTATCATGAAAAAAATTTTATTATGCAAAGTCTTGTTCCATAAAGTGAATTTTCCAGATATTAACTATCTCATATTTTCTCAAACTACAAGTAGGATTTAATTGTAGAACTACTTCAGTTATGTCAAAATTAAGTGTTATTTGGACAGTGATTAATAAATCTCAATACTTTCCTAGACTAGTCAAATATTTACCAAATTAAATATTTAGGTTTAGTCAGGTCTTTATTCTGGGGGAGGGAAGAAAATGAAAAAGTTACTCTGACAATTTTATGAAAGGTGTTCCTCTCACAATTTTGAGTTTGTGGAGCTGATGTGAAAATGAAGGAATGGGGAAAATACTTAGGGGAATGAAAAAGAAGCAAACATGGGGATGGATCAATAGTTCCCCCAAATAACTGAAATATTCATCTGCCTCATTTCATATCAAGGGATTTAATTAATGGATGACAGAGACTCTTAAAAACTGAGAACAAACTGAGGGTTGATGGGGGGTGGGAGGGAGGGGAGGGTGGGTGATGGGTATTGAGGAGGGCACATTTTGGGATGAGCACTGGGTGTTGTATGGAAACCAATTCGACAATAAACTTCATATATTGAAAAAAAATTAATGGATGACCTCCACTATGTTTCTGTTTAGAAAAAAAAATGTGAATTCAAATGTATATGTTTAAATTTGCTCATCCATGAACATCACGGTCAAGTACCCAATTTTTAAAATACCTTTATAGGCCTTAGAATGGTACCTTTTTAAAAAGTTGAATAAAGATACAATGGATTCTTTTTGATTTGTGTGACTTTCATGTCAATTACTGTACTTAACTTCCTTGTTAGAACTTGCACATCAGCAGGTAGTATGGAGTTCTGCTGCATATCTTTCAATATATCTACTTAGAAACTGCCCTTTGAACTTCAACTTCTTGCTATCACATCAGTAAAGTGATTCCCATTACAAATGGAGGCATTAACTATTCCCAGTCTATGTAAGAATCCATTTTTATTGACATGATCTATATCCATACAGTCTCTTTGGAAAATAAACAGGAAGAGTTCATTGTTTCCGCAAGTAATATTAGCCAAATCATGAAAAGGATTGCTAGTAGCTATCCTATTTTTGTGCTGCTATGATGACATTGTGAACTTCTGACGTTCTTCAGGTAGCTGTCCTGCTGCTCATTCCAAATTTGTCAGGTTATTTGGCACCTGGTCTGACCTTAATGTCTAAAATGAACTGCTGAGCTATGAAGTGTTCTGATTTTGCGATGCTTTGCCAAATTCCTCCTCCTATCCCTGCCACCTTTAAAATAACAAGGTCAATCACACAAAAGAAAGATGGCAGAATTTCAGGTCCAATGATGCTGATTATCGGCATAACACATACAGTTCAGTGTGACATCAACTTGCCCTTGAACACTATGGCAAGTCCAGCTGGAATTGGCAAACATTACTCAAAAAAGCAACTGTAAATGCAAGTTCCCAGTTTTCTAAGGATACTTTACCAAACAATCAAGAATATGCATTTTAAAATCTATTTTCAAAACTATGGTTACTTAATTTTTTAAATTACTTTTTAGGAAAACATTAATGCTAACTTACATTGGCCATGTCTAAATAAATTCTGAATTAATGAAGTGCCACATTATTCCAATAAATTCTTCCTAATAAACTGAATGACTGATATGAAGAAGTTGTTGTGAAGATGATAAAAATAAGACAGTAGTGGTAGATAATGGCACCCAGAAATGTAAGCAATCCTTTCTTATTATTTGAATCAAGGAGAATTCCAGAGAAAGGAATACCCTGAGAAAGGAGTAATTTACACACACATGCATCTCTTGTTATTGCTTAAAACACTGCCTATGTTTTATCTTTCCTAATCTTGTGGTAGTGATCCCCTCTCTTCCTGCAGCACAGCTTTTTGTAATTTGGTCTCAGGTAGAATCACATTAAAATACCAATTTTACCTGAAAATATCATTGTTTTACCTTAGACCTCCCCAACTCAGTGTGCAATGCAAATGGTAACACAGTTCTGATTCCCTCTTCAATAGGGCTATATACAGACGTTTGATGTATAATGCATACAGAAACACTATTAGGACATAATATATACATACATATTGTAAGGAATACATACATACATACATACATAATGTAAGGAATAAAATTTGTATAATATATATGTATATAGTCTACAGGAAGCTATCTACCCAGTAAATCTTCATTCAAGATGCCTTAAAGATGGCGAGTAGAGCATAAGTTGCTTTCTATTCATTCAAACAGAATTTTTATTGAAGACCAGTCATATGCATAATGCCATACATACTCAGTAAATATCATGTCATAGAACTTCGAAGCAGGAAAAATGTCAGCAATCTGATAACATTTTATACATGAAAACAGCGATGCTCAGGGAGGTTAAGTAACACATCCAAAAGTATCAACAACTAGTTTAATAGAAGAGGACTAGACTACTGATGTTATGGTCTTTCCACAAAACCATGATTTGTCTTCATTTGGAGGTAGCTAATGTATGCTTTTTAGAACTATGTAGAAGATTCTTACCTTTGTAATGAAACAGTAATAAAAATATTGTTGGTGAATAAATTTTCTTGTGTGTGTATGTATATATGTTTGATAATATGTAAGAATATTATATATATGTGTGTGTTGAATATATATATATATGTTTGATATATACGTATGTGTCGGGTAATAATACCATATTTACAATTTAAATATAATTACGATTTTCAAAGTCAAAGTTTAATTCAATATTATGTGTTCTATCTCATTTTCAAAGGTGTAACTCATCAAAGAGCCCCCCCCCAAAAAAAAAAGTGTTTTGCTCCTAGTAGCAATTTTCTTTTTCTTAGCTCTTTTTATAGTAATTCAAATTAAAATGTTGTTTGTTGGCCCTTCCTTTCACCCTTTTCAAGTCAGAGAATTTATTCAGCTGATTAAGTCTTCAACAGGTCACCAAGGCAATGCCAACATGATTCAGCAGAAATGTAATTATTAAAACCTGGAATGGTACCTTGAGTGATGTAATTAATGTTATACTCAATGATAGGATATTTCAATTGTCTGAGATAATGGATTTTTTTAAAGTATGTTGGATCATATGTGCATCTTAATTAGGGCTAAGGAAAAGTCAGAAGAAAGTCAGATGAAGAACATACTAAGGATATTATAAAAATATTATCCAATCTGTGCAATCTTCTCTAATCTTTCCAAAGACTCTTTCCTTTGTGCTTTAATTTTGCCCACTTCTTTTAACTGTTTACCTGTCACTATAATTTACCTTTTCTCCCCAGACATAGTACTTGATGTACTCAGAGCTCAGTACATGTTTGCTAAGCAAATGAATGAATAAACTGAATAAGTGTAGTATTCCCTTACATGCAACATTAGGTATCTTGAACTTTGCAATTACTTTTCACATTCATCATTGCTACCTAATTGTAAATGAGCATAAAAATCACCTGGGATTCTTACTAAGAAAACAGATTCCCAGCACCCACCCTTGAGCAGTTTTGGGAAACTTTAAGATCAAAAGTGTCCCATGGGGCGCCTGGGTGGCGCAGTCGGTTAAGCGTCCGACTTCAGCCAGGTCACGATCTCGCGGTCCGTGAGTTCGAGCCCCGCGTCGGGCTCTGGGCTGATGGCTCAGAGCCTGGAGCCTGTTTCCGATTCTGTGTCTCCCTCTCTCTCTGCCCCTCCCCCGTTCATGCTCTGTCTCTCTCTGTCCCAAAAAAATGAATAAACGTTAAAAAAAAAAAAAAAAAAAAAAAAGTGTCCCAAGAGAGTTTTGTGTGATCAGGTAGTCTGGGATAATCTAGAAAATTTCATGTAGATGTTGCATATTTCAAAAACATTAAGAAAACGCTTTTAAATTTATATTGTTTATATTTTGAATAGAGAAATTAATCATGTATTCTAATTTTATACGGAGATTCATATCACATATATTTATCTAGTTCCTATACTAGAGTCCTAGGCATACAGAGATTTATTGCATGGTATGAGGCTTTATAAAACTCACAACACAGGAAGAAAACAAACATGCAAAAATAAATCATGAGAGCCCAGAAACAGACCCAAATAAATACAGTCAACTGATGTTTGGCAAAGGAGCAAAGGCCATATAATGGGACAAAGATATTATTTTCAACAACTGGCCTTTCACATGCAAAAATATGGAATCTAGATTCAAACTTTACACTCAATAAAAAAATTTACTCAAAATAAGGAGTGCCTGGATGGCTCAATTGGTTAAGCGTCCAACTCTTGATATCGGCTCAGGTCATGATCTCATGGTTCATGAGTTCTAGCCCCATATTGGGCTCTCTGCTGAGAGCACAGAGCCTGCTTCAGATTCTTTCTCTCCCTCTCTCTCTGTCCCTCCCCTACTCATGCTCTCTCACCTTCTCTCAAACAGAAATTTGTTTTTTAAAAAGTTTACTCAAAATAGATCATAGGCCTAAATGTAAAATGCAAAATTGTAAAACTCCTAAAAGACAACATAGGAGAAAATTTAGATGGCCTTGGGTATGGCAATGATGTCTTAGATACAACGCTAATGTTATAATCTATGAAAGAAAATAGTTGGACTTCATTAAAATTTAAAAAAAAAAAATCTGCTCTCTTAAAGTATCAAGAGAATGGGAAGATAAGCCAAAGTTTGGGAGACACTATTCACAAAAGATATATCTCAATGGACTGTTAATCCAAAATTCACAAAAATCTCTTACAATTCAAAAATAGGAAAACAACCTACTTAAGAAATGGGCAAAGGACCCAAACAGACACCTACCTCATCAAAGAAAATACACAGATAGCAACTAAGCATAGGATATTAGGGAACTGCTCCATGGCATACATAATTAGGGAACTGAAAATTAAACCAGTGAGATACCACTACACATGTACTAGAATGACCAAAATCTACAACACCAACAATAGCAAATGCTGGTGGGGATATGAAGTAATTCTCAGGAACTTTCTTACTTTGCTGCTAGGAACACAAAATGATACAACAACTTTGAAAGACAGTTTGGCAAACTTTTGTCTTTATGCAATCAAACATTCTCTTACTGAAAAAGTCAATCTGAAAAGGCTATACACTGTATGATTCCAACTAAAAATCATGGGGATAGTAAAAAGATCAATGGCTGCCATAGGTAAGGTGGTGGGGGGGGGCAGATAAAAAGGTAGAGCAGAGAGGATTTTTAGGGCAGTTAAACTATTCTGGATGACAATACAATAATGGACACATGTCATTTTACATCGCTCAAAACCCATACAATAATATTAAAAAGGAAGGGAGGAAGGGAGGGAGGGAGAGAGGGAGGGAGAGAGGGAGGAAGAGAGGGAGGAAGAGAGGGAGGGAGGGAGAGAGGGAGGAACAGAGGAAGGAAGGAAGCCAGACGGATGATGTATAACACCAAGAGTAAACCCCAAGGAAAAATATGGACTTTGGGGGATGATGATGAGTCAAAGCAGGTTCATCAATGCTAGCAAATGTGCCACACTCTTGGAGAATGTTGATAATGGAGTACACTATGCATATCTGGGAGTGGGGAGTACATGGGAAATCTCTGCACCTTCCTCTTAATTTTGCTACAAACCGAAATCTGCTCTAAAAAATAAAGTCTATTTAAAAAAATAAATTATAAGGCAATATGGCAACAATGTGATATTTTTGATGGTTTAGAGGTAGCCTACAGTAGGTAGCTAGAAGAAAAAAACAACAAAGGTACCATCAGGGAATAGGATTCTAGGACTCTAACCTACAGACTTAAGAAGCTTCATCTAGACTCATCTTGATTTCATAGTCAAAGCACCACAAGCAAATGCCATTTTTTAAACATTTTTTGTGATGTTGGTAAGAAAAGATGATGGAAACTAAATTGTCCATACAACCTAATTTTCTGCTTGATTCAATGGATCAATGGAGATAAACATTATATGGGATTCAGAAAGGACATTAGCACTCAGAATATGGGTCTCAGAAATGTCATTAGCAGTCTTCTTGAGCTTAGTGTTTCTATTTCCTTATTGGTAACTAGAAAAGTAAACTTCATTCACTTCCTTAATATTAGGTATGAGATGATTAGAATTTAAGAAAACAAATTTCTTGATGGGAAAGTTGATGCTTTCAACAGAACTCTCCTGCTGGGTGACCCGTCAGAATTTAAGAGGCTGGCCTTTAAGGATAATAAATATGTGAACAGGGTAAGATAAGTATCCCTCAGTGCTCAAACAAGGTTGTATGCAGTGGGAGAGGTAAGGCAGAATCTATAATAATTGTCTATCATGAACAAGTATTTTATAATGTCAGACTATCTCATTTAACCAATCATTAAGAGAAGTATTACTATCATTTACAGATGAGAAACATGGTGCCCAAAGGTCACATATTCCATCAGAGACTTAGATCTCCAAGTGAAAACTAAACTTTTTCAAACCTTCTATGACCAATGACTTTTGAAGTCCTCTGGAAAACCAAGATTCACATTTTCCTAATATATTACATGCCCAGCGGCATTTTACCCTCCATTTGCTAAAGTCATTTGCAGTGGGGGAAAAAAAGGAGAGGGTGGTATGAGAGAAATGGTAGGAAACCACCAAAACTAAATGCAGTAAGCTACTTGAAATTCTCCTACCATATCCACATCTCTCAATTTCAACATCATTTCTCGTAGAGTTTTCCCTGATCACCCAGACTAGGTTAGTCAGCACTCCCTTGCAATACTTTCAAGTGCTGTTTGGCAACAGCACTTTCTAAGTAGTAACTCTTGAGGTGAGGGATCAAGACTCTTCCTTGAAGTCACAAATCCACCACCAATGACTTTATTCCCAGTACATGGAACACTTTCTAAATATTTGGTACTATAATAAGAAACATTTGTAATCATGGGCGCCTGGGTGGCTCAGTCATTAAGCATCCGACTTCGGGTCAGGTCATGATCTCATGGTTCGTGGGTTTGAGCCCTGCCTCAGGCTCTGTGCTGACAGCTCAGAGTCTGGAGCCTGCTTCAGATTCTTTGCCTCCCTCTCTCTCTGGCCCTTCCCCACTTGTGCTCTCTCTCTTTCAAAAATAAACAAACATTAAAAATAAAAAAATAAATATTTGTAGTCATGTAAGTAGTGCTGCCTCCACTTTTAGTATATGTTCTGAGCAAGATTTTTGCCCTGCCTCCATCCATTCTACCTTCTGCAAATCTTACATGGTTGATATTTTTAGCATTTAACTCTAAATGTAACCTAGGTCTGCTTAACCAACTGTTTTGGTAATTGGACTTCAAACTGAGAGAAGTGAATCTAAGGTTAATATATCAAACCAAGGCTATGGCCAAATCCTCTTTCTTCCTATAGACAATCCATATCCTTCATATGACCCTTGCAGAGAATGGATTCCCAGCCAGCTATTTGATTAAATCCTCTGTTCCCACCAAGAGGGAAGTCACTAACAAGCTAAGGAAAAACGGCATGAGAGAAGAGCAATCCCACCCCATGTCAAGGCATTCATAAGTTGGATCAATACAATCTTCAAAAGCACCCACAAAAACAAAAATAATATTCTAAACTCATCCAAGTTCTCTTGCACCCTATGGCTAACAAAAAGCAATATTCTACCACCCACAGCAGTAGCTTAATGTTCCCCGCTGCTGTGGAAAATGTTATATTGGACAAACGGGCCACACTGTGGCTATCGGATTAAGAAGCATCTACAGAATCTCAAACCATCACATGCAGGAAACTACAGGTGTTGAGCACAGAACAGAGAGTGCCAACTATATTGATTTCCACAGTGCTCAAGGCAAAGGGGAAAAGGAGACTGTTAGAAAAAATACTAAGTCACTAGCATAAAGGAACAGAAAGTCTCTTAAGCAAACCTGCAGAAATAAAATCAAACTTCCAGACAAAATTCCTCATAGTGGAGTCTTTAACACACTTTTACTGTCATACTCAGAACTTCCTTACATCTTGAACTACCAGTTCCTATTTGAATTCCAACCTAGTCTTTTATAGTTTTTGTTTGCTTTTTCATTTTAAGTTAGGAAAGATTTCCCCCAACCCCCTACCCCAGATAATCAAGTAAAATATAATCTAAAAGCTATAGCAAATCATACTGTCAAGACAAAAGTAGAAAAAGTCACTGGTTAATTAGTAACTACCATGACAGAACACAAAGTAAGGATGTTGAAATCACTATCTCCAGACATGTTTTGAATTACCAGTCATTATTTCCCCTACTGTGCAGTTCACTATCAAACATGCCTATTGTATTACCTTTTTGAAGTGCTTTCAAATCTCTTTTAACTTTTCCTAATTATGCCTTACTTTGCTGCATCTTTACATTTTTTCCTAAGATGCCTTTATACAATACTTCTCTTAAATAGTTAGTTACTAATATATTACAATCATCATCTATCTTATCTTTTGATATTATCTATAGGCTACAAATACCAAATTGTAAGTACATTGTAGTAAACTGTCGAAATATTTGAGAAAATTTGGTAATGAAAAAAAATAATTATCTAGTATTTATAAAATGAATAAAGACCCAGCACTTAAAGCAAGTGAATTATTAGCAAGTGAGTATTTCTAATTCTCCACCACTCAATTCAGACATCTGGCTTATGTTATTATATTCTTTAGTATCTATTACTCCTTACCATCAATGTACTTCTTATGAATGATTCTCCTACTGTGGCTACTCTATTATAAGGTGTCAATGAAATCCTGACTTGTTCATTATATTATTTCTATATCCTAAATACTTCCTGAAGAAATTCAGACTGATAAGAATTGTCAGTGCCATACTATTCTACATTTACACAAAATACAAATTTAATTTGGAAGTATTTCCCGAGTCTGGTTTAAAACACACACTTTTGAGTTACAAATAAGCTGCTTGAGAGCAGAGGGAGGTTTTTAATACCTAAAAAAACAAAATTAGGGGTGCCTAGGTGGCTCAGTCAGTGTAGCATCCAACTCTTGGTTTCATCTCAGGTCATGATCATATTTCATGGCATTGAGTCCCATGTTAGGTTCCAAGCTGACAGCATGGAGCCTGCTTGGGATCCTGTCTCTCCAAAAATAAAAATATTTTTTAATGTAATTATTATAATTTTTTTTTATTGGACATAACACCAGAGTTGGGCATCTAATGCAGGATGAAGACTAATGAAGTTAGGGAGACAGCAGTCAGCCATGACATAAAAATTGATCAATGTTGCTCAAAGTTGGTCTAGCTCTGTGTCAATTAGTCTCAATAATGAAGCATGTACAGTGTACTATGATAATGTATTATGTTAAATGCTACAGGAGTTCAACAAAAGCATAAAGCCTTTCTTTTGGACAGGACATAAAAGCTTTTTCCACATCATCATACAGGAAAACAGTAGCCTACACCATAAACTTCTAAATATGTTCTGGGTTTAATAAGGATCAAATCTGTTTATGATTTTGACATTTCCCACTATCAAATTGACTTTCATCTTCAAATTAAGAACTTTCCACCTGAACAGTATTTTGGATATTCCTCTGCACCCCTTCATTTATATATTTATTGCTTTTGTCATCCCTGAGAATAAGGTGATGATTAGCCTTTTGTAAACACAGGAAAACTGTGTAAATCATAATAACTCAAAGGAGAAAGCTTTGCAAAACTGTGGGAATGCTAGTAGGAGGAGCTGGTCTGTTCTTGCTCTAGCGATTCTAATTGTGTATTCCATTCACATCCATATCATCAAAATGACAGAGGTGAATATTCTGGTTATAAGGAAAGAACTATAAACATGTATATGGATATGGAATTAATAGCCCCACAGAGGTCATCACACCCTTGAGACAGAGATATTACTTTCAAATCATTATTACGGCAGACTTGCTTGGGGATAGATAGTTACGTATCTAGAATCCAGCATTAAAAAAAGTTAGCCTCAACTATTAAATATGAAGTATTTTCTGAGTCTTTCGTTTCCAGGGTAGTGCTTTCCTTTAAATTCACCAATATAACTCCAGAAATAATTAATGCAATGGTCTTGCTATACTTTTTTTTTTTATTGTAGTGAAATACACTAACATAAAATTTATCATTTTAAACACTTTTAAATGTACAATTCAGTAGGAGCAAGTACATTCCCAATGTTGTGTATCACTACCCATTTCCAGAACTTTTTCATCATCTCAAACAGAAATGTTGTACCCATTAAACATATACTTATTTTATGAATATTCACATGCACACTCAAGCTACATTAGATGACTGCTGAAGGTCTGCAGGAAAACTATAAAAAACAAGCAATCTAAAAAAAATTACTCACATGTGCTAAAGTTATCGGATTAGCACAGCAGAGAGCAATATAGAATTCATGTTACACACTGTTCCATTTAAACATTTGTGTCAGGGAGAAAAAAAAAAAAAGAAGAAAAGGAAAGGAAAAGGGTACCAATAATTTAATTCCCTTGATCACAATCCCAAAGAGATTAACTACAGAACTTTGGTTAAAATCATTAAACATGAGTAATTATTTCCTATACACTTTCCTCCCCCCAACACATTCTCAGGATAAAGAGTATTCAGAAAACAAATAAGCCCACTGGGAGAACCAGCTCAGAGAAACTGAAATACACTAGCAGTCCCCATTCTTATATAATGTGCCCATATAAATTCTATCAAAAAAAAGGTGCATCTTAAAACATATTGTTCTCTTTCCATCAAAACAATATTATAATTGGGGAGTTGTATTCCTGAGCAGGACTTTGCATGGAATAAATCACAGATATGACCAACAAGATATCATAAAAGCAAAGCTATAAAAACTATAAACCTTTGTAATCATTTAAAATAGTAAAATTAGGGGCGCCTGGGTGGCGCAGTCGGTTAAGCGTCCGACTTCAGCCAGGTCATGATCTCGCGGTTCGTGAGTTCGAGCCCCGTGTCAGGCTCTGGGCTGATGGCTCGGAGCCTGGAGCCTGTTTCCGATTCTGTGTCTCCCTCTCTCTCTGCCCCTCCCCCGTTCATGCTCTGTCTCTCTCTGTCCCAAAAATAAATAAAAAACGTTGAAAAAAAATTAAAAAATAAAATAAAATAAAATAGTAAAATTATACTCCTTTATAGAAGTTAACAGCTAGAAGGGATTTGAGAATACTGCCAAGTTCAAGCTCCTTTTTTTATGGATGGAAAAACAACAACAACAAAACCAAAACCTCGGTCTAGAAAAGATGAGTGACACTCTTTTAATGCACTGAAGTAATTTATAGCAATAGGCACTAAGAACTGAAGATTTCTTCATTTCAATCTATTATCCCTCCCACATACTTCAATGCTTTTAATATTTCAGCAATTATGGTTTTACATCAAGTATACATTATAAATACTAAATGGAGTATACATGCAATAGAAATGTACTTTTCATATATAAAAGTTGTATACAACTAATATTCTTGCTATATTTATATTAAATTAATAAAGTGCTTATCTTTCTCGAATTTGACAGACTTTTGGTGGTATGATTGGAATGGCCCATTTTAATTACGAATAACCCAGGAAAGTATGACTGGATCCTTGATTTTTCCTGTCAATAGATTTCCCACTGAAAGTAGAAACATTCTAAAACATTTATCATTCATTAATTAATATATTGTTACTATTGTAAAATGACCATTTTAGTGTCTTGATATTTGTGAATATCTCTCAAGATTTTAATTAAGAGGAACCGACTTGAACTTGATTGTAGAACATGTATTTAGCTCTCTCTAGCCAAAACCACACACGCACACCGCACACCACATGCACTATCAAGGATGGCTGTGAGAGAAAAATGTACTTCCATTCATCTCCCAACCTCCTTCCCCTCCTAGAAAAAGAAAGAAAAAATCACTGCTTTAGGACTGTATGTGACAAGATGGGTGAGAAAGATAGTTCCTCTGGCAATCTACATGATAATACCTATTAAAAGGTTTTAAAAACATAATTTAAAGGAAACCATATTCTTCCATGTCTCCTTGACTCGAGATAGAACACATCAGGTATTACCTTAGAACCCAGCAAACATGTGATTAAAGGTTTCAGAAGTGACGTATATTCTAGCGGAGAGTAAGAGAAATGGTGACGTATAAAAAAAGCCACTACTATATTTGCTTGAATTTTGAATATATCCCTCCTTCTTGAGGAAACTAGTTCTCTGTTCACTTAATCTCGACATCTATGTGCAACATCTGCATAACATCATGTGCTTATAAATATGTATGGAGGAGAAGTTTTATTAAATAAAGGCTGAATTAAAAATTAAAAAAAAAAACTGTGCAAAAGAAGTGACTTGAGAAATTAAATGCCTCCAAATGTTTTAGTTGGCTTTTGCATGCCACCTTATAGAATAACATTCAGAACATGGCTTCCTGAGAGAGGCCATTGAAGTATTTTTTTGAACCCACCTTTCCATGTGCATCATCAGGGGAATAGCTAACCAAATGAGTAAAGGTAAACACATTGATAAGTAAGTGAGCAAACTAATGAACTATATACGAATAAACTGAACACACCAAATGAGTAGTCATATTTCTGGGTATACAGGTCCCTTCCTCTAGTCTTACACATTCAGGACTGACAACTCACCTGATAACCCAGAGCTACATTGAGCCAGCAGCATTTTGCTGCAGAGTCTTAATTTTTCCACTGTAGTCTTTATTGTCAATTGACAATATTAAGTGCCTATTTGTGTATATGTTGAGCATTGAGCATGTTACAAAAGATATAAAAGGACTATAAACTAATGAAGTTTAAATTCTACTTGTGTAAAGAAGAAATATAAAAATAAGTCATAAATACCTACTATTATTTTGAAGTCACCACTGAATTGGTGGTATATACAAATAAATATTAGAAACATATAAACTCTTTTATTAAATTAGAACAACCAACTAGGTAGAAAAATAGGACCTAGGTTTTTAGGAATTCATAGAATACATTGAATGTACAAAAACAAATGAATTCAACCTCAGTAACAACAAAGAAAATGCACATGTGAATAATAAATACATTTTCATTCACAAATTTGGCAAAATCTGAGATTAGCTGATTAATAACATCAAATGTTGAAACCTACAGTTTCTGTGTAAATTGGTAAAGTCTTTTTGGAAGATAACTGACAGTGTCTATCAAAATTAGAATTATAGATTATTTGACAGAGGAATTCCAATTGTAGGGATTTAGTTTTGAAATTATCAGAATGTGTGTCATATATAATACCAACATATTCTGACAAGCCTGCTCATCACTTTACCATATAAATGGCAAAAAATGTGAACCCAACTAAAGATCTCACAGTATGAAAGTGGCTAAAAAATGCATGATTTCTATTATGGAACGTTTCAAGTTGTTGAAAGGAGTGAAGCAGAAATTAATTTATTATCATAATCACCTAACAAGCATATGGATATATGAATAAAGTACATCGCAGAACAATACATATGTTTATGTAAATTAACATGTCTGTGTCTACTTCATATTGCATATATATGTATATATGCAAATGCACAGAAAGATGTCTGGAGAAACATATTCCAAACTAGAAAATGGTTAGTTCTGAGAAAGGGAACAAGAGGTTGGAAAGAGGTGGAGACTGGAATGTTTTGTATGCTTAGAATTTTTGCCTTGTGTATTTATTCACGTCAACTTGTTTGTAAGGCAAAGATGTATATGATGACAGAGAATGCATGGAATTGATAAAGTCACATGGTCAAAGTATTGGGGTAAGAATGAGAGACAGATTATGGGTTATTCAGTGGTAGGAAAAATAAAAAGCTTATCAAAATAATTAGAAATATTATGTATAGGACACAAGTTTTTTGAGAACGAAAAATCTAAGGCAATCAAAAAAGAGCATCAAGAAATGCACATAATTCTTGTATAAAATTATGGAAACCACTATTAGAGATTAGGTCTTCAGTGTAAGTAAAAGAATATGGTAGTTAAAGCTATTTGCGGGGGCACCTGGGTGGCACAGTCAGTTAAGCATGTGACTTCAGCTCAGGTCATGATCTCACAAGGTTTACGGGTTTGAGCTTCACGTAGAGCTCTGGGCTGACAGCTTGGAGCCTGGAGCCTGCTTCAGATTCTGTGTCTAACTCTCTCTCTGCTCCACCCTCACTCATGTTCTATCTCTGTTTCTCAAAAATTAAAAAAACAAAAAACAAAAAACAGAAAAAAAGAAGATAAACTATTTGGAAACATACAAATCGTTATATGGTGGATGATAAAAGGGTGAAGTCACTGGGCCAGCGAAGTATCTACTGTGACTCTTGTGCAAAAGAATGCAGGTGGATCTGAGACTCTCTTTTCTACATTTTGAAAGTTGAAGACATGAACAAATGACTAAAGTTTAGGCAACACACAACAGACAAAAGCCACACAAAGGCAGAGAAGTTACATGCAAAGTGACACAGAGCAATGGTTCCTGAGCTTGTGAGTCAGCATCAGCGAGCAGTTTGAAAGCTTAGGTGATATTGAAAACATAAATATATTTAAAGCAAACTTTAGGTAAGAATGGGATAGTACTAGCACAGACAGGGGACAGCATCAGTGGAAGTAGGACAACACCAGAGGAGCAAGAATATAGTCTGGATCAAAAGGGAGACTCTATGATAGTCGTATTTTGAACCCAGTTCCCCCTGCCCCCACAGGTTTCTAACTGACCAGGAATCCCAATACCAGAATTCTATTGAACAATTTCCTAAATTTTTTTCATCTATTTTTGCTTGTTAAATATAATTGAAATATATTTATTTTCTTTATCTCAATTAATTGTGTGTCTTGTCATTCTCAAATGATCCTTTTGTTATCTTTCTTACCTCTCCAACTAAAGAATCCCTTCAGGATTATTACAGAAAAACATCCTCTTCCTACTTGCTATAGTAAAGATCCAAGCAAATAAATAAAAAATTCTTAATAGGCAACATTTTTTTATACAATGTGCTTTAACTAAGCTCCCTTCCCTTGTAATCTCCTTTCTGTTACATATTTACACTGCTACAAATTTACATTCTAAGTCTTGCCTTGTAAGTTCACAGGACAAACATATGCAATGAGGAAAGGAAAATGCAACCATAGTTCCCAGTCCTGGAAACTCACAATGATTTTTTTTTTTTTTTTAACGTTTTAAATGATGAGTCAGGAAAAAAGCTTTGAACCAAATTGAAGTGTAAACTAATAATTTTAATTACCTGCAATAATTTACTTGGGCTTTGACAGCATCAATCACAGCACAAACATAACACCAGAGAGAAATCCATGCCCATATCCCTGTATTCCCTCCTTAAAAAAAAAAAAAAAAAAAAAAAATTGATGTTTATTTTTGAGAGGTGGGGAGGGGTAGAGAAAGAGAAGAGGGAGACACAGAATCTGAAGCAGGCCCCAGACTCTGAGCTGTCAGCACAAAGCCCAACATGGGACTTGGACCCATGAACCATGACATTACGATCTGAGCCAAAGTCAGATGCTTAACCAGCTGAGCCACCCATGCGCTCCTAACCCTGTATTCCCTCCTGAAGTCAAAACAAATCTTCTATAAACAACAATGTGTTTCCCTGATGAGTTGCTGACAAACACAATAATTACAGATATAGTCATCCAAGACCCCCAAATGTCTAAATATGGTACTAATATAACTATTTTGATTTTGAGTATACTAAACATACTTTGCTTTTGACAAAAGGGTTAATGTCCTTATGATAAAAATGGATTTATACAGGCTTTCAGATACCAAAATCTAACTTTCCATTCTATCATGTTGGTCCTTCCCATTCATCCTTCAGCTTCAATCACATGATACCTTCTATATTTCCCCCCCAAAATACCTCAACCCACTGCTAATATAATCAGAATGAATCCCTGTACTCCATTGGTGTCCTCACAGTATATTTCACTCATCTCATTCTTTTACAGACCTTACTGGGGACCCAAATGAGAGATGTTGTTTGTTTGTTTTGTTTTTAATGGTGGGAGCAGAGTTTGTCTTTGTATCTTCAGGGTCTGGTGCCTAGTAGTATTTGCCCAACAAATGTTTGTTAAATTGTTAGTCAAAAAGAGAGTGGAGTTAGTTTACTAAATATCCACTGAGGCAAACGATAGCTATAAACACTTTGCATGGAGGTATACTTTCTATTATTCATTAACTTTCAATTATCTTTTCCTCCTCACTATGGAGAAAATTAGAGTCCTCTGCAATAATTTAAATTCCATTTATTTAAAGTACCAGCAATAATAATTCTAGCATTAAATGTATTTTACGGAGATCTAATGCATCTCATTTTTTTCTGAAATCTACTCAGATACTATGTATTGGAGTTTCTGACATTAACTTTCAGTTGTCCCCAACACTGATATACATAGTTTGATAATGAATTATTTCAAAAGGAATGAATATCCAGTAATTAACTTAAAAATTAAGTACTACACTAAATATTCATTTTACTTTCACTAGAGTATGTTAGATTAGTGAACTGTAGCATCTATTTTAAAACATAATAAAGCTGCCTTTGAATTAGGGATGCTTCCCAAACACTTTAAAACTCACTTTCAACTTTTAAATGCAGTGCTATAATTCTAATAACCCATAGCAGTTAACTATCTCCCATGGAAGCTACCCTATAAAGTGGCATTATGAAGGCTTATATTCCATAGACATTTTTCATGTACATGCTACAGCCTCTAATATTACTAGACAATGAAAGGTAACATGCTTGGGTGAGAAATGGCAAAATTGAAACAGGCGATTATCTTGCCCTGAATGCCTGTGCAGGTGACCTAGGTAAGAATCAATTAACACCGTTCAATGATCTTACATTTTAATTGTCCGTATTACTATTAAAAAAAAAAAAAAGATGTGTATTTCTTTTTGAGAGAGACAGACAGAGTGTGAGCAGGTGAGGGGCAGAGACAGAGGGAGGCACAGAATCCGGAGCAGATCCAGGCTCTGAGCTGTCAGCACAGAGCCTCACGTAGGACTCAAACCCAAACCCGTGAACTGTAAGATCATGACCTGAGCCAAAGTTGGACACTTAACTGACTGAGCCACCAGATGCCCCATCCGTATTACTACTGAAAAGTTGTTTTAGGTTAAAATAATGAATTATTTTACTTTGATATGAAGCTAGATTCCTGAAATATGTGTTCAATTCAACCTAGAAGATCATTTTAACAAGTCTAATCTGTTGATGTAGCATAAAAAAAAGTCCAGATTTGAAATCACAACAGAATTTCCACTCTGCCATTTCCTTGTTATGTGACCCTAGATGATAGTTCACTTCACTCTGAGTCTGTTTCCTCATGTACAAAATGAAGGAAGCAGCATATTCTTGCCAATCTCAAAGTGTTGTTGTGGGGATTACATACATTTAAGTAAGTGTTTTCCAGACTGCAAGAGGGTCTACAAATTTCCAAGCATATCAACTTGGGTGTATATGCTTATAGATAAAGCACAAAGGAAATTGGCATGTGGGTGGTACTTTTCTGATTACCTCCATGACAATCTCCACATAAGAAAGGGACTACAATCCTAATAGAAGTGTCATGGACAGAATATATAGACTTTCTCAAATCACTTGGAGGTGGATATTTTCCTAGGTAGCACAATCCTGGGCAAGCTATTTATTTTAGAAAGAAAAAATCATAGAGACTGTGAAAAAAGAGGGATGGCATGAGAAAAACTTGAAGGAAAAATAAGGAATGAAAGGCAGTGCTTCGTAGTTCTCACATCTCATATGGGAAGGATAAGCAAAGTCCCTTGGAACACAAAATAAGGTTTAGTGGCACTAACCACAAAATGAAATAGCAGATAATAAAACTGTTCTTAGGGAGATTAAAATGACAAAGTCCATTTTGTAGCAGGTCTTTTCTACCTAAACTGAGTCAACTCTGGTTCAGGCCATATAAAACCTAAATAAATCATGCAGTAAAAGCACTGATCAGCACTACAGTTAAAGGGTGAGGTGAGAACAATGTTAACCTCACAGTTAGAAGACAAACATAAGGGTCAAGTTATTGAAAAAGACATGAAAAATTTGCTGAAAGAATAGTGTTAAGGGGGGGAAATGTCGATCTGAAATGTATGGGAAATTAAAAAGTAGACATCTGACAATTATCAATTTGCTGAGCAAAAGCTGACACATTATTCTAACATCTGCCACATTATTTGGCCACACTTGCAGCACCACTAATCTGGAACTCGGCAATGGCATGACTGGAAGGCTGGCCTTCTTTAAATTACTTTGATTTACGGGTGATGGCAATAACTACAGTAACAGAAGTACCTTCCTCAGCCTACAGACTTCAGAAAATTGTATTTACCAGGATGCATCTTACAGGTTGGCTAAAAAAAAGGAGTCAAGCAGTAAAGGACATTCCATTCACATGTATAAACTGGGGAACACAAATGTTTGAGATAATGAGACAGTGGTCTATAATTTTTATTTTTTTAAGAGATGGACATGGAAATTCTATGATAAACCACTTTCATAAGTGTAGGTTTGTGGGAAAAGCCACCTCAATATCATAACTTGTTCATTTTTTCATCTAGGTCTCTACCCATACACACATATGTGCAAGGTACTGGAAATCATAAATTGATATACCCAGGAAAGAGAAGTTTCCAGTATTTTGTCCCACAAAAGTACTGAGGTAGAAAATTGAGCTTAAAAGGATCACAGAGGAATGCATTAGATATTGAATTCATACTTCTTTTACAGAGATTATCAGGAGGTATTTTTGATGTGGTGGGATGAGTACTGGGTAGGGGACCACTGCCATGTCCCTAATTTGCACACAAGCTAGTTATAGGACATTAGGAAAATATCTAACTTCTCTGATTTGTAGGTTAACTGTGAGCAAAATAGAAACAACAACAGCTACCTCATATGGCTATTGGAAGGATTAGAATCAGTTTAAAAGATTAAATATGTTCCCAGGAAAATTTATGGCACACTGTACATGATAGGGGCTCAATAAATACTTGTGTGTGCATATGCATGTACATGTATGTATATATATGTGTATGTATGTGTATATTTGTATATATGTATACACACACATCTTCCACAAAATCATTTTCTTCCTATTGGCAATTTTTTACTATAATAAATACATTGAAATTGTTGGGAAAGATTTTATATATTTTTATGTTATTGTGTGGCATTTAGTAGTCATAATAAATTCCATTCTCTCAAGGGCTATTTTCTGTTCACAGAAAAGACATGTCTTCCTTGACCACAGTCAGTATGAAACTAACCAGTTGCCTGATAAATGTTCATAAGTCACAAAAGGAAGAAGTCTTTCCCACCCCTGGCAGGGAGGAGACAAAAAAAAAAAAAAAAAAAAAAAAAAACCCAAAACTACTGACACTCATTTTTTCCCCAATACATCCATTTATGTCACTACTGAACTCAGCACAATCATTTAGAGACAGTACTAACTTTAACAGAAAATACAGTACTTTGGCTGGATTTAAGGGGGGCAGTGCAAATTTAGGAAATCATATGGCCTTTAAGAGAAAGTCAAAGAAGTAAACTGTGTTCAGTGTGTAAAAGAGAGAACATTTAAGTTGCTGATATAATGACCACCTTTCTCTTTTTTTTTTTTTTTTTCCAACGTTTTTATTTTTTTATTTTTGGGACAGAGAGAGACAGAGCATGAACGGGGGAGGGGCAGAGAGAGAGGGAGACACAGAATCGGAAACAGGCTCCAGGCTCCGAGCCATCAGCCCAGAGCCTGACGCGGGGCTCGAACTCACGGACCGCGAGATCGTGACCTGGCTGAAGTCGGACGCTTAACCGACTGCGCCACCCAGGCGCCCCTAATGACCACCTTTCAAATAAACGTAAGTGCTCTTTTAAAAGTTAACTACACACAGTGGGTAATATGGGGTAGAAGGTTTCAAGATGAGCTGTAAGAAAGTGAGGACTATACAAAGTTGCAGTAGGTTGCTAAGGAAAAAAAATCTTTTTTGGGAAAATTTAGGATTAGGATAACCCCCCTTTTGATTTTCATGACAATTTACTCTTTGAATAGAAAGCAGAGAGCAGTGAACTGCATTGCCTTCAGCTTCTCTAGAACTCTTCGACTGGACTCCAAACTTCCTTGGATTGATTTCCTTGTGAGAGGAAATCTATTCCCGCAGCACTAGAAGCCCCAGGTCTGAGCCTGATAGTTACTGACAACGTCTGCAGATGCAGAAAGAAAAGTAGTCACTGGCAGACATGAGATCATTAGGATTCTCCAGAGAAGACAGGCTTTTTTTCATAGTTTTAACTTTATTGTATCATCACTACTCTGTATTTCTCCACAGTGAGAGTATCGCTTATTGGTTTAAGAATCAGATTTGAAACAACTAATCTTCCAGGAAGCAAACATCAATTCCTAACAAACCCTACATCAACATGATTTTTTCCAAGTCTTAATTGCAAAATTCTTTGATAATCTGAGTCTACTACATATGTCTTCTATAGATAAATCCTTAGAGACTGAGGTTTTAGAGTCCTCTGCTATATGGATTCCAAGACATTCCAGAAAGTGAGTTGTCTCCAGACAACCTCAGAGATAAATACTAAAAAGAGAAAGCACACACACATATGTATATAAATTAATGACTAGAACACAGCTTTATATTTACTAAATATAGTCCATTTTAGTTAAAAAAAATAAGAAATTTTATGCCAAGAAAGTTGTTTGGAATTATACATTTTTATCAATTTAAGAGATATAACCCCTGGAGATTTAAACACATTTAAATTTTTTCGCTGGCATTATACATACTACATGCAACACACTGTAACTTTTGTTTGTGGAGTTAACTTGTACAATTCTTTTATCATCAACTAAAATATCCCAAATTTTTTCTTGTGTTCCTGTTTGCAAATGATTATGATGGAAAATCAGGGAAAAGTTTCCAAGGAGTCACATCTTAGCTTTTATATTTATTTTGCCAAACTGCAGAAGAGAATTCCATGTTTGCATCGAAAATTTGTGTGTATGTATTTGAAAACCAAATGTGTACAATGTAGATACGATTCATTATGAGTAAATTCAAATTATAAAACAAAAATTTTCTATTATAAAATGTGTTTAAGATCCAACCTACACATCCCCTTCCGTGGGCATTGTTTTATCTTGAAGCACTTAAAAAGGGGAACCAGTCAATCTGGAAATACTCATGGAGACCATGTTATATACACAGTGTTGTGGTGACAGGAGGAAAAGGATTTGTGTAAAATAATGAATTAATTAATCCTTACTGACCACCTTCTATATACCAAGCACTTTTCTAGGCATTGGGAATATAGCATTAAGTAGGACAGGTTACAACTCATGAAGAAGTCGATTAATTCTGCTCTGAAGGAACTCAGAGAAATGTGGGGAACAATCTAAACAATAATTAGGTAGTAAAAAGGTCATGTAATCAAGAGAGTAAGAAATGTACTTCCTTGTCAGCCCTAAAATTCAGGGAGGCTTCACAAATCAGGGAAGCCTGAACAAGGCTGTAAGAATAGGTTGACTTGTTTATTAGGTGAAAGGAGAACCACGGTAGAGAAGATTAAAAGTCATCAGGCACAGTTAGTGAAGGATCGTGCAGGAAAACTAGAGTCAGGCCCCCAAAGGTAACAGAGCACTCCCTTCATCAGGATAGTAGCAGTGGGTATCATGAGAAAATGCAATGAAGATTCTGATTTTAATATAGCTGTTTCTCCTCCTTCTCCTCCCCTCAACCCTCTGTCCTTTTCTTCTTTCTCTTTAATATTGTTGATAAATCTTCAAAGAAGTAATGGTAGTCAAGTAATAGTGAAGACAAGTTGCAGGTTGGGGAAGAAGGACCCAAGTAGAGGAAGGGGTGAGTATGAGAAGGGTATTGATTTTGTGCCATTGTTAAGTGAAGGTTTTAGCTAGGGGAATGCTATGTACTTAACCATTTTCCTTTTCCACATTCCTTTGAAGCTAGGTTGGAATTATAAGATTGCATTCCAGTCAATCTTGTGGGCAGAAGAGTTGCATAGTTTTAAAAAATGTCCAAGGAAACCTCCAGACCTCTTTTCCCTGCCCTAGGTACCTTGGAAGCCCAGTGTTCCTTATAATATAGCTAAAAGACAGATGAAGCCTATCACACCAGGAGAAAGCCTTTAAGTCACTGAGTGTTGGGGGTTAATTCGTTTCTACAATCTAGTGTTGTCTTTTCTAAAAGCAATATTGCTTTTCTAGTGAACTTATGTACTAAGATTATTTTAGCAAGGTATATTATGGTTGAAAACAGGCATGCAAGGTCATTTATGCTAACAGAGTATAACTATTAAAACCCTCAAATTCTACCTTCTAAGGTCTTACTTTGTGTTACTATTATTTATTGTTCTATTCACTTGTAAGTAAACCTAGGAGTTCACAATAATTGCATTTAGCTGAAAAGTTCAGAGTTTTAGAACAGACAATAATCTGCTCCAATTTTCTTCCTTAAACAGCATGGCTAAGTATCTTCATGGTAATCTTTAATTATCATTGGTTTCCATAAGCTAAAATTTTTGCCTGAAGTAAAAGTATGAAACTTTCCAGTTAGAAATGATCAAAATTTTAATGTAAATAGGAAATTAATCTCAGGTTATTATTTAAAGTTTGCAAATAAGAGCTCATGGAACAAACATAGGTGGGTTTAAGTGACAATAAATAAATATACATACATAAATGTTCTTCCCTCTATGCAAACAGAAATTCTAACTAAAAAGTGCCTACATACAAAGATGTGTGAAATTCTGGCATACTATCCTGAGAGATTGCTCATCTTTGACTTGGAAGATTTTATAGTACAACTAATCATCCAATTCAGGGAAAAAAAAAAAAAAAAAACAGTTCTGCAGCCAGCAAGTTCTAAATTAAACACGGTAATCTTGACTTTTGTGCTGAGAGAAAACATCCAACTTGGGATTGTATAACAAGGTTGGACCTGAAATGAGAATGCCAGAGTTCTTGACAGAACACCATCACTAATTAAGCTCATGACATCTGTTGAGTCGAATAATCTTACGATATCGAGGTATTTCACTTTTCCCATACTGTGTGTGTGTGTGTGTGTGTGTGTGTGTGTGTGTATTTCTCTTCCTCCATTCTTTACCCCTCTGTCCTTTCCTCCTCTTTCTCATATATTATATATGTCTTGCTTTGTTTACCTTGTGATGTTTATAGTAACCACCCCTTCTCCTCCCTCTACCAGCAGCAGACCCACTTTCAAGGTCTTGTACAAGTACCCTCTTTGCTTGAAACCTGACTCCCCCCCAAAAAATGAATTATCCTCTCCTTTATGATCCTACACTCTCCTGTTCAGAGGTCTATCATAGCACTAAATTTTGGCATCTCATCTCTTTCTATGTTTGTTCCCCATTTTATTCGGTGAGTTTCTTGAAGTCAAGGATCATATCTAGTTGTTATATTACAAGTTGCTAGTTTACTCTGTAGGGCATAGAATGTGTTCAATAAATTTTTGTCAGGTTAAAGAATGACTGAATGTGCTCATTCAGATGTTACAGCTGAGCAGGTAGTTTTGGCAGAAAGAGATTAATTTGGAAGTGGGAGCTGAGTGGAGGAGAAATCCTTGGATACAGCTAAGATTGCCAAAGCCTTCAGGTACTCTCTCCCTGGATGTGTTCTGTCTCTTTGGATCAATTCTAGTCATGCCTGAACTGAGTAGCGACTGGATTCCTGTTGCCATTTCCTGCTCTACCCAGTTCTGCTAGCAGCAGCATTTAATCAGTCTTTCAATGATGATTTCTACCCCCCACTTTTTAGTTTTTTGAGTCATTGACAAGGAAAACCAAACCACCTAAGAATTAGAAACAAAGGAATTTAGTTGTAGGCAGATAAAGTCTTCAGATGTGATTAATTGAAAAGCAAGGGTAGGCTAAAATTCTAATGCATTCCTCCAGGAGGGATGGTGTTTAACTAGGACTCATTCTTGGGTCAATTCTCGGCACAAATTGCAGATCACTTATAGCAATTCGAAACTGAATTTAGGACTGTGTTTGCAGAGTTATCCTGAGGAAAAGTGAGAGCCTTATGGGAGAAAGACAGACTGAGAGGGAGGTTGCATGTGATCTGAGGTGGGGATTGCTGAGGATGAAGCAGCAGAAGGCACCATTTTGCTTTTTTTGCCCTGTACTGCATGAGGATGTCAGTTAGGTTTAAAAATCAGTTGATGAGGTAAAAGGGTGAAAATGCTGACCATATGCATAGAGATTATTTGCATCCGTTCCCATAAGTTCACTTGAAAGTAGAAAGAAGTGATCTTATGGAAACAGTTGCAGGTAAAAGGGCATTAATACTACTTAATGTATCTTAAGTATTCTCTGAATGGAATTTAGGTATCTAAGGAAAAAAAAATAGGGTTCGGTGAATCAGTTCTATGCTAAGGAGATATTTTGCCTTCTCACACTTCTTGGGTTTGAATTTACTTAGAGCAATGAAGTTTTCAAATTCTGGTCCTATACCAATGGCTTTAGCATCACTCAGGAGTTTAGAAATTCTCAGGCCCTAATCCACACTTGTGGAATTAGAAACTCTGGGGGGTACAGGCAGGCAATCTGCATTTTCACAGGCCATTTATTTCTGATGCATGCTCAAGTTTGAAAACCACTTGTTTAGGCTAGGCTGAAACTTGGTCTTAAGGAAAACTACACATGAGGAGAATCCTCATTGCCTAAAATAGCATTTGCCAAATAGTTGACCAGATAATTTGAGCTAGAGAACAATCTGAGATCAAGAATACCAAAATAAATAGTAAGATACAATAATTAGGTAGCCAATCTAAAATTAAAAAAAAAAAAGAATTGAGGAATGCAGCAAAAGCATTAAGGAATCAATAATGTCAATGCAGAAGACATACTGTCACTCTTTCTCAAGGTGAAATCTATTAAGAAGCATTCATGTACATTCTTGCCTAGATCCCCATCCCATTACCTGTGGCCATAACCCTGATTGCTGAAATCACTATGACTTGAGATTCTAGTATCAATCTAAAATGGGGAAATGGAGATGATTTAGTCAGCTTCCTGGTGGGTTTGGCATCCATGGAGAGTTGTCCAAGAGGAGTGGACACAGTGAAGAACAGATGAGGTACAGGTAATAAGTCTAGAGAAACAGGACAGCCAAGTGGTTCAAGTCATGTTAAACCTTTGGATTTTGTCCTAAGAACAAAAGAATGCTTTGAGAGACTTTCAAGTAATGTATTAACAAGATCATATTTGGGTATTTCAAACATTACTATGGTTGCCATGCATAAAAGGGACTGGGATGGGGAAGTAATGGGAGGGGGGGACATGAAAAACAGATTTTTATTGCAATGGTTCTTTCAATTCATCCAACTTAGAAATTATTAAGAGCAAAATGTTCCAAGAACATTTGATGTTAGAACATATTCAAAGAATCTAATAAAACCATGGGAAACATATTGAGATTAAGACAAACATCCAGTGAGCCAGTTTGAAAAAGTACGTACTCCAAAACCACACTCATAAGATGTAACCTTCAATGTCTTTCAGATTTGTTCTGTTTTGCCACTAATCTCTGATTTCTTCAAATATCTCCCATAATGTTCTACTTTGATTTATAGGGTAAGAGAATATTTCCAAATATGGATATTGATTGTCCACTCAAGTCTACTTAGGCATGCACATAGATGCTTATCCCTGCCATTTTGTAGGGGCTAGGCACTTTCAAGAACTATTCATTATAGTTTTAAATGATATTAACTGTTCAAATATTATCAATGCTAGACTGTACTATGGAGAAGAGAAACTAAATTGGAATTCCAAGACTTGTAGAACATTATATCCAACAAATATTCCCTTCTCAAAAACCAAAATCTTCATTCATTAAATTCATGTTTTATTCATAGTATCTGATTTGTTGATAGTATGTTTACTGTATTATGGTGTTAAAGCTAATGCAGAACTCCCAAGATTTTTATATACATGAATCCATAAAAGTAAAATTAACAAAAAATAAACGATCTCTAAATAATATAAGGGTTGTCATTTATAATACAAAACACCTACTTAAATTTGAATCCCAGATAAAGAACAATTTTTAGTATAAGAAATTCAGAAATATTACGTGATAAATTCTTCCACTAAAATTATTTATTGTTTACTCGAAATTCAAAATTAACTGGGTGTCTTGGATTTTTATTTGCTAAATATGATTACCCTAATATGACTGAAGTATTTAACTGATATATTTACCTTATATTACTAGTCTGTATAATTGTTCACAATAGACATACTATTTAAAAGTGGCATAATAAAATACTTTTGATCAAATGACATTTTAAATATTTTGAGCATGCAGAGTGTAATGAAAAATGTAATGAAAAAATGTTACATGTTTTAAAATCAAGCCGAGAGCTGATTCTTTTTTACAAGTATGTAGTATTTATATACTAGTTTAAAGTATCAGTATTAAAGTGTTTTCTGCTTCCATTTATATTTTAAGTCAGGTTTTATTTCCATTATATGTTAATAATATGAACATAGCATCACAACATACAACCTCCCTCAATTTTACCAAATACAAGTCCCAAGGAGATATCTCTCCACCTATTCAATCTGAGTTCTGTTTAGCATGACAGTGACATTATATGGCTTTTGGCTACAGTCTCCTTATTGAATTTTCATTTGCTTTCCCATTGAGAACATTCTCTTTAACCTCTTAAAAGAGAAATTAAAAAGAAGAATTTGACTCCAGAAAAAAATACTTAATTTGGAAGCTATTTCTTGGAGAAATATATACATAAATAAAGCATGGTAATTTTAATGAAGGGGATGCAAACAGAAAAAGTAGTTATTTACTCTAGCCTTTGTTTTGATAATATGATTTATTAGAATAGTGTTGTATGTGACTGGATAAATGGATTTCAAGACAGAATATGGATAAACATAGTGACACATTTGTTTCCTTGATGTCTTATCAGTGTCATTGATAGACAAGCACTATTGAGGCTCAGTCATATTGATGAGTAGGATTCAGATTAAGACAAGACACACAGAGTCTAAGGAGGATGACAACTTATCAAGCTGCTAACATTTTTCTATTCACAGAATGTTAGAAGAAAACTTTAAAAATCTTCAACTCCATTTTTTTCTTTTAAATTAAGACAGCCAGTTTGAATCCAAAGTAATTTTTTTTTTTTTGAGATCATAAAATTGGCAGGTAGAATCCAAACCTCCCAACCCACCATTTTGTCACTACCTCATTACACTTCCAACTACTGTGTAATCTAAAGAATGATGCTTTTTTTGTTTGTTTTGTTTTGTTTTTGGTCATATATAAGGGTTTCTTGACAGATGGATTCCTGTAGTTCCTTTATATGCTAAAGGACACTATATACAAAATGCCAGAGGTGTCTGCAGGGAAGTGGAATACTTATTAGGTTGTGAGAACCGGTGTTTCTTCTCTACTTTTTAATAATATATTTATATAATAAGAAAATAGCTTTAATCAGAATTGTACAATGTTACAACATGATCCGTCAATATCCCTGCCTCAGGTATATCATGAAGAAGGCATCTGATGAATCTGTAAGGTTATTGGAAGTTCACTCTGAAGCAGCACTATTAGTTATTGTTCTGAGACTTAAATTCCACCAAGTGAATCCTCAGCTTGGTGAAGACATTGCTGCTGATATTTCAGAGCTGTGCCATTTTTCTTAATGCTGTAATTTAGAGGATTTATTATCAGGCATGTTGCAAGATCATCGTGTGTGGAGTCATGATGAAGCCTTCCAATGGGGACTAGAGACTGAACCAAATTGACAATTTATAATGACCCAGGAAAGAGCCCAGGCCAGAGAGATTGTATCAGTATGTGTCATAGAAATGAAAGCAGCAACTTCTAATACGAATTCTGCTCTTTACACAGGCAGAGCACTCTTGGAATCAGTAGAACACTGTAAATGCACGTTCTGTAATATCTACAGATTCAGTCAGACATATTAATTCTTTGTTAAATTCCAGAAGCTCTACTTACATATGCTAGTATACAGGCTTTGCAAAGGAACGTACCACTGAGATTATACTGTGAATTTGAATGAAGTTCAAGATATCCCAGGCAGTTCTCATGATATTAAGTGATCTTGATTCTGTGGCAGTGAATCAAACTCAGATGGCTGAGGCTAAGTTACCTCAAGATAACTAATGCATTTGATGGAGCCTCAGGTCAATCAATCAATAAACGAAGACTGAGAATCCAATGAGTACTAGGCAGAGAAACGAGGGGGAAATTCACAGCACTAGTAGTTTGTACTAATTTTTAAAGCTACTTTTCACCAGGCTTTCTCACAAGAATCTCCATACAGTTGTTAAGACATCATATATTCTTCAAGTTTACAACAAAAAGAGAGTTCCTTTTGAATACTGGATCCTCATTGTGACTATTTCACAGAGATACTCCAAGCGTGATAGAAAGGAGTCAGTCAAATCCTTTTGGGAAAGAACTGAAATACCTCCCTGAGAATTAGAACCATTCGACACAGGAACTGGCATGCAAACTCCTACAATTATTGTAGGCCGGATGAGGTATAAAGTTGGAAATAAGGCTTTAAATTGCAAGGGGGAAAAGGTAGTTAAGCCTAAGTATTTTATTACATTAGGTTTTCTCAAACGGGTTATGTATTTGTCATAGAATATATAAATCAGACATTTGATAGTTTTACAAAAAGCAGAAAAATTGGGGAGGCTACAAAATCTCTATAATCTCAAAGGAGTAGTGTCTTGACAAATAGGACCCGAGTTAGGACTCCTTTGATTGAAAGGTAACGGAAACCTTATTTGGGCTGCCTTAAGATAAAGGGGAAATTTATTGGAAAGATGCTGGGAACAGGTGTGCTGCTGGGAGCATATTCAGGGGCTGGAGGGGTCCAGTGATCCTGAGAAACTCTCTCTCCATCTGTCACATGTGTTTCCTATGCTCGGCTGCTTGCCCCTTCCATCTTACTTGCATTTGTTCTCAGGCCCAGAGTGGAACATAACCACCATTTGCATCTAGTGCTCTCCCAGTTCAGTAGGTCTGGGAAAGATGTTGTCAGTCTAGGCCTGGACCAATGTATACTCAGGTTTAAAGTACTCTTGGGAGTCATTAAGCATCATACTTTAAGACACACACTTATCATATTTTGTAATTCTAAGGATAGAATTACTACCTAATTCTGTTCCCCCCATATGCAGGGCTACAAGAGTATAATCAAGCTTCTCTTTCAATCTTTAAGTTATGATAGATTGTTTTGGTTCTATATAGGTAAGTATCGAAATAAAACGGTTACATGTTAGGGATATATTCAATGCTGATAAATTACAAACCTACAATGCAATAATATTCTCAGTGCAGAAGCTAGATTGGAGATGACCTAAAAGAGTTTTATAGAAATACAAGGTTGTGCTGTTACTAATAACCAATGTTAATAACCCAAACTCCAAATCCTATGTATCAATAAGTTGGAAGGGAAGGGTCTGGATTTATTGTATATTGAGTAATATATTTATAATGTTTATCACATTCTCTAAGTTTAATCTCATTTGCCACTATTTTCTCAAATATCTTTATATTCAACCTTTTTATACCAAACAAAATAAAGTAAAACCAGATTTTTACAAGATCTGATATCTTTTACTCCCATTAGTATACATGTTCATAGAGTAATAATGAAGGGAAGTTGCAATTATAGCTAAGACAAATGTGAATTTTATAGAGCCCTCTTGATGCTATCAGACTATATTGAAAGCTTTCAATTTGCATAAAACTAATGACTATTCAAATCGATACATTGTTGGGCCCAGTTTTTTTTTTTTTTTTTTTTTAAATTTTTTTTTTTTTTTTTCAACGTTTATTTATTTTTTGGGACAGAGAGAGACAGAGCATGAACGGGGGAGGGGCAGAGAGAGAGAGACACAGAATCGGAAACAGGCTCCAGGCTCTGAGCCATCAGCCCAGAGCCCGACGCGGGGCTCGAACTCACGGACCGCGAGATCGTGACCTGGCTGAAGTCGGACGCTCAACCGACTGCACCACCCAGGCGCCCCAGTTGGGCCCAGTTTTATACCTAATTAATCCACATGATCTGGGGTCCTTGTCTATGGACATTGAAATATAAGAAAACAAAGATAGATATGAGCTGATATTCCTTTCAATAGTTTTAATCATCTATTATTTATTTGCTTTAATTGTATTGGTCTACTGTCAATATAAAATATTCTGCTTTAATGCATCAGAACAAATCTATGGAACCATAGATTTTTATGAGGATGGAAGGTTCTTCAGAAATCATGTAGACTGACTTTGCCACTTCATAGCTGGAAGAAATGCAGGTCAGGACTTGCACAAGGACACACAGCCATTTGCCCTAAGGCTTTCATTATTACTGTCTAGTAGGAGATATGTTTTTAAATTATTGTATGCATACACACATATACAGTTCTGAGGATGAAAATAGGTCCTATTTATACTAATATAGAATTCAAAACAAAAAACTTATTTTTTCATGAAACATTTCCATGGAGCTTAGTAATGACCAGGTGCTATTCTAAGAATTTTACATATATTAACTCATTTAATTACTATGAGAAACTTACACATATTTTGTAAACGTAGAAGCAAGACACAAAGGGGTTATGTGACTTGCTAAAGTTGCATAGCTAATACAAAGCTGAGCCAGGAACTGAAGTCAGGCATTCTAGCTTCAGAAACTATAGTCTTCAACACAACATGATGTTGCCTCCCTTAATGTTAAACAGCAGTTTTTAGCTGCAATGTGTGGATGTCATATAAATAATGGTGATTGGATACAACTACTCTTCCTATCACAGGTTCAAGTTGGAGGACACTGAAGTATTACTCAGTTTAATTTCCTGTTATATGAAGGTATCCCTCATAGGATATTGCAGATAAACGTTTCTTCTATCTCTGATCCACAGACTGCAAGTATTGTAATCATCATTAAAATTATTCTTGGGCACTGTTCAAACATGTGTATCTCAACATTGAAACTTGAACATCAGATGTTATATGAGAAATAATCAATGCATTTCAAAGTAAAGAATATTTTTTTTCTTTCTACATCTAGTAATGACTTAAATGTTGCTAATTAAAGGACAGTTTTATCCTCTCAGTAATTACCAGATTACATTGTGTGCAAAGCAGCGCAATTATTTAATGTTCAAGGTTTAAATATCAATGTTTGCTTTTAAATAACATTTCAAAATTGTTCATATTTCATTAACATGTGATTAAAGTTTACATGAGCTGAGAACTTTACAAAATCCATATGTACGTATATAAAGCACATACTACATAGCCATTGAATTCGGACAATCCACTTTTGAGTATCTACTATGTGCTTGGTTCTATGCATCATATTCATATAAATCGAATACTAGATACGTAATTTAAATTCATACAGGGGTGAAGTAATAGAATGGGGACTTAGAAGCATATATAATTCAACACAAAGATTTGGTATTAAGATTTGTAATATTTATATAAATTGAAGTAATATTTATATACATTGAAGTATGACAAAAACAATTTATATAAATATTACAAATCTTAATACCAAATTAGTCAGGATTTCTAAGCCATTTTGGACAATGAACTTAAAGCCCAGTATTCTTTATATAACACTGCTGTTTTAAGGAAATTTTTCAAAGTAAATTTTTGTAGGCCTACTAATTTTAGGAAGAAGTTCTTTGAGCCCCCAAATAATTATAGTGTACTACTTAACTAAAATGAAGTATACATTTTATTTAACACAAAATGTTTGTATCTAACGTTATAGAAATTACATAGGAAATGGCCAAAATAAATGTAAAGTTAAACATAAGATAATACATTCAATCTTGAATGACCATTCATAATTCATCTTCTAATGTAGATTTCTCAGGACTGAACATTTAATTCTTGATGAAGTCTGTCTTATGGATCAAATAAATTTTATTCTTGGCTATGAATGTACTTTACCTCAAATATGCAATTTTCATAAAGAGTTCCTATTATGAATAGCAATTTCCATCTAATGAATTATATTCTATAGGTATGATGATCCATTAGAGTTCAAATTAACTAAATTTCAAGGGCCTCTGTTAAGTTATTCACACTATTGTTAGTAAAAGCCTGTCATCGTTGCTTCAATTATATGTCTCTCTTTTCAGTAATTTATAACTAATGAATTTGAGCTGAAACAAGGGCCAAATTTTAAAGGCATATATGAGTCCAACTTGAACATCACTGGAGGCTATGCAAAAGTAGTGTCATTTTTGGTGAATTCAGGAATTACCTGTGTGTTATATATTTATGTTATTGTGGGCAACTGATCCATCTGTAGTTTTTTTTTTTATTTTTTTTTTTTTCAACATTTATTTATTTTTGGGACAGAGAGAGACAGAGCACGAACGGGGGAGGGGCAGAGAGAGAGGGAGACACAGAATCGGAAACAGGCTCCAGGCTCTGAGCCATCAGCCCAGAGCCTGACGCGGGGCTCGAACTCACGGACCGCGAGATCGTGACCTGGCTGAAGTCGGACGCTTAACCGACTGCGCCACCCAGGCGCCCCGATCCATCTGTAGCTTTAAAAGCACTGTAAGTTTCCATATGACTTTCCATGTATTATTTTCTTTCTGAAATAATCTTTTGTTAACAAAGTATCCTCCTTTATTCAAATTAGCATTCTAGGAATTACCTTCTCACATGATACCTTCTGCCCCAACTCCTGCCATTAACTGGGGTTTAAATGAGGTCCTAGAAAATTTCATCGCCCATAAATCTGCCTAGCAACTGCCTTAAATACAGTACAAGTGAAAATATTCTTGTTGAAACGCTAATTTTCTTCTTCCGGTATGATTCTATTTTTTACATCACACCCGAGCAACTGGTCAAAGAAATTATTTCATTTCATGGGAAGGAAAATTTAGTAGGTACTAGTTAAAAGAAAAAAAAAAAAAAAACCTGTTGGCGATAAACAGCTTCTCAGCTCTGGTAAACTGGACACATAACACTGGAGACAACAGTTAACTAGTAAAGGAAATGTAGTCGAGAGTGTTTCAACATAAGAGATTTTGTTAATGTCAGTATCCCCAGGAGTTAGTCTGTTGTCAAAACAGACTACATTTAAACCTTTCAGGGCTTGCTAATAACTCCAATGTTTATAAGACCTCAACAGACAGCATATAATTGTGGGCAGGTGTAATTGTGTAGTGGAGGAGGGGAGCTGGGCAGGTCATGTCCAGCCTGAAGACAACTAACACTCAGCTCAAGCTATTCATTGGCATAACATAACATAGCTGCTGTGTTTCCAAATTTTCTAATACATTGCAGTAACTTAGAAGTCTACGTTTTTACTTGTAATTTCCTAGTTTTTAATTTTTTTTTTCAACATTTATTTATTTTTGGGACAGAGACAGAGCATGAATGGGGGAGGGGCAGAGAGAGAGGGAGACACAGAATCGGAAACAGGCTCCAGGCTCCGAGCCATCAGCCCAGAGCCTGACGCGGGGCTCGAACTCACAGACCGCGAGATCGTGACCTGGATGAAGTCGGACGCTTAACCAACTGCGCCACCCAGGTGCCCCTCCTAGTTTTTAAATGTTAGCAATTAAATGGATAAAAGTTATCCAGGCCAGACATGTCTTTAGACTATATTTGACCTGAAAGCTGATCATGTATGAGATCTGATTTAAAGTTATTATTCAGCCAAAATGTCGTAATTTGTGTTTTTACAACTCTTAAAGTCAGATGTTTAGAAATGCATACATTGACTAATAAATCTTATCTGGAACTTCTTCCTTCCTCTTTGTTCTCAAAACTTGCTGCTCTTTTGAGGCAATAATTGGTCACCTTCTGCTTTGTGTCATATCTAATACGTATATATTTTCTCTCCCAGATAAACTGTTAAGTAGAAAGAAAACTTTAGATTTCTATGAGTGTGTTTGTGTGACCATAGATAAGCACACTTTCATTTTGTCCAAGGCATTGTCTCATTGCCACACACTCAACAGAAAGTGCTTAACAACACTTGCTGAGTTGAAACTATCTGCTCATACTTAATGTAATAAAAGCAGAAACCACTACGGGTTTAAAAATACCATGCTTTCTCAATGTCCGTGTTGCTTAACAAGAAATCACTTTTATTTTCCTCAGCACTAAGGCATTATCACAGGTAAAACCTTCTTCCCTGCTCGAATAAGCTCATAATCCCATTCTATTTTATGTGCAAATGCTTTTGGCCTCATCTCTGTTTCCTGAGATTTGAAATAAAGCTGAGAATTTTACCCTCTGTCACCACCATGTATTATATACCCTAAAAAAAAAATCAATATAATTAGAAATTATTCTGCAAGAGAAACTGGAATTTTTCTTTTCTATATTGTCTTCAGGATGTTAAATGATTTAATGTCAGGTCCCTACTGCACTTCCTGACCCAGCCACCAATGGAGCGTTCAAGATGTGTTAAAATAGATGATATCATTTTAGGTTTTGAACATACAAAATTTTGATTGAGACAAAGTTAATTTCCTGAATGTTTTTTTCACAAGGTAGCAGGAGACAGACACATAGAAAGGTATAAGAGGTGATGATTGTCTTGCTTTGCTATGAGTGGTTACATGCTGGTAGAGAGACAAGATCACGTCTGCACAATCAGAAGGGGCCTGAGAGAGGCAGGGAGATCTGAAGTATGTCTTGAAGAATTCTTAGGATTGGCAGGCATGACACGTGAGAGCAAGCTCTAAGGAGGAAAGAAAATCAAGGAAGAAGAAACAATGAGTAAAGGCATGAAAGTAAGAAAAGGCATAACATATTCAGGGACTTTGCTTAAATAAGAGCTGATAGCCCCTGAAAAATGAATGCTTGGTAGAATAAATCATAAATGGAACTGAAAACTATAATCTGGAGCCAGATTGGGAAAATCCTTGAAAGCATGCCAAGGGGTTACAGCAGACTAATGTTGGCTATCTCCCAATTGTACCTCCTGGGACTGTCACTCTTGTATGGTCATTCATATTGATTCTGGACTTGACCATCTGACTTCTTTTAGACATTGGGCCACTAGCAAGTATGTTATTAGAGTTAATAAATGAATGTGCATCAAGGCTCACCTCTTAGAATCCATTGTTAATTTAGGCTGGTCTGTTTGTAGGAACTACATGGAAGGATGGATTCAGGTATCCTAGCATCCTAGTTCTGATCTTACCTGTCAGGTGAGTACAGTCACACACACAAGCTCCATCATGTGAGAATAGTACTAGAACTTCCCAGTCAATCCACAGAGTCACTAAGTTTTAGAGTAGTTTGTTATGTACCAACACATAACTTATGTGGGGGTTAACAATTTTCATCTGGCCAATGGATAGTCAAAGTTTTTGCATTACCTCTTTTTAAACTAGGGCTGTCATATGGCAAATATTAATGGTGGTAGACGTGAAAGACAAGTTGGGCTTAGGTGAATGGATACTGAGAAACAATATGGAACACCAATGCATTGGTCCAGGTAAGAGATATTGAGTGTTTATCCAGAGCAGGATTCAACAAACTTTTCCTGTGAAGAGGTAGATAAGTAAATATTTTTAGGATTTTCTAACTATAAGGTCTCTGTTACAAATACTCAATTCTGCTACTGTTTCAAGAAAGCTACTATAGAATATACATAAATTAATGAGTGTGGCTGCATTCTAATAAAACTATATTTGCAAAAACAGTCATTGGGTTCAATCTACACTCAAGAAAAAGGTGAGGGACTAAACACAAAAGACAGATAACATTTGTAGTTAAAATTAATGTGCAGTGGCCAGGAAGGAAGAAGGAAGAGGAAGAAGGAAGAATTGATGATGACTAGTAGTTTGATGATCAAGCAGATGACACTGGTAGTTACTGACACAGGAAATACAGGGACAAAGAAGGTTTGGAGTAGGTTTAGTTTGGGACAATTTGAGTTTGAAGTAAGCCACTAGTGAGAGGAGTATACTCCTTCCTTGGAAATATAAGTATTCAGGACTGGATCTTCGGGGCATATATTTGGGAGTCAATAACATATAGGTGGAATTTAAAGCCAAGAGTAAAAAAAAAAAAAAAAAATCAAATCAGCTTTCTAAACTGCTATTATAATACTTGGTATGTAGGAAGTACTCAACAGCAAAAGAAAAAAAATCACAAGTCAGCTATGCTTATGGTTTTAATTATATTACAGTAAGGGAGAGTGCTGAATGAGAGAATGTGAGGGTTGAAAATAAAGCCCTTGAGGAAAGTGTTATTTAAAATGTAAAGGCATGGACAAGAAATCAGAAGAGACCAGAAGAGTTATCAGAGTTTTCCCCATGGAAAATATTATCCTGGATTAAGGAGGAGGAGTATATTTAAAAAAAAAGGGACATATGTTGATGTCCAATGCTATGGAAGATTCCAATAGGATGAAGCCTGAGACAAGCTCTTTGTAGGCAACAGTGTTGTCTTGAATGACTTGGGAAAGACCACTGTGAGAAGAATGGGGGTTTGATTATAACCCAAGCCCACAGATTTGAAACTTTATCTCATGGTGGTAAATCTCATGGTTTGCCAGTTGTTTCATCCTTTTTAGTTACTTTCATAATTGACTTATCTAAGGAACTTTTCCTTTTAATCTGCCAATATACTTCCATGACCTTCCACTAATACCTTTCGATTTGTCTATGTAACGGGTGATCCAGGCTGAGACAAATCAATCCCGGGTCTCAGGGAATGATCTAGATATGGCTGTATGACCCAATAACAATACTTCCTGGAAATGTTTTTTTGAAACCAGTGGGGAACACTCTATTGCCTCTTTTGCTTAAATTACCCGTAGTCAGGTTTCTGTTTCTTGAAGTAATCTAACCCTGACTTGTACATCTCCAGAAAGACAAACTCTATGAGAAACACATTAATGTGCCACAAGATCCAATTAGGGGTAAACACTGAAGCCATTTAACCCTGGTACAGTTTTCTTCATTAAATACAATAGCATTCCGTGATGGCTTTCTTCTAAGTTAGATGTCATTTGAAGTCTCACACTGCTGCCCTCAGCTCATTTGCTTTACTTCCAGATTTTTTTTTTTTTATATTGAGACGGTTTCTTCGTTAGATTCATGACTATGGATAAGGTTCAAACTATTAGAGAAGCAAAGTTCCTAAGGGAAAGAGGCCGCTTCTCATTGTTCTTCATTATTTACATATTCCTCTGTATGTTTCCAAAGAAACACTTAACATAATTTACATTTTAATGAACTACCACACTGTACTTACCAAATGCTTAGTGGGTCAATAGTAGAGGTCTCATTTTGGGAATCCGAAACAAGCAATAATCAGAATGAGAACGAACTACAGCTTCTACACAATTGGCAGGACCAGAAAATTTTTATATTTCAATTAGGGTTTCCATCAGAGTCATGTGTATTCTTGGATTGTTATTTATTTAGTGTGTTTCTCTAAACTGGATCACTATGTTAGCTTAAATATATGTATTTTTGAAGAAGATATTATATTACCTCCATAAATGGAAAACATTTATCACCTGACAAAAATAGAAGGTAAATTGAGTATGTGCTTACTAACAACAAGTTTTGTGGGGTTTTTTGGTACCACCTAACAATGCTTCTGGGCCCCCACATTCAGAAACAAAGCATTGCTTATGGGAACTGAGATGGACAGCATTACAAAAAGAGAACAGATTTTAAGCCTGAGAAACATGTTTTCGTTCTCAGTTTCACTTCTTACTGGACCCTTCTATTTTCACCCATAGAAATCTCCACTTCCTCTTCATCACATCACATTTTAGTGAATTACTGATTTAATAATATTGGGTTTTTTGCTCTAGTGCCTAAGTTCTGTGAAAACAGGGGAAGCACTTCTCTTTTCTCTACTTTAGCACCATCATCTAGTACCTGCACCAAAGCATCGGTAAATATTTGATGAAGGATGGATGGACAGACGGATGAACCAACCCTTCTGAGCTTTCCTTTTCTTATCTAAATTAAGGAGAAAACAAAGTAACCTCTCTGTGCTTTCATTCCCTTATCTAAATTGAGAAAACAAAACTTAGCTGGAAGCGTTTTGGTATTAGAGATGATATAGAAAGCATTTAGCACGAAATGTGGTTAAAATGATAGCTATGAAGCATGACATGTATTTTCAATAAATCATCTGACTCAAAGCTTCATGCCAGGGGCGCCTGGGTGGCGCAGTTGGTTAAGTGTCCGACTTCAGCCAGGTCACGATCTCGCGGTCTGTGAGTTCGAGCCCCGCGTCAGGCTCTGGGCTGATGGCTCGGAGCCTGGAGCCTGTTTCCGATTCTGTGTCTCCCTCTCTCTCTGCCCCTCCCCCGTTCATGCTCTCTCTCTCTCCCAAAAATAAATAAAAAACGTTGAAAAAAAAAATTAAAAAAAAAAAAAAAAAAAAAGCTTCATGCCAGTTATGGAATGTCACTTAGCCACAGTTCTAGGCTTCACCAGCATTCAGTGTTTCACCCTTTCTGAATACATACACCCTTTTACTTTACCTTATCTTTGCACAATCTGTAGCTCCTGTTGGAATACCCTTGCCCATCTTCTGACTTATAGCTCTACATGCATATCCTGCAAATCCCAAATCACGATTCTCCCCTGGGAAGTCAGTGCTTAGGCAGAGAAGATGATCTACCATCTTCTGGTCTCCAGTGCACTTGTTCTTATCACCACTATGAGACCTAATGTGTTTCATTGTAATTATCCATTTACCTAAAGACAATCAGGCTGAATTTCACTATAAGGCCTGAGATCTAACTTCCAGGTAGAAGGGGAGAAATTGCTTTAAAAGCACTATTTCTATGATATATCCAGTATAATTTGGTGGTTATAAGATACTGTCATGTGTTCACTGCCATTCTTGTATTGGATAACATTAATCGGCCAAGTTAAAAGAACTCAATATATCTACTTTCAGTGGATAAACAACAAATCTGTAGTCTGCATGCATTCTATATATATACATATATATTTTTTTCTTAACTCAGTCTTTGTGTTGCTTTTATACACATCAGCCTTTTCATTAAAACTTAAGGGGTGCCTGGGTGGCTCAGCTCATTAAGCAGCTGACTCTTGGTTTTGGCTCAGGTCATGATCTCACAGTTTGTGAGCTGGAGCATGGCATCAGGCTCTGTGCTAGTAATGCAGACAGAGCCTGTTTGGGACACCCTCTCTTCCTCTATCTCTGTCTCTCCCTGGCTTGTGCTCTCTTTCTCTTTGAATGAATGAATGAATGAATGAATGAATGAATGAATGAATGAATAAAACTTAAAAAAAAATAAAAACCTTGATCTCCTTGAATAGCATAACATATAGAAATGTTGAAACACTATGTTGCATACCTGTAACATCTAAAGTAACATTCTGTGTCAACTATACTCAAATAAAAAACAAAACAAATAAAAACAAGCTCCTTGAGAGTAGACTTTGTGTCTCATTTATATCACTTTAACCCACCACCTAGCACAGTGCAAGGAACTTAGTAGGTGTTCACAAAATATTTGGTATTGAATCAATAAATAAATGAGTAAATGACTTTTTAACTGCACAAGTTAATTGTGTATGAGAAAACAGAATAGTTGATTTTAAAAATGTATGTAAATCCTCTGTAATGCAAAAAATTAGGTAGGCAGATTATAGGAAGAATTTTCTAAAGCTTCATGCCAAAGGCTTCAGATCATTTTCACTTGATATTGGTTGGGGACAAATGGTGAGTGGAGATGATGCGGGAGGGGTCGGACATAATGGATTGGAAATGGCCCTTTAATATTTTAATATCCTGTCTACGGGTGTGATTAGCTAGTATGCCTTTTATATTTTGGATGAAGAGCAGGACTCTTTTAGTAAAATCAAAGCTTTTTACAGATATATTGAAACACTAAATATTTTCCAATTAAAAGTTCAGCTTGTTCTCAGAGTGGAAGACAAAATAAATCTTGTACTTGGCATCATTGGCATTTACTTCCCAAATGAAATTAGGTGTGAAGCTTCTCCATTCAGTTCCAATGGATCATTTCTTATTCTCATAAATTCATAAACTTGTTAGACTATGCTTAAAACCATGGCTGAGGATATCTGCAGTATTATAGTCTCATACTTCAACATTACTGTCCAAATCTATTCATAATTGGACTCTTAAAAGGTATCTCAATTAGACTAAAACTAATACATAATATTGTCATGTGCTATGGTTAGTATACTTTGTTCACAGTAAAGTTTGAGGCCTTCAAATTTAACAGAAGGTGAATCTTGATCAACTCTTTTCTACTAATTTTGCAACGTCTAGTGTTGCAAATAGAACTATAGAAATACTTGGGATTTAAAGGGGTTATACAGGGGCGCCTGGGTGGCGCAGTCGGTTAAGCGTCCAACTTCAGCCAGGTCACGATCTCGCGGTCCGTGAGTTCGAGCCCCGCGTCGGGCTCTGGGCTGATGGCTCAGAGCCTGGAGCCTGTTTCCGGTTCTGTGTCTCCCTCTCTCTCTGCCCCTCCCCCGTTCATGCTCTGTCTCTCTCTATCCCAAAAATAAATAAACGTTGAAAAAAAAAAAATTAAAGGGGTTATACAACAATTAGTGAGGTTAGGAATTCTGAAATCTACTTCTTGAGTTAAAATGGTCCTTGAGAGGTAATAATTTTATTCATAATTGCTACTGAAAACAATTGAGCGTAAGGTAATCATCAACATGTTGCAAACAGGAGGAGAAAAGATTTATCTAAGGTCAGCAATACTAGAAGCGGATCAGGAGATGAGGATCCATGTCCAAATGTTTGATAGAGGAAGTCCTCCCTTGGGAGACTGGTAAAAGTGAAGGAGGTTGGAAGGGAAGGGGAGAACGCCAAGCAAGGATGTCTCTCAATGTCCTGCAGGGGAATTCAGAAATCTAAGTTAAGCCTCAAGTGATGTTTATCCAAGGCGAGATTTCTGAGGTTCACTTATACCTGTCAGTGGTTAAGGGTATGGATAGGGGTTTGCAAGTGTGTGGTGGGCGGGGGAAAAAGTAATAAGACACTTCTGGGTGTTATATACTTAAAAACCAATTTGCCACTGTGTTTTCTCTAGAATTCTTTGATATGAACCTGATCTTAAACCATCACTAAGGAGGTGAAATCAAAAACTTACTTAATATTCTGTTCTTAACATCTAGCCGTAGTTGGCATAAAATAAAACAGTACCTGGCATAAAATAGTCAATAAATATACCCACCCCCCCGACACACACAAGTGAATGGTATCAGTAAACATACAACTCCTTTCTTAGCCAATCCAATATATTTTTCACAAGCAAAATGCTATTTATTTAGTAAAAAGACCACTGAGTATCTTCTATGTCTCTTGTGTCCCAGACATAGGGATAGATCTTAGAATTATAGCATTAAGCCAGATAACAGTGTCTGTTTCCATTAAACACTTATGCAATGCAGAGATGCAGATATTAAAAATTATATTTATATAAACAGCTAATAAAATCTAGTTGTAATTAAGTGCTAAAAATAAGAGTATAGGACGAGGGCCTATAATGAACTAGGACCTAGCTTTGTACGAAAGGTGACAGAAGGACCTTCAGAAATACTAAGAATATTCTCTCAATTTTCAAAACTCCAAGTGTTTCAGGGTCTGAGGCAGCTTCTACTATATTGAGGTAGAGAATAGTAAAGTTTACATGAAGAAAGAAAAGAGAAACAAGCTTTAGTTGAAAAATAATTCTGCTTCTCATCCCAGCAACTACTCAGTAAGATTTTTGATACAGTTGGGGGGTACCCAGGGTTTGTGGGGGGTGGAACCAAGTGGCCGCAAAGGTAAGGGAAGTCTTCATGAGATGGATGAAGGTGCTTACAGTTCAAATTTAGCCCATTCTATGTTATTTCCAGTTTTCTGAGCTTCTTTCTGAAACAGAGGTTACAAAATCAAACAGGAAAAATTCTTTGTGATTTAAGGGCTGAAATAATGCTTGGGTCTCATGAAAATTTTATATACCTAGATTCATGTAAGATCATTTGTAAAAACATCTAGAATTAGGTATATCCATTCTATATCAGTTAGGTATATCCACAGGCCAGCAAAGTGTTCTCTAGAGAAAGCTTAACAAGTGCACAGACTCAGGAAAAATGCTTAAAAATAAGACGGGTGATGACTGAAATGAGATTAAGTTGAACCACAAAAACTTTTTTGTATCCCTTTGATTCTATGATCTTACTATTAAAAAAAACTACAAAATAATCGGGGCACAGCTGAGGGGAAATGAATAGGACTTTAAAAAAATTTAACCAAAGATACAACAGTGGAAGAAGTTGTGTTCATCATGAAGGATTCCTGTCTCTGAAATTCCCTTTCTCGCCTGAGTTAAGAAGAGTCCTGTGGGACACTCTAGATCAAAAAGCTAGTTTTGCAGAGTTACTGTAACAGTTTTCTTTTGGGTATCATTACCTACTCTTACTCTAAACAAAATCTTACACAGGACTCTAAGTTAAAGTGTCTTAAAATGCAGGTGAGTAATACAGTAAGTTTCACCTGGAAGTCTTTTGCCTTCAAGATTATTGTTATTTTTCACTTTGCCGTGCTTATTTTTTTTAATGAATTTTTTTTTGCCATGCTTATTTTTTTTTTAAAGATATCTTAGAAGTAACTTATTCCAGCTTTCTCTGATAAACAAGGTCTCTTCCACAACTCTAAAGGCAGTTTTCCTACTCAAGTCCACCCAGGATTTTAATACACAAAACAAAAGTTCATTGCAGTGTTGAACATCTCTAATTGTGAGAAAGTATGTTCTAAAATCAATTTCACCCTCTTGCAGCTTTTGGATGCTCTCTAAACTAGGTACCACAATACTGTTCCCCGTTCTTCCAGGAAAACCTTCGGATGCTTGAATAGACCAATCATGTCTCCCTTCAATTTCCTTTTCACTAGGGAAACCATCCCTAGTTCCTTCGACTGTGAAATCTAAAATATTTTCATGCCCTCTAGACATATTTCAATATGTCAATGTTTCTCTTAAAATATGCTATCCAAAATGGAATACAGTAATCTGAACACTGAAAAACTATATATATACACATATATATATGTGTGTATATATATATATATAGTATAATTTTGGATCATAGGTTTTGTGAATAATTGGTTATATGAACTTCTTTAATAGTGCAGTTGGTATTTTGAACTTGAAGCAACTTAGTTTTCTTTGTTAACTAGTATCTTGATTTTAATACAGTGACTTAAATTCCCTAGATCATTTCAAATCTTGATCACATCACCTATATAACTTACCTATGCAATTTTGTGAAATCTGCAAATTGAGGAATCACACTTCTAATAACTCCTAAATCATTCATAAAAATATTAAGCAGATGTATCCATTAGCAGAACCTTTGGTCAGTCCATGAGACATTCAAACTAATTGCCATGTGTTTAAATGCCATCTTCTCTATTGTTAGTAATACATCAGAGTCCCCATTGCATACTGTTGCCCAGTCATATTTCACAATCTTACCCACAAACAGGAAAAATGGCCTATGTTTTTTTTTTTTTTTTTGCAATACAAGTAAATGAGGTTTTAAAATGCCAACTCAACATTTCTTTCATGTAGAGAGAGAAGTTGACTTTTTCTTTTCTTTTAGATTTAAAGATATCTACCTAATAACCATTTTAAGGATTATCAATTATTACAAAATTTCTGCATTTGTACCCATTGCATATGTTACTTTACTCACACAGAGCAATGTTTCCCTATCTCCTGTCTTCTGAGGACCAATTTATTCTCCACAATTTTACAATACTACTTGCAGTGATTCTGAGCCTGTGTCAAACACTTAATAGGAATTATTGCTTTTATAGTACAATAAACATTCTCATAAAGCTATCCCTTCACACTGGAGACCTATCTATAGTATAATTAATAATAATCATAATATTTAACATTTAACAACTCCTAAAATGTGTTAATTGCTTTACATGCATGATTTCATTTAATCTACAGAACAGCCCTGTGAGGCAATTTTGCTATTGCTATCTTGTTTTCAAATGAGTAATTTGAAGCTTATGAAAGTGAGGAATTTCTTCAAGGGTACACATACAATAATGGTATCGGAGGAAACTGAATCCACGTTTTTCTGAAACCAAATTCCTTAACCACTATGCCATACTGGGTAGATTTCTTGTAAAGAATTTGCGTTATTAAAGAAAATTTGCATTAAACATTTTGATAAAACAAACTGCCTTCCTGAAAGCATGGGGTATTTATAAACACATCAGTAATGTTTGTTAGTGTCTTCAACAACATTGGCTACTGTTAACATTTTATTTTTGCCAATTATTTTTTGTTTTGACTTGTATTTTTACTCACTTTAATTTCATCATGCATTTTAAAATAATTTCAGGAATTTTGGAGGTTTTTTTGCAAATTGCTGCCTTTTTGTTCTTTCACTATTTTTCTCATGGAGATTTGTGTTCTTATTGATTTGTGGAAACTCTTTGTATATTAATACATTTTATACTATATGCACTGAAAATATTTTTTTCTTGAATTTTTATATTTCTAGCATAACAAAATACTTTTTGAATTTTGAAAATACATATAATAAAAATTTATAAAAAATTATATTTTTAAATAAAAAAAATTAAAAATTGTATTTTTTATATAAAAGTATAAATACATATTTTTACTTGTGGCTTTGGCTATTGCTTTAGGGAGGTTTTCATCCACAAAGTTATGAAAACAATTTTCCAAGATTATTTCTAATGTTATACTTTTAATCTAACATTTATAGACTTTTAATTCAATCTTTATAGAGCCTATAGAACATGGTATTAAGAAGCCATGTTCATCATCCAGAGTCCTTGAGTTCCTATTACAAAGAGATGGACTACTATGGGTAAGGTATTCAATCTGTCAAGTATCTCAGTTCCTTATATTTAAAATGGTACTAATAACAGCACCTATCATAGGGATTTTGTGAGTATTAAATGAAATTAATGCACATATGGCATTTAAAACACCTGACTCTGAGTAAGCACTCAAGTATTAGCCTTTAACTATTTTAAATTCATTGTATATTCACATTTTAGCCTAAGTTAGAAATCTATTCTTTTTCTGAAACGAGGACACAATTGTCCTTACATTGTCAGTTAAATTTTGCATCATTTCCTCACTGACTCACATCAGTTGTATACTCAAATTCCTTTTTCATACTGGGCTGTTTTCCAACATTAGAAATACTTATGTTTTCAATTCTTTCATCATTTTTTTAGTATGTGTGTTTATCTTACATGTGAAGAAACAGACCTGGAGAAGGGTTGTAAGGAGATAAAGTTACCCAGTTGTAAATCATCCTGAATTTATAATTTCTCCTCTCCAAAATGGCTAGATTCCTAAAATGGGTTTTACCTCTTCAAAGTATACACACATGAAACATAATCTTTCCACCAAACAATACTGCCTTTTGTTACAAAATACTCATGAACACATTGTGTTTCAGTTATGTATATATTTTTTATACATTCTTTTTTGATGAAATATTATAATTATTCATTTTTAAGACTGTTACCCCACTATTCTGAGGTACACAAAGGTAAAGGCCATGTCTCATTCATGTTTGTATTCCTAGGGCTTAGTAGGGCCCAGCACATAGCCAAAAATCAATATGTTTACTGAATCAAATAGAATTTTATTTTTAAAATAATGTACAGGGGCACCTGGGTGGCTCAGTGGGTTGGAAGTCTGACTTTGGCTCAGGTCATGGTCTCAAGGCTTGTGGGCTCAAGCCCACGTCGGGCTTTGTGCTGACAGCTCAAAGCCTAGAGCCTGCTTAGGATTCTGTGACTCCCTCTCTCTCTGCCCCTTCTCCCACTCATGCTCGCTCGCGCTCTCTCTCAAAAATAAAAACATTAAAAAAATAAAATAATAAAATAAAATAAAATAATGTGCAGTCCACATTGCAGTCAAAATCCTGCACTGTGTTGTGGCTTTTCAAATTTCAAACCCTTGTCCTCATGTTTAGATACCTTAGAAAATGGCTTCATGTAATTTTCTCTTCTACTAAAACCCCAAATAGTCCTTTACTCCAGTTGGTCCATCTCACTATCTCAGAATACATAGGTTGATTTCTACTTCTTCTCTGTGATAGCTTTTATCATCAAAACTTCATGAAATTTTCCTTGACCACATTGATCTTTCTTCCTGAACCAGCAGTTAGAATTGTTTAATTTTAGAGGTAAAATCCATCTTAGACTTGATCTAGGTTAAACCCCTCATTTAATAATGAGGAACCGAATGGCTAATGAGGTTATGAAACTTCCCCTTAGAGTATTTTTAATGACCACGGCTCATATTTTAGTTTTCAATTTTGTATTTCTCTTTAATTTTGTACCAATGGGATTAAAAGCTCCTCTGGAGTTAGAGCTAGCAGTACATTCAGCAATTCATTGAACAAACATTAATTAAGTGCCAACTATGGGCCAAACAATATTCTGGAATCTAGAAATGTAAAACCACTACATATATATGCCTGGCTTTTATATAATCATTGTCTATGGATGAAGCAGATGTTAAGTAAACAATTACCAAAATAACTGTAAATCACTGTATTATTAAAATTTTGATGTGTTATAAAAAATAATGTCATGAAATAGAAAACTAAACTATTTAATTTTGGACTGGAAAAGCAGGGAAAATTTTTTCAAAGCAATGACATTTCACTGAAATCTGAAGAATGAGTACAAGTTAGGCAGTCAGAGTAGAAGATTTCTTCATGTGCAAAGAATTGTGAGTTCAAAAAAATTGACACTGGGAGTAGTTTAGGATTTTACAGAAAAAGACAGAAACCCAGTATGACTAGACCAACAGAGGGAAAACAGGACACATATGGCAGGAAGCCTAGCTTAAGCACTGTGTGCAAGGTCTACAATGAAATCTCTCACTGAAGACTCAGAATCTTAATAGAAATTCTTTAGGAAGTTATTACAGGGGAGTTATGCTATTATTTTTACATTAAAAATATCCTGCTATGGATTTTATGTTAAAAAAAAAGTGAGGAAACATAAGGGATAGAAGAAAGTAGCTTGTTTAAGGGTAATAGCTATAGAGACAGAATGGTAAGAGAGACCATAAGAGGTTTGGGTTGGTAGTATACACAGGACTTCATGTTTATTAAAATAGGAAGGTGTCATAATTTCTGGTTTTCTGGTATCACCGACTGGGTGAAATTTGTGATGCAACTGAGGAACAAAAATGATCAAAATTTCAGACTTAAACTGATTAAGTTTGAGAAACCCAAGTGAATATATAGGAGAGTGATGATACGGTTCTGGAAATATAAATGTGAGAACTGTTGGCATAATGATATATGTAAATCCATAGGACTGAAAATCACCAGGGAGAGAATGTCAGAAATAATCCCAATAAATTCAACATCTTGAGGTCAAGTAAAGGTAGAAAAACTGGCAAAAGGCTATGACAAATAGCAGCCATAGTGGAAGGTGAAAACCCAATATACGATAGTGTCACAAAAGCCAAGAACAAATAGTGTACCTGACAAAGTTGCGACTCGAGAAGCATTTTTGAGATAAATGAGTGAAACTACTCATCTGTATTGAATGCTGCCAACAAGTCAATTAAGACGGGCACTGAAAAGCATCCAGTGAATTTAACAATATGAAAATCAATGATGACCTCATGAGAGCAGTTCTGGTAATGGGGGTAAGGAAAATGTGTGGAAAAGGATATCAGATCAAAGCTGGGTGAGAAATGAATGGTCTCCAGCTCATAAGATTAACCAAGATCAGTACCCAGAACATATATGTGTATGTAGTATATTATAAGTAAAGCAAAGAAACCTATAACTCAATAGGAAAACGGGAAAGAATTTGAACAGGATGTTTATAAAACAGAAATCTTGATGGTCAAATACCTATGAAAAGATGGCCAAGTAATGATCAGAAAATGTAAACACTACAATGAAATACTGTGGCAGTCAGCCTCTCAGATGAGTTTCAATGATACCTACTTCCTGGTGTTCATGCCCCTGTACAAGTCCCTTGAGTCTGGGCTGGACCTAATAACTTACTGCTAATGAGTAAAATATGACAAAGTAATGAGATGTCTCCTTCAAGATATAAGGCTACAAAACTTTTCTTTCCCTGGAACTCATGCTTATTTTCTCGCTTGCTTTGAGTGAAACTAGTTGTTATACTGTCAGCTGCCCTATAGAAACGCACATGTAGTAAAGAACTGAGGAAAGTCTCTTACCAACAGCCAGTGAGGAATATTATACATGAACTTCAGTATAATAGCACAGAAATGAATCCTGCTAATAACCATGAGTAAGGTTAGAAGTGAGTCTTCCCCAATAAAGCCTTCAGATAAAAACACAGCCCTGGTAATACCTATTTGCTGCCTCTCAACACACTTGAGGCAGAGATAACCAGCTAAGTCTGTAATCATAAGAAACTATAGATGTTTGCTGTTTTTTTTTATTTTTTATTTTTTTTTTTTTTAAATTTTTTTTTTTTTCAACGTTTATTTATTTTTGGGACAGAGAGAGACAGAGCATGAACGGGGGAGGGGCAGAGAGAGAGGGAGACACAGAATCGGAAACAGGCTCCAGGCTCCGAGCCATCAGCCCAGAGCCCGACGCGGGGCTCGAACTCACGGACCGCGAGATCGTGACCTGGCTGAAGTCGGACGCTTAACCGACTGCGCCACCCAGGCGCCCCTAGATGTTTGCTGTTTTAAGCCACAATCACTTTGTATGCCTCAAACAAGCAGTAATCTAACATTCTGATTAAAACAAATGCTGTTAAAAATGTGGAAAATAAGGGAATATGCATGTTCTACTGATGTGGGTGCAAACTTGGTCAATGACTTTGATAAACAATTGATTACCCCTAGCAAACTGAAGATGCTGTACCTTCTGGCCATCAATACTCCTTCTAAGAAAATTTTTGAAAGCAAAGAAATATAAACAGACATGATTATTACACAATTGTTTACAAGAATAAAAACTGGACAACCTAAATGCTCATTGATATAAGGTGAATCAATTGTGATATATTCATGCTGTGGAACAAAAAAGTTAATGTAAATGAACATTATCTTCGTGTATTCACATAATGTACAAAAGTATATTAATACTTGGATATGATTTGGGTAGATATAAAAGATAAACAATAACAATTATAAATAATTTATAAATGGATACAAATATAATAAAGTATAAAAATTGGAGTGGGAATGGTATACACTTAATTAGTCCACCTTCTAGAATTAAGGGATGGGTATTAAATGAGAAGTGATTTAATTGTATCCATAATATAATATTTCTTTGAGAAAAAAAAAGATCCAAGGTAAATATGCCAAAGGATCAACATTAATTAAATCCAAGAGTGTGTACATGGTTATGAGTTATATTATTTTCTCCTTTTCAGTTTGAAGTGTTTCATAATATTTTAAACTTTAAGAAATGTGAGTCTTGGGAACATAGCTGAGATAACAAATTAACCATAGAATTTTCCAAATAATATAGGAGAAAAAAACCTATATTTTAATAATTTATTATTTTACCATTTATTTTTTTCCTTTATTCTATCCTATGTCCTTGTGTATGTTTTATCAGAGCATTAAGATCAATCACTAAAAAACAAACTGTTCTTGTATATATGACATTTGGATCACTTTAAGAATTAGGAACAAATCATCTAAGGCGGAACATCAGAACAAAGTTTATTTTATTCTTGACTGAGGATATACAATGTGGCATGAAAAACTCTCAATTGAATTATTAAGCTCAAATTCTAGTACTGGTGTTATTTTGGGTAAGTGTATAAAAGCAGAGGATTAAATTAAATGATCTCCCAAATCCTACCATTTCTAAGCTTCCTACTCTCCTTCAGTTCAATAGAATTGGGAAAGAAGAGTTGTAATAAACTCATAGATATTTCCAATTTTCAACTACACAATGAGAGGTGTCCTCAACAGGGCCAGGCTGTTTGGGGGATTAACAACATCTCTTTGACATCACTGCTTTATACTCTCAATGCTTGTTCTCTCTAACCTGGTTCCTTCCTTTCAAGTTTAGATGAAGAAGAATCAGAAGCAAAAGTGGAAACAAGTAAAAATCACAGTGAAGTTAAGGGGAAAAATATGTGTGCTTGTGTTCAATTTGGTGCCTATCAATAGCACTGGGTGCTCCTTCACATTTGGGGGTAAATTTCTTGAAAGAGAGATGACAATGAACTAGAATGTCAAGAGATTGGATTGAGAGGCAACAAGCAGTAGTGTTTGCAGTCTTCTCAGCTCACATTTTTTTTTTTTTTTTTATCAACTAACTAGCACTGCTTACAACTACTATTTAATCTGCTAGAAAAACAGTTTTGGATAAATCATAGAAGAGGATGTTGGGAAAATCAAAAGTAGATGGCATAAAAGGATTTCTAAAGAAACACTATGCAACTGGCCTTATAATTACCTTGTTGATATGCAACAGTAGTAATTGACCTGACATTAATAAATTAAATGAAGTATGAGAAAAATAATCATACATGTCCTATTTTCGTTCATCTCAAATAATACTCCCTTTCATAAAATATATCTCTATTAAACTAATGTAAAACTTTCCCTCAGATGTCATATAACCAGGCTCAATGCCAAAGTCAGAAAAGGATTGAATGATTAGAAAACTTTTAAAGTATATATTATTTCAAAATGGTATAATTGAATACAACTTGTCTTGGGATTTTTGTGATAGCATTTTCTTCTATAACTTAGCTGATAATATATTTAATGGGATACGTAACAGAAGTACTGCTTATCAGTACATTAGGACAATGATAAACTATTTTAAATATGAAATCATGGGAGAAGATTATTTTTTTTAAACCTGAAATCTCTTCCTCATTTAAGTTATGAGAATAATGATAAACTTGATTTTACAGTAGCTTCTCCCCATTCCCTGCACCCCCCCCTTTTTTTTTTTTTGAGTCAGATTCAGTGTTTGTTTATATTACCTACAAAATATTATTATTCCTGGGAAAATATGGATGGGATACTTTCTTGGTCTTTCACTCTGCATGTGTGTTATGGGCACAAACCCAAGAATCCTAGGAGGCCCTAGAAACTGGAAAAGAGAAAGTAAAATGTCTTCCTTGGAGTGTCCAGAACCAAAACTGATACAGACTTTTGTACTTAAAAGTGGGGTGTTACTAGAATACTGAAAAATGTGCAAGTGACTTTAAATTAGGTAGCAGGAAGAAGCTGGAAGAATTTTGAGAAACATGAGAGGAAAAGCTCCAGTTTCCTTGAACTCTTAGAAATATGTTCAAGATGCTACTGGTAAAGACTCAGAAGTGAAGAGTATACTAGAGAAAACCTGTATCATCTTAGAGAATACTTAAATCATCACAAATACTTAATAGAAATACAGATGTTAAATGTGCTCCTGGTAAGAGGTGAGAAGGAAAGGAGAAACATGTTATTGAAATCGGAAAAAAGAAGATCCTTGTTATATAGTAGCAGGAAGCTTAGCTGTATTGTGCCCTGCGATCATGTGGAAACTGAACTTCCAACAATGAACTTGCATATTGAGCGGAGATTTTCAAGCAAAGCATTGAAGGTATGCCTTGTTTCTTCCTGCTGCTTATATTAAAAAATGCAAAAGGACAGAGATAAATTGAAGAAGGAATGTTTAGCCAAATAGAACCAGTACTTAAGATTTGGAAAAATAAAACATAAAATAAAAAGATTTGGAAAAATCAGCTTATCTTGATTTCAATAGATGCTAAAATTAGGAGATTAACTGCCAGCAAAGTGTGCTCTAGAAGAGAAAGCCAAGGGTGTGGGGTTTTGCTAGTGCTTGAAAGGATCAAATTTGCAGAGTATAAAATCACACAGAGGACTCTTTAAAGAAATTAGGCATGTGGCTCAGCCATCTCAGCGGAAGCCAGAAAGAGGGATGGGATTTGTCAGGACAGATCTGTGGAGAAGCCTCTTGTCTAATGGAGTGAATCCCTGTGATATACATGGGAGACCCACAAGGTCTTTGAGGATGTTATATCAACAGAAACTCCGCCAGCTTAAACTAAAAGGGACAGAGACAGGATAAAATGAAGGAAGGTGGTCCAACTCCCAAAATTATAATGACAGAAAAAAGACTGATAGAATTACTCAACTAGAAACACACACTATTCTTCAAGGAAAAGAAGGAATGACTCAAATGGCTGAGCTGTGGGCCCAGATGGTGGAATCAACAGCCATAGATTATTCCCAGGTCTTGAAACCTAATGGAGTTTATTACTAGTATTTTGTAACTTGCTTGGGATCAGTGACTCCTTTTTTTTTTATTATTATTCCTTTTATTTCTTTTTTAATAGGAATATTTATAACTTGTATCTTACTTTTGTCACACCATTGGGTTTGGAGAACAGATAATTTGTTTTCTAGTTTCACAGGTTCACAGATGGAGACTTATTCTGCTCCAGGATGGATCATACATAGTCACAATTATACCTGAGTAAGAGGATTTAGATGGTAAGATTTGGATCTTTTTAACTGATGATATTTAGATGAGATTTTAGATTTTGAGTTGATGCTGAAATGGATTGAGACCTTTGAGAATGTTTGGGTGGGTTGAATGTATTTTATAAGTGGATGGATGTAAATCTTTGGGGGCCAGAGAATGGACTATGCTAGGCTGAATAATGCCCCCTCCCCCAAAGATATCTGTATCAAATGGTCCCACAAGGAAAAATAAATGAAGATTGGTTCAGTTATATCTAGAATCAAGAATTACAAGACTATATATTTTTTAAGTTCACATTAAATAATTAACTCTCTGAGCTGTCATCTAAAGTGTTTTTCATTATGATTATATATTCTTTATCTCCTATAAAAGAAATACCCTATATCTGATTTTCAGAACCCCAAATATTTTAGCTATCTTAAAATAAGATTCTTAAATATCAAAAACATTGTAATTCACCTAAATTTATAGCATAAATACATGCCACATGTCATGTTGTAGTATGAATATATAGGAGATAAAAATGCAGAAAGAAAAAAATACTTGAATGGTTTGGGCCAGTCTGGTTTTAATCATTATGTTGAAGACTACTCCTGTGCCCCAGAAATTTCTCTGTGGTATATATACACCTATTGCTAGTTATAATAATGGTCTACAATACAAATATTATAGCTGTTACAAAGGGAATTTTAGTAATATTCTCGTGGCCTTTAGGTATCTATGGTAGTGCTCAGCAATAGACCACTACCATTAAAGCTCACAGATTATCTATTTTGCTGTTTCTCTCTGAATCCGGAGAGAAAGGGGTTCTGTCATCTAAAAAAAATTCATATTTTCCCCAATATGGATAAGGGGTGTAATTAAAGAAAAAAAAAAAGATCAACACTCTACTTGTGATTAAATGTCATAACAATATACCAATGTTCATTCTGTTCTATAACATTATGGGCCAATGGGAGAAGACAATCAACAAAACTCAGTCCTAAACTTTAGTTTTATTTTGTCATAGAAAGGGAAGCCATAGCTGGGACAATATAGTCCATCAATTTCAAGATTTTCTACATTTTCTTAAAGAAAATCTGATTTTATAATTGCCCTATTAAATCTCAAAACAATTTGTGAGACTAATAAGCCAAACATTCTGATTTCAAAGATAAATTAATGGTTTCAAAACTTATGAGAAAGTAATTATATATTCTTCTTTTACTACATAGCCATACATTCAACTTATAATTTTCACCAGAAAAGGTCTTAAATTATTTTGCACTTTTAGAATATTTTGATTTCCATAGCTGTTGGCCCTTGATCACATAAAGTGATCACATAAAGTTTTGTTTGTTTTTTTTTTTTAATTTTTTTTTTTTCAACGTTTATTTATTTTTGGGACAGAGAGAGACAGAGCATGAACGGGGGAGGGGCAGAGAGAGAGGGAGACACAGAATCGGAAACAGGCTCCAGGCTCTGAGCCATCAGCCCAGAGCCCGACGCGGGGCTCGAACTCACGGACCGCGAGATCGTGACCTGGCTGAAGTCGGACGCTCAACCGACTGCGCCATCCAGGCGCCCCTAGTTTTGTTTGTTTTAAGGTGGAGGAGTAATGTGTCAACATATTGATTGTAAACCTTTCCCATTCAATGTCTCCATTTAATATCTTAAAATATAAATTTCTACCTGAGATACAGATCCATATTTTTTCCATGTAAAGCATTTCACCAACTCTAAAGGATAATGCTCATATTTGTTTTCTGTCTTAACTATGTTTATTTTTTATTATTATTTATTTTTAAAAATTTTTATTTAAATCCAAGTTAGTTAATGGTAGTGTAATAATGGTTTCGGGAGTAGAATTTAGTGATTCATCACTTAAATATAACACCCAGTGCTCATCCCAACAAGTGCCCTCAATGCCCATCTCCCATTCAGCCCATTCTCCCTCCCAATACCCTTCCAGCAACCTTCAGTTTGTTCTCTATATTTAAGTCTCTTTTAGAAAGAGAATGCTCTTAAAAAGAGTCTGAAATGATCAGTTCTACCAATTACACATCAATAGTAAGACCTCTGGTTTAGAACTGACTTGGCATATTTACAGTTCGTGGTTCAAAGATTTAAAGCATAGTCACAGAATGATTCAGGAATGTAGACATTTTTAAATAGAGGTACTTACTACTGGGTTCTATGTACATGAGTTCTCTATAAAAACACTGTGATGTGGGGCGCCTAGGTGGCTCAGTCCATTGAGCATCCAACTTCGGCTCAGGTCATGATCTCACAGTTTGTGGGTTTGAGCCCTGCATCTGGCTCTGTGCTGACAGCTCAGAGCCAGGAGCCTGCTTTGGATTCTGTATCTCCCTCTCTCTCTGCCCCTACCCTGCTCGCTCTCTCTCTCTCAAAAATAAAAAAAAAAAAAATAATAATAAACATTAAAAAAAATTAAAAAAAAATAAAAACCACTATGATATAGGGGCACCTGGATGGCTTAGTCACTTAAGCATCCGACTTGAGCTCAGGTCATGATACCATGATCTGTGAGTTTGAGCCCTGCATCGGCTCTGTGTGGACAGCTTGGAACCTGGAGCCTGCTTCAGATTCTGTGTCTCCCTTTCTCTTTGCCCTCCTCCCATTCACACTGTCTCTGTCTCTCAAAAATAAATAAATGGGAGAAAAAATATTTAAAAAAACACAGTGATGTATAACATAAGAATTTCAGTTTTTCTCATGTCAATTTTCTTCCTAACACAAATGTTTTTGTCCCAATTTGTACATTCCTTACAAATGTTCTATTAATATCTCAATTGTATAGATTGGCAGAACAAAACAGAATAAAACACACACAAAAACTGAGACACAGATATTAAGTAACTTTTCCAAAATCAAATAAAAAGTAATTGGTGCCCAAGAATTTGAGCCAAAACAACCCGAAGACAGAAGTCGTCATTTAATCTTCGCAATGATGAAAATGAAGGCACATACTTCATTTCATAATTAAACTGAGGCACATAAGAGTTTAATTTATGGAGAGTCAAACAATTAGGATGCAGCGCTGTAAGAATGTCAGTCCATGGTATCTAATTCCAGAAACCACAGTCCTATTTCAATACATCGCCACCTCGTTAGAAATTTGCCTTTTTAGAACCATTGACTACACAAAGCCATTATGTCTATGTATCAAAAAACGTTTCAATCGAGATCTCCTAGAAAGAAACATGGCTGTCAAATACCTCTCCATCCTTTGGGCAAGTAATGATTAAATGCTAATCTACTAAATGATAAATTCTTAATCTATTACCTTCCTCAGCCAAACCATTACCCAATACACAGATACTTCAAGATAATGTGTCGCCTGTTGATTATTTCCAATTCCTTCTCCCTTGACTATTCTCATTAAAAAATGATAGAGTCAGAATCTACTGTAGTTGCTGTTTCTTTTTTTTTTAATTTTTTTTTCAACATTTACTTATTTTTGGGACAGAGAGAGACAGAGCATGAACGGGGGAGGCGCAGAGAGAGAGAGGGAGACACAGAAGCGGAAACAGGCTCCAGGCTCTGAGCCATCAGCCCAGAGCCCGAGGCGGGGCTTGAACTCGCGGACCGCGAGATCGTGACCTGGCTGAAGTCGGACGCTTAACCGACTGCGCCACCCAGGCGCCCCTGTAGTTGCTATTTCTTAAAGTGGCTCACCCTCTTTGCACCCCAACTCTTCCCCAAGGAATTTCCTGGCCTAACCACAGGTGTGGCAAAAACTAACCTCTGTTGTTATTTGCCTTGTTCTTAGAAGCCACCTTTATATATGTAACTAAGATGCATTATATGTGCTAATCACTATTCTAGGCACTTTGCATATATCATAGCTTTTCCTCACCATACAATCTAGCTAAGGATGCATTTCCTTTTCTGTATAAGCAATATTGGAAATTACAGGCACGTTTTCCAAGACTGACTAGTAAGTGGCAGATCCAGGATTCAAATTAAGGTCAGTTTGCCTCAAAAGAGTATCCTATGTTCACTTAATCACACAGCTCCACAAAAACACCAACACATACCATTCTGCATATATAGATAAGGCTGAAGATAATATATGTGTATCAATCAAAAACACACACATGATATGTATCCTTTGATATGTATTACTTTTGTTGCACATCATTTGCTTATATAGGTTATGTGTAGATAAGGGAATTTATTTAGAAAAACAAAACTCACTATAATGTTAACCAGCTTGAGATCTTTAAAGTCCAGATTTAAAATGATATAATAGGTCTTTGTGTGTGTGTGTATGGCTCCAATTTATGCTAGAAATGAAGTATTTCTCAACAACTTGGAAAACCAAACATAAAAAAAAAAAATTAAAGGGGCACCTGGGTGGCTCGGTTGGTTGAGCATCCTACTTCAGCTCAGGTCATGGTCTCACAGTTAGTGAGTACGAGCCCTGCGTCGGGCTCTGTGCTGACAGCTCAGATCCTGAAGCCTGCTTCAGATTCTGTATCCCCCTCTCTCTCCGCCCCCACCCCTGCTTGCACTCTCAAAAATGAACAAAAATTTTTTTCTTTTAAATTAGAAAACCTCCTTTGATCAAAGTTTAAGTTAGCACACTTTTAAATTTTAAATCAGCAGTTTTTTCTACCTCATAAATGTCTATTTTAGCAATAGAATAGATACCAGTCAGCTGACTTATTTTTCAACCAGCTGTGAAAATTTATTATGAAAATATCATCCCTGTCTCCAGTACAAAAGACTGATTGAAATGTAAATTTCTATATGATTTCTGGTAGCCACAAAAAATATAAAATATGGAGGTATGAACAGCATTATCTTCTCCTGTAAACACTTGAAAGACTTCAATTTTAAAAAGGCTTCAAGTCTTTCACAAGGTAACCATAGTAATGCATTAGGAAAAATGGAATTTCTGCCATTATTTAGTTCATTCTTTCCTATTTTATAAATATGATTTATGCCTTTACAAAAAATGGCTTTATCAATAAATTTCAATGCATTGCTTAGAGGCAAAAGTTTGAATTCCAATGGTTTTTTCGGTCAACTTCATCTTTTAAATGTTTAGAACATAAATTAGGCTAAAATTATTATCTTGAATTTTACTACGCTTACACAAGCATGCTGTTTCCTTGTATTCCAGTTATGTCCCTTTGAATTTCTTAGTCCATGCTGTGGTATGAGTGTCCCATATGTTCAAGTTAATTGTATTTTTACAAGGAAAAATATGCCAAATCCAGAGAAAGAATTACATCTATACATTTATATATGGAATTGATCATGGGGACTCTACCTTTTCTTTTCCTTTTTTTAACAGCAGTTTGTATTTCAAATTTACAAACTTTTTTTTTAAGAAGGCATGGTAAAATTGGAGTCAGTTGCAAATAAATTAAGAACTATTATACTAGGTAACTATGGTATATAGATTTGCATAGCTGACATCAATAACCAGGGACTTTACTTTTTGAAAATGTCATAATTATTTTTGAGCCTAAAAATCACAGAACTCTAATTCCTTTTAAAGATTTTAAGTTTATTTATTTTGAGAGAGACAGCATGCACACAAGCAGGGGAGGAGCAGAAAGAGAGAATCTTGAGCAGGCCCCATGCTGACGGCATGAAACCCACTGTGGGGCCTGATTCCACCAACAGTGAGATAATGATTTGAGCCGAGATCAAAAGTTAGATGCTCAACCTGACTGAGCCACTCAGGTGCACTGACAGAACTCTAAGTCTGATACCGAATTCTGGTGTCACATGGTGTGAAATTTTGATATCAAACATTAAATTCTAGAGACAAATTTTAACCAAACAAAAACAAACATTTCCTAGCAGTTCATTCCAAGTTCATTTGCATTCAGTTGACTTCTGTCATACAAAATGAAATGGTGTATTATTTTCCCCCTTCCAGGGTGCCTCCCTTGTATTATAGTTTGGTTTACTATGGGGTACACCATCAAGGCCACATGAGACAAATGGAGGGAAAAAGATACATTCTAAGAGTAAAGATAATTTAAGTTCCTCAAAGGAAAGCCAACAACAAGAAATGAAGTTATGGCATTTCTAGGAATGGAATATTAAATAACAAACTGATTTCTGAAATAAAACATGGGAAAACCCATGATTCAGGGAAGACAGTAACTGCTGAAAGGACTGTTGCCATTGGTTTCACCTGATAGACTAGCAGGCATTAATTAACCTGGTTCATTTATACACATAGGAGATGGCAACTGAATAAATATTGGATAGCTAGGAATGACTCATCTCATCTCATTTGGGGAAAATGTATACCTCTACAGTGAATTTCAGTATAGGAACATAAGAAAACTTGAGATATTGTCTAATTTCCCTCTGATTTAGGGCTAGAATTTATGGCTCTGTGCCTCAATGGTTGTCAGCTGAACTGTTCCAGTGACCAGATGGAAACAGAATCCCTTTCCTGCTCAAGTTACCAGCCAACACACACATGTATATGTCACAAAGCATTTTGCTGGATACTTTGAGGCCTACCGTAGAATAAGGCAGGACACTAATCCTGAGGATTTATACTTTTCCAAAGTAAATGCATATGCAGGCATCAATTCCTACACTAACTCTATATACACCAGAACACACTTAGGTAATCAAATTATTGTATTTTTTAATTTGTTAAGTTTTATTTATTTTTGAAAGAGTGCGAGAGAACGAGAGAGAGAGAGAGAGAGAGAGAGAGAGAGAGAGAGAGAGAGAGCACGAGCACGCATGAACAGGGGAGGCACAGAGAGAAAGAGAGATCCCAAGCAGGGTCCATGTTGTCAGCACGGACAGAGCTTGATGCAGGGCTTGAGCTCACAAACAATGAGATTAGGACCTCAGCTGAAATCAAGAGTCAGATGTTTAACTAACTGAAACACACAGGCACCCCATTGAATTACTGGATTTCTTAACAGCATTTGAAACTCTTCATCATTCTCTGCACTGGAATGCTTGGATGTATGTCTTTGGTTGTTTCCAAATTTGTTTTCAGGCAACCTGTACAAACTTCTCTACTCACGTGGCTTCTATTTCCTCCCCAAACTCCATTCTTAACATGAATGTCTTCTGTACTCCACACTCTTTTATCCTTTCTACTCCTGAACCTCTCCATGTGAATATCATATAGACAACCTGAGTTCAGCATTTCTAACATAGAAATCATGATCTTCTGTATAAGACTGCTGTGTCCTAGAGTTGGTATCTCAGCAAACATTATGAACATTAACTCATTCTCTCATCTGAAAATACAGTCATTATCTCAGACTCCTCATCCCTTCCTTTTAGATATGCCATCAACCAGCATTTTAACCAAATTATCTACCTCCCCATCAGATCCTTGATTCAACTCATCTTTCCTTGCTTAGATTAATGAAAATGCCATCTCCATTGATTTTTCTACAAAGCAACAGAGTAATTTTTCTAAAACAGACATTTGATAAACTCTCTCCCCCACCTACATTCAGTCAATGACTGCAAATCTTTCAGGATAAAAGGAGTATATCTGTATCAATGACTTGCATGGTTCTTTTCTATGATCTGTGCTCCTCTTCATCTCTCGTCCTTACCCTTCACTCTAAAGTTAAAGAGCACTAACCTGTGAATTCCCCACGCTCTTGTTCAACACAGATGCTCTGCATAAACTACTCTCTCTCCTTGTAACTCCTTGCTCCTATTCTCTCTTCACTTGCCTAATTCCTATTCATCATTCCGGCATATGTGTTCTGTAACTTCCATGGTTCTTGCAAATGTTCCGCTTCCTTACCTGCCTCTCAGACTAGAAAAGACTGGGCCGTGGAAGAAAGCAGAATGCAGATAATTAGAAGGAAAGGAGGGAGAACACTGAACAAGACCTGGCCAAAACAGAAACCATGTGCACCAGAGACTGGCCCTACTGCCCCAGCCATAGTTTAGGAAACCTGTCCAAGTGCTTAAATTAAGCACCAGGTTCTGTTCTAAGAGCTTAACATATAAATCATTTACTCATCCCCAAAATCCTACTCTCATCCACATTTTATAGATCTGGGAAATTAAATGACATGCCTAGTGATAGATTCAGGATTTTAAATCATTCCATTTGACCTCGTGCTTTTCCTGGGTCTACAGAATTAGGAAATTTCTAAAATTACAGACTGAAGAATATGGGCTCATTACCACTGAATTCTTCCTGAAAAACAAAGAAAAATAGCATAATCTTCTCTCCTAGACATCCTTAGGGAACAAGAGGTGCTCTTTAGAAACCACAATCATAAAGATACAATTCTCATAAAATTCAAACAGGAAAGGAGATATTATATGATGAAAGATGAGAAAAGCATCTTGTTTCTTCTTTTCTAGGCCTACATATTTCTGTAGATGATTATATCACATCTCTGCCTTTTATTTTTCTTGCCAATTTTTCATACACCTTGTTATGCATACTCATCATCTTTGATACTCTTTTGATATTTTTTAAGTCTTTTAACAAAATTGAACAAAAATGGGTTATCCATTTTATAACACTTTTAACAATGCTTGATTTTTTTATGCCAGTATTGGCACATGTGGGAAGGACTGCCAACAATGAACTATGAACTCTTCATAGCTGGGTTTGCACCATACAAATTATCTCTCTTTTGTGTCTAGTTTATTTTTCCTCAACAACATGATTATGCTATACTATCCCTACTGAGTATAATTCTCTAAAACTATATGATTTACCATTTAACCTAACTCAGGTTAAGAACTGTTCTTGTCATTTGGAAAGATGTATAATGAATAAAAAGTAATTTGTCATTTTTCTGATGCCTTCTGGGATGAATCCATTGTACTTCTAACAAGACATGAAGAAGACCAGCTTTCTTCTACCCTTTGGAAATTGCTCAGTAGAAAATACACTGGGTCTGCTTTGAAAGATTGCTGCAACACTGTCTTGGGATGGGGATGATGATGATATAGTCTCAGACACTATAATAAATTTCTTGTACAAATTTACTTAATCTTCACAAGTTTATAAAGTAAGCATTATCATCTCCAGTTTGAAGTTGAGAAGGTAAGTCTTAGATGTTTTAACTTGACATTATCATGCTCTTGGAACAGTGGTTTGAATTAGGTCTAACTTCCTCCAGATGTTATGAATAACCTGCCTCAAACAAGGACCACCTCTTGGGATTGTTCTCACAGGTACATATATCTGCTTGATAACAGTAATGCCACTGTAGTGTTAAAAAAAAATACATATTGAGGTCCTAAATGTCCTATATAAAGGCCCAGGACCAAGGTCTGTTGAAAACATTGCAAAAATTGTTGAGCCAATGTTACAGTGATTCAGTTACTGCCAAATTCTAGGGGGAAAACAAGATGTGGCTTGTATATTCTTTCATTTATTTTGTACTATAAATAAAGTAACTCCCAGTTTATAAACAGAATTTTTGTTTTTATAGATTGATATAAGATAGAGTGGTTAGTTCTCCTTGAACTACATATATTTCCATCTTTTGATAAATAAAATCTTCCTTATGTCTAAGTCTTGTTCTTTATAAAGCTATAAATCACAAATGCCCTTTGAGATATATATGCATATTTTAAATCCAAGAACACAACTCAAGCTCTATTTGCATACATGATCTAGATACAACTTTATTAATTTATTTTTCCTCTATTAAAATTAAGACTCTGTATAACCCTGGAAAAAAAAAGACAAATTGCTACCAAAAAGTAGGTTTGGAACATGAGTATAATATTGTTAAACTCAGAATCAAATACAGAGCATTCTGATGTTTAAAATATAAATATGAATGTATAATAATCATAAGAATTACATGAAATCAGCAAATCATGATGATATAAAACAGAAATTGATATTACTTTTAATTATTGCAATTATTTTATAAAAATAATTCTGCAATCATAAATAAAGCATACTTTGTGTTCTTGCTTTAAGTTTAATTTTGCATTTTCTTTCAATTATGATTTTTAAAACTACATTATTAATTCTGGCTCAGCATTCTGGGCACTTTAAATTATTAATGGATGGGAGCAGGCAACTGAAAACTCAGAACTCTGAACACTAGAAACTCCATATAGAGAGAGAGAGAGCGCGAGTGAGAGAGCGCTGTACACAGTCACACTTCAACCTCCCATTCTGCAACTTTAGAAGACAATTAAGATATAATACATTAATTCCCCCTACCACCACCACTTCTTAGCAGAAAAATTGGAGGGGCCACTACAATAAATAAAGAACTGGGAGAGATTAAATTATGAGGGAAGATTAAGAAACTAAACGTATAACTTGGCTTAGTCAAAACAACTGAGAGGGATACGAGTAATTGTTGTCATATTTGAACAAGATCTTCAAAAAATAGAAATTGTTTACCTCATGGTGACAGGCAATAGAAATTAAAGGAAACATTCAAACAAAAATCATTAATAAGTAATTTTATGATAATTTCATATGTGTGTTGTAAAACTATACTTAGAAAAAATTAAAATTGAGTAATGTAACATTCTTGCCTGGGTCAAGTTTTCTCAATTTCATAAGCAGTCATTTTATAAATAAACATTTTTTCTCTTTCTTGATAATCAGGCATGTTTAAACATTACACCTAACAGTTTTACTTTGTTATATTAAAATTTAACATGGCATTCTTTCAAGATTAAACATTTATAGTTAATAATAACTTGGCCATTTCATTTCTACTTTATTTTAGTAAACCACAAATAAACACTGTAATCAGCATAAATTTGTCATGCCTCACATTTAGGCTTAAAAATGAAGGTGTGGAAAAAAAAAATGAAGGTGTGCTAGTTGGACTATTGGCTAATGGTTTGTAAACTAAGGTTCATAAAACACAGTAGGCCACCGAATCAGTCAAGCATTTCTTTCTCAGAGGTATGGGGTTGCTGTTAGCTCTGTTCTCATTTGCTCTCTCTTTTAATGTTCTGGGAAGAGATGGTAAAAGTGGCAGTTGTTACTTTCATATTGCATTTGACATGTACGTAGGGATTATGATTTATTCAAAAAATATTAAGTTACCCAAAGTAGTATTGAAAAGTATTGGGGCGCCTGGGTGGCGCAGTCGGTTGAGTGTCCGACTTCAACCAGGTCACGATCTCGCGGTCCGTGAGTTCGAGCCCCGCATCGGGCTCTGGGCTGATGGCTCAGAGCCTGGAGCCTGTTTCCGATTCTGTGTCTCCCTCCCTCTCTGCCCCTCCCCCGTTCATGCTCCGTCTCTCTCTGTCCCAAAAATAAATAAACGTTGAAAAAAAAAAAAAAAAAAGAAAAGTACTGTTGGAAAGGGAAATGTGAAAACAAATTAAAATGCTTCTCATAAAAGATTATAGCAAAATTGGTAATGTAACACAGGGCTTATATACCTGGTTACTTCCTAGATGCCTTAGGCCTTATTGGTAATGTTGCACGAATACACAACTCAGACTGTGTCAGTTTGTTGTGGCCACCTGAACATCAACCATGCTTGGAAAAAAGTCCAGAATCAATAAGACTACAGAACTACGGATATTCTTCTACAAGAAAGAATTGGCACAATTAACATAAAACTGGCTACAAATGGCATTCAAAACCAGTAGAAGATTAAGCGGCAAAAACCACAATGGCCCAGAATGTGGTGAGGAGAGAGCACACTATTACATAGAATGATAGTAATTTCTCTCTTAGAGGAATAGGGGCTTCTCTGCAGAAATGCTCAAAGACCAGCAGCCTCATGAAAACATTTTTACTTTGTGCCTACATTTTTGAACACATTCAAATTTTTGGTAGGGGTTGACAGTAATTTTTATTCAAAGAGTGCCTCCATGGGGTTTGGAACCCCCATAAAGCTGGGAAAACTGTGGTGAGCAAGGCAAATGAGAATGTGCACTCACACATCTTCCCGCTTAGTAGGGAGTTCAGACAATAAACAAAGGATAACAATAAGGAATGATGAGTATGGTATAGGGTGCTCAAAAACCTACATCAAGTTAGCTTTGTAAATCCAAAGATCAGGGAAGGCCTACCTGAAAAAAAAATGCTGACAAAGTAGAAACCAAAAGGACTCACTGGCTGTCGAAGTGAGACCCAGGTATAAAATCTGTTAAGAGTACTATAAAAAGGAAAGAAGGGAGCGAGGGAGGGAAATAAAATGTGTTTGAATCTAACAGACTTTGTTCTAACAAAATAGTCCATCAGAGTTTGCTTATGACATATTTAACCAGTTAGGCCAATCAGATGGTAACTGGGTTATGAAATACACTTACCTCTGAGCTTTAAGTAATAGCTAGAGGCTTTCAATACTCTACAGAATACCTCATTTAAATTTCTCTGATTACTTCACAATGTGAGCTAGATCATATTGTAATTAGAAATTATTTAATAGTAAATGAAATATGTTTGTGCCCACACAGATCTTCCAAATTTTAGGAAAATTTGAGGGGAAAAAAATTATTCAAAAAAGGCTCAGGGCATTAACTTGGAGCCGTGAATCTCAAACCACCACTCTTACTGAAATTCTGATTCTGGCAATCTGGGGCTGGGCTCAATCCTTTGCACTTTTCACTAAAACTTAAGAATTATTTTGATGTGTGTGTTCCGAATCCACACCTTGAGAAATGAGAGGATATGCTACACATAGAGGTAGAAGTTGAGACAATGTACTCGCTCCTTTTCTCCTCTCTTTTGTCAAAGTCCTAGGCAAACCCATAGGAATTGAGATCAATTTCTCTTTCTTTTTACAAACCCTAAACCCTATTCATAGGAAAGAGAGAAAGAGCAGTACTTCCCAAGCCCTGATGCACCTAAGAATAACCTGGAGAGTTATAAAAGCAGAGGGATACTCTGGCTCTATCCCTGGAGACTGGTCTGTGTAGGTCCCCAGCAGTATTTTAAGTTGCCCTGTGCTGATTTTAATATGTATGGTGTTGGGGGTGGGGAGCAAAACACAGGCAAAAGGTAAGGAAAACCGATCAGCGTTCATTTTGCTATAGTTTCTTTACTAGAAGTTTTATTTTGTTTAATATTCACATCATTTATAGTATTATTTTTTTTTTAATTTTTTTTCAACGTTTTTTTATTTATTTTTGGGACAGAGAGAAACAGAGCATGAACGGGGGAGGGGCAGAGAGAGAGGGAGACACAGCATCGGAAACAGGCTCCAGGCTCCGAGCCATCAGCCCAGAGCCTGACGCGGGGCTCGAACTCACGGACCGCGAGATCGTGACCTGGCTGAAGTCGGACGCTTAACCGACTGCGCCACCCAGGCGCCCCTATAGTATTATTAATAAGCCTAAAGGTTGATCACTCAAAAGGTACAGAGTCAGGATTATAATTTTGAGCTGGTTAATTTAATGCTCTTGTGTATTTTTAGTTTGTTTTGTTTCTAACCCCAAGACAAACCATTCTTGATTTTTTAAAAAATATTTAACCTGTAATCTGCTACCACCCTAGATCACCTCTCCTGTGCTGAGATATGCTTTTACATGGTGGCATGGCTTACCAGTCAAAAGTTTTCTGCTTTAGAGAGGTTATATATTTTTCTGTTGCATAGTACTTGACATGTACTCAGAAATGTCAGATTTTTTAAAAATTTATTTAGGTTTTTTATTTTGAGAGAGAGAGACAGAGCATGCATGGAGGAGGCACGGAGAGAGGAGACACAGAATCTGAAGCAGGCTACAGTCTCTGAACTGTCAGCACAGAGCCCAACGCAGGGCTCGAACTCATGAACCATGAGATTATGACTTGAGTTGAAGTCAGATGCTTACCTAAGCCACACAGGCACCCCAGTAATGGCAGAAATGTAAATGGCATCTCTCGTGGTGGTTTTTTTTTTTTTTTTTGCAAGAATACGGATTTTGTTGTATTTTGAACTTCGTTGCATTCTAAAAATGTTACAAATAGAAAAAATGAAACTTGATACTAGAGATGGTAAAACGGAAGCAAAGATGGCATTATTACATGGATCAAATGAAGAATATTCTCTTTCTAGTGCCCATTGTTTTGACACTTGCGAATTTATTGTATGTTAGGAAAGCTGTTAGGAAGAAGAATAAACCAAAGAATAATCATTGTATTGTAGAACTATACCATTGAAGCTTGTGTCTAAATGTGTGGTTTACTGTGTGAAGAACTAAAGAGATCCTTGAAGTTATTGCTTTAACCATAACTTTCCTGCAATCTAAAGTACTCCTGTCAATTTTTATTTTTTTTTAATTTTTAAGTTTATTTAAGAGAGACAGAACAAGCAGGGGAGGGGAAGACATAGAGGGAGAGAGAGAATCCCAAGCAAATTCTGCACTGTCAGTGCAGAGCCCGATGTGGGGCTCGAACTCATGAACTGTGAGATCATGACCTGAGCCGCAACCAAAAGTGAGACACTTAACCAACTGAACCACCCAGGTGCCCCCTCATTTAACTTTTGGTAAGAATATAGCATACTAGGGAAAACTTTTAAAAAATAGCATAGTTATTAAATTTCTATTGATACTAAAATATAACATTAAGATACCATCACCTTCAACATGACTGCAACATTCTACTCAAGCCCCTTGCAAAGGCTGGTCTTTGTTGCCTGTCTTCACTAGCAGAATAAGCTCAAAAGAAGAGATACCTTGTTGATTTTATTTATATCCATATTCCCAGTGCCTAGAGCAGCTCCTATCACAGAGCATGTGCTCAGCAAACATTCATTGAATGAATAAAGCAAAACACAAAAGGAAGCATTACCTTTGGTGTTAAGATTTAGTTTTCCTAAAATTGCAACCTCAAATGGCCTAATATATTGAGCTAAAAATTCTTTAGAAATGTATTCTAATTTTTCTTTAGTCTAGGATATTATGTACATACATATGGGAAAATTATACTATAACTTGAAATAACGTTTTGTATGCCAAATCCCCTTACATAAGTCTATTTCTAAACCTTTAGATATTTAACTTCCATGCACATCTTAAGATACATATCCGATAATAAGGAAGGTCAGCCTCCTCTTCCTGGGGTTCTACAACCAGAAAGCTGGTAAAAGTCTCTCTTGAAATACTGGCAACAGACTTCATAATGGAGGGGAGTAAATAAAATAAATGTGTTATCAGTTGTGTAATATAGAAGACTATTAAAACATATTCTGAAGTTACCAACATGTGCACCTGGGTACTTAGAGAATAGTGCAAAGAAAATAAAAATAATTGATCGAGAGGGGCTGACAGATTTTAAGAAGAACTTGTGCTTGATGGCAAAAGAACTAGAATTTTCTCATCGAGTTATCAGTTCAATTTGAGCTAATGAGCATAAAAGAAAAAAAAAAAAAAAAAAACAGATAAGGTACCTGAGATGCATTTACAAAGTCTACTCCCTATCTCCAATTGCTTCGAATCTTCTCCTCCTGACTTTCTAGTAATGACATCAGCAACTAAGATTGAAATTTTTATGTTGTATCATATCCTTTTCTCAAGTTTTCTATGTCTCTTTCCTTTGTTCCCTGATTGACATCTGAGTTTACTGCCTGGATCAAATCTTCCCCAAGTCTGACTTGGACTGCTGCATCTTTATTGTTGGTCCAGCTCCAATATATCAGCCAGACCTTAGAAGAAGTTAATCTGACCACATCATACCTATAAAAACTGCCAATTTCTCCACTGTCCAGAGGAACAGGTTTAAATTCTTTTACATCTCTCAATTCTGCCACATCTGGTGTTCTAATCACAGCTACTCACTAAGCCCTGAACACATGTACTTTTCACCTAGTATGCATTTAATTGTATTGTACACACTATGCCCTTCTCTATGTGATGGATTCCATTACAAGAGAAAAGCCATGTGCCAGCCCTTCTAGGAAGTCACCTTGTATTCACAATACAAATCATGCACTCCATTCTTATGCCACTTCAAAGAGTCTGGATTCACATCTTGACCCCATCATTTGTAACGTAGACATTCTTGTGAAAGTACCTAAACCTCAGTTTCCCCAAGAATATGCCTCATAGAATTGTGAGGATTACAGGCATTAATTCAAGGAAAGTACTTAGAGCAGGGCCTGGAAGCTATTTAATAGAGGACATTAATATTTTAAAAAATAATTTACATCTTCTTTCATATCATATCACCCTGTAATTTTCAGCCTGTTAGATAGTCTTTCCATGCTAGACCATAACATTGGAAAGGGCAATATTTTCTTCTTAGATTTCTAGTACCCACAACAGTATCTGGCATAATTCAATTTTCAACATTTATTGAATTCCTGTTACTTACATAATTTGGTGCCTCACCTGAATTTATAAAAAGATAAATTGTTCCAATCATTAAGTAGCTTATATGTATTTGGGGAAGTAAATCGCATACAAAACATTGGGAATTATGCTGATTTCAAGACCCAATGCTGAATTAGTTCCACAGACCAAAGACAATGTGTAAGGTGAAGGCAAGCACAATATTCAAGGATAGAAAGAACTGGGGAATATTCTTGAACAGAAGACCTTGGAAGGGATGTTAAAATGGTGGTATGTATTAATGAAGGCATTAAGTGAACAACACTGGATAAAATGGCATGGAGATAGGGACAATCAGGGTAAGATCAACGTGGCTTATGAAGGTTCTTATAGGAGAACAGTACAACTCAGGGTTTGCTAACTCCAATGCTTATAGGCAGGTGAAATGAGTGAGTCAAATGGACCAGGTATAAGGCATGAATATGAGGTTATGGCAAACTAGATGGTCTTCTCCTCTGAGTACCAGAAACAGCAAACCCCCAGTTATAACTATTGTTTCATGGAGATGAAGAACAATGTTACTAGAATGTGTTTAAAAAAAAAAATGAGATACCTTCTAATTTTTAAGTAGGAGCAACTATTTTTAACATTTTAAAAAACACTGTGTAGATGAAACAAATTATGCTTGCCAGAGACTGCTGGCTTCGGCTGCCAACTGGTAACCTCTGGAAAAGTTTGAAGTTGCATGTCCTGGTCTAATTGCCAGATGAGAGGTTTATAATCCACGGGTTAGGAAGGAGCCATCAAAGGTTTTTTGAGAAGTGTTACATGCTCAGGAATATTTTAAACAGATATTTCCAGGAAATTGTTTGTAAGATGGATTACTGAGGGAAAAAAGTCAAGCAACATGTCCAGTTTAGAAATTAATGTTGAAAATTACATGTCAAAGTATTACAGCCAAAACTTCAGTGTTAGTGTAGAACTATGAAGAGAGTGATCTAAGGTTCAAAGCAAACCACTTAAGCCCCTCTCTAATTTTAGAGGATTCAAATTAGCACAACTTGGGCAGACAAAAAATTGCTCCCATTTCTCTTATTTCTCCTTTAATCATGAGATTTACCTAAGTGAGCTCATTAAAAGGAAACCCTGTCTCACCAAATGAACCTTGCCATTTTGTGCAATAATTATAGCACAAAAGGAAAGGTTAATCTGATTATACATAATAGGATAAACAGAACATTTTCAACATCTATGCTAAGCAGTCCTGAATGCTTCTTATATATACTCGAATAAGTACAATTACTTAGGATTCTCAGTAAAAGTCTTTGCACTCAGGCTTTTGAAAGTTAGAGGAGTACAAATAAGCAGCTATCATTTCCAACCTAAGGGCAGAATATCATATTGGAGTATATACAAGGTATTATAAGGGACCTCTTGACTAAAGATTTTGCATGCTGTTGCAAAGCCATCTACAAAAGACAATTCTGTGTTTACTGTTCAGTGATAAAGCATAATTACCTGGCTTTCTTTCTCCAGGGTGTTAAATTACAAAGCAATGGTTAATCTATGGTTTCTGTTAGTCTGTTTTTATGAATTAATAACACACTGATTATGGGTAATTCTCTTTCTTATGAAATTAAAACTTTCACAGGAACATCATTCGACTCAATGGTTTGCATTGCTCCCAATACAGAGGCACTTTGCTTTGCTGGCTCCCCGAGTTTGAGAGAGTTATCATTTTTAATTTTGAAGTCCTTTCATTCAACTCCCACACGCTTATCCCTGTCTTGGGTCTCTTGAAATGAATTCTGCAGCCAGAAAAATACACTGAAATCATTCCATTCCTTTGGCACTTCCCACAATGGTGTTGCTGGGAATGCACACATAACAAAGTACAATGTGGGAAATGGGGTTCTACTGACCTAACACCATGTTCATTTGTAAAAGAGCTGGTTATGTTGGTTTGGGGAGAGCAACTCAATTTCCTCAGACTATTCTTCCTAAGCTATCCTGATATACTCTGATGTAAGAAAATTTCTCATTACAAAGGATATTTGAAGTTGCCACACCCATTCTACTGCTTAATATTTCCTCCTCCGTATTTTACCAATTCCTTCTGGTTCCCTAGTGATTCTGATGAGAGATTTTACACATAGTTTAAGGGCAGACACTCAAGTTCAATTAAAAGGAAACCAAGTTAGGGGCGCCTGGGTGGCGCAGTCAGTTAAGCGTCCGACTTCAGCCAGGTCACAATCTCGCGGTCCGTGAGTTCGAGCCCCACGTCAGGCTCTGGGCTGATGGCTCAGAGCCTGGAGCCTGTTTCCGATTCTGTGTCTCCCTCTCTCTCTGCCCCTCCCCCGTTCATGCTCTGTCTCTCTCTGTCCCAAAAATAAATAAAAACTTTGAAAAAAAAATTAAAAAAAAAAAAAGGAAACCAAGTTAAATGGTCCATTTTTGATGAGAGAAAATTAAAAATGATGAACTCCTATGATAATATGATGTTCTTGGTGAGTAACTTATTTGCATTAATGCTTAGATCAGGAATATTTTTGAAAGTCCATGTAGTACCATGACATGTTGAGATTTTATTCCATCACATTTCTGTTCTGTTTCATTTACTAACTTTTCTTTTATTCAAAATGGTATCAATTAAAATGCTTTATTAACCAGAACTTCTAAACTGAGCATGTAACAGTGGTTTAAAAAAAAAAAAAAAAAATCAACTGGAAACACAATACCATGTTTTGAAGTGCCTTCTGAATTATCCAAGAAGTATGTGTACTTTTATTATCTAATCCATTTTATTCAGTGTAACATAGAAAACCCTCCAGGTACTTGAATTTGAAATTTAAGCTTTAAACTTTTCTTAAGGCCCTTAGAGAACCATATAAGTTCAACTGCTTCTTGCTCCCCACTGCTACCCAGTTGCAGACCACCTCTTCATCCCCTAGGCATTATGTAACATGCATAATGCATATTGAGCTTGCATTTTATCTCCCTTGTTAAAAATAAGCTTAGTAGTCCTTCCAGATTAGATGCCTGAAAGCATCCAATTGATATTTTCTTCCCAACATCATTGTCCTGGCAGTTGGCTCTTCTCACTACGTGACTTTCTCTTTAAGGATCCACCCATAGCTTATCATGTCATTAACCATTATCTAGTATAATGGGTTAGATCTCTATTTTAGGCTGCTCATATGACCTCCAAATTCATATTTTCAATTGCCTATTGGACACGATCATTTAATACCCATTTGATAAGTCAAACTCAAAGGACATAAAATAGAGCCCCTTTTACTCTCATTTTACAGATGTATCGTGTAGAGTACTGATTATGTAAAAGCATAATATATTGCTTAACCATAACACCTGTTCTATTGGTCGTTTACCATGTGCCAAGTAGCAATCTAAAGTGCTTATATATATACTATCTCATTTAATTCTTACAACAACTTACAAGAAAATGCCTTATATAACCTCATTTTACAGAGACAACTGAGGCATAGCTGTTAAGTAGCATTCTGCAAGCCGTATTTATAGTAGACAGTTGTGCCAGTATTTAAACCAAGTAGTTTGACTCTGGAATCACTGTATTTAACACTTTAACTTCCTTGCCATAATCAGGAGAACCTGAGCTTGAAAACTAATGTCTGTATTTACTATGGATAATCAGATTTCCCTACGGAGTTGATATGAGGAAAGCCCCTTATTTCGGATGATTATCCCCTTCCTATTCTGAGACTTTCCCAGTTTCAGCACTAAATGTCCTATGTCTCAAGAACCTTCTGAGACTTGGACAAAACTGGAAGATACTCTACATATGGGTAGTGTTTAATGGATTGTTTTTCCTACTCAAATTCATTTTACTAACACTGTGGTAATGCTACTTCTGTAAGTCCTTCCACCAATTTCCTCTATTCCCACAGTTATTGCTTCAGGAAGGATAACTTTATAACTGCCATTTAGTTAGTGGGTTACTGGGTGCTAGGCACTCTTCATTAACTCAAATATTATATTTCACAGATGAGATACAAAACTTTGAAGAACTCCAGTGTCTCTTCCAAGGCTACACATCTAATAAGTGATGAAGCAGGAACTGAAAGGAAGTCTGTTGGACTCCAAACAGATTCCATGCTTTTAAACTTCCTCCATATTTACCATGATTCCATTGAGCTAATCATGACAGGTCTGTTCTTAAAACGTTTAATGGATACCTAAATAATATAACTGATAACTGGCAGTCAAAGCATATTACCACCTGTCCCCGAGCTACACTGTCAGCTTCATTTTTTAATTTAGTAGTAACGGACAACATGGATGGCCTAGAGGTTATTATGCCAGTTAAGTCAGACAGAGGAAGACCAATACCATGTGATTTCCCTTACATGTGGAATCTGAAAAACAAAGGAACAAAAAAACAAAAACAGACTCATAAATATAAAGAACTTGTGGTTCCCAGAGAAAAGAGGGGTAAGGGATGGGCAAAATTGGTGAATATGAATAAGAGGTACAAAATTCCAGTTGTAAAATAAGTCCTAGAGATGCAAAGTACAGTATGGAGAAGAGTACAGTCAATAATACTGTAAAAATGTTGTATGATGATAGATGGTAACTATACTTATTGTGGTGAGCACTGAGTATAGAATTGTCAAATCACTATGTTGTACACTGGAAACTAATGTCAACTATCCTTCAATAACATTTTTTTAAAAATAAATAGAACATGGCAATGTACATAGCAGGAGATACTCCTATTGAAATTTTAGTGTGCTTGAGTGAATAAAGTCCAAAATCTTTAAAATAACTCTGATAATCTTTCATGCTACCAAACTACAACACAATCTTTTCAGCTACATACTACTTTCCATTTCCAATGGAATACTTATTTGACCCAACACTGAGCAATAAATTAGGACAATTTCAAGTCTTAATGACTTTGGCCATGTGTACCTTTTGACTGGGTTGTCTTCCCCACCATCACATCCTTCAAGAAGGGCAGATGACATTCCTTGTGCCTCATTTTTTTTTTAATTTCAAGAAAACTTCTGTTTTTACTTATTTTTATGAAGTTTTAAGATTTAAATTGTAGTTAGTTAATATGCAAAGCAATATAGGTTTCAGGAGAATTCAGTGATTCATCACTTACATGCAACATCCAGTGCTCATATCACAAGTGCCCTCCTTAATATCCATCCACCCATCTAACCCATCTCCCACCCACCTCCATCAACACTATTTGTTCTCTAACATTGAGTCTCTTGTGGCTTATTTCCCTCTCCTCTTCCCCCCTCCTTCCCATATGTTCATCTGTTTTGTTTCTTAAATTCCACATGAGTGAAATCACTTGGCATTTGTCTTTCTCTGATTATTTCACTTACCATAATACATTCTAGGTCCAGCCACGTAATTGCAAATGGCGAGATTACATTCTTTTTGATTGTGCCTCAACTTCTTAAACTGAAAAACATCCTAGCTGATCCCTGGAGTTGTTAAGAAAAGTATTTAAACACAGAAAGCAATGAAATCTAACAGTTATGATTTTCAATTTTTTGACATTGCTTCCTAATATGCTATTAGGCTAAGAAAAGCATGCATTATGTAAAATTTGCATAACCTCAAAAAATTAGGGAAAATGTTTTTAATCACCTCTAAATCCATTATATCAATTATATTAACATTTAACTCCAAACACTGCTTCAATGCTTAGAATACTGGATTCTATTCTATAAATAATTTTTATTTTTTTAATTAGTCAATATATATCCTTTATTACCAGAGTTTTAAGTGGTTAAGTCATATACTGTAGAGATTTAATTTCCATTATCTCTACTTTTCCTATCCTATTCCATTATCAACAGAAAATAGATTATCAAATGTAAGCAACGAAACAAATATAGGGACCAAACAAATATGGATAAGTCATAAATTACAGGTCTTTGAATACATATCAGCATTGGTAAAATCAGTGCAATTTAAATGTATTTGCATTAGGGTCACCTGAGTGGCTCCTATGGTTAAGCATCAAACTTTTGCTCAGGTCATGATCTCATGGTTCATGGGTTCCAGCCCCACATAGGGCTCTGTGCTGACAGCCCAGAGCCTGGACCCTGCTTTGGATTCTGTGTCTTCCTCTCTCTCTGCCCCTCCCGGGTTCGCACATGCGCTCTATCTCTCTCACACAAGAAATAAAGAAACATTAACATATTTAAAATGCATTTGCATTAATAAAGATAGATATACATACACACTTCTGGTATGGTGGCAGTTTTGCTTATTTGTCACTGTCTCATATATATCATCGCTAGACATTATCTATGCTAAATGCTACAGGGACAGTGAGAAAGGCAAAGACCAAGACCAAGGATCACACCTTTCTGCTCCTCATTCTGAACAGTCAGTGGCTAGACACAAAAGGTCTTACCATTCATTCTCAACATCCCCACAAGTGAGCCATCAAAATCCATTCCTAGAAAGGATTTGATACCAATCATCTGTACCCTATTGTGATTTATAGTACAGTATTTTCATTCCTGGGAATGTTTGGTCCTTGAAACCCATCTCTAATACTAGAAATGTCCTGTTTAAAGGATTTGGGATGTCAGAGAGAAGTTTTTTCAAGTTCCTGGAGGCACTCCTATAATTACTGTATGCACACAGCCATGCATGGAAAGCTAGTTGTGTCAGCACTGCTGTTGAAAATATGTTTTTGTTAATGTCCTTTAGTGAAAAAATATTTACTCAGTGTCTGTTAGGTACTGTGGATATAGAAATGAACCAAGCTGCGGTGTAGGTATGTTGACAAACATGGGGACCATGTAGCAGTTATGCAATGAAATGGATATTATGATAGAGGTAGATGTAAAATCCCCTAGAAGTGTGAGAGAGAGCTTGGCTGATTTACTCAACAGGTATTTACGGAAATCTAACAGTGTTATGTATTGTTCTAGGTGCCAAATTTTACACAAAAATATTTTTATACTAGAAAACGAAGACCTTCCAACATTTGCTGGAGTCTTTTTTTTCCCCTCATTTATAAAAATCTTTGTGTTGCGTCAACTAATGTTTTTGAAATACTGAAGAAAAGTGTGATGTAACTGGTATGTTAGTTTAAGCAGTTTTCAGCCTCAATGTTAATAAAATGGGGAGGTAAAGGAGGGAAAAAAAAGGGGGGTGGAGGATTCATTTTTGTTGACCTGTTTCTGCTATTTCCCTGAATAAACAACCATCTCTAAAATATAAAATGGGGGTGCCTGCCTGGCTCAGACAGAACAGCATGCAACTCTTGATGTTGGGGTTGTGAGTTTGAGCCCCATGTTGAGGGCAGAGATTACTTACATTAGTACTTAATAAATTACTTAAAAAATAAAAAATAAAATATATTAGCTCCCATTTTTTCTAGTGCCTCATTTTACTGATGATACCATAGGAGCAAAAACACAACATAGATCTCATCAGGATGCCAGAAAGACCCCTTTTTCACAGCTACTCTGCACCGGGGTCAAATAACCAGCAAGAGGAGCTGGCTTCTGTCTTCAGGAATAGTAGGCTCTTCCTGAGGGCAGAGCAGAATTTGTTGAATTCACCCATGGCTCCAATAAGAGCTACACACAGTTTTAAAAATTACTTAAAAATAATAAAATAAATGACACAATTTCTGGACAGCTTTTCTGAAGAATCAACCGTCCTCCAAATGATATTTCCAGTTTTCCACACTGCTTCTTCTGATTGCTTTTCATCATGGTTTTAATGACCATCTTGTTAGACACTGAATTGTGTCCCCTTAAAATTCTTAACTCCTAATACTTCAGAGTATGACTGTAATTGGGGATAGGAACTTTAAAGAAGTGATTATATTAAAATGAAATCTTCAAAGTGGGCCTTAATCCAACTTCACTGGTGAACTGATAAGAAGAGGACATTTGGACACACAGACACGAGGCGTGCACATACAAAGAGAAAAGACCATGTGAGGACACAGTGGGGAATGGCCGTTGGCAAGTCAGCCCAAAGAAACCAAACCTGTTGACGCCTTGACCTAGACTTGTGTCCTCCTGAACTGTGAGAAAATACAGTTCTATTATTTAAGCGACTCAGTGTGTGGTATTTTTTAGGGCTGCATTAACAAGCTAATACATCATCCTATCAATGTGTAACTTTTGAAAAGTTTTCAAAAAGTGACTCCTTTTGGAGTACGTTCTTTGGGAAAGGAGAACGTTCTCTGTTCTCATCTCAACTATAGTTCTGGTACAAGTTCGCAGGTATACATTCTGTAGAGCTACTGAGAAAGGCCTAATAACTTCTCAAAGTACCTATTTGATAGGTAAAGATAAGACTGGAGTTCCTTTTTGGTTTCAGGCTTTGATTCCAAAGCCTTTGGATTTCAAAGCCTTTGATTGACATGTACTGGGATGGGAAAAGTATTACAAATTATAGGTAAGCTACGATTGAATACATCAGAGTTTGCTTTTCCAAGGCTGGATTTATGGGACAAGACCTGAAAGAAGAAAGTGGACAGTCATGTTGCCATCACGGTGTGAGGTGGGTTGAGGTAAGAGGCCTAAAAGGATAAGAGAACGAGGCATCAAAAGGCTAGCAGGCAAATTTCTGCAACTTGAGTGTTTTCAGTAATACTGGCATTGCTTTGGCAATTTTCTAAAATTCGAATTGAATACTATTCTTCTTACACTACTATAATGATCCTCTTTAGCCTATTGGATATTTTTCTATTCTTTACTCATCTGAAAATAAATCATTTTTTAAAAGTTTCCCTCTACACTATCTGTTAAATATAACCAGGTAGATGGATGATGATCATTGACAAGATTCTCAAAGAGGGGGCACCTGGGTGACTCAGTGGGTTGAGCGTCAGACTCTTGGTTTTTGGCTCAGGTCATGAGCTCATGGTTCCTGGGATCCAGCTCTGCATCGGGACCCGTGCTGACAGCATGGAACCTGCTCAGGATTCTTTCTCCCTGTCCTTCCCCCACACTCATGTGCACATGCTCTCGCTTTCAAAATAAATAAACTTAAAAAAAAAAAAGAATCTATAAGAGACAATTCTCTCAGAAAACTCTAAACACCTTTATTTCTCTTTACAAAATACCTTCAATGATTCAAAAGCAAAAAGCAGCTATCCTGTGATAATCACAATAAAGTATAGAATTCCAGGTGGTTTCGAAGTATGGAAATGTGAAATATTTCAGGACCCATTTTTTCCACTCAATTGCATCATCTGTTTTTCTAGCTATAAGGGTTAAAATAACTCAGCTCTGAGACAACCAAAGCAAGAGTCATGAACATTGTGACAAGACCTGTATCATAAATACTTATGTTTTCTAGAATAAAGCTTACTGGTCATTATTTAAAGTAAAAAAGTTTCTAGCTTAAGCTGAGATCCACACATACAGATTACAGAGGATACAGAATTAATCTACAAGTAATCTTTGAATATGGCTACAAACAGAACAATTGGAAATTCATTAATTTGAGAGCTTCACAAAGGTAAGACTTACTTGATCTAATGTTCAATAAACTCTCAAACTATCAGCAAAGGTAGGGAAAATATGTTATCTATATTTCGTCATTAAATTTTATGTTATATTAAGTCCCAGGAGTAACCAGGAAAGTATATAGTTTATGCCATATTTATACCTACTAAATCTACTTGACTGTCTTTGCCAGGATGACCTAGGAATTATTCCTAACTTTTCATCCCTGGTCTTTAGGACAATTACCTGTCAATTATCCAAATCTTAACATCTTTTATGTATTCTTGTAATTTGATCTGGACATTAGTACCAATGGCAAATTATACTGAGATATTTCGACAACCCAACCTCCTTGGGGGGGGGGGGGGCACTGTGGCACCACCCAATACCTCTGCCAACCCAGCCACACATAGCTAATTTGAAAAGTACTATACATCTGACCCTAGCTAACCAATTGCATTCTTTCCAAGGAATATTGGAATTAAAACCAGGAGAGATTAAGTAGCTTGACTAAGCCACTGATGAATTCTGCTGGCTGGGTTACTTTGGTTACCAAATGTGCAGAAGTAGAGAAAGCCAACCTGCAGAGTAACATGGATGAAGCAGAACAGCAGAGAAAAACAGAGGAGAGAGCAGGTAGAGACAAAGAGAGACAGCAAGAATGAGAGTAAAAGAGCAAGACCAGACAGAGAAAGGAGCTGCCTCAAGCTCTCATCCCTGGCCTTGAGAGATCTCGGTTCTTCATCAAATTCCCTGCAATACCTCAGAAGCTTTAAACAAAATTCCCCTAATCATAGATGTCAAACTTAGATAAGAACATAAAATCCGCAAAAATTCTTAGTGATATTCCCAGGTCCCTTTCTCTCAGAAACTGAAGTCCCACTCACAGTTTTCTAATTCTCCCTCAGATCTTCCCATTCAGATACCCAGGGACATATTATTCAGTTTACCTTTCCTCCATTTAAAACATACTCGATCCATTATCAGATATAGTTTGATATAAAGTTAAGCCAACTTTACCTGTCTCAAGAGCATTTACATTTTAAATGCAGCTAACATATACACACACTCACGCTTTTAGAACTGTGGGGAAAAACTGAGCTCTAATTAGTTCCTTTGAAATCATAGGCTATATAAAATTGCTTACCACACCCACACAAAAAGATAGGACTGCCAAATTCACTTAAAAACCAAATGCATATGGATGGCGTTTATTTTTAATTTATTATAATTAATGTGAAAAGTAACGGTCTCTGGGAACATTAATTTTCAATATGATGCCAACTGGAACTCAGAAAATTTATAAACAGAAAATTTAAGTTTCCTGGGAATCCTATAGGTGGTTACTACCCTAAATAACACCTTTTTCAATTTAATTAAATGTTATTTAACAATGCCAAAACGGAGTTGTTATTTACATAATGTATGATTGTACTAAGGACAAATCATGTTATCTTCAGCACACACACAAAAAAATATGGCTATGTTATCTTGAGCAAGCTACCATTAGCCTTCTTTTATATACAATTGTTCTCACTTGTAAATGGGAATATTGGGACCTACATCATTACGATATAATAAAGACTAAGTTAGTTAATTTATGTAAATCATATAACAGCTGATTGTCCATAATAAGTGGTGTTAACTATTGTTATTACATGTCCTCAAGGTATTATAGAACATGTAGACAGGTATTATCTTAATTTCATTTGGAGTAACAATAAATCTTACTATTAACACTCTTTTAAATGTTTTTACTATCAATTTTTTTAAAGTCTTTCTAAGAGTCAAAGTGATGACAGAAGTGATGAGTTCTAAGAAGAGGCTGATTCTAATCCAGCTTTTAATTGACTGTGAATTTTCCTGAGGTCTAAAGACCAGTTTGTGAAATAGCCAAGTCATTCTTAAGTTTGTGTATGTTTTAAAATATAGTTTTAATTCAATGAAAAAAGTATTAGTGAAATAAACATACATTTTATGTAAGTGAACACTTCTTTAAATACTTCTCCAAAGTCCATCTGAGGAAATGGTAGGGCTAATGTTCAGACAATGAGTATAATATAGCATAATAAATGCTATATTGGTTAAACAGCAATGTTAATGCCAGACCAGGTTCAAATTCAATTAAACTCAGCTCTAATGTAGAAAGCCTTTTGTGAGCAGTTATTAGTTAAAATGAATTCTTTTATTACCTTAGTAAATTGCCAAATGGCTGGAATAAAGCCACCCAAATAACATTTAATTTTAAATTGAATAGAGTGAGATTTCACAATATAAAAACAGAATAAAAAGGAATAGATTTCAAATAAATGTATTTATATTCTTATAAATATAAATAGTAAGTGAAAATATTTTTAGTGATATATTTATAAATGATAAATATTTTTGTCCTATTTTATGTTTGAAGATCAATCAAGTTATCAATTAGTTTATCCTTCTTAGCCATATGCCATGTCTTTTCCCATCTTGGCATCATTAGCTATAGAGATTTTGGGTCCAGACATTATTCAGTCATGAGGATTTCCTGATTTGCTGTCTTTAACACGGAGCAGTAAGATTTATCAGTGGAGTGTTGGAGCCTGTCTATGGCCACTGTCATTCCAAGGTTACTCCAGTTTCTTTTCCTCCTCCTCCTTTGGTATGCAAGTACCACTGTGAACTTATGGAATCACCAAAGATGTGAATAAAGTTAGGAGAAAGCAAGATAAAGTGTAGAATAAAAGTAGCTCAGCACTCAATGTGAATACACTAGGAAAGTGAACTTTGTGTTTTTGCATCTAAGTTTCACCCATTATATTTGGAAGCACTAAATGAAATAAAATGAAAAATTATTCTTAATAGGCACTTGTTGGAGGAGAGAAGTTGAGGAATGTTATTGCTATGACCACTACTACTCAGAATACAATGTGCTCTCTTAAGAACTGGTGCTGCTTCCTTTGCTTCAATGGCATTTAAAAAAAAAAAAAAATCAATCTAGAAGTAGCTTATCTCCCTAGGCAGTTTAATTCTATTGTATTTATTTAGGTTTTAAAAGTTCACACTGAAAGGTAAAATGGGATGGGGCGCCTGGTTGGTTCACTCAGTTAGGTGGTTCACTCACATCATGATCTTACAGTTCATAGGTTTGAGCTCCATGTCGACAGCACAGAGCCTGCTTGGGATTCTCTCCCCCCCTCTCTCTGCTCCCCCTGCTTTCGCCTCAGAATACATAAACTTTTTTTTTTTTTTTTAAGTTAAAATGGCTTATTTTCCCATTGTTACTTTTTGATCTTAATATACCTATTTATTTATACTTTTCTTTCCAAATAAACGTTCGTGTTTTAGCTTCTGGCTTCAGATGACTTTCGGTAGGCAGAAACTGAGAAACCACTGACGAGCTGGCAGGAAACTGCCCTGTGAGCAGGGATCAGAGTTTGAGCAAAGTGAGAAGTACTTTCAGACAGGTGAACTAGGACAGAGCACAAACCATCTAGAATATTAGCAGAAGATGAAATGCAGGCTTGCTTTCCTAAATCAAAATAAAGCTAGAAATACACAGAGTAGTGTGATGGGTTCAGATGAGAGAATTGACTAAAAAGCAAAGATACGGTCCAATTCTCCCAGCACCACTTGTTAAAGAGACTGCCTTTTTTCCATCGGATACTCTCTCCTGCTTTGTCAAAGATTAGTCAGCCATGCATTTGTGGGTCCAATTCTGGATCTCTATTCTATTCCATTGGTCTATGTGTCTGTTTTTGTGCCAATACCATACTGTCTTGATAATTACAGCTTTGTAGTAGAGGCTAAAGTCTGGGATTGTGATGCTTCCTGCTTTGGTTTTCTTCTTTAATATTATTTTGGCTATTTGGGGTCTTTTGTGGTTCCGTACAAATTTAGGATTGTTTGCTTGAACTTAGAGAAGAATTCTGGTGCAATTTTGATTGGGGTGCATTGAATGTGTAGATTGCTTTGGGTACTATTGACATTTTAACAATATTTATTCTTCCAATCCATGAAGAATGAAACTAGACCACTTCTTACACCATATACAAAAATAAACTCAAAATGGATGAAGGACCCTAATGTGAGAAAGGAAAGCATCAAAACCCTAGAGGAGAAAGCAGGAAAAAACCTCTTTGAGTCAACTGCAGCAATTTCTTACTGGACACATCTCCAAAGGCAAGAGAATTAAAAGCAAAAGTGAACTAGTGGGACCTCATGAAGATAAAAAGCTCCTGCACAGCAAAGGAAACAATCAACAAACCAAAAGGCAACTGATGGAATGGGAAATATATTTGCAAATGACATATCGGATAAAGGGCTAGTGCCTAAACTCTATAAAGAGCTCACCAAACTCCACACCTGAAAAACAAATAATTCAGTGAAAAAAGGACAGAAGACATGAATAGACACTTTTCTAAAGAAGACATCCAGATGGCCAACAGGCACATGAAAAGATGCTCAACGTCACTCCTCATCAGGGAAATACAAATCAAAACCACACTGAGATACCACCTCATGCCAGTCAGAGTGGCTAAAATGAGCAAATCAGGAGACTATAGATGCTGGAGAGGATGTGGAGAAACGGGAACCCTCTTGCATGGTTGGTGGGAATGCAAACTGGTACAGCCGCTCTGGAAAACAGCATGGAGGTTCCTCAAAAAATTAAATAGAACTACCCTATGACCCAGCAATAGCACTGCTAGGAATTTACCAAAGGGATACAGGAGTGCTGATGCACAGGGGCACTTGTACCCCAATGTTTACAGCAGCACTCTCAACAATAGCCAAATTATGGAAAGAGCCTAAATGTCCATCAACTGGTCAATGGATAAAGAAGATGCGGTTTATACATACAATGGAATACTACTTGGCAATGAGAAAGAATGAAATCCGGCCATTCGCAGCAATGTGGATGGAACTGGAGGGTATTAAGCTAAGTGAAATAAGTCAGGCAGAGAAAGACAGGTACCAGATGTTTTCACTCATATGTGGACCCTGAGAAACTTAACAGAGACCATGGGGGAGGGGAAGGAGGGAAAAAAAAAGTGAGAGAGGGAGGGAGGCAAAACATAAGAGACTCTTAAAAACTGAGAACAGGGGCGCCTGGGTGGCGCAGTCGGTTAAGCGTCCGACTTCAGCCAGGTCACGATCTCGCGGTCCGGGAGTTCCAGCCCCGCGTCAGGCTCTGAGCTGGTGGCTCAGAGCCTGGAGCCTGTTTCCGATTCTGTGTCTCCCTCTCTCTCTGCCCCTCCCCCGTTCATGCTCTGTCTCTCTCTGTCCCAAAAATAAATAAATGTTGAAAAAAAAAAAAAAAACTGAGAACAAACTGAGGGTTGATGGGGGGTGAGGGGGAGAGGGGAAGGTGGGTGATGGGCATTGAGGAGGGCACCTGTTGGGATAAACACTGGGTGTTGTATGGAAACCAACTTAACAATAAATTATATTTAACAATAATAAAACAAACAAAAAAAAAAAGGAACTTATGACCTAGAATGTACTTATATGAATAATTCAATTACATTCAAAATCTCACTACTATTTCTGCATCAACATTTTGGCAGTATTGCCTCTCTAACTAATGTATTATATTTGTGAAAGACACAGGTTTTTTGTTTTGGTTTGGTTTTGTATGGTAGTAAAACAAAGAGAAATAAAGATACAAATAACAACAACAAACATCTTGACTTAGGCAGCTAGAAGTCTCAACAAACTTGAATAATTCCAAGATAGCCAAAGCATTTTATGATTTTTGTTTTACACTTTTTAAAAAACAATTCTTCACTAATAGCTTCAGTGCAATAGAGAATATTGGATTAGCATGACCCGAGTTTGTTTCTGGAATCACTCTTCATAGTAGTGACCAAAGTGGACAAGTAGATTATTTCAGAGATATTCGTGTTTGCCTCACTCACAATGAACAAAGTTAGCAATTTCCATGCTTTCTTCCTTTACAAGCAAACAACCTACCCCCGATAGTACTACAGTCAAGAACTAGTTTTTGCTTCAAAGACAGGGGCTGCTAAAAGAGTTTACCAACAATGTGGAAAGTTTACTTTGTGTATGGGGCTGCAGAGCTAGCCAGGAACTATTTGTTTGATGGTCAAAGTCAAGAAACTGAATTCAAGTAGAACTCAGGAGATCACTTCCGGTGATGGCAATCTGGGTTTGAATTACACTTGATCCATCAACCAATGCTGATAAAGCACACATCTCTGGGGTAGAACATAGAATAATAAAAGAAGGTCAGAAGGTTCTCCATAACCTTGCAAAAGCCAACACTTTTAACACTTGTAAGATCACCCTCTCACCAGAGAACAGTGTTTCTGCATTCAGCACAGAGCTATAAAGGGGATTAGAAGTACTCCTTAAAACGTTCAACAGCCTCAGCAGCAAAATTGTCGTGCTTAAGTCCTGTTATTTGGAGAACAGGTATTTTTATGCCTTAGCAAGCTTTACATTTTATTTCACTTTTGAGAGTCACGGATGCTAAGGTTTTAATGAAAATTTCTTTTGCAAAAGTGACAATATGTATGTTCCCCCCCACCACACCCCACCCTCCAGGGAAAGGCCTCTTGTTTTAGTGCTAGAACTCCAGTATAGAATATGATGCTTGGTGAGAAATCCATCATTTAAAGTAATAAAGGAGCGTTTCAGGAAGGATCAAGAGGAAAATAAACTATCAGCAACAAAGTTTTAAGTTGCAATTTAAGGTGATCAGCAAACAGGAACTTGCTTGAAAGGAAGGCTACTGCTCTGCGTATGTTTTTGTCATTTGCAAAAGCTAAAAAATCTGCCAAAGCCAAGTGGTTTTGGCCGCCTGCAATCTTTCTATATAGCATGCTGTGCTCAGTTATGTTCAGTGACTAAAAGCAATAATGTTTTGATTCTAGACTAATATGTCTAGGTCTGCAATTGATTGTAAGCCACTTTATGAGACAGTCTGAAATCTTTCCTGTGTCTACTAGTCTTGATGAGCCCCTTAGCAAAATAAATTAGCAATCTTGAAGCTTTTCCTCCCTACTTTCCTATTGCCAAGACTTTCTAAATAAACCCTCTGTATTTTCCTCCCCCGCGTGACTCACAGGTGGGGTTGCAATTCAGAGTTGCTGCTGTTTAATTTGGGTTTAGGTGTTTTAGGTGCTCATGCAGTTCTCAGCAATATCTTCTCATTTGTACTTGCTTGACCCGATTTGATTCCATTTTTATTTTCTTAAAGCTCAGAGGTAGGCTATAAATGTCAAAAATTAATCTCTGACCAGTACAACCTCAAAGGACCTTTTCTATCTTAACGGCCCAGAAAGCAATTTTCTCTCAACTAATTTGTAACTCTTTATTAACTAAATATTAATATTATTCTAGACTAAGGCAATCTTTTTTTAAGTTGCTGAAAAGTCAAATGTTATGCGATAGGTAAGACTAGTGTACTTGAATGATTGCTGTTATGTCAAATACTGCTGTTTATGGTGGAAAACATAGATTTTCCTCTAGAGCATTGCAAGCTGATCAGTGGTGAATTGACTGATCCAGTGGCAGAACCCCTGTGGTATTCAAATACCAGTTGCCACACTTAGTGGCAGCATCAGCTCATGCTACCTTGGTTTGCCAATATAACACCGTGGATCTTAAATGGAAACAGCAGTGAAAAGCTGATTCAATCTAAGGCCACTCTTCCGAGACTGTCGATAAAGGAGTCCACAAATGCTAAATGTCACCTTGGGTTAGGACTGAGGACAGCTGCTCTCTCTAAAGGAGATGCTGATCAACACATTTGCCCCAGGTCATGGGACAGATACACTAACTTCAATTTGCTTTTGGCATATCTGTACACTATTAATTATAAGCAAAGAATATAGTCTATTGTTAATATTGAAAATGAGGGATTTCAAAATAAGTAAAGGCTTTGAGGAAATGATATAATCATGGCTAATTTCAAAATAAGTAAAGGCTTTAAAGAAAGGATACAATCATGGCTAATGTTAAAACAAAGGTATGACTGATCTGGCTCCTTTTGGGAGACATAGGGGACAGTTTTAGCCTCTTTACCTAAGAGTAAAGAAGATGGGAGGTAAAATAGAAAGAAGGTAAACAAATATATGCTGATATTATCATCCCGTCAGGGCTACACATAGGAAATGGATGCTGCGGCCAAGGATGAAGTACAAAGAGATACAGTCTAAGAAGTTATCAGAGCTTGTAAATCATAAGCCCAGCCATGCATCTTGGGGGTGGAGGTGAATGGTCAGAGGACAGAGTGTTACTGGAGCTTTTCAGTTACTGCTGAGGGCCGATTCTCCTTTTCCTCCCTCAATCTCAGGCCGATTGGCACTCTTTTCATGTCCTAGCTCTCTGGCTGTTCTTTCTCCTAACTTGACTTCCTTGGGGATAGCTTAACCCATCCATCTCAGATACACTTTTACCTAATGTGTTCAGACTAGTGTGTGGCACTAACTATACATTCAAAGGGAAAATAAAATCTTTTTTTTTTTTTTTGAAGTTTTTATGTATTTTTGAGAGACAGAGACAGAGTGCAAGCAGTGGTGGGGCAGAGAGAGAGGGAGACAAAGAATCCGAAACAGGCTCCAGGCTCTGAGCTGACATCACAGAGCCCGACATGAGGCTCGAACTCATGAAATGCGAGATCATGACCTGAGCTGAAGTCAGACACTTAACTGAGCCACCCAGGTGGCCCAAGGGAGAATAAAATCTTTGTGGCCTCAGTCTCAGATTCCATATAGGGATGATCTTGCACACCTGTAGCACTTCTAACATTTGTGACAATTTTATCTGTGCCCTCAGGTACTCAATGACATTTATTAAAACATTTTTTCAACCTCATGGTGTGGCTGAGACTTGGGATCCAAAGCACCGAGTTGTGGAAAAAGAAATGTCCAAAATGCCACAACTGTGTTGTATCTGTTGTAGTATAGTGTGTGGGGTCCGAGATAAGAGAAAGAACACTTCTTTTGATATTCAAAACATTAGTCTGGGTACAAGCTACCTCCAGCAGAGTAGAGGAATAGGAGAGTGACCCATGATAAGAAATGATCAAATATTTCCAATTGTGTCAATTACTTCTAGAAAAAGGAAAAATTCAACAATTTATCTTATTAGAAAGAAGTTGAGGGAGGGGCGCACAGTAAAAAGATAAAAAAAACACCCAAAAGGTGAATTTGGTCAATGACTTAAAGACTAAGTATATTTAGAATTTTCAATGATAGAAAAAAAGTATTGGGTATTTTGCCTAGGGGACTAAAGAAATTAAGGCAACTTTAATCAAAGTTCAAAAGTAAGTTTAATTAAAATAATATAAACTATCCTTTCCAAGATTTTCTTTAGCTTTTGAGTCAACATCAGTCATCCTTGCAGCATATTACCTCAGGCAGACATTACTATTATTTCTAACATTAAATCTAGTGGTACAAGGGTATACAGGTATAATTGGAGGAGTTGAGTAGTTTTTAAGATAGATTTAAGGGCAACAGTTTACTAACCTAAACTTAATCCTACATTTCTCTTTGCTCTGTTTCTTGGCACTCTTTAATTTTAGTGTAGTGTTTGAAAATTCATCTAGCCTTACCAGTGATTCTGTGTTAAGAGAAGGAATTGGAAAGTAATAAACTATGTGAGCCAGAAACATGTAATAGGGTTCCAACTCAGCAGTTGGCTAATCCTAAGGTCTCAGACCAGTCACTTCGCTTCTGTGGGCTTTGCTCATTCATAAAAGGCTAAGGACCACGCCAATGTTTTCAAGCATTTAGCAACATATGTCTACACCATGGTATAAGAGACCCAATGGTTTCAGAAGGAAGAAAAATAAGAAGTAAGCCAAAAATAACCAAAATAATGAAAGGCAAGTTCTTTATTATCTCACATAAAATTTACATTTATCTCTTCAATATATTGGAGTATGAAAATAAAGTGTTTCATATCACCTCTATAAAAAAAAAAAAACAAACACAAAACCCTGAAATCTTTTTTCCCTCCAATGCTGAACAAGTAATTTTAGAGATTTGTGCTAGGGGAAAGAGAGCTATGACCAAAAATCAGGGCAGTGTTAAGTTCCCTACTCTTCTCTGTAGTACATTTTTTTTTAGAACCTTGGTTTACATACATGCATGAAACAGGCAACAGCAATGCTATTTAAAAAGTGTGTTGTAAACTATTTCACTGCAGAGAGAGGATGTGAATAGAGGGGGGAAATGTACGGTAGAACATTTCCAGAACTACTGTTGTTGGCAATTTTAAGTTGTTTCTTACTGAATGGCAAGACTGCTTGTTATTCAGTGGACACAAACTGTCTCAAATCTGTCACCCTATACTTTTCACTGCTCTGTTTATTAAGTATTTCATTCAAAGACTTTTTTTTCCAGTATGGAAAGATGGCTAATTACATTTTTCCCTATTTTCCCATCATTACTAACCATAATCACATACAAATGGCTAGTGTCCTGTGACTTAGAATATACGTGACCTCATCACCTAGCTCTCAAGCTTCATTTCCAATGCTGTCGATCATTGTCACAATGTTTGGCTTCAAGTTGTTGATTTATTTGCAGTTGGCTTGAAAAAATACTTACCAAATGAGCCAGTTTTTATCATGAACTATAAATTTGTTGATTCAGGGTTGTAAATACTTATATTCCTCCCTTCTCCCATACGCATAGTAATAAATCGATGGTGAGTTGGAATACTGTTTTCAGTACATTTCTCTTGCTTGGTAATTCATATCTGTGAACTTACAGTTTAATTATCGCATTAAGTCATTGAAAGAAAATCAAGTGGATACTCTTTTGACACATTCTCTCCAGTGAGGCTACATTAGTTGTTCAGGCATTCAGGGTATAGACTGGCTATCGCTCCCAGAATTTTCCTTCTGATAGAACTGTACCCATCTATATACAAGGTTACACTATTTTTTAAAGTCATTCTTACAAAAAAAAAAAATCTACTTGAATATTTGATCAGACTCCTAAGTTATTTTGATCATAAAGACACATTTGTTACATTGTTAACTTCTACCCTGTCATCGCTCTAAGATAAAGAATGAAATTAACTTATGAGGCACATTAATATGCATTCTTTGATTGTGTTATTTGAAAGAACTTTTTTTTGTTAAGCTTAGCTGCCTCTTTGTTTCCATTCCAACTCTATTCAATCATGCACATGGCATCTGTCTATACCCAACATTTACCTATTATACTTCACAACCCAAGAGGATGCTGAAACTGACTGTAGATTAATCTTCAAGGGTATGTTTCTTGTTAATGTTTTATCATGTTTATTTACCAAAAATAATTATCTTGTGCTTTTAATCCAAAATTTGCATAATTTTTAAACATGACAAAATAATCTATCATGTCATTATTGATCTTATATTTTATTCTTAAATAAGTTTCCAAGTACTCCTATATTTAAATAGTTATTACTTAGTATTCATTCACTAATAATGATTGAGTTATTGCTATTGGGCTCCTAACAATCAGGCAGACTATAAAAAGTCCCCAGGACAAGATCAAAATAAGCTAGAATCCTTTAAGATATTAGATTTCCTGTACTTCAATATGTTGCATATTCTCATTTCAATCTATAAAGTTACTGTTTTTAATCTGGATCAATGTATACCACTTAATATAAAACCATATTTTTCCATTTTAGATAACACAATTTAGAGATAATTCTTTAAAATACTATTTTTCCCCTTCAAAGTCAGTGAACTCTGTTCCTCAGGAAAAGTAAGCAAAACCATACATGTGTTCAAAATAAATTACCTGGCAAAACTATGATGAAAATACTGAACTGATCTGAGATTACCAAATTTTCGTGGCTGCAAACAAATTGTGAAAAATCGCTGACATAGTGCAAAATACCCTTTCCCTCTATATGGCTGTCTGCTGAGTCAACCACATCTTCCATCCAGACCATCAACACAACAACCAAACCAGACTTGCCATCTTTCTGTTCCAGCAGACCAGCCACAGGTCCTAGTGTGCTGCCGCCCTGAGGAATCTACTCCTGTGGTTTTACTTGCATTAAAAAAAAAAAAAAAAAAAGCTCTCCCTTTAATTTTTAAGTAAAACTCAAAGTTTCTGGAGAATACCCAGATGTCTCATGTAGGCTGTACAATAATTAGACATCTTTGGTACCTGCCTATTTACATCACATTAGTACAAGCAATTTATACTTAGCTGGTTGTGTATGTGTTTATTTTATTCCTGATCTTTACCACTTTCTCTTTAGAGCAATGCATGTTCATTATAACTGGTAAAAACAATGTAAAAAATGTATGTTGCAGAGATGCAAATTTTCATAACTCTTTGGGTTCATTTGGATATAACTGTGTAATTAAGGAACATTCTCCAGGATCATTTATAAACAGTATCCTAACCCAAATGAAGTATTTATGAATAAACAGAGACTAAATTGAAAAGGTAAACTAAATAGTTTGGGATAGCTAGGTTTCTTTTATGTGAAGGGTAGCCTTGATTTTTTTAAAATATATTTTAAAAGCTGTTTCTTAAAAGTATTATTTAAATGCCCTGCTGAAAAATGTATTCACTTGGGGGGGGTGGGAGGAAGGGGAGGGTTGGTGATGGGTATTGAAGAGGGCATCTTTTGGGATGAGCACTGGGTGTTGTATGGAAACCAATTTGACAATAAATTTCATATATTAAAAAAAAAAGAAAAATGTATTCACAAAAAATGATAGGACTCTCGAATTCTTCTGTAGAGAAACTATCTTTTTCTCTTAGAATTATATTTCATGACCTAATGTCTCTCTTCAAATTATCACCTTCAGGCCATCTGGAAAATTTCCTAATTGACTAAAATATGAATGAGCATGAGAGGCAAACCAAAACACGACAACAAAACAACAACAACAACAACAACAACAACAACAACAGCAACACATTCTTACACCATCCACTTAAAATTCACCAAAAGTGTCAAAAGCCATCAGGCCAAGTGACACAGTAAGTAAGTTTATCTTTGTAAAGCCTCCAGTTATGGCCAGTCCTCATGTTTTCCATTCCAGACAGGAAAAAAAAAAAAAAGATATATACTAACAGAAAACTACATATGACTGTTCCTCTGCCTTAAAATTTTGATAAAATCACCTTTTACCTTTATTTGGAAAGGTAAAGTTTTCTACATAAATTACTTTTTAGAAGCTTTGATTTGCAGGGGTGCCTGGGTGGCTCAGTCAGTTAAGCATCTAACTTTCAATTTCAGCTCAGGTCATAATGTCAATGGTTCCTGGTGTCCAGCCATGCATCTGGCTCTGCACTGACAGCATGGAACCTGCTTGGGATTCTCTCTCTCTCTCTCTCTCTCTCTCTCTCTCTCTCTCTCTCTCTCTCTGCCCCTCCACACCTGGGCACATACTCTTAAAATAAATAACTTAAAAAAAAAAAAAAAAAGGAAGCTTTGATTTGTTATAATTTCTAGTACTATGGAATTCAAGGTAAAAGTAGGCAAACCAAAATCAGGAATTGAATCTTTACATATGAAACGCATGTAAAACTTAGAAGACCAAAAGTCTGAATACTGAAAAGAAATTTTTCACCACACATCATCCTTTAACATTTATCTAGTGCCTGCTCTGTGCCAGACAACAAATAGTTATAATACAGATAATGTCTAAAACTGATAGACACTCCATGTCTAGTGAATTTGGTTAAAGTCACCCTCTGAGCCTGAAAATCCAAGGCTGATACTTTTGCTCTAGTGGCTGTGGAAAGACCAAATATATAGTATTGTTTTTCTAAATAGATAAAATTAAATAAATAAATTAATTAATTAATTAAAACAAAAACAAAACAAACCACAATCCTCAAATATATTAATGTGGAGGAAATGAAGATACTGGGAAATATTTAATTCTTAAACATATAGGGCAGATAGTAAGGAATACAAAAAATAAACCAAATTAAGATTGGAAAGCAAGGACGAGGAGTAATGAAGTGGAAAGAAAATTTCTGGTTTGGAAACAGTCATGGCATTCAGGCTATTAAATGTCACCAGTGTAGTTGATCTTTCCTTCTAACCATTTTTTAGTTAGGAGAAACTGTTTTCCCTAAGTATCAAAGAAAGTCAGGGACAAGAAAAGAATCAGGAAATGGGGAGATGTCAATGACTGCCATGGGTTAAGTGAAAATGAGCATTAGAATTAAACTCTACCCCTTTCTCAAGGAGTTGAAAGCTGAAACAAAGAGGGTGAGGGGCTTTTGACATTTGACATAGTGCCAAAGTAACAATGTCTGGGATAAGGTAGACCAAGTATCTCTCAACCTAGGTTAAATAAGAGATTGGATTCCTTTGAATTGGAGGTAAAGGAATATTTAGATAAGGAACAATGGATAAAACCTAAGAACTAACGAGAGATTTAAGGTAGATGTCTATTTTGAGTAAGGTCTTAATATTGACTTATAAATATGACCCTGTTAATGACATTTGGGAATATGAAGAATTGACATCGAAGATTCTTTAATAAAGTTGTATTTTAATAATGTACACAGTTGAGCAAGAAATTATGCAAAAGTATCACTAATGGGTTCCTTAATGGAAATACAACTCTTAGAAAAGTATTCAAATTTCAGGCAAAGGACCAACAAATTTGAAATGATTCAAGGAACTGTAACACTGAAACCTCAAGTTTATGCATATAATGCATGAAAGTATAAAATTATAAACTCTTTCTGGGAATTTTCTTTTTTTCATTTAACTTATACAATGACAGGATAGGAGGAGAGTAAAAATGATAAAAAGGAATGGATTTCAGTTTAATTTAGATTGACTATTTTGTCTTGTATTCATCAAAATATTCTGAATTTGTTAAAAAATATGCTTTTGAAAATCACGCATTTGGGGGCGCCTGGGTGGCTCAGTCGGTTGCGCGTCCGACTTCAGCTCAGGTCACGATCTCACAGTCCATGAGTTCGAGCCGCCCCACGTCGAAGAGAAGCTGATGGCTCAGAGCCTGGAGCCTGCTTCCGATTCTGTGTCTCCCTCTCTCTCTGCCCCTCCCCCATTCATGCTCTGTCTCTGTCTCAAAAATAAATAAACGTTAAAAAAAATTAAAAAAAAAAAAGGAAATCATGCATTTGTACTTTTCACATTCAGAAGAGCCCTTCTTTTATAAGTTTATTTATTTATTTTGAGAAAGAACAGCAGGAGTGGGGGAGGGGGGGAGGGAGGGGGAGGGAGAGGGAGAATGAATATCCCAAGCAGCCTCTGTGCTGCCAGGCACTCAGAACCTGAGGGCTTGAACCCATGAAACCATGACCTGAGCTGAAACCAAGAGTTGGTTGCTTAACCGACTGAGCCACCCAGGCACCCCAAGAAGAGCCTTTCTTTTAAATTAAAAAGTTGAATTAAGAGATAAACACTACTAATTTTAAACCAATTATATTTCTAGACAAGATAGGAAGATAATCCCAGCTCTATAAACTCTTCCCCATGCCCTCCCTGTAACATTTTGGGTCTCCTGGTAATAAGTTACAGAAAATTACATATAGTTTAAGAACAGGTATGAAGAAAACTTGACACCTGTATCATAAAATTCATCCCTAAATTGAATTTAAGTAATTGGAAATTCTTGAACTTTGAGTTACCCTTTTAGTTATGTTAGTACATAGAAGTCAGAGTTGGCACTGTTAACACTGCTGGTTAAAGATCAAACGAAAACAAAAATACCCTGCAAATTACTGACAGTCGATCTTAAAGCATTTTTCCATGGGGTTGAATTTAAGGTTTCGTTTTTTGTTTTTTGTTTTTTTTTAACTACAAATCAGCCTCTTAAGAAAAAACTTAGTTTCTTCAAATTTTAGGAGAAATCTTCTGAATTGCCATGTCATTGCAGTAATGATTATCCAAGAAGTAATCTATTCAGTGTGAAATGCTGACTAAAAGGTTATCAGAGGTCAGAATGGTAAACGTTTCAGGAGTTTCATTAATCAAGAGAAAATGTTCATTAAAGTTATTAAAGTGTAGTGATTAATTAAACTTGCAACAAGTAATGAAGAAGAATTTTGAATCTTTTTAAATGTTTACTTTGAGACAGAGTGCGTGCATGCCGCAATCCGGTGGAGGGACAGACACCGGGAGAGAGAACACTAAGCAGGTGTCACACTGTCAATGCAGAGCCCTATCACCCAAACTGTGAGATCATGACCTGAGTTGGTCGGTCACTTAACCAGCTGAGCCACCCAGGCGCCCCAAGAAGAGTTTTGAATTTTATTAGCACTAATGGGGATTTTGCAACTTGGTAAATGATTTTTTGGGTGGGTAAATAAGATTGAAAAAAATAAAAAAGAGTAAGTTTGGAATGTAGACAAGAATATGAATAGTCTCTTTGTGATACAGCAAATGATTTAGAATGGGTTCCCCCCCCCTTTTTTTTTTTTAATTATTTTACTTCTAGAGATTTAGTCTAAGGGCAAATTTGAGGAAACAAGGAATTTAAGCTTTGTTGTCTGCCTACCTGATTTTGAATTTTAACTACTTTCTAAGTATTTGGCATTGATTAATTTGTAAACCACAATGTTGTTATTTTTAATTTGTAAAGTTTCCTCATCTGTAGCAAGGTAGTAATTCTTACTTTGCAAATTGAAGAATCTGTGTGAACTAAGAACATGTAAGTAAAATTCCTAGCTCATAATAGGTGCTCAATAAAAGTTATAACTCTTCTGTACATAGGCTACAATTTATCATTATACAAAGCATAATTTATAAAAAAGAAAAATTTAAAAAGGTAAAGTGTCTAAAGTAAGTATGACTTCTGTACAAGAAAACATTAAATAGTCATTAAAAATCATGTCAGAAAAAATAAATGGCATTGACATATTTTCATGATGTATTGTTAGGTAAAAAAAATGCTGTAAGATATGATCCCAGTATCACTTTAAAAAAATATGAATATACATATGTACAATTGAAAATATATGAACTATAAGTATTTGTAATTATCTCTGGGTAAGAGGGGATTTATTTTAAAAGTTATCCTTATCTTGATTTTCCAAATTATACTTCAATAATGTTACTTTTGTAACAAGAATATATCATAAATGCTATGTTTTTAATTAAGGTTCTGAAATATGAGGCTTCCTATAGTATTCATTTTAGGGAACATGTCAGTTGGTTAATTTGAAATTTTATTCATTCTTTGTGAAGTTATAGTGAATTGGGGTAATATGTGAGGTCAAACGTTGCAATCTATTTCAAACATCATTAGAAGAACAAGTGTGGAAATCGCTCCTGAATAACATCAAACCTTAGTAGATTAATGAATACGTGTTATAAAAGAAAATCTGTAACTACCAAGAGAATACTGAATCAAAAGAAATAAAGTAATATGGCTTATGAAAAAAAAATAAACCCAACCAAATTCAACAAATTTTCCCTTACAGTAGTAACAGAATTAGTGGATAATAAAAACAGTTAAACAAAGCATGTGATGGGATAACTTATGAGGTTTGTTCATAGAATTGGTTCAAAGTTGAAGTGGATGCAATTCTCTACCCCATAAGCTGAAGACGGACAGTAAGAATACATTAAAGTATTTTGAAGAATGCAGAATTATTTGACAGAACTGTCATGTAATGTACTGTACACGATCTGATTCCGTATCTGTATTTGTGATCTAAAATTGGGAAGTAGTATGCTTATAAAAAAGCAGTTTACACTAATTTGAAAAGCCTTACAACTGACAGAGGAAAAAAGTTACCCCTACAAAACTAGTAATATACAAGGAAAATTAAATGATGTAAGGTGTCATTTTCAAAAGGAAGCAGAGAAAAGCAATCATGAAAAAAAAAATGGCTTAGCTTTGAGAAAGGTAATAGCTGTCAATAGGTAATTACTGTATGAACCACACCTGCACAGATGCATCAATACTTAGATTGCTCCTATGAAGTAGGTTTTATTCTCTCCATTTTATTGATGAGGACCCTGAGGAACAGAGAGGTTATATAATTGGCCCAAGGTCACACAGTTAGAGGGAGAGCCAAAATCTGGTCTAACTGGAATACCTCTCATACCAAATTTCTATAGTTCCTTGCATCGTGCAGCAGTAATTGGATACAGGTTTGCAGTATGACTAACTACCTAACCTGCCTACCACGTTTCTACCTTTCCAGTACATCTGAGGAGCTATATTGACTGAGACAACATAATTTAAAGATATTGACATAGACTTGGGATTTCAGTCCTATTAATTCCACCCACAAGATGTGTGGTCTTGGTCAAACCACTTAATTAAAATCTGATGTCAGTTTCTATGTCCCCAAAGTAAAAACAGGATAATTTCTATTCTTCTTTCCAGGTCTAATATGTGATTCTCATCTCAAAGCCATTACTTCATGTACCTTTAAGCAACTTTTAAAATGTATTCTAACTCCTAGAGAAGGGTTATAAAAGAAAAAAAGTTCTGAATTGAATCTGACAAGACACTATGATGTGGGCTGTCCACAGAGACTCCTCACCTTGTGCAAAAACTACCAAGTTGTCATAGTAAGAGAGGCTTGAAGGGGAGGAGCATTGGGCTTTTTCTTTTTCTTGTCTTTTTCTATTTTGAAACTTCTACTCTATGATTTTTCTCCTATAAAACAGTACTTTTAGCACCATATAATAGGGTGAAAGAAAAAGCCCATATTCTAGAGAATAGCAGTATTTTCCAAGAGATGTAACACAGCTTCTGAGGGTGGCATAGCTGGGGGAAAATCTTAGGAAGAGGAACTTGCAAAGAAGAGTGTAGAGATAAAGGAGGTAGGAGCTTGTAAGATAAGGTCACCGCAGCGGCCCTGTGCCTCTCTACCTAGTATTGTGTTCAAGCTGAAGATTCTCACTCACTCTTCAAAAGGGCTAGAACATGAGGCAGTAGCTGGGGCAACTGCCTGTACCTCCTGCTTTCTTCTGAGGCACGTCAGTCCCCTGGGCATGATCGTACCCTCCAAATTTAAGCCTGCCTGGAGTTGGGAGCCTCCACAAAGTTATAATAAAAGAAAAATGCCTAGGGAATGATTATGTTTTTTTTTTTTTCCTTTTCCCTTTTCCCTTTCCTTTTTCTTTTTTTTTCCCAGCAAGCCAAAATCCAAGGCTCTGAAGAAGAATGATAAAATCCAAGTTAAGCTAATTGTTTCTATTGCCCTAAAGTTAAGAAAAACTACAGATATAATCACCATGGAAGTAAATCAGAAAGACTTACAAACTTATTCCTGAAATTTGTCTTTTGTATCCACTTGCTACTCAGAAGTTAATTTGACAGTAGCAATGCAAAGCAGTGGGAAGCAAATTCAATACTTTGGTGTCTCGCTAGCATCACTATTAAAAGGCCATTTGTGGTCGCGATTTTAAATTCACACTTGAAATATTGCATACATACCATTTTTATTTCCCTTTAGACTGGAAAGACCTGTGTTCCCATAGGCTGTTGCAAAGCAACATCCTTGATTGACTATCTGCTCTCATAGGCAACACTTGGCTTAAGAAGTGTTTTCTTTATTTCTAGTCCTTTAAAGAATCATTTCTCTGAATAAATAAATAAATAATCACTTCTCTTCCTGCCTCCCTTCTGTCTGAATTGTCTGGGAAGGGGATGCCAGGAGTACTGTGTCTGCCAACAGGTGGCCAGACACTAGATCAGTCTCTCTCAATAAGCAAGACCCCATCTGCTAGCTGGTGTCTCCATGTGTTTGTTCTGTTTATTAGAGCAGCTGAGCCTCAAACTGGTTTCTTTGTGGGTTTCAGGCAGATGCTTAACAAGGTGAGCCAAAGGGAGTCTGGCCATTAGAAGATGTGTTAAGATGGCCTCAGCTGGAATCACTTTTCTTATGTTTTTCAAATGCCTGCCTACAGCTTCCCCTGGATAGCTTACCACAGGACTTCATTGGGGCATCAACCAGACATAGGGATGATACTTGATATTTTCAACCAAAACACCATACTATTTTTTAGGCTTTGTTTCTTGAGTTTAAAAAGGTTTGGCTACTGTCAATATCCTGGCTTAAGCATAATTGGTTGTGAAGGAGAGTCCTTAGTACAGAGACTTTGACGACAATCACATCTTACCAAGGAAAGCCAATGTAAGTTCATTGAACTATTGTATAAAGAAATCTGGAATCAGAAATCCTAGGTCACAGGGTTAGATGGTCCATTAGTGGTTGTGCATTCTCAGGATGTGGTTTCATTGGTTGGCAATAATTCAAAAGTATGATAGACAAGACGACTGAAGGGGGGGAAATTCACATTTTGTAAAGGTCATTGTGCAGACTGTCTGTGCCAACCCTAAAATAATGATTTAGACTACTTGCATATTTTATGTCAGGTTCAGATATTTTCTTAAAATGAACTTCCATTTCAAAGAGTTCTCCAAGCACATTTTATTCTTTTCATTTTCTATTCCTATTCTGTTCATGCTTGGTGGAGTAACATGAAGGGGAAAAACCAACCCTCTTTCTATAGAAAATCATTAGAAATTCATGTGGGATCCAATCCAGCAAGGGTCTGATAACTAGCAAAGAACAGAGTAGGTCCAAGTCCTGTTCTTTCACAGAATAAGCAGGAAGGTCTGGATGACAGTGTGTGTTAAATAAAAGCATTTTTATTTAATTGAGGTTTGATGTCTAGGGGGCCCCTCCCAGCAGACACAAAGGCAAAACTGTCTCAGGGAACCGTGGGAGGGCATTTGAAAAACATGTGAAGAGCAATCTCCAGCTGAGCCAATTTTTGTCTAACATCATGTGGCTTGGCCAGTTTTGGCTTTCCTAGTAGAATCTGAAGCCCAAGGAACACAGCCTCAGTCTCAGCCACCATGCTGTGAGAAGACGTGGAACAGGGAGCCCGGTGTCCAGATGGGAGAGTCTTCTAATTGTCTGAGTGGGAACCGGGGTCTGGGCACAGAATGTCAGACACATCCTTGCTGGCATCATCATTACTGATTCATGCTGCACAAGGAGTACTGAGGAGCTGCCAAGGGAAAAAGTGGAGCCGTCCGCAGATTTGAATCATATCCGAACACCAGGGAGGAAAAGGAAGAAAGTGCTTTCCTTAAGTACTTGGAAATGCTGCTTTAACTCATTTAATGTCATAATATGTACTTCCTTATCCATGGTTTAAATTTACCCCTTTTTTGCTTTTCCAAACTGGATATTTCTAGCATTCTTCTGTCCCTCCACCCCCAACTGGTTACTATGCCTGTAAAGATTTTATAGGTACAACGTGTGCTTGAAAATGTAAATCCAGCCTTAAACAGTACCACTAAATACAGTTGACTCAAAGTAAACTTGTTTCATTATTAAGGGTGATTTAAAAGGTGATTTATACATGAGCTATGTAGTTTTTAGATTCAGAAATTCTCTTATTCATAGCTGACTGCCTATACTCAGTCACATGAGCTGAAATGGACACTCCTTTCCCAACCATCAAGCTTAGGACCCCTCAACTCTGCAGAAATGGTTTCATGTGGGGAAACCTGGTTTTCCTATGGGTAAGGACTTCTTTTCGATATGTAAATTCTTGTGGAGTGGGTCAAGCATTAAACTAGGAGGTAATAGCTTGTCAGGAGTCAGGAAATAACAACTTGAACACAAGAACCAGATAAAGTCTAGGCATCCCCAAGGAGAACATGGGGATAAAAAAGGAAGGAAGGAACAGGGAATTATGGCACAAAGTGAAAAACAGTCCATTTGCCTAAGGGTCCTCCTTTATTTATTTTCCTTTCTTTAATGTTTGTTTATTTTCAAGAGAGAGACCGAGTGTGAACGGGGGAGGGAGGGGGACGGAGGGGGACGGAGGGGGACGGAGGGGGACGGAGGGGGACGGAGGGGGACGGAGGGGGACGGAGGGGGACGGAGGGGGACGGAGGGGGACGGAGGGGGACGGAGGGGGACGGAGGGGGACGGAGGGGGACGGAGGGGGAGAGAGAGAGATTGATTGAGAGAGATTGAGAGAATGAATCCGAAGCAGGGTCCAGGCTCTGAGCTGTCAGCACAGAGCCCAATATGGGGCTCAAACCCACGAACCACAAGATCATGACTTGAGCTGAAATCGGACACAACAGACTGAGCCACGCAGGCACCCCAGGGTCCTCACTTAATACTAAACAAACCTTTTATCTATAGATTTATGGATGTAGGGTTTTTAAATGAGAGAATAATTCAAAAATCACCTAGAGAACTTCCTCGAATTCAAATTCCCCAGGCCCTAGCTCACAATGACTCGATTTCCAGGGATGGTATTTAGACTGGCTTGAACATTTTGAAAAAGCTTGTAGGAGGCTCAGAAGCACATCCCTAGTTAAGAATAATGTTATAGCTGCTTACTTTTCTTTAGGCCTTACCGGAGGGCCTCCTGTACCCTCTGCAACTCTCCTACTCTCCTCCATGGTTCCTGCTCAATCTATCTCCTACTTAGACATGAACATTTAGGATGTCAGGTGAAAACTACATCATCCATTCTATTCCTCCATACTCTTCTGAATCAGGATAATTCACCTATTCCACCACTACCCCTGTCCACCACCGAAAGCCCTCAGGAAAGGTGTAGGAAAGCATTCACTTATGCTTTCTTAGTAGCCAAGCCCATTATATCTCTGACCAGACACTCAGCCTAACATCCTGGTTTCCATCCTCTGGAGACCAACTATCTAGTTCAAAGTTAGGCTCTACCACTTACCAACTGCATGGTCTAAAACAAGATTAATTAACTCCTCTGAATCTTAGCTCCCTCATCTATGAAATGGAGACACAAACCTCATTAGTCTATTGTGGGAAATAATTACAACATGTAAAGCATTTCAACAGTTTCTGAACATTTTTCTCACATCACGCTTCAGTCTAGATTTTGATTTTTCAGTGGCATTTGGCAATGTCATCTACTCCCCTTTTGAGTCTTTCTACTCCTCTAGTTTCCATGACAACATTATACCCTGGCTCATCTCCAGTATTTCTCATTTTTTATGCACAATGTTTTCCAGGAGAAGGGTTCTCTCACCCATCCAATGTGGTATTCTTTAAGGTAATCTCACCAACTACCTAAATGTTAATGACATTCTCACGTGATGGAGTTGCAGACTCAACTATTCATCTTATTATAGAATATCCAAAACCATGATCTTTTCTCCTAGCTCTGTTCCTATCTTATAATCTATCAGTAAAAGCTGTCAGCTACAATGTTGGGGAATTACCACCAAAAGTATATATGTATTTTTAAATCTGCAACTCTTCTAAAATATAGACATCACCCAGAATCTTAAAATCAAATCTAATGCATTTATAAAAATGTTTTCTTTTTTCACATGGGAGAGACCTGGCCCTTAGTTCATTTAACATGGTGATAAATCCATTACATGATGCTAAAATTAAGGCGAACAAATTTTCATTTGATTCATCAAAAGCCTGGTTCTACCAACTCTTTCTATTTCCGTAAGCTGTAGTATTTTTGGACAAATGCTGTTTAAGCATCATCAACTGAGGTTTTATATTTAGTTCAAGTAGCTTACCCCTGTAACTAATTTCTGCTTGCAGAGTCAATCCACAGAAATAACAGTAAGAAGCACATACACACAAAGATTTCACCAGAGAACAATAGTGAAAAGGTTGGCATAATTTGAAGGGGGAAGGGAAAGGAGAAGGATAACCACAATAGTTTTCCTCAGAAAGTTTAAAATAGAGCAGCCTTTATTATGAGGCAGACGATATTATAGCTCTTGCAGTAGAGATATACATAAAGTTACCTTAACATGTCATTTAGATTACAGGCTCTGAAGACTTGAGTATATAACCTGATTATAAAGTAACTAAAAACAAAAACAAAAAAACCCAAAACTATCAATCATAAAGTGGATTAAGATCAGTGGGAGCAGAGGAAAAAATATTCAAAGTGGCCAATCTTGGACATCACTAACCTCCATTCTATACAAAAAAACCAAGTGTCTCAGATGTTGGTCTCAGAATATTTTATATTCCAGTTCCAGTGGCAAGGCCATCCCTAATATGGATGGTGGGAGCTATAGCCAAATATCCTGATACTTTTGCCAAGACAGTTGTATCAGCCTACGCTTTCCTGAAGCTATTAAATGTTCTATTTTAGCTCCACTTATACGGATTTCAGAGAAACAATCTGCTTAGGATTTGATTTTTCTTCCATAGCAAGAAAATAGTTTGGTCATGAGAACACCATGTTCAAGTTCCCTGAACATTTATAATTATGGCTTAATATTTGATTTTATCATGGTATTCCTGTAAAGGTCTGTCCACAGAAGAGAATGCAGTAGTCCTATAGACTTTCTTTACATAACACAAAATTAACACAGATCCACTGTAGAACCTTAGTTCTTAGCTGAGAGCCTTAGTATCTCTCCCGTGGACTACAGTAACCACCTTCTAGCTTCTTGTCTATAGTCTTACTCCTTCCAATCCATCATTCACAATGTTTTCAAAATGACCTTCTTCAAATGTAAATCTTGTCATTTTATCCACTTGCTTAAATTCCTTTAATGTCTCCCCACAGCCTAAGGAATAAAGTTTAAATTGCTTAGCTGGGCTCAAGGCTCTTCCTGATCCATCTATCGCTTACCTTTCATTTACAGCTCCTGAAATAACTCCCACACCATCATCATTATCTTTCTTGGAGGTTCTCAAAGGTGTTGTGCTTTTTCACAACTTCATGCTTTTGAGCATGCAGTTTGTACTGCTTGAAATGACCTTCCTCTCCTTTCTACTTGCCTAAAAATAGGTCAGCATTCTGGTTTTAGAGTAATAATGAAGACCACTATGAATACTCTACTACCAGACCCTTCTTTTCTCTGTGTCTTTGCTGGATGTGCTGAAATGTACTTACTACTTTGCATACCTATACTTTATATAATTGCATTTACTACTTTGTATATCTGCCTTTATCTGTTTTATTATGCCATACTCTGTTTAGGGACCATGTCTTACTCATCTGGGTAGTCCCAATATTTATCATAATATTTTGCCTACATTAAGCACTCAGTAATTGTTGACTACAATAACCAGGGAGGTTGTCAATTAGATCTTGAAAAGAAAAAAAAATAACAAAAACCTTTATTAAGTGCTTACTATAAGCCAAAGGCATTACTGAATACATTTTAATTAACTGATGAATTAATCTCTAGATTATCTGGGCGGAGAGTGGACAGGAAGAAATAAATACGGTGAAAAAAAATTCTAATAATATAATCAACTATGGGAATCTGGTAAACTGAAATATACACTAACAAGAAGAGCAATAAATTTAATTAAATGAAAATATTTAAGCTATATAAATTGTAGATTCATTATTCTATATTTAGCAGTTATATTTATCTTCACACCAGAATCTCTTTCCATACAAAACATATTTAAAACCTTCTATTAAAAACAGAGCAAGAGAGAAGGAAAAAAAGATATTTAAGGAAAACAGTTAAAAGGTAATTTCTGTTGTCAGTGTACTTTATCTTAGCAATTATTTTTAATGAGATCATGATTTTATTTTATTTTTAAAATGGCATTTACTTTTCTTTTGGTTTCCGGGCATTCGTGTTTGTGATGCATTTCAGTTCTTCTGTTTTTTAAAATATTTCTTAAGGGCCCCTCTGCCTATCTCCTTGGCATTGTGAAATGCTCCTGAGAGCTGTTTGGATGATAACAAGTACTCCAAACTGCAGGTGAATGGGCCTTAGAATTGCACAAACAGCAAAGGAAAGCATTTTATAATAACAAAGATACAGACTGGGGAGTCCTTATGAATATGTTATTAAGCACCTGCAGCCCAGTTCCTAAACTGGAGCTGTTTTGAAAAGGATGGATGCTAACTTTTGGCCAGAATTGAGGTCTATAGAGAAACTGTGGGTGTTTGCTCTTTACAACTAAATTAACTTAAATTACTGCAAATGAAATATGTTACTGTCCCCCAACACCCATTTGAATGTTGAAATCTCATCACATACCTGATTCTATTCTAATCATACACCTTTATAGGTATGAAAGGTTTTGACCTTGGAGAAGCATTAAAAATCACTTTCCATGCTAAGAGTGCTAAGGGTTGTTTAAGAAATGAAAATGATCCATCTGAAAGACAAAGCATAACACACAGATGTGTTGCTATCTCCACTTAGATCTATGGGTGTAGCAATGAAATACAGGTAGGATAAGGCAGGAATAGGTAAAATACTCGGAAGTCAGAGTGGAAATACCATTACCAGAAGATAGTAAAGGGGAATTTGCCCAGTTTCTCAGAGCCCATAAAAGGAAGTCTACGTAAGACATTAGGAGAAAGTTTGTGAGTAGGATCCATAGAATATTTTCCAGTTAAAAGATGGAGCTCTACACAAATCAAGGCAAGGATTAAAGTAGGATCAGAATTGAAAGAGTTGTTTTTGAATAAATGATTTCAAAACTTGAAGGAATGCAGTTTAGAGAAAGGATTTAGTGCTAGCACTCTACTGTCTTTCAGTGGGAAATAAAATTGGACCATTATTACTATATTATTAATCCTATTAGAATTTCATATAGCAGAATATTCAGCGAGGTAGAATTTTTTGTTTCCTTCTGCAGAATTTGACTTATTAGGGGTTGAGTAAATATTGATATGTTTAGAAACCCTAAGTCGCATTCCAAAGTTCTAGAATGCTAGCTGAAGCTGCAGGTCAGCAGGATCCAGACTCAGTTGCTGTGAAGTCCAAAATGGAACTAAAAACAAGAGCAGTTTGAAAAGAATGTTAACTTTCAACCAGAATTCAGGTCTGTAGAGAAATGTTTTGTTTTGTTTAATCAAATTATATGATGGAAGAAACAGATAGCAGCTACGTATGGACTCACATGCCAAGCAAAGATTGAGAGAGAGAGAGCAGGGCATCTGGGTTTATGGCACTGGAGACATGGGGAAGGCTCCTCACTCAGCCTCTCTAGGGGTAGGCTGTTCCTGAAACAGAGACTTAGTAAGATGATTTAAAGAACAGAACCCTAGAAACCTACACATAGTGGGCATTGCCCAGGCTGAGTATAAAACCATCTCCTTCCCTGCATAATGCCTCTTGATGGGGTTGTAATATGCACTAGTGACAATGGCACTGAATGGAGTTCATGAAGGATCTTATAGGTTGAGTTTTGTTTCACAGGAAAATATTTTGAAGTCTTAACCCTCACACCTGTGAATGTGATCTTATTTGGAAATTGATCTTTATAGATGTAATCAAGTTAAGATAAAATAATTAGGATGAGACCTAATCCAATATACTGATGTCTTTATAAGAGGGAAATTTGGACTCAGAGACACACAGAAAGGAGATCATGTGAAGACACAAAGGGAAGGAGGCCATATGAATAGGAAAGCTGAGATTGGAGTTATGCTGCCATAATCTAAGGCACATCTGGGGCTACTAGAAGCTGGAAGAGGTAAGGAGGTTCCTTTCTTAACTTTGGAGGAATGTGGACCTGCCAACACCTTGATTTCAGACTGTAACCTCGAGAAGTGTGAGGTTATAAATTTCTGTTGTTTTAAGACACCCAGTTTGTAGTACTTTGCTATGGCAGCAGCAGAAAACGAATCCAGATGCCAATATCATCATAGGATCAACAGCAACTCACTACAGTGGCAACAGTAGAGCTCAGTAAAGAAAGCTCTTTGAACTTTGAACTTCCCAGCAATCATTTGCATCAGCTCTCCTGGGAATATTAGATAGCAGTTAAAGCATCTGCCTTCTTCAAAGGGAACTCCTATTAATTCCAGTGACACCAGAGGAGGCCTGATAATTATCGTAGGAGGGATGACCCCAAGGAGGAGAGACAACATTCTTTCTAATAAAGAAACAAGATGCAGAATAGAAACGGCTTGGAAAGGGTATTTAGATTTCCTCTGGGTCTCAGATTGGTGAAGTCTTCAACCAAATCTTACCAAAAGGCCACGCTTCTCTTAGGAAGGGAGGGAACCATGTTCTCCAAGGTGGATAGACTTTTCTGGTTGCAGAAGTTGTCACTAGCCCAGCTATGGCTTACTAATAAGGACTTGATGCTTCTTAGGATAGAGCTTCTTAAACAAGAGCCACAAAAAAATCCCTCATTGGGGGCTCTGGGAGTTGGTCTTAAAATAGAAAATACAGTTTCAACTTCAAGAAAGACAATAAATGTTTGCCTTAAAGGAGGAAAATGCATGTAATTGGGCTGGTAGGCACTCAGGTTGATCTAATTTACTCTGCCATGGTATAAGAAAACCAACAGCTTGGGAGTACATAGTTTTTAGGCAACTTGAATTTGTCTCATGCTTTCTCACATTCATAATACAATATATCAATAGTAAATCATGTCAGAGTTCTTCTGGCTGATGCTGATGATGCTCTAGTTATTGACAGTGGCTCACATTAAGTCATTCTGAGAAGCTAACTTTCTTCCAGTGCTTCACTAAGACTCTTTAGTGGGAGGCACCTATTTTAAAATCTCAGTTCCATTTATTTCCCACAGGGAACCCACTGCTTTGGATTATAATGATAAAGGACTTGCTGTCCTCTTAATGTATTTGAGCTAGATTTCATATCCCTGGTTAGTTCCTTCAGGCTCTAAAATTCAATTAGAAGAATTACTGTATTTTTTTAACCAGTTGATCCTTTCTTACAAAGACACACATAATTTCCAGGAAGGAAAAGTTATATTGTGTAAAATATTACCCCAAAATCACTACTCATTTTAGGAAATACAAAGTTACACTATATTTTATGTGTATGTATATATATATATATATATATATATATATATATATATATATATATATATATATATATATAAATGGGGGCATTACAGATTTCTACATTAGCCCTGGAATTGAGTATGTAAAAAATGGTAAAAGAAAAAAAAAGTTAAACTATGCTAAATTAAGCCAAATTGTCTCACAACTGGCAAGTCTTTATTTCTGGCTGTCCTATTCTTCCAATAACAGAGACCTACTTTTAACATATATAAAAATATCAATACTTTAATCACCAAGTGAAATCAGAACACTGATTTCATTTGTATATCATATTATAAACCCTCCCCCCGACCATGCAGACCTCTGTGTATCAGCTAGACAGATTTTACACCACACAACTCCAGTGCACATTCTTATCACAGTCAGTAAAAACAGTATCACTTTCTGTGGGAGTGACACAAACACCCCACAGGCAGGATGCAGTGGCCTTCTGAAATACATAGCTGGACATAGAGGAAAATAAGACTGATGACTCTTACATTTTTTTCAGAACTGATTAATTTTATGACACACTTTCTAAGTTAAGAAGCTATATCCTATTCTAAAAACAGAGTTTAGTTTTATAGAAAACACCACTGCTAACCAGGACAAGACTCAACAGTTCAACTTCTCATTTTTTATTCCTCATAAGCAGTCTCATAAAACTGCTAATTGGCTACAGCTACAAAAACTATACAGAAAAATACTGAAATATTCCCTTTTGCCTTATACAATCCTTTTCAATGATAGGATTAGGAAATGCCTACATTTGTGTAAAAGAAAACAAAATATGAAAAACTAGGGTCTGCTTTTTTCCCCCCATTTTAAAACAAGTTTTTTTTTCCAATTTAAAAGAAACTACAACATATAGTTTTTATTACAGATACATCCACACAGAAACATGCACACTCACATAGATGGTGAGAATGTAAATAAATGTCTACTTCTTACTCAGACCTCTGAGGGGCAACAAAACCAAAAAGCTAAAGTAGCACCCATGACCTTGGTTGAAATTGATACAACAACAATTTCAGTATAGAATTCAAATAATTCCCAAATTTTAGATGGTAACTGAAGATAAAGTGATTCAAATTTTTTGCCTTTTTGTTATCTTTTCTTTAAGTGCTAACCAGATTGATAATCTCCTAGGAGGCCGGCAGTGCAATGCTTCTACTTTGCTAAACACTTTATTAAATAAAAGCTCCAGTACAGAAAAACCAAGTAACACCTAAATCCAAAATAAATGGACAAATAAAGACACACAGATACATACCTACTTGAATATGATTTCTCATCATCTTGTTTCAAGTGGCAAATACGTGGATAGTGTTTTGTAGCAACAAGTGTGGCACTGTGGAAAGAACATGGACTCCAGAGAGAGTCGGTACTGGGTTTCCATTCTGATTCACATCTGTATCACCCGTGAGACCCCCTCAGCAAATAACTTAGCCTATCTAGACATCAGTTTCATTATCTAACAACTGAGATAAAACACTCCCTTCACTTGTGAGGTTGTTTAAAGAGCATAACACAAGGGGCTCCTGGGGGTGCACTGGCAGCACAGAGCCTGCTTGGGATTCTCTGTCTCCCTTTTTGTGCCCTCCCCATACTTGTGTCTCAGTCTCTCTCAAAATAAATAAACTTAAAAAAATGAACATATTAAAGAGAATATGAAACTTTTCTGGCATTTTTACTATTAATATAAAAGTTTTGATCAATGCTGAAGAATAAAGGATATGCAGCAATTTATTAAAACATGTGCTATAACAAGGGAAAGGCTTATCCCTGGAAAATAACTTACTCACATCCCTGGACTCTACTGAACCCACATTGTTCACCTTCCCAAAGTACATTTTTCTGACTGTGCTTAAACTATATGTCTTTCCTCCTCAAAGCATAGCTCAAGATTCATTTCCTTTATGACATCTGTCCAGACTAAATAGCGTATGAATCAAATCATGATGGTGGGACTCCTAGAACGTATATGAACAATTCATTTTAAAATTCACTGCAAATAAATTTTGAAGAAAGGAATAAAAAGTAAAAAAAAAAAAAAAAAAAGAGAGAGAAATCAGTTTGTGAATACTTGGAAGAGGGGTAGTTGGGCTCCTGAAAAGCATCATTGTTTCATTAATTTTTATCAGGTCAATATAATGCCCTCTCCTTTTTGGTAGTACAACTGCATTGGTAGATCATGAAAATCACATATTGTTCTATTTTCACTTTAAGATGATACTCAGTAAAGGTTCCCATGAAATCAGAGTGACAAGGTTGATAATGGTTGATTAGTGGCCCTCTTATGGAAGGCTCCCTTAGGAGGCTCATTTCACTGTTTTAAATTTCCATGTAAACAGTTATCAATATACATAATAATGTTGCTGATAATACAGAAAATATGCTGATAAGATTTGCAAATAATAGAACACTAGGGCAATAGGGTACAGAATAAAATAATTATGATTTTGATGAGCACAGGGTGATGTATTGAAGTACTGGATTACTATATTGTACACCTGAAACTAATGTAACATTGTATGTTAACTGGGATTAAAATAAAAAATTAAGGAGAACTAGGATGTTTTTTTAATCCCCAAAACTAGAGAAGCCAAAAATGAGGCTAAACAAAGAAATAAATGTAAATTTTTGCACCTAACTTAAAAAGTATAACAAATGTGAGATTTATACCTGCATAGCTGCAAAACTACATATGGATAGAAATGACTTCCCTCCTGCTCAAATAACAATGACCCTAACTCCATCACAGTTTGCTTAAAAGCACTGAAAATAATTTTGCCGAGCATCCTTTATGTTGGAGAAACCCAGAAGCCAAAAGTTTGTGGAATTGAAGATAAAAGTCTATCCCAAGAAGGAAAACCTCCCTTTATTTGTCCTTGTCACAGCTGAATCACGCTAGAATACTGCCAAAGATTAAACACTAAGTGGAACGAAACACATAGAGGAGCTTTAGGTCAATGACCACAAGTGGATACAGAGTCAAAAACAAAAACAAAAACAAAACCTCTGTCCTAAATACAGAAAGCCACTTGCTGCAAAAAGCTCTTTGGTTACATTATGTATTAAAGTGAAATGTTAAAACCAGTCTAAAAGCTCAATGCCACCAATTGATCAAAAAATGTTTTATCCAATCTAATATTTTGTAATGAATATAAAGAATGATTTGAAGACCACAGAAGAACATTGAAATTACTCAGGTAACATTATCAACATAAAACGGGCTACAAATTCTATGTGACTATGATTGCAATTCTGCTAGAATAGTTTCTCTTTTAGGAGAAACTTTCTAGAAGTATTTTGAAAGGAAATACTCTATAACCTTCAAAAGCCTGTGTTTGGTTGGTTAGCAAGGAGGGACCTTTGTTTTGCTTTCATGTATTTTCCAAATTTCTCTTTGTCAGGAGATGATAACAATAATATGTATTAATTACTATTGATACATACTATATTTGTTGCTCTACTTGCATTATCTCACCCAAAGAGATCATGAACTAGTTCTTTTATAGTTAGGGAAATTGAGATGCATGAACCCATCTAGGTTAATGATTGTACACATTCAATATTATTCAATATTATTAGTAATACCTAGTAGTGACTCTTGGATTCACAATCTGTTTACCTCTAAAGTTTAAATTCTTAATCTTATTATTTTTTTTTTTTAATCTTAGAGCATGTGAGCCAGAGAGGGGCAGTGAGAGGAGACAAGATTAAGCAGGCTCCAAACATGGGGCTCAATTTCATGACCCTGGAATTGTGACCTGAGCTGAAACCAAGAGTCTGATGCCCAACCAACTGAGCCACCCATGTGCCCCAATCACTTTCCAGTAAGAACACACAGCATAGTTCAGTTTACAGGTCAAAGTATCTTATGATTCTATGGCTCATTTACAACTAAGAGCTTAAAGTATCTCTGTCCTACATTTCACACGCTGAGTGAGCTAGACAGAATCTATTCCCAAAGTACCAACACAATTTTAACAGTGTGACCTTGGGGAAAATTATAACACATCATTGAACTTTAATTCCTTATCTGGAAACAAGCTTACCATGTACAGTATTTAAGCTCATTAGAAATAATATACAAAAAGGCCTAGATCAAGGACTATAATCATCTGGTGTTGTTTGAGAGAGAATTTTTCCCATAATTCTCTAAATATTATTTTCCAACAAAAATTTCCTATTTTATCCCCTATTATAGGTCACAGAAGATATTTCAAGAAGTAATTTTTTTTTCTCTGGACAAGCAGTACTTATCAATGGTCATAGGCACCAAATGTGAACATAGTCCAGGAGCCTATACACTATCTGTGATAGAAGGAACTCTAGTCCCACCCACCTCACCCAGGTATTGTCCTTTGGCCATCACTCACTCTGTTATTCTCAAGTTTAGCCCTTATAACTTGGCTATGTGGCACTAATGGGACAAGTTCACAGGGGCTGGTGACAGTTCAATTATTTATCATGAACAGGGAGGATACACTAAGTTTCCAGGTAGAAGCACTCTGGCCTTTTCTAAAAAAGGCAGCCTTGGGCTGTAGACCTCCAAATAGAAGAAAACAACCAGGCTTTTGAAGGCCCTGACTTCTGGGAATGGAACAAATTACTGAAATCACTTCTGCCTTGATCTGATAATCAATTACCTCCCAGAAACAGTGGTTTAGAGTTGCTAAGGCCTGCTGTATTCTTTTAGAAAGAAGGAATAATTCCAACACAGACATGAATGCTCAAACCTTTATACGAAATCTTTATGCTTAATTTTATTGTTTAAATCTGTAATCAATCTGAGAATGGGTTGGGAATATTTTTATGAAACAAGTTTAGAAGAAAACTTGTTTATATGGAGGGAAAAAAAAAAAAAACAAAACCTCAGCCCTTTATAGTAAGTTTTCCAAATGTTCCAAAGAATAAAAATAAATCCCCAACCCTCCCCCCCCCCCCCCATACAGTTGGGAAGTTACTGAAATGAATGTGAAAACCTTGAATTCACATTCAAGGCCTTTTAAAGTTTAACCAGATTTTCTAATGTGTATATGTGTAACAATTTATAAAGGGAACCCTTTTGTCCTAGATTTTAATTCACTCCACTGACATAGATTAAGAAATTGACTCCAGAGATGAAAACAACACAAATCTAGAATGTTATCAGATTAGCCTAAGGCCCATATTGACACAAAGAAATGGCATTATTCATGAGTATACAGTATGTAAATAGATTGGGAACTATAAATAAATATGGCTAAGTATAGGAGTACTTATCAAACCTAAACTTGAATGACAGCATCCAGCGAACAGAGTGGGTGTAAACTAGTCAGATTGATTTATGAGGCATCACAAACCCATAAGGGTTTAAACAGGATAACAAGTGAGAAGAGTAGGGATAAGAGGATACTATGGAGAAAAGAATGAATCAGATCCACATGATGGAATGTATGATGGAAAATTTGCTTAGTATATACAACAGAGAAAAGGTTGGCTTTGAGGTTCTAAGTTAGGGTGATAGATTTCATTACTATAAAGGTATGAAATGAGGCTACTGTGTAACACTCACGATCTTGAAATAGTAACTCAAAGGAGAGTAAGGGTTGGTAAACCAGTATAGCAAATCAACCAGTATAGCAAGTCAACAGATAGTGAGGACTTGGGATTAGGTCATGTTAGTTTTTTGTCTTTTTTTTTGTTTGTTGTTTTTTTATTTGTATTTTTTAATGTTTATTTTTGAGAGAGAGCACGCACGAGCGAGCCTGAGTGGGGGAGGGGTAGAAAGAGAAGGAGACATAAAACCAAAGCAGGCTCCAAGCTCTGAGGCTTGAAGCCATGGACCACAAGATTATGACCTGAGCTGAAATTGAACACTTAACCAACTGAGTCACCTAGGCACCCCATCTTGTTTTGTTTTTTTAAACTGATTCTGAGAACAGCTAATACATGTCCGGTATATTTTTCCGTAGAGCTATACACTGTGGTTTGCTCATTTCCAGAGTGAGGCAACAGTTCTTTGTGGAACTTCCATATTTATAACTTGGGGACATCTTCACTGGGTCATTCTCTTCTCTAACTCCAGGGTTCACTCATGCTACCTGGAAGATACCCTAGGTCCATATGTGATAATGGTTAGTCTTCTAGTCCTAGAAAGAGGTTTTTGATTAAAAATAAGTTTTCAGGTTGTATCAAGCATCCTTGTATTTTCAAGTGATTTCCTATCCTCAAAAACTGAAGCTGGAGATTAATTCCCAATCCAGTCTTTATGTAGCTTTTCCCCACTGAAATTCAAAAGATAAAAGAAAGTTTCTCATCTCTCCTGGCCCCTGGAGTCTGCCACCAGTCCTTTCCTCAAGACATTCAAGTCTTAAGTATTTTGTTATTGCATTCACACTTCTAAAGAAAAAAAAAAAAAAGAAAACCTGCCATGCTCTCTCAAAGCACCACAAATGTTCTATTTTTCTATTTTATTGCTATTGTTTGAGGTAAAGCAATGTATCTGAGTTATATAGATTATAATCATACTTATTTTTAAATAAGGAGTTTTAAATTATGTTGTATGATGGTACCCAAGATGAAAATAATTTTATGAATTCTAGGTTTCTTTTTTCATCTATTTTCTTTACAGAAAATATAAGAAAACCAGTTATGAAAGATGAGAAAAACATAAGGAAATATAATGAAAAGATTTAGAGTTAAAAATAGTAATTAAGTAATTAGGTAGTATTTTCAGAAATTTTAGATGAAGTCCATGTTAAAAATTTTATAGTATATATTTGTCTCAATAATTATTTTATTATAATCACTAATATTATGATAATACACCACTTACTAAATATTTAAACTGTTAACTGGATTTATCACAATGAAATTTTTTTCTGTACTCTCCCTTTCTACCTGGGAGAAACTATTTTTGGCATTTGTTTTTAATAGACTAGAGGATATACTGGAAGAAAGAGTTAACAAAACACACTGGAAAATAAACACAATATACTTGTCCGAGTTTCTTTCTCTAGAAATAATATTAATAGAGGAAACAGGAGAAGATATCGTACAGTTATTGAATTTGTAGCATTTTTAAAATGTCAGAATTTTTTTTAAACTACAGAAAATATAACTATGCTTAAAATATTAAAAGTAACATTAAATGAATGCTTATAAAATGACTTTCTTTATTCCAAGCTTACCTCTTATGATCTTTTGGAATCAATGGAGACTTAGAATACATGAATACCAAGATAAATGTGTTGTGAATAAGTTTAACCACTGCAGAAAGCGATATTTAATATTTCTAAGAAATGGAGGTTATGAGTGATATGCTAATTGGAAGGCTTCATAAACTAATATAGCAAACTAAATATGGCAGAACTGAAATCTATCAAATGAAAGGTTCCCGGTCATTGTCCCCACCCTACTCCAAAGTATTTTCATTGTCAATTACTCTTGAACACATTATCCAGAAGAGGGAAATATATATACATTAGTACTCTATCTCTTCAAAGTTGGTCTCAAAAACAAATACTTTAGGAAGAGGAAAAGGATTTGAATATTTGCTACCAAGAATCTAAGCACAGCAGTTGCCTGGCCTTGAAAATTAGGAATGCAATAGTTTCATATTTTAACATCAAGCTTTACTGACTTTTTTAAAGAGCAGTTTCTTGTGTGTGATTTAAATTATTGCAAATTAACTTTTGTATTTAGGACACAGTCCTTTTCCTTCCAACATTTTCAAATTCTACAGTAAGCAGTCATCTTTGTAACTGATTAAAATGGGCCTTATAATTTTTGAAAAAAAAAAAATTGCAGAAGACTTTTCCCCCAATATACATTAAGCTCAGTAAAAATCAAATGAGCTGGTATTTTATATATAACAGAGGTGTATAATTTGTTTTTATATTCATACTAGTCTTGACCTAAGTATTTACAAATCAATACTAATTTTATACTTAATGGCATCCATAAATGTCTTTATGTAGGAAGTTTAATTTTTGTGTTGTAGTTACAAATGCATTTTTAAGTACATAGGGAGTTTTAAAAGGGCAGAAGAAAATTTAAAGGTGTTATTTACATAAATATAAAAGCCCCTAAAGTGGAGAAACCTTTTTGTAAAAAACTCCAATCATTTGCTTGAGTCTGGAGGCCTAGTATACTAAGGAAGCAGCTTTCTTGCTAAGAATGAGACACCTGAGGGCTGTCCTAAGCAAGTTTAAGCACTTGATGAGGCACTACTCAGATCCCCACTTAGTTTAATTTGTTCTACCCCTCCTCCCTCAGCCTTAGTGCCTATTTTCTGGGTTCTGCCCAGGCCAAGGTTTCTCAGAGGGAGCCATGTTTTAGCATGATCTGGGTAGCTTTTTCAAACTCCGTCCAGACCACACTCCAAACCAAATACATCAGAATACTAATGTATACTATGGGCTCTGTGTACAGTGTGTACATTGGTGGCAGTGATTCTGGTGGGTCCAAAAAGGTCAGGCATCAGTCACTTTTTAAAGTTTATTTTGAGAGAGACAGCATGAGCAGGGGAGAGGCAGAGTGAGATAGAGAATCCCAAGCAGGCTCTGTACTGAGCCTGACACAAAGGGCTTGATCAAGACCTGACCTGAAGCCAGGAGACACTTAACTGACAAAGCCACCCAGGTGCCCCAGGAATCAGTATTTTTAAAATATTCCAGATGATTCCAAAGTGCAACCCAGGTTCAGAATCATTCCCCTAGACAATCCAGTTTGTTTTTGTTTTCATTTCCACTGCTCCGGTTATACTCTCCTCAAACCTCATAACCTGCCTCATTTTCTTGCCTGCACCACATGTGCCTATCAGTTTTCATATGAACACTCATTTTGTCTATATCCTGAGAGCAGGTGTGGATCAAGATGGTTTATTAAGCCCACAAAAGCCACTAATTCCTTCTTACTTTTAGCAGTCTTCTTTGGACTACCACAATAGCTCAGTAACTTGCCTCTATCCACTCTTGCCTTACCCCACTGTTCCCCCACAGCAGTCAGGATAACATTTTTAATATGAAAATAGTGTCACTTACTGAAAAGTCTCTAAATAACATTCCATTAAGACCTCAATTCCACAGACTCCACACAAATGATACTTTCCCTGACCCACTGAATAAAGTTGTCTCTTAGCTGCTATCAGTCTTTATCAAATCAGGGTTTTATTTTCTTCATAGCACTTATCTCTAAGTAAACATTTCTTCTTTGCTTTCCCCACCACAGTCTCAATATAGAATTTCAGCACCATGGAATGAGGTAACTTGTCCATCTTATTTACCTTGTTATCCTAACACTCAGGACTGCGCGTGAAATTTGATAATTTCCAAAAGGAAGAATAACTCACTTGGAGTTCAGCTTCTCCATGTCAGGACGTAGCTATGTAGTGGCAGCGCCTCTAGCATGCTCAGAACTATTGCAAAAAGTTACATGTTGGCCACCACAGAAAGTCTATACAGAAGTTTTTCATCTTTCATTCTCATCCATGAGTGCAAAAGAAGAAACTAAACTCGTAAGCCATGTCCCCAGAGTCTTCCTAAGACTTTCATTTCCTGGATACTGTGACCAAGCTTTTATGTTCAACCTCAAAGATTTCTACGACAGTGAATAAAATCCCCAGACAGATTACTTTCCATTAGCATAGATAATTGAGAGTTAACAAGGCACTTATCTTTTCAGGTGAGCAAGTTACTTTCTTTAAGCAATTTAAAAAATGTTACAAACAGAATTTTCAAAGGAGCCAGGTAGAAAACTAATATTTCAAGGAATGGATTGGTATCTGGACAATTAGGAGACGTTTATGCATCTCTCAAAATATCTACTTATCAACTAATATTAACCTATTTATAAGACTGTTTATAACACCTTCCAGACCATGAGTGGCAATTAATACATGAAATGTGTAAGTGAATTGGCTTCTGGGTATAACCCCCTTCAAAATTAACCATGCTGACCTAGTTTACCAGAATTTCTCCAAAGATACGGAGCTAAACCAGCAGTTCCTCTCTTTATTGGCACCAGTAGGATCTCTTTTAAGCTAATAGCTGTAACTAAATTACACAAAAATGCCAATAACTCTAGCGTGCAATTGCTTGTTGGTATGAAACAAATTGAGATTGACAATAAATTTCATATATAAATAAAAAAAATAAAAAAATAAAAGATTTATGCATAGTTTAAAAAAATAAATAAATAAAATTACTGTAATGTAAAAAAAAAAAAAACAAATTGAGATATCCAGCTTCCATTAATGATACAACTTGAAAGACTAATAGGAAATAAGCAGACTTATCCACTCTCACACATAAGAACTTGAAGTAAACCTAGCATTAAACCATTCATGTTTGGAGTTTTCTTTTGCCTTTTTTTTTTTTTTTTTTTTTTTAAGAGTGGAACCTAAGAAAATATATTTTGACAGACAGTAGGTTAAATATTCTAGAAATTTAGGAATTGGGAAGCTAGAAATTTGACTTTAAGGCTAATAAGATTTCCCCAAAATTATCTAATATCCACGATGAAAGGTGAAATTTCTAAAGCAATTTTTTTGGGGGGATAACCATACCAAACCCTGCTATGCTTTTATAACAATAAAAAAAAAAAAATGAAGAGGGTAGTTTAATAGTTGTCTCATAATTCCAAGTAGTACAATGGTTGTATTTGGATCATTCCTCATATTGGATATTTTCTCATTTATGAAAGAGGTCTTTCAGAGGAAAGTCATTCCAGTGGAAAAGATTTGTGAAATTTACTTCATATAGTTTAAAAATATTACATGATAAAACATTATAAATAGCTTTTAAAAAGGCTAATGATACACAGGGAATAAAGGCTATATAAAAGACAGGACAATTAGTCTCCTTAATGTATAACAGGTTCTCACAAACCAATAAAATAAGTATTTCCATTTAAATACCCAATTGAAGGTGATAATCCTTTTAAAAAAATCAGAAAATACAAAGCAACTATAAACCTTTGATGAAAATATGTAAATAGTAAAAAATTCAAATTAATACAACTGTACCTTATTTCAAATATTATATTGTCAAAAGTGAGAAAAAATTACTTTAATACTACTACTTAGCCTTGGCAAGAATACAGGGAAAAACTTATACATTGCTATGGAAAAAGATCAATTGGTAAAAACTTTCTGGAGAACAAAAATTCAGCCCTATATATTAAAAGTGATTACATTCCAAGTCACATTTTCTTATTAGAATTTCATTCTAAAGTAATATACAGGTATTTTAAAAATGATGTTGAACAAGAATATTCACTGTAGCATTATTCATAATAAAAATTTGAATATATATAAATATCTACAAATAAGTGATTGACTAATTCTATTCTACCCATTGAGTAGAATTCATATAGTGGAATCCAAAGTGTGGATTCCAAATTTACATATTTATTGCCTCTTTAATAATTTAATAATGTGGGGAAATCACACACGGTTAAATAAAAAAAAGCAACGTAAATATAGCATATGTGATTAATTTTAAAACAATTGATAGATACAAGTAAATATGCATAGAAAAAAGACATACATAAAAAGTAAAATATTCAGTATCACACAGTTCATCACAATCGTTTCTCCACATTGATAACAACATGATAGCTGTTAGTCAACAAAATATCTTATCTCCCAAAATCCCTGTTAATGATGGTCTCCCTTTTACCTTCTTCTGTGTCCCTTTTAGTGCAATCTTCAGGATTATTAAGGTCTCCATAAATGTCAAGTGTTTGACTCAGTATGAATGTTTGAAAACAAGCTTAGCTGAATTATAAAACTGTGGCTATTTAAATATATTCCTTTTTCCTAACAACCCAACCACTCAGTGCTACCCAATACAAGGGTTCTTGATTTTAATGAGTTTAAATGATTTGACCAAAACCATGCAATTCAAAAATATGTTGAATTTAACAGGAATTAAGTCCAATTTCCCAACAGTATTCACCCAAGTGTTAAATTTTATTTTAAGCATGTTGGAATGAGATAAGCAAGGTTATAGGATTAAAAATATTTTAGTTCTTAGATGAATTATGATTAAATCTCTCTCAGTTTACACATACTCCTATACATCTATTTCTTCATACCTACACACCCACAAATGCATATGTACATACATTCATTCCTTGGTGTGGACAGGAAAAGGAAGTTATTTTTACTCTATGTCACTGGCCATTTGATATGACATTTTATGTGACCTAGAGCCTCATTATTCTGAGTATGGTTCCTTCATCAGCAACCTACCAAATCAGAATCTGCATTTTATAAGATCCCCAGGGAAATCACATGTACATTAATGGTTGAAAAATAATAAATGATAGGAATAACAATGAAATTAAATTTAAGAATAAATTCATGGTAAGATTTGGTACATTTATTGGTCAAGGAGTAATCTTTCTTTTACTGATTCTTTAGGCTCCTCCCCCCCCTTAACAGTTTCCCACAGCTTAATGGGTTGTTTTTTGTTTTGCTTTTTGTTTGTACTTTAGTATTTTCCAAGTCTTTGCAATATATACCAGAAGGATAATATGAGATTGCAAAAAAGCTTAAGAAGAAAAAATTCAAAAACAAAAATTTAACATGGTTTTAACCTTCTTCAGAGCCAGAAAATGGACAAAACAGGTTATAGCTGTATTTATAAATTATGCAAATTAAACAGCTGCAGTTTATGCAAATCATGTGTAAGCCCCTTAAGTGTGTCATTAGCCTACATATGTCCCTTGGGAATATTCATACAAGAGCACAATTTCTCTTTTTTGCTTTTTTAAACCAGAATTGTAACAGTATTTTATTTGTACAACTCAATGTTTTGTATGCCTTTTAAACAAAATAAAATAATTTGCATAATCCATCTTATTAATTAATACTATTTTAGCTTCAGTTCTTAGTTTCAGAACCATAGATAAAAATCTAGAAGTCTAAGAGAATGTTCAAAGCTGAATATCAAAAAGCATTTTTTTTTTTACTTAAATCAGACCTTAAGTTCATCACAAGTCCATTTAAACCTGTACCTATATATACACATATCTATAATATATATACATATATGCGTATATATACACAACATACTGAAAAATAAAATATCCAAATATGATTATAAAAGGAGGTGATAAAAATGGGACATAAATATATAATCCCTAAAAGAAATCTTAAATTCAAGTATTCGAGAATAGTTTAACAAGTACATATTCGCTAATCTTTTCATTTATTGATTGCTTCTTATAAGCCAGATACTCTTCTGGACACAGGATACACAGAAATGGGAAAAAGAAAGGCCTTACCTTTGAGAAATGTATAGTCTAGTGGGGGAGATAAATGTGTGTTTCATTTGATGTTTAACATTTTTTTTTTTTTTTTTTTTTTTTTTTTATATATTTTCCCTCTTTGGATGACAAATGTGTCTCTTCTGAAACATTTATAGGAAAGTAGATAAGTACCCACTGGACAATGGATTTTAAATAAGAGCTGAGAAAATCATTCTACCCTTCAACTTTTGATCTAGAAAGTAAAAGAGGATTTTATGAATCAAATGTTCAAAGAGCAGGATTTAAATTAAACCTTGGTCTGTTGCAGTAAGCCAAATCATAATAGTTAACTATGTTGATAAAAATCCAAGGAGAGGGCTTTGAAAAAGATATGTAAACATTAGACAAGGAAAAGTGCCCTCACCCTGAAGAATGAACAACAACTCCTCTGAAAAATTTTTGCAGTCTTTAATAGAATGAAAAGAACCCAGAGACTCTTGAAGCACAGTAATCCATAATGAAAGACGTTGAGATGAAAGACAATATGAAAGGATAGAATGAAATGAATGAAATTAGTTGGAGTACAAGGAAGTTCTAAACTCAAAATTTTGATGCTAGGACAAAATCTTATGACAGAATAACAAAATATGGATATAAAAGATAACCTTGAGATTTCTATTAGAATGCAGAGAGGAAAGTGAAAAAAATAAAAAATAAATTAAGGAAGTAGATAAAAGTTATGAGTGACAGGGATAGGAGATCCAACTTGTGGATTAGCATTTTGATAAAGTGATTGGACACATTGGACAATGGAAAATTTCAGTGATATAATAGAAGAAAACTACCTAAGTTTAACAACAACAATCTGCAATTGAAAGACCCAAATAAGCAAAATAATCAAGGAGACAACCAATCTTAAAAACAACAACAACAACAACAACAACAACAAAACCACACACACCTAGGTGGAAAAATGAGAGGAAATTATCAGGTAGGGAAAAAATAAATAAATAAATGAATGGCCTTCTGAAACATTTATACCACAAGTAAAATCTTTACATTTCTGAGGGGGAGACAATATGTGATCAAAGGACTTTTAGAGAAAAACATTTCAATCAAAAATCAGCAGAAAACTACACTAGGATATTAGAGAAGAAATAAAATTATATGTGTACTTAAAAAAAAAAATCAAGAAAATAAAGGAAAAAACCTACAAAAATTAAGAGTTTGGGTAAAGATAATGCTACTGGATAATGGTATGCCCTGTAATCATTTATGCATTGAATCCTAAATATATTATAAATATAGCTACAAAAAAATGTTAAGATTTTTGAAGATATATGAAGTAAAAATATTTTTCACATATGCATTTATTCCCAAATCCCAATTATGTTAATAAACACCAGAAATAGACTATGGAAGAAAAGAATTTTCTAAATTCATGTTTCAAATAGAAGACTCTAAAAATTACAACATTTGATTATGAGAATTAGAGAATAGGATTTTTAAAAATTAAGAGTAAATACTAGTTAGCCTTTAATCATCAGAAGACAGATCATTCAAAAAAAGATATTCTCCATACAGAATTGACAATATTGATGAAGGAGGTAACTTTTATGAAGTGCCATGATACCATTCATATTGCTAGATATTACTTTGGTAATTTCTAAAAATTTACTCCTGTTTGATGTGGTGATCTACTTCAAGATTATTTCAAAAAAATATCATAAATACAATCCTATAATCCTATACATCCTATAATGTCCATTATGGAATTGAAAATTATTGGACAAAAATGTTTGCCCATCTATAACGTGGGTGAAATAAGTGACATTTGATGGCATACTAAAGAGATAACAAAATGGCATAAAAGAATATTTAAGTAAATCTTCATGAATCACTGTTAAGTAAAAAAAAAAAAAAAAGGCTTCGTTAGGAGTCATCTCATTTTGCGAAAAAGATGTCTCAATAGATGTATTCCTATCCTATTGATGTTATTTGTCAGTAAGAGGTTATGGCTGACCTTTACTTTCTAGGTATTTTCAAAATATTTAAGAAACAAATACTTCATGATCAGAAAAAAATACTTCATGGTCTGGGGAAAAAAAGAAACCTGCTCAACAAAGTTATTTTAAACGAGCACAGATACTTTATATTTTTAGGTAGAGCTATTATAATCCACTTGCCCAACAGGTCATTGTGATAAAAAGTTTGGAAGGTGAATATAGAATGATGTATATTTTACCACAGTATACATTTAACAAAAGAAAGCAAAAGCACTTTAAAATTAGCTTTGCACCTGTTATTATTCAGTTTTCAATTTCTGAAATATTCTGTATTGTTTCATTCAAGAACCTGATATGACTGATTCCTTTTGGAAGCAAATCTATATATATTGTCTCTCTCCCCTCCCCGCTGTTGTCTAAGTATAGTCCTAAGGATAATCAACACAGTGCACAAAACAAAATTTGAAGGTTGTTTTTGAACAATACTTAACCTGTTAGCACTAAGTATAACTTTTCACATGGAGCCTGTCTGGCCTTTAAATATAATTTATCCCAGAAGAGTAATTATTCAACTTTCAGAAAGTGATTAATATCTCAAGTTTCCCTTTAAGAAAAGGATCTTTAAATCACACACAAAAAAAATCAAGTTCACTGTACTCGTAGGCAAATTATTTTTGTAAAGTGCCCATTCTTTTACTCTTCTATTTAAGGAGTATGGGTTTGAAGAGTAAGTGATCCCTAAATAGGTCACATGAGCATATACATTTTATAGTGCTAAATATCGTTTAGGAACACAAAGTAGGTTGATTTCATTATTAGAGGTCATACTTCATTAACTGCAGGGATATCTGTCTTTCAGTGAAAAACAGAATGTTTATTTATCATCAGTTGATCCTGGTTTTTTGTTTTGTTTGCAGCTGAGCAAAAAAAATAAAAATAAATTACACACACACACACACACACACACACACACACACTCACTCTTCATTAAATCTAAACTGTGTTTGGGAAGAAACGGAGTACATTGCCCAACTTTGTGTGTCCTGCAGCGTCTCCATTATTTTTACAGTACTCCCTGGTCACAAATAAGATGCTGCCATTCTGTTTACTAAATAGAGGGTCAAACAACCTATGTATATCTACCTTAGAAGTCACTGGAAATACAAATATACTGAAACTGAAAAGATACTTTTATGCATTCTTATACAACCACAATGACTTTGTAATAGGATATATGTACCTGTTGAACACTGCACGTTTTCTAAAGCTTTGGAATTAGAAATGGACACAATCAGCCTTATTCATGATCCACATGGATTTTCATGCCACCTGTGTCTTCATCACTGAAAATATCAGAAACCCAACTTCATAAAATGAGACCCCATCAAAAGAAATGCAGGCTGATGGAATTTTGAAACCACGAGCTATCTCAAGTTACTAGTTTACACTGGATCTGACAGTTGGCTACTCTCACTCCTTTCCCTGAAAAGTTAAGGATCTCAGAGCATCTCCACAAGTTTCCTCAGTACTCTAGGATTCTTTGGCACACAGATTGGGAACTGTGGCCATGGGCTGTGTTCTAAGGTTACAAAAATCAAATTCTGAGAGGTATTATTTGCACAGCACTCTCTTTTTCCTCATGTTTAAAGCACTTTCCTCAAGGTGTTTTCTTTATGATTGCTGTCCTATTTTCTCTTTTTCCTTTTTTATTTTTAATTAAAGATAATGTTCACTGATTAGGTGAAGCCGATACTAATTGTGTGAGAAAAGAGTGGGAAAAACAGCCTTTCTCAGTGTGCTGTATTTTTACAAGCCTTTCACATCTTCTAAATTGGCTGCCGCTGAGATCTGAATATTACATTAACTAAAGTCCAGGTCAGGTCAGGAAAAGACGACAATGGATGATGTCAGGGGAGTAGTCAACAGAAAGGAAAGAAGTCCCAATCCACTCAAAACCTGGGATGGGGAAAGCATGCAAGAGATTACCTTCATTTTCTAGAATTGTACATACTCTCCCATAGTAATGGCTATCAATTTTGTGGATATTTTATTATATTTTGTTAACCTCATATTAAGCATATATCAGAGAGACAAAGGGTATATCCAGGAAGGAAGAACAGAGAATGACTGAGGTTCTAAACAACTCTTGATGAGAAGTTTGTCAAGTGTATCCTTTGGTCTCAGGTATATTTCTTTGACCATCTGTATGCATATGCTGGAGTTGAGGATGAGAAGGATACATTCTGGCCTGAGTAGGTCCCCCCCCCCCTTTATGCACTCTTCCCTAGCGTTAACAGAACATTTATAGAAGAAAATATTTTGGAATTCATACAGATCATACTATGAAGAAGCACTTAGGCTAAATGCCCTAGAGAGGGTGCAGATTTTTGGAGGAAAAGAAGAAAAATAAAAACCAAAACTGACCCTAGCAAACAAGTATCTCTATATCACTTAAATATAACCATAATGATTTGTGTTTTTGTTTATTTGTTTTAATGAAACATGTTGAAGTGTGGCATACAATTTTAAATACTGTTAGTGTAAGAAATTGTGTTTTCACAATTTGGAGCAAATAATTTCACTTCTCAAAATTTCTCTAAAGAATCGATGTAAAAGAGACATCATAGCATGACGTATAATAGCAAAAATAATTTTTAAAAATCTAAATGTTTAACATTAAAAATTATATATCATGGCAAGAACATAGGATGGACTAGCTACATTTAGGCAAAATTTCAATTATAAATTTCAATTATAAAACACTGAATATACTTGAAACTGCTGGAGGAATAAGAACAGTAGCAGTGATTACCTCCGGGTGATGGTACTATACATTATTTTCATTTGCTTCTGCATGCTTTTTCAGAACTTTTAAAGTTCACTATTACTGTCATATATTGCCTTTACAATAAGAAAAAAGTTCTTGAGTTGATTTTGTGGAATTATACATGCCCCCTCAAATTTACTTGTTGGCCCTAACTCCCAATGTGACTGTTTTTGGCGATACAGTCAAAACCCCCATGGGACTTTAAGAACCCCATGGGACTGAGCCCTTATAAGATAAAGAGACCCCAGTATCCCCTTCCTCCTGTCCACAGATATAAGGCCATGTGAAGACACCAAGAAGGTGGCCGTCTGTAGCCCAGGAAAAGAGGTCTTACCAGAAATACCAACCCTGCTGATACCTTGATCATGAACTTCCAGCCTCCAAAAACTGAGAAAATAAATTTGTTTTCTAAGCTACCTGGACTATATTTTGTTATTGTATCTGAAGCAAAAGAATGTCGTTAACCAAAGTGTTTAGAACTATAAAGATGAAAATGTTATAATCAAGTTTAGATGAAAGAAATAGTACCCATAATGGTGTACATATATATCACTACAACTCACAGAGATTGACAACATAACTAGATAATAGAAAATAAGTTACCGTATCAGAACCATTTTCTATTTTTTTCTGTTTTTATATACTGTTTATATTTTATCAATAATGTTATCTTAAGAAATTGGTGCCCAGGGAATAATACTATTATAGTTGGCTACAAACTATCATAATCCTATTAGATTATAAAATAAGTTATTTGGGAAAGCTCTTTAGTAACTAGAGGCAGTCCTGCCTGAGAGGAGGATGTCGAGGCTGCCATTTTACACCAGGAACCAGGGCATATGAAGCAGGTTTTTTTCCCCCACAGGTGGAAAAAAGTTTAGTATAACATCTGAGAAGTTGATTTTGAAGATCATGTTTAGTAATTATAGTAAAGAGCTGACAAGAAAAATATATTTAAAACATTTTATAAGTATCCAAGTTTAAAAATACAGTATTTTCTTTTAATTTATTAATTACCATTACTTTGCTCCAATAGGGTTGCACTTACAAACAGCTAGTTTAGGACACCTGAGTTGGCTCAGCCAGTTGAGTATCTGAGTTCCACTGAGGTCATGATCTCTCGGTCTGTCAGACCGAGCCCTGTGAAGAGCTCTGTGATGAAAGCTCAGAGTCTGGACCCTGCTTCTGATTCCTTGTCTCCCTCTGCCCCACCCCTGCTCATGCTCTCTCGCTCACTCTCTCAGAAATAAATAAACATTAAAAAAATTTACAAAGAGCTAAGTTAATATTTACGGATTTTTCTTGTTTTATAGATACTGTTTCAAACTATCTCCAATTCATTCACACGCACTTAATTGAAGCCAGCTTGCTCAATTCTTCGCTTCTGGAGCATTTGGAATCTGCTGGCAACAGGTGGCAACAATACAAATAGCAGATATATATACAAAGGAATATTATTTAGCCGTAAGAAAAGGAAAGATTACTATTTGCAACAACATGGATGAATCTTGAAAACATTATGCTAAGTGAAGACAGAGAAAGACAAATACTGTATAATCTCACTTATATGTGGAATCTAAAAATAATAAACAAACCCAAACTTACCGGAAAAAAAAAAAAAAATCAGATTATCAGACTTGTGGTTACCGGAGGGTAGGGGGTGGCATTGGAGGAAGGTGGTTAAAAGGTACAAATTTCCAGTTATCTGAGAAATATATATTAGAGATATAATGTATGACATGATGACTTCAACTAATACCACTGTAGGATATACAGGAAAAGTTAAGAATAAACTCTAATAAGAGCTGTGACTGCAAGGGGAGTTTCTTTGTATCCATAGGAGATGATCCTTGTTAACTAAACTTATCGTGGTAATCATTTCACAATGTATGTAAATCACACCATCATGCTGTATATCTTAAACTTACACAGTGATGTATGTCAATTAGCCTCAATAAAACTGAAGAAAAAACAAAAAAAGAAGAGACCTGGTAAAATTTTAAATAATGTTTGGAAAAAAATACCTAAAAATCTCACAAAACATATCCCTGGAACTAATTCGAAGTAAGACAAAGGGTAAACTTAGGATTTTGGCAGAGTTGCCATTTCCCCCAGAAAGAAACTTTGACTCACATTTTCCCAGTGTCATCCAAGCTGTTCAGTTCCAAAAGGAAGCTTTGCAGGAGAGCATCTTCTTCAAGAGGAATTTATAACTGGTGAGGCTTTTGCCCCTTATTTCAGGGACTTCCAAAGTCACTGATTTTCAGGCCACCACCAACAAACAGCATCTCCTAGAAACTTGTAACAAAACAAATTCTTCAACCCTACCCCCTACTTAAAGAATCAGAAACTGGGGGTGGAGTCTACCATTCGGTGTTTTAAGAAGTCCTCCAGGTGAACCTAATTCATGCTCCAATTTGAGAAGCACTACCTTAATTGAATTTTCCTGGGGCCAAATCCCTGTTTTTAAAGAAGCTTTTGGAAACACCCTATTTTTTTTTCTTTTTTTCTTTTTTTTTAATCCCCTTTGTCCTATAGCACTCCCTTGTTACTTCCTATTATGGATTTCTTCCCTGTGCTTATTATCTACAATTAAAATTATAGTATAGATAATTAGCTAGAACTTTTTTTTTTTCACCAAAAATAGGGATAGAAGAGAATACCAAGAAATAAAAAAAGAAAAATAAAGAAGCATAGGTTTTTAGGTAGCTTAAACTTGGTCAAATTTTCTTGGGATAAAGTAAAGAAAACAAAACAAACAAACAAGAAAACAAGGAAAGCCTAGAATAATCAGCAAACTTTGGTGTAACTGATTATATACGAGTGTACCGACAGACTACAAAAGGCTGTCTTCTTGGTATCCTGGGATATGTGAAGTCTCTAGAGATTCTCTGATTATGGAAGCAGCTACTCTGTAACAGGCACTATTTTTATTTAAATGGATGCAGGTGAATTTTCAAGGCTAGTATTGTATTACTGCTAATGTTCTCAGCACTGAAAGGCATCTGAAGTGGTTAGCACAGAAGAATCTGAGCAGAAAGCAGAGACTAGCTTTCTAGAGGACTTCATTTAAAACTCATCTTCCAAGCAAGAATGATAGCAGTCTTTCAGTTTCCCTTCAAGAGTCCTCAAGAACAGAGATGCTTCTCTCCATTTTCAGATGGAGAGAAGCAAATCAAAACTAATGCACCAATAGGACAGAGAAAACTGCTTTTACAAAGACCTGCTTTGATGCTTACAAGAGGTTTCAATCATGGCACAGAATAATCCTTTAGGCTTTGTGTGAATGTCTTTTCCATCTTTTTCTTGCCTTTTTTTTTTTCCTCCAATAGTAGGAAAGTCATTATCTCTCTTTCTGACTACTTTTTAAACCACATAACAAATACCATGACAACAGGAAGCCTTTTGCTTTGTACATATGCTGTGTTTCATCCTCCTTTCCAACCTGCCCCAATTGTTTGAACCACAGAAGGAGTATAGAGAAGAAAATAAACCCCTTGAAAACAGTTTGATTAATTATTTACTTCTTTACGCAAAACAACAGAACAACTGTTATTGTTATGAGTTGGACTTTACCTAAGGGAAAATGATGGACAAAATTTCCACTAGAGTCAATCTACAGAAATAATAAAGCTCTAAGGCAAAAAGCCTAGATAGAAAAAAATAATAATAATAGCACACACACACAAATAGCAAACAGAAACCCACCAACATTTGGCCCAGGGAAAGAACTGACCACAAGGATCTAAAGGACTCATGCCTTCAACCTCTAAAACCTGACTAGACTTTGAAGGAACTAGATGAGCTAAGTTTAATGAGCTATAGTATTAGGCAAAGTTACATGAGTCACCATTTTTATTTTAAGACCGAGCTTATATAAGCACTTTCATTAAAAAACCTGTGGATTTTGTCTGCAGCTACTTGTAAAGCAAGCAGGAGAAAGCAATTGCATTTAATTGCTGAACTTATTGGGGAGGTTCAGGTAAAATGGTCTATGTTCCTTAAATCTCCTCAAGTGATTTCACATTTTTATCTTCTCTTAAGATGTATACATATTGTCAGATTTGATGAATAGACTGTTCATTTTCTTTCCCTCAGGGGTTGCTGTACTTTCTATCCTGCCCTTAATTTTATAGCTTTATTCTATCACTCATTCTTTCCCCCAGGTTACTAAATATAAAATAAATGGTTGAACTGCAAGATTCTGAGAGTGCTCTATTTGGATAAGAGTGTGAGTTCAGTGAATGGACAGGCAAGCTTGACATTAAACCCATGGCCTATGGGAACCAGAGAATTGAGAAAACATGGTTCCCCAGATTTTGCCTACTTCAAGTTCAATCCACAGGGGCAAGAAGATTAAACAGGAATTCCACTCCCTGGGTGAAAATATGCCCCATTTTTGTCTTCCATGGCAATTTCCATGGAATCAAAAGAAGCTAATTTGTTAAACTTCTGTGAGGTCCAAATTGGCACATTTTCAAAAATCATTTGCATGGCTGGTTATTCTATTCACAAAATCAAAAGAAGACAATAAGCTACCAGCCAGAGAACAGTAGGAAAGAAGGATCTGGGGACAATATAACTTTTTGATCTCCCTGAGACACTTACCCCAGTGTATTCATAATCCCCATTGTAAATAATCCAAGTAAGTATTTTCAGGGTTTAAGGAGCCTTGAAAAAAGAGTGTGTGTATTGTGTCAGTGACATGTTTCAAAAGTTTGTACATATTGAAAATCATTAAATATTATTTACATGTATTTTAGCTTTCAATAGCTTGTCATGTATATATTTTGTTGTTGTTTTGTTTTAAAAATAGTTTCTCAGTGTTTATACTTGAATCTAAATGGAGGAGAATTTCCAAGCCAATCTTTTTTATGCTTATGCTTTTTTCCCCTTATTTTCCAATATTGTATTTCTTTATCCCTCATCCAACAGACACAGGCAACTTAGAATTTCACTTTGTTTTCCATTTAAAAGGTAGTGTGTTCAGTGTAATCTTTAAAGAAAATTTATCTTCCTTATTTCATTAATTTCGATCAGAGCATATTAATTGCATGATTTTCCAGTTCAGAAAGGAGAGGTAAAATTTTATTATTCCTTATTTAAAGAAGGCCACCATTTTCCTTCCACTGGAAACTGTCCATGGTTAATCATCACCATGTTCCATGATTTATCCACCCAGAAAAAGAATCAAATTGAAGCCATATACTTCAGAAGAATGCTTAGTCCATAATATTTTATTTCAACTGAAAATTTATCAATATTTCTATTATATGTGACTGAATTAGTTATATTAAAAATTACCAGGGTTACAGTACTTACCACCACTATCCTAAGTATAATATATATTTATATAAATATAAACCTACAAATATAATAAATATATAATACGTATTATATAATTAATTCTTCCACCAAATTCTAAGAGCTAGAAACTGTTATTATCCTCATCGAACAGATGAAGAAAAACTGAGAGATTTTTTTTTATATGAGAGATTACAACCATCTGTAACCCAAGATCACACAGCTATTCATAGGTGAAGATGGGATTCAAACTCTAGAGCCTTATTCCAGATCCCATGTTTAAACCACTTTGTTTTTGTTAGGTAATTCAAATCTCTTATGATAGGAATTAGGTCTGGCATGGAGCCCTTGGTCATTTAAACTTTATGAGTTAAGGGATAGCACAGGGGGTATCTGCCTGCTCCACTGTGCAAATCATCTCTTCACTACTCTACAATGCTAACTGAAATTCCCAAAATCAATGCCACTGCTGGTTATTGAAGTTAAGACATTATCTTTCAAAGCCCTCTGTAAAAATTAGCATGTATTTTCTCCAAGAGATAACAACAGAATAAAGTCAACAGAGAATTTACTTCTGAGATTCTGTAGTTCTTACAAAGCAGAGAGAGAAGTGCCATAAATAAATGGTACATACAAGGTACTGGTTTGGCTCAGAGAAGAGATTCAGGGCTGCTGTAGAATTTGGCTGATGAACACTGGAGGTTAGGACCCAGGTGGAATACAGCGCTAGGTGTATGGTTTGGACAATGAGACACTGGACTGAAGTTAAATATGGTACTGAGCCATGAAGATCATGGTCAATTTCCACACTCATTCCTGATAGGATAATGCTAACAAACCTGGGGAGTTAAAGTAGGCATTTTTTTCGTAACTCTGCAGCTGGTACTTTTACCAATGACCTTTCACTTGGAGTCACCTTTTGCACTTTCTGTGCTACTGTCTTTCAAGCTCTCAATTCTCACTATCTATCTTAGAGGTGGTTAAGGCAGAGATGGTTAGAGCAAGATCGAACCTCAAGAATGCTCTAATCCTATTCCTTTAATGAAGACACAGAGAAGCTAATGTGTAGAAAGGTTAAGTGATGAGTTCAAGTCACCGAATGTCTTACTGGCAAAATGCTGGATGCAAATCCAATTCCTCTCCATTTACCGAAGACCACTTGCAGATAAAGAGCACAATTATCAAAGTATGGAATGGAAGTCAGGAGGGAAAAAAGGCAGCTCAGGCCTTAAATATCAAGCTGAGTTGATTTCTGAATGGTTCTAGCTTTCCCCACCCTCAATTTTAAAGCTTGGTTTTACTTCCCAGAAAATCTAGTTAACTTTTCTTTCACCCCCCTCTACAATAGCTGCGTGTATGTCAACATGTGTTCCTCTTGTGTTTTGCTTCTATGTATTGTTATGTATCTCTTATTCAATTTCACCAAAACAATAGATTCTCCTGTGCTAATTTCAAATCCTTCTCAAAATCTGTCAAGTAGTTATGCATAAGCATCACTATTCTCACTTCTTCAATGGTCAGATCAGAGAGAATTGGACAAAATATTACTTCAAAGCTGAGATTTGAGAATGTTTCTCACATCTGACAAATGGCATGCTCCCATGAGTATTTAATAACCGTGAACTAATTTTCATCCAAGGTCACAGCGTTTCACTAATATTTAGACTTCTGGCTATAAACTCAGCATCATAACTGTCACAGCTATACATATAGAGAAGTGTTCTTTTCTTATTGCCAGAAATGCATTTGTCTTTCTATGAACATGTTTTCTTTCAAAGTGGGTTTGAAAGTTTTTAGTATCATGCCATTATTTCAAGAACCATCCTCCTGTCTCCCAGCCTCTTGAAAATAGAGTGTAAAGCCCAGCAGAAAGTGCAGTGAGGGGCCACCTCACTATTGTCTGTCCTTAAAGAGTTGGAACAGGTCAGTGAGGGAGATTGAACCTGGGACCCCTATTGATATGTATTCAAGTGTGGAAATGAGTTGCCTGTTAATAAGGTAGACACTTTATCTTAATGTTTTTCAGTCTTCACAGATTATAATTGCAAAAATAGCCCTTAGCTTCTCCAGCTGGTTGTTAATAGCTAAGAGAAGACTAACCTGCAGGTCACTCTTGCTTAATTATAAACAGAATGAAATACTAAGTCATGTATTGAGCACTGGACTGACTTCTAGTCTTATTTTATCATCATTAAAAATAACAAAACATTATCTGCTCAAAAACTGATATATGCCCTTTCCTTTCTGATTATTTTCATTTACCAGTTATAACCAGATTTTCTAAGAGTTACTGACTGACTGGGAGAGTTAAATGGCTTTTGGAGCAAGTAAGGAGTGACTCCTCCCAGCTGATCATTAACCCTTAAAAACCTTAAGTGTTTTTATTATTACTACTTAATTAGCTGACAAACTAGTTGGACAGACATAGTACAAGGCAAGTCCCTAACTTCCCCAGAGTTCCAGGGCCTGACTGGAAAACTGTGATGTTCTTACATCTTTACATGAACTTAATTGATTTTTTTTATGCATGTTAAATTCACCCAAGTCAGTTGTTTTGTTAATCCATTAATTATTTCTCCATTGGGGACTGTAAACAGGTGTGGAACGATTAGTCTAAGTAAAAGAGAAGTCTAACCAAGTTAGAAAATAAATTTAAAAAACTGTGTTGGTAACTGCATCAGAAATAATCTGGAAATAAAAACATTATTTGGAAGAACTATTGCATATTATTAGGACATATCTTCTTAAGACATTAATTTCATTCTCTGTTGGTATGGACTGAATATTCGTGTCTCCTCCAAATTTATATGTTGAGGCCCTAATGCCTAATGTAATGGTATTAGGAAGTGGGGCCTTTGGGAGTAAGTAGGTCATGAGGGTGGAACCCTGATGAATGGAATTAGTGCCTTTTTAAGAAGAGACAATAGGGAGATGTGAGAATACAATGAGAAGATGGCTTTCTACAAACCAGGAAGCAGATCCTCACCAGACACTGAATCTGTCAGTGCCCTGATCTTGGACTTCTCAGCTTCTAGGACTGTGAGAAGTACATTCCTGTGGTTTAAGCTACCTAGTCTGCAGTAACTTGCTATAGCAGCCCGAACTAAGATACTGGTTTAGCTTAATTTGTTCACATCTCTCCACTAAAACTACTACTATAGTTGTACAAATTTGTGTCTAAGGATATATATGATTTTGTGTTTGCACGAGAATAAAATATTCCATTAAATTAAGTATTCTCAAAGTGTGGACTCCTGATCCACAGCATCAGTTTCTCCTAGAATTTGTTGAAAATGCAAATTCTCTGGCTGTACCCCAAACCCAGTAATTTAGTAAGTCTGCGTGGGGTGCAGTACTGGTGTTTTAACAAGACCCCTAGTTGATTGTGATGCATGCAAAGTTTGAGAAACACTGTTTTAGTTTACTGTTTTTTGAGTTTGTATAAAACACAGGCTACTCATCATAAATATAATGTTAGAAAAATCCCTGGAATTTTTCAACATGGGATAGTCACAGCCTTGGGGTACAAAGAAGAGGGGTAAGGTACCTAGTTAAAATTTGTTGGAGTCTTCCACCTCATATTGGGCTCCTAGATCCCCTAGGCATATTCATCCATTCTTTTTTGGCTCTAGATGTTCCTAAGTAAGAAAGTTCAAGAAGGTCTCTGTTATTTCTAACTATCAGGGCTGGTCTTCAGGGTATTCATTGTTCCCCTGTTTTCACATAGCATCCTCACACTTCCTTTGCCAAAAGACATTTTTGGTGTAAAGGCCATGAAGAGCAACCACTGAAATATGAATAACTAGGTGGTGGTAATATTTTAGCCAGAGTAAATTAGGAAATAGCTAAGATTATTTTCCCCAAATAAATTTTTATTTAACTTAAAATACTAAATACTATTAGTTGTTGCGATGTTAGGTAATTTCTTCTTCCATGTGTTTATCCTTCATGTTATGGTACTCGGGAAATAGCATAATTTAGGGTTGATTTTATTTTTTGTATTACAGTTTGTTACAATTAAAAGTAGACAATCCTATATCTGTGCCACAGTTTTATGTTTTAATTTAATTATTCCATGAAATCCAACATTCTGAGAAATATACCATTAAACATGTATTGCCCCAGATTTAATTAGTTCATCAATAGGTAGCCAATCACAGAGCCAGATGCTGCAGTAACAAAAGCAATGCCAAATGTGTTTTGCTGGAAGGGAAGTCAAGGAGATTTTAAAGCTTCAAGATACTCCAAATGAGGGAGACTAGTCATCATCATAAAGGAGGAAAGGATTAGAGGACAAGGTGACTACCTAAGGATGTTCTTGAATGAAAGAGCATGACCCAAGCTGGTGGGAACTCAAGATCAGGCATATCTTTTAAATTTCCTGGCATTAAACTTAGCCTTTGTCTCTGCTAACTTGCTGAAACCTGGTCTGCTCTGATTATCAGTGGAGAGTATTTAATCACAAGACTTTAAAAATCTGTTTTGGACTGAAGTCTTGAAAATAAAACAAAAGAAAAAGAAAAAAAAAGAAAAACTACATCTACAGAGGAACAGAGTTTTGCAGGGTACACGAAATATAAAGGTAGCATGATGGGTTATGAGTGTGCACTCAAGTAGAAACAGAGAATATTGAAAAACAAAACAAAACATGTGGAAGTAGCTTAAGCTTTCTTGCTTTAAAAATCAAAGAGAAAAATAAAAATGCAGGTATCCATGTCTAAGCCTTTTGTTATTCTCAAAAATGTATTGAAAGACACAGTAGTCAAAGACTACCAAAAACAAAATTATGTTGGTGACATTATTTCAGTTTTAGCATAAGTCTTCTTGTTCCAAGAATTTGTAGCACTTCCTCCATACTTTGGCAGACATAATCATATTTTTAAAAGCTAAATAAGAATCTTTGCTCATGAGGATGAAAGAAGTGCTCAAAAAGATATGTAGGGTAGAAAAGCATGGACTTTTCTTCAGTAGACCTGAAAAGTAACAATCTTTTTTACAGTGTGGAACTCTGAGACAGCACTATCCTTTCAAATGCTACCTTACTTAAAACATATTGATATTACTTCACCCAACCTCTGCCAGCAGTCAGTAACCCTTCATAGATCTTGTATAGAAAATGTTCTTGACACTACATGAAGAATCTTCCCAAGAGATCCAGGAAAGAGATCCGACCCTCACTGTGACCTTGATTTGCCTTTTGCTGCAGCCAAGGAGGGTCAGGTCTATTCATCAAATCTCTCAGTGGAGGGGAGTCTAACCCACCTATCCACACTACATCCGCAGGCCACATTCTTTTTGCCAATCCTCCTACCCTTTTAAAATAAACCTGATTCCAATGAAATAAAAATGTGGAGAAGGGAATCACAGTTTGGTTTGAAGCAGTTTTATAACACCTTAAGGATAATCTTAACACTTATGCTCTGTTGATAACCACAGGCCATGTAGGAAGAGTCTTTCTCCACCCCCCTGACAGGTAGAGAAATGCAAAGTACATTGTGATGAACCAAGAAAACATTACCACATAGTCTGCCTAGTGTATACTTGTGGGTTATCTCAACCTTTTATTGTCTATTTCACAGCTTTGCAAATTATAGAAAATTAATAATTAATGAAAATGATTCTTGTCCATATATATTCAAATTAGTAGTGTGGAATGCAGTTGATTTTTGCCCTGTAGATAGACCTATTTTGCCTATGTTTGTAAATTCAGTTCAGCATTCTTTACTTGCCTACATCTGTGTGGTTCTTTGAATGTTCCTTGAACCAGCTGTAACATCTCACTGATTCTTTCACTCACTAACCAATGGCTTAAATAAAATCCTTGACATGCATTATTGTTTATCAGTGGGAGAGTATGATTATACCTTTAAAACATCTTTAATACTCCTTTTGATTAAATGCCAGCTGACACAGAAATCCTAGTCTCAGGGATTGGAAACAAGTTTGCACTTGAACAAATGATACCAACTTTAAATGTAGATAGGGTGTTTGAAAGATAAGGAATGTAAAAAGGGCTAATTGCCTTCTTCCTAATTAGATACTGTCCTTTTGAATATCCTAAAAACTCATTTCAAAAGTTACCCAAACATTGTAATATGGAATCTAGATATCTGTCCATCTATATCTATCTATCTATCTATCTAGAGCTATCTAGATAGCTGTATCTAGATATGTGTGTGTATATATATATATATATATATATATATATATACATATATATGTAGATATGTATACATATATATATATATATATACATAATGTATTCATCAAGTTGTCCTATCTTTTGCCTCATTTGCAATCTAAGGCTTGATATTTTAATTCCATAAGTCTTAATGTATAATAAGTGTTAATGTTACATAGCAATGTTCTTTATTTACAAATAATTGTTCACTGAAAAAACACTGAAAATGAAAAAAAATATTGAAGATTTACTTTCTTCTCCAAATTCTACAAAGCTGAATTTGACATTATTTAAAGCATTTTAGCAAGTCATTTCACATATCCTTGCTAATTGCAACGGACCTTTAGAATTTATACTATGCAATATTTCATGCTATACAGAATTTTTATCAACATGCTATTGTTTTTATATGTTTATCTCATGCTCCCCAAATAGGTTCTGTACTCTCTAAGAGCAGAGAAGAGACCATCCTTTTTGTAAACTGTACATTAAACACAGTAAATGATCAACAATACCTGATTGTTGACCGATTAGTAGATCAATGTTGGTATGGTAATGATGGCATCAAAAGAGCATGTTTAGTCTTTGGGAATCAGGAAGTCCAGGTTTTGAACACTTTCTGGCATTTACTAGCTGTGTGACTCAAGTCACTTAACCTCATTAAGTAATAAATATTTTATTTTCTTTATTTTTGTTTCTTTATTTTATTTTAGACAGAGAGAGAGAGGTCATGAGTAGGGCGAGGGGAAGAGGGAGAAGGAAAGAATCTTAAGCAGGCTCCACACTGAGTGTGGAGCCAAATGTGGAGTTTGATCCCATGACCCTGGGATCAAGATCTGAGCCAAAATCAAGAGTCAGATGCTCAACCGACTGAGCTACCCAGGCACCCCAAGTAGTACCTATTTTAGAAGAGTCCTAGGAATACTATAGTGTACATGAGGTCCCTGATTAAATGAGATGGTATATATGCAGTGTTGGAGAGGAATAGGACCTAATAAACTATAACTAATAACAGATTGTAACATCTTACACTTACTGGCTGTTTACTGTGTTGGACACCAGCCACGCTACAATTATTATTATGTATTATGTTATTATTATCATTATTGTCATTATCTAGGGTGTTATAAAGAATCTAACTATGCTGTTTCTTCCCTGGGTTACCACGCACAGTTCTTGTTACCTCTGAAACCATGAGTAAAATTCAAAATGTTCAGAAAAGTGTAATTCGAGTGATAAGCGAAGTGGAGGAGGGGTTAGGACTACTATATGACAACAGACCAGAAGGACTAGCCCTGACAAAAAGACTTTGGAGTAGCAGAGGGTAAAAAAAAAAAAAAAAAAAAAAAAAAAAAAAAAAGACATGATTGACATCTACTTAATCACAAGTGGTGCAGATATGGTGAACATGGACTTGTTCATTAAATCCTGAACTACGAGAATGAGGGGCACCTTTTGACATGTGGGCAAGGTAATTTTAAAATGAATAAAGAAAATCCAACTTCAAATAGTAGATAGAGAAGCTATTAAATAGAGTATGCCAAGATATGGGGAGGTAGGAAAGAAGAGTACGACAAAAAGAGTTTGTCAAATTTATAAAAAGTGAAGCAAGTAATTACTTTTAAAAACGGGTAAGGATGGGTTCAAGAAGACAACTAGCACCTTCCATAATCTCACTGGGTTATTAATTGCAACAAAATATTTGAATATTGAGGTTAAAGATTTGATATCCAAAATATGCAAGTTATATACTTTTATGACTTGTTTTCTTAAAATAAATACTAAAAATTTCCAGTGAGCAAAATTTCAATCTGTTAATAGTGCATACATACAAAATTAAATATATGCAAATGTATGTATTCCACTTGTATAGATATAGCATAACACATTCAACTAAGGAGTTACAAAAAATATTAAGTAAGCTAAATACAGATGAGTTGTGGCAGAGTTAAAAGTGGGATCATTTGGGGACCTGGATAGCATTAAGAGAATTAGGAACCATTTTGGGGGCGCCTGGGTGGCGCAGTCGGTTAAGCGTCCGACTTCAGCCAGGTCACGATCTCACGGTCCGTGAGTTCGAGCCCCGCGTCAGGCTCTGGGCTGGTGGCTTGGAGCCTGGAGCCTGTTTCCGATTCTGTGTCTCCCTCTCTCTCTGCCCCTCCCCCGTTCATGCTCTGTCTCTGTCTGTCCCATAAATAAATAAAAACGTTGAAAAAAAATTTTTTTAAAAATAAAAAAAAAAAGAGAATTATGAACCATTTTGTGTTCATTCTGTATTTAAGTTTGCTGTTATATTTTGTCTTGTCTTTATTTTTATATATTCATCATCTTTTAAAAAATGTTTAATGTTTATTTATGTTTCAGAAACAGAGACAGAACATGAGTGGGGGAGGGGCAGAGAGAGAGGGAGACACACGCTCTAAGCTGTCAACATAGAGCCCAATGTGGCCCTCAAACCCACAAACAGTGAGATCATGACCTGAGTCATAGTCGGATGCTTAACCAACTGAGCCACCCAGGCACCCCTATATATTCACCATCTTTTAAAAAGTTACACCTTTAGTAATTTTATTTTTTTTTTAATTTTTTTTAACGTTTATTTATTTTTGAGACAGAAAGAGACAGAGCATGAACGGGGGAGAGTCAGAGAGAGAGGGAGACACAGAATCTGAAACAGGCTCCAGGCTCTGAGCTGTCAGCACAGAGCCCGACGCGGGGCTCCAGCTCACGGACCGCGAGATCATGACCTGAGCCGAAGTCGGCCGCTCAACCGACTGAGCCACCCAGGCGCCCCTTGTTTTTAATATTATAGTATGAATAAGAACAGGTTATTAGACTGCGTAGTTTAGTTCACTTCCATCCACTTTCCATACATGAAGTTAAAGATACTCTTTCCATTGTTAGTTTTTATGAAAGGAGTGTGAGATCTAGGCACGTTTACATACCATCTCAGAGATCCTGAGGACTCTAAGAGATTCTGAAGGGTCAGGCACACACCTGATATGCTTCTGAAATCTTTGCTCTCAGTATACTCTTATCTACAGTAGACTCTCCACCTTGTAGGCACTGTGTCTGCCCTTCTCACTCTATCACCTGCATCTCAGACATAGGCAGAGAGCAGTTGCTATGATGGCAACAGAGCATTATGGGGCAAGTGGAAACTGGCTGTATGTATTCAGGATTTTGTGGTTAGTCACAGTCATTTCCTATCTCAGAACACCAAAGAGCTGACTGCATTTTCCACCATGGTGTGTCATATAGCTCAAAACAAATTTATGGCATGATCATGAACTACAAAATGTAATGGGGCAGAAAATGCAGATGCACATCATTTTGCCTCCTACACATTTGGAATTTACCCTTCCTTGCTCTAGCGGCCTTTGAGACTAGGAATGACAAACATTTCTGTTTTCTTCATCTTTATTTTTCTGTATGATAGAAAAACAATACACACACAGAGAGAGAAACTATATTTAGATCAACAGCGACATCATCATCTATAGGAAAGAAGGCTTTCACAGTTGAATGTCTTAGAAGTAAATTATTAAGTACAAGTCCCACACTGCATCTAAATACTATTTGGTTACAAGCAGGTGGACAAGTGTAAAAACACTTCATAACCTTTATCTCTCATTGTACTTCAGTATTCCGATATCTCAGGGCTCTGGTTGTTGCTTGACTACTTGGTTTATCTCATTTAATCTGAGAAATACACCTGTTATGTCCCACTTTACTAAAGAGGAAATTGAAGTTAGAGAAATTATGTAACATGCTCACGGCCAAATCACTTAACTTAGATTTGTATTTACATTAATTGATTCCTTAACTGTCTGGTTCATCATCTGTCAAATGAGCTGATTGGGGTAGTTCATTCCTATTATTCTTTCTGATTTTAAACTTCCATGATTCCATCAAATGTTTTCTTTTTCTTTTTATTTTTTTTTTCAACATTTATTTATTTTTGGGATAGAGAGAGACAGAGCATGAACGGGGGAGGGGCAGAGAGAGAGGGAGACACAGAATGGGAAACAGGCTCCAGGCTCTGAGCCATCAGCCCAGAGCCTGACGCGGGGCTCGAACTCACGGACCGCGAGATCGTGACCTGGCTGAAGTCGGACGCTTAACCGACTGCGCCACCCAGGCGCCCCTCCATGAAATGTTTTCTAATGTGTGTTAATCTGAGCCAGAGTTAGTTTTCTCGTATTACTGCTTCAGATTAGCTATATTCAACTTATTTCCCTCCAAAAAGACTTTTAAATCATATATACAGGTCCTCCAGCATGAAATATCCCCAAATGCTGAGACTACATATCTATGTATGTGGATGTGTGTGTGTGTGTGTGTGTGTGTGTGTATACATATATTTGCATACTTGCATACATACCTATAAAAACATTTAAAAAAAAATTTTTTTTCAACGTTTATTTATTTTTGGGACAGAGAGAGACAGAGCATGAACGGGCGAGGGGCAGAGAGAGAGGGAGACACAGAATCGGAAACAGGCTCCAGGCTCTGAGCCATCAGCCCAAAGCCCGACGCGGGGCTCGAACTCACGGACCGCGAGATCGTGACCTGGCTGAAGTCGGACGCTTAACCGACTGCGCCACCCAGGCGCCCCTATAAAAACATTTTAAAACATATAAAATACTTATCATAATGCATGACATTACTAGGCACTTTTCATATATCATCCTATTTAATCCTAGAAACAACCTAGTGTGGTAGATATTGTTTCCATTTTACAGATGAAAAAATCCCCTTCCCAATAGTGGGTAGTTTGTATACACCTGATAGAAAAAGTGGATTTCCAAATGCAATGTATTTATGTTTAAAGCATGTTTATAAGTAGTGTAAGTACTAACAAACATCCGGAAACAATGCAGAAAATATAAGAAGGAACTTTCTAAGTCACTTATCCAAAAGATATTGGTTATGGGAAACATCAAACAATGGGGCTTAGGGACTTACTTTTCAGAGATGTAAAAACTCGTACCTTTCAACTTTTTCTTAACTATCGGTACAGTCTTTGTTTTTAAAATGAAATTTCATGTGGAAATCACATATATTTGTTTTTGGTGAATGAGTGAGGGTGCTGATCACTCTGGGATTCTATAACACTCTGATTCTTCACTAACACTACAATTATTTCCCAACATTGTGAACATTTATTATCTAACTCATTCAATAAGGGTTAACAAATGTTTATCAATCAACTCTCCGGGAAAAAAAAATTCTGGGTCTGTAACATTTGCTGATTTTCACGGTATAAATACTCCCACCATGTTTAACCTGTAGTATATCACCAAACTGGAGTTGCTCAGAGTTGCACAGAGTCCATTCTCCCATGTCATTATAAGCCAGGTCCAGCATCCTCCCGAATTCACCCGGGTCAAGGGAAATGGTCCCTAAGATGCACCTTATGTTTTAATTTCCTCTCATTCTCTTAACTGTACTAGAAATCTATTTGAATGAGCAAGTAACAGTAACAACAGTACAAATGAAATGTTCCTAGAGATTTTATGTCCATTTCATCTTATCAGATAGTATTTTTAGGTTTTCAAGGCATTTTATTTCACATTAGTAGGATATTAACTTAGGTAAGAGGTATTTTGAGTTGGGGAAATGGGGGTGGGTGGCAGTTAAAATCTGTCATTTTGAACTACAAGCCACTGTGGAGGGACGGGGAAGAATGAGGAAATTGGACATAGAGATGAAGGTCGTTTGCAGATAACATAAGAAAACAAAGTTCCAGAGAAGAAAATGTAGCACTGATGGTAGAAAGGGTGGCTTAAAAAAATTCTACATACTTCTTCAGTTTTTCTAGAACTCGAGTTCCAATGCTCCTTAGCATGGAGTTCCATGCTAAGAACTCGAGTTCCAATGCTCCTAAGCTCCTGTATGCTTAAAGGCTCTTTGTTTTTCAGATAAGATATTTAGATGCAAGAGGATTTAAACAAACCTTTAAAACTGGCCAGTTAGACATTATGCTATGAATATAATGATGTTAAAGCCATTAAACCCTATTTTTGTGAGGAGGAAGTTTGAAGAAATAATATTCAATCTGCTTCCCTGCTATTGACTTAGTTAACTACTATTGTTCTTTACTCAGCTAACTGAATTTTCTGTGGCATTTCTGTATATAATGTGTGGTATCTTCTGTAGACAGAATTGAAATCAGTATAAAAATAAAGAAAAGAGCACTCTAGGTGTTCCTGAAAGTCAAGCCATCCTTTCCTCTACTCACAGGTTTGGTCAACAAAGCAGCATTAAAACAAAATAGAAGAGCACCTGGGTGGCTCAGCTCGTGGAGTGTGAGACTCTTGATTTTGGCTCACATCATGATCTTACGGTTTGTGAGTCTGAACCTCCCTTTGGGGTCTGTGCTGACAGCATGGAGCCTGTTTAAGATTCTCTCTCTCCACCCCCCTCTCTCTCTGCCCTTTCCCCACTTGTTTTCTCTCAAAATAAATAAATAAACTTAAAAAAAAATCTTGAAAAATTATAAGGCCACATTTGTTTGAGGCAGTTTGGAAGAAGAGTATATCATTTAAAGAAATGTTAACAAATTCTTTAAACTTCCCTTCTTGTGAGTTATAAATAGCAGTAGTTGGCTTTATTCAGAATTCAGAAAGTCTCTTTGTAGTCACACAGACAGAGGCAAAAGAGACCTATGTACATTTTCCAAAATTCTCCAAGAGAGCTAGAACAACTATTCTTGCTTGCAAAACACGAAAGCTGCTTTCAATGATATGATGAACATGGTGATCATGATGGTTTTTTCCTTCAGCTGATTGAAAACATTTTTTTCATCTAAATCTTAAAATATAAACTAATCTTTTTGTTTTGTTTTGTTTCTCCTATCTGAGCAACTATTTCCTTATCTCTCATTTTCACAGTAGTTTCTATTGGATATGGTCCCTAAGTCATTTTATAATACAAAAAACAACATCAAGGTTGGGGAATATTATCTAATTATCAATATCTAAGGGTGGCTAGAGATATGTAGATTTTGCTTGTCTTTTGACAGTTATAGATTCAATTGTTCAGGCTGAAAAATGTTGCCATAAGCTATGTAATAGTACCCCACCCCCACTGGGTCATTCATAATCATTGTATATTTGCCAGACATGATTGAAAGATGCTTATAATGTCATAGGTGAAGACTGAATTTTTAAGTATTTTTTAAAAGTGTCTTTGAATTTTCTAGAGGATAAAATATCAGACTGCAATCCACTCTTGCTCATTTAAAAATTAATAGATTTTTAGCTCAGAATCCATTATTTCTAATTAATAAAACTTTGCCCCACTTTGCACTTTATGCATGTTTATGACAAAATGACATTATCCTTTACCCATTTAACCTCCATTATCTGAGACTATCATTTAATTTCTTTTATACTTGTAAAGTTCACTTGCTTTGGTCTATAATGGCATTTCTCTGGATGTCCTACTTTTCTCATTTGTGTGGTTGTGTGTGTGTGTGTATAACATAATGTCTTAAATGATATTCAGCTATATAACTGGAATAACAAGCACTCATTTAAAAAGAGAGATGGTGAGAGAGAGAGAGGGAGGGAGACAAAAAGAAGAATTACAGTGTTTTAGACACTGATCGTATGGGGATTGTGCAAAGCTCACCATTGTGAAATAGAGAGTAAGATTACCAAAAACAAACACAACATATGTTCATGAACATTGAGCATATGGTCAATGAAGAATGTGTGATCGAGGTAAAGTAATTGCACTGTCAGCTTTTCACAGAAGCTTTTTTCCCCATTTCAATTCAGATCAACAAATTTTACTGTACATTTACTCTGTCTAAGGCACCGTGTTAGAAAAGCTTTTCTGAAGGGAATGGAGAGATGCTTCCTCCAAGAAAGGATGCAAATGGGGGCAGATGTAGAAACAGGTGGCAATCGATTTTGGGCAGTCAGTGGTTTCTCCCAAGCAATTGCAGAACCAGAGAAGGTTACATCTGGAAGAAATGCAGATATCATTTATTTTACTTCTTGGCTCATTTATTTATATATTCAACAAATATTTATTGTGTACTTTTTATGTGCCAAGATTTATATGAGGCAAAGAATGGCATAATAGCAAATGGTTGAAAGATATAGTCAGTCCCTGCTGCACAAATTAAGGGATTTAATTTATCCCCAGATGCACATTAGCACTCTTGCTGTTAGGTGCACAAAATATAAACATATTTCCTTTAAAGTAGGCAGTTCTGTGACTTGAGATATCTAGAATAGAAGATCAGGGAAAGAACAGAGTTCATTTCTGGGCTTGCTGGGAAGAATCAGCATAAAATGAAGGAAGAATTCTATACTACTATAATCTAAAATGGCCCAGGATCTTACTTGAGAAGATGTGAACCAAATCTCCTTTGTCACAATGAAAATTCCTTTGACTGTGTGTTTTGAATTATTGGATTGACATGCTGACTCTTTTCCTAATATACCCAATTCTATTACTACAGAAATAGACCTACTGTTGTGTTCACACTAGTTTCCTAGTCTCTAAATCTATGAATTTTGTTTAGTGTTATATCTTTATTATTTCACCTACTTTTGAAATATTTGTGTTATCTGAAACTTATAGCATTTTGTGAAGCATGAGTCCTCCAGCAGACTTAAGAAAATATCCCATTATGCAAATGGAAAAAACATGGTAAGTTAGATTAAATAATAGATTTTGTATATCAAGTAATATTGGTATTAGGCTCTTTGGAATTAGATTAGCTATTATAGTGAATATTCAATTAATAACAAAATATCAATAACCATTTACATATAATTACCAAGAAATGGGTTAAATACTTTAAAATTATCCTCAGTGTTATTTTTACGAGAATATGTTAGACAAATGTTTATTCTTTTAACATTTCATTAATGGACTTTAAAAAAATCAATCTCTTGAAGATTAGATACTAGGACCCTCAAATGTGTACTTAGCACAATTACTGTGATAAAATTGATCTATTTAGCTCTAGTTATTTTTAAAAGTGATCACATCTGTTGGTACTTAAAAGTTATTGTGCACAATTTTACACACAAGAAATTATTCAAATTACCAAGATATATGTATATCTATCTTATAGTGAGATACACAAGATACGCACATACACAAAGAGTGAAAGCAAAACTGAAGCAAATAACAAACGTGACTAATTTCATTTGCTAACTTTATCTTCCCAAAGTGGAAATAATTACATATGCTGGTGATAATTACATACGGACTAGACACTTAATATTTACATAGTGATCAGATTAAACCTACATATGATGTGCACATATACTTTTAAACTTCCTTTGCGCAGGAAAGATGAAAAAATTCACATTTCTTTATACTGTGAAATAGATATTTTATTGAAAAGTTGTGCAAATGTGTTTGGATCATTATCTCGGCTTTATGCCATGAGCTATGTGATCTTTATCAAATTGCTTAATCCAGTCTTTTGATCAATAGTGTAATATATTCAAGCAAAAACAGTAACATTTTCATATTTTAAAAAGTGGCTTAAAAATCTTATCTTTGATTTCTTTTCAAAAGTCTGTATCTAACCCCTTTAGAATGTAGTTTGACTTTAGAGACAACAAAAACAAAAAATCTGGTTTTCTTACACCACACAACTGAATGTCAAATATTTGTCACTCCTTCTTCTTCCTAAACTTAATAGGAATGTGGAGAATACATAACTTATTTTCTGTCCAGTCTCTTAAATAAAGTATGATAATTCATCATCTTTAAATTAATAATATGGCATTCACATCCAAATGGTTATTTATGTCACTTTTAAAATTGTTTGTCACCCATAAAAGTCAAAGTTTTCTTAATTCCAGACCAATTTCTCTTATAGACAGTGCACTACCTTTGATTTTTCTTAAATCTTTGATGTGAGTTGGGGAAGATATGCAGATAGTCAAGTTATTGATGGGTGAATAGATATAGGAGTGTTTACATCCTTGGATATCAGATAGGTCAAGAGTTCCCTGGCATAAAAGAGACTTCTAGTGCTCACCCATTTCTGATTTCCTTCTCCCTCCTGGGTTTACAGGAAAACAAATTTTTTTAGCCCCTTTGATTTCAGGACAAGATATATGACTAGTCTAGCAAATGACAAACATCACTTCTGGCTGAAACTCTTAAAAGCCAGTGTACTATTTCCATGTTCCCTTTTCCCCTACAAATGATGACCTCGGAAGCCATTTGTTAAGATGGCAATGTCACTAAAAGGAGTCACCAGATGGCAAAGCACATTTTCTGAGGGTAATTGGACTTTGTGTCAGCAAGAAACAACTAAGCCATTGAGTTTCAGGGTTTGTCTGCTACAGCACCTAGTTAGTTAAATACCCTGGGCTAACACATCTATGGTCATCTGTGAGAGATGTGTGATAGCATAGGGGAAAAAGTCACACCTAACATATAGCTATGCGTCACTGTATTGGCTCTGGAAAACAAACTATAAAGGTGATTCCTTCACTGTATCAAAATGTGGTTCACAACTGCAACTCCATATAAGAAACACAGAGAAGCTAAACAAGCCAATAAGATGAGGTCTTTTTATCCTAGGGATGGCAGGAATAATGATGGTCAAAAACTTAGAATGTCCAAAATAGAAAAAGATACATTTTCTTTCATATCCAGTGTACTTAATGTGTTTTTAATTTAGGGGATATGGAGCAGAAATTTATTGTACTTCTTCATTTTATAGTTAAATCTATTTTTGGAGCTGACATAGCTCAAGGTCTATATATGATGATCATCATAATGCTTGCCTGTGGAAAAATGGGACATATAAGTTTTGCACATGAGATAAGAGTATCTCCAAGATCATAAACTTTGACCATATAGAATACTGCATTCATTTTAACATCTGAATTTCAAGGAGAGAGATAAGAAAATTTTTATTTAGCTTCAAAGACATAGAGAAGATGAAGTTTATGTGGCAGGTAAATTCAATGTACTTCACTAATATTTGAAAATTATAAAACCTAAGCAAAACACCATATTGATATTTTGGAGATGACTTCTATGCACTATACTCCTTCACAATCTCTGGAAAGAGGGATAAATAGTATTTGCCTTCCATTTGGCAGTGAAAATATTCTAAGCAGGAGGCTACTTCTCCATTGTGTAATTACTATGTTGTATTTATGTGAAAGAGGAAAACCAAATGCTTTGAATAAGGAATACTTATAATGGCAATCTTTACTCTTTAATTCAACATAAAATATTTTCTTCCTTCTAAAATAAAAAGACAAAAAGGAAGGTTTCAATATCAGTTACCAGATTATAAATGACACATTGGAGTAACCTCAAGTGTGTCTGTGTGCTTGTGCTATGAGGATTGTAGAGAAATGAAAAAGGACAGAAAGATTAGAAGCCTAAGGACGAGATTACTCTTTAGATGATTGCCCCAATAGAGAAGTCTAGTGTGGTTTTAACTGATGGTCAAAATCAGTTTGAATATGGAAATATGACATTGATCTTTTATCTTGCAACCTTGCTAAATTCACAAGTTTTACTACCTTTATTAATAATTTCTTTGGTGATTTTTCTACTTAGACTATCATGTTGTCTGAAAATGAGATATTTTATTTCTATTTTTCCAACCTGTCTGCCTTTGAATTTGTTTTCTTGCCTTATTGGACTGGCTAAGACCTCCAATACAATGTTGAATTTTCATGGGAAGCACATATATCCTTGTCTCGTTCCTGATCTTACAGGAAAAGTATTTAATCTTTCACCCTTTAATAATGTTGTTAGCTATAGGATTTTGTGAAATGACTTTTATCATGTTGCAGAATTTCATTTTAATTCCTACATTTCTGAGAGGTTTTGTTGTGGTTATTGCTACTCTTGGTGTTGTTATGAATACATGTTGATTTTTTTGTCAAATACCTTTTCTACATCAATTTAGATGATAACATAGTTTTCTTCTTTAGTCTTTTGGTATGGTGAATTATATTGATTGATTCTGAATATTGAAGCAACTTTATATTCCAGTATCACCATCAATTGGTCATGATGTATTAATCATTTTTATATACCATGGGATTCAATTTGTAGATATTTGTTGATGATTTTATTACATCTTTGTTTATGAAGGACATTATCAAGTACTAATGAGGATGCAAAGCAATTGGAACATTTATATTTCCACTAAGAAAACAAAATAATACAGTCACTTCAAAAAACAGTTTGGCTCTTTGTTATAAATTTATACATTTGCTTTGCATAATTCAGAAAGCCAACCCCTAGAAATTTCACTATGAGAAAGGCAAACTTTTCTTAAAATTCATTCATAAAATTCTAGAATAGTTTTATTCATAATCACCCCAACCTGGGAACAACCCAAATGTCTATCAATTGGAAAATGGGTAAACAATGATACATCTATACAATAGGATACATAAAAAGAATAAACAAGGGGCGCCTGGGTGGCGCAGTCGGTTAAGCGTCCGACTTCAGCCAGGTCACGATCTCGCGGTCCGTGAGTTCGAGCCCCGCGTCGGGCTCTGGGCTGATGGCTCAGAGCCTGGAGCCTGCTTCTGATTCTGTGTCTCCCTCTCTCTCTGCCCCTCCCCCGTTCATGCTCTGTCTCTCTCTGTCCCAAAAATAGATAAACATTGAAAAAAAAATTAAAAAAAAAAAAAGAATAAACAAGTGATTTACACAACATAGATCAATCTCAAACGTATTACGTTGTATGAAAGAAGTCAGACATAAACTCTTCACATAAAATGCTATATGATTCACTTAAATGTCATCCTGGAAATGGTAAAATAATAAGCACAAAAGACAAACCAGTCTCAGAGGCCAAGAATAGGAAAAGGGTTTGTTTATAACTGGGAAAAAGAAGTGTTCAGGGGTCCTGGGTGGCTCAGTCGATTATGAGTCTGACTTCGGCTGAGGTCATGATCTCGTGGTTGATGAGTTTGAGCCCCGTATCAGGTTCTGTGCTGACAGTTCAGAGCCTGGAGCCTGCTTCAGATTCTGCTTCTCTCTCACTCTGCCCCTCCCCCACTCATGCTCTGTCTCAAAAATAAAATAAATATTAAAGAAAAAAAATTTTTTTAAATAACTGGGAAAAGGGAACTCTTTGAGGGTGATGGAAATATTCTCTCTTGAATGAATTGGTGTTCAATAATGATACACATTTGTCAAAACTCATAGAACTATACACTAAAAATTATGAGTTTTACTGCATATAAGCTATACCTTAATAAACTTGACTGAAAAACAAACTACTGTTCCTGAAAATGATATAAAGTACTACTCTTGGCTACATAATCTAAAAATATTACTCAAAATTAAACTACTTATTTCTAATAAAAATACAGTAGTCTTTCTTAGTTTTCTCCACAGCTTTCCTACTTAGCAGTAAGTTTACTTAAAGCTACTCTATAAACAGAATTCTGTCCTAAATTTGGGCTATTGAAGACCTGTTATTTGGTTAGTTTTTCATAAGTGGTAGGAAGTACCTGGCGTCTGAAATAGAAACATGTTTTCCTCTTCTCTGTGAAATACTCTTTAATATAGCACATTTGCCTCTATAAGATTCATGTGACAAGCCCACATTTGTAACTCTTCAAAAACAGATAAAACTAGAATTTTGTTGTGCTCATTCTTAATAAACCCAGGATTTGAGCTATGTACATTCTGAAATCATTTTACAGAAGTTTTTGAATTACTGAGGTCTAATTGTCAGCTCCCCTGACAGTCATACTGATGTAATGTTCACACTGATGTGATGATTTCTAACGTGGTATTATTTTATGAGCTACTCTTACATATTTCTGCTTGAGTCTCACAATGTAAATTGTTTAAAAGCAGGAATTATAGTAATATTGCTGTCATCTTATATTAACAATTAAATGAGGTGATTAGAAATTATGTAAAACTATTAAACTGGTACCTGGAACTTAGTACTCATTAAATGGTGGCTCCTAATTGTACTGTTATTTTTTAGAAAGAATTAATATACAACTTCTAGATAAATATTGATGAAGAAATCTAGGTTTTATGATGGGTGGGGTGGATTCCAGTTCTTTAATTAGGACTTCAGAGTATTCTTAGAAAACAATCAAATAATTAAGTAGTACCCTGAGTATACTAGCTGCACATGGTAAGAACTTGATAAATTTTAACTTTTTAAAAATAATATTTTGTTATTAGGGAGCCTGGGTGGCTTAGACAGTTGAGTGTCCAATTTTTGATTTAGGCTCAGGCAGGCCATGATCTCACGTTCATGAGCAAGTCATGTGTCAGGCTCTGCACTGACAGTGCAGGGACTGCTTGCAATTCTCTCTCCCCCCTTCTCTGCCTCTTCCTCTCTCACTCAAAATACATAAATAAGATAAAATAAAAATAATATTTTATTAAACAATTTTTAACATTTATTTATTTTTGAGAGACAGAGAGAGACAGAGGACAAGCAGGGGAGGGGCAGAGATAGAGGGAGGGGCAGAGATAGAGGGAGACACAGAGATAGAGGGAGACACAAAGGGAGAAGCAGGCTCCAGGCTCCTAGCTGTCAGCACAGAGCCTGATGCAGGGCTCGAACTCACGAACTGTGAGATCATGACCTGAGCTGAAATCGGATGCTTTAACTGACTGAGCCACCCAGGCGCCCCAAAATAATATTTTATTTTTATAAAATAATAACAACAGCAAAAATGGCCCACATATCATTTATCAAGAAGGATAAGAATGGTAGTTTTGTGGTTAATTTAATGACTGATTGCAGGCCTGAAGTGTTAAGTGAAAGAAATAAAGATAAATTGATAAAATCGTCCCTTGGATTACTAAGAAATGCACCAGCTTTACTCTGTTTTCTTCTGGGTTGGCATAGAATAGAAATGCTTTTATAGGGATCTCTGAGTGTTTTAGCTCAAGAGAGCTGCTTGTATTTTCCATTTTCATGAAGTGGGAAGAGGAGAAAGCAGTAAGAATAGCTCATCAGGTGGTACTGGTGATGTGAACAAGGCCAAGGAAATGTGTTCCAATTTTGCAATTAGGTGGCCTAATAACTTTTGAAATAATATTTTCAAGGCTCTGCAGCCTCCCTCTGCTCTGCTTCAAATAGGAACATTCTACTTGGAGGGGACAAAAAAGACTCCAAACGCCCTTCATTCTTTTCCGTTTATTGATGCCTTAACTGATGTTGATATGCGACATTATAACTTCAAGTACACTATAGTCCTTGAAGTTGAATGGCTAAGATCCATTAAAGGATTCAAGTTAACGAATAAAGAAATAGTTGAAGCCTAGTAGTTTTCCACATTAACAATGTCCTCCTACTGCTTCTTCAGATTCATTTTTCAGGTGTTAATAGCTTGGACACACACAGTTTGAATCATTACCTCATTGTTATTGATGCATAGTTTGTCTCTGGAGATGAACCCTGCATTTATCTTCATGTATGTTTTATCATGAAAAATTACCAGGGAAAGACTCCAGTAGAGATTCAGCCATTTAATTAAAATAAATGTATTCTGTTAATGAATAGAATTAAGCCTACAATACACACTCTTTGATTTTATTTGTATTTAAAGTTGTTGTTGTTGTTTTTTTGATTCCCCAAAGAATTAATTATCCTATGTATAATTCTTCTGATCTTAGATATACTTTAGAGCAGCTGTGTTCTACTGTGCCCTGGGAATTCTGGAAAAGCTTTCTGGGGGCTGCCGTGGGATGGAGTATAGGTAGGTGGCAAGTGATCAGGGCCCTCATTTACACCCAGCTGGAATAGTAATCAAGATTCTATCTAATTTATATAGTAGAATCACCACTAAAAAGTGAACATGTTTCTCAACTAAAAAAGCAAATATTTTGGAAGCTGAATCACCAGCCAGTACCATCTTGCATCCTCCTTTATTAATTGCCTTTAATAATAAAAAAACTATTTTACAAACCATGATAATGAGATTCTTAGGGAAAAAAATGTGTTTTATATTTTATTCATTGTATTTAAAAATGGTTTTAAAAATCTAAAGATACTAATTTTATATGCAAAGTAATAAGATATTAAAGAAGCATAGAGAAATTGATGTGATAGAAAACTTGAAATGTATCAGTAAATTTTCTAAGACATTGTCATTTGTATAAAATTATTAATAAGTGAAGTCTGTTTTTAAAAGTAATATTTTAATTATTTTTATATATCATCTCTATCCATAGTATAATTTTCACTGAAATTATTCTAAAGAATTTTAGTGTAAAATTTCCAAATATTGCAAGCAATGAAGTATGTTAAACAAAAAACTTCTGGCAAAAATAACAAAATGAAGGAATTACAGCTCCAAAACATTTAGAAAATTAGGAAAACACACTGAATCGTATATATGTAGATGAATACACTATTTGTTCTCCTTTTTGAATGCTCACACACGCCACAAACTAATTAAATAAACTTTAAAACAAATAATAAAAAATGATTTTTCCAACCATATTAGAATTCTACTTATATCGATTGAAGCCATATACATGTATAACACCTGGAGAACTGTCTAAAGATAGCACATAAATACTTTAAAAGTTTTTCTTAGTACTCTGTCAATGACAAATATTATGAAAAATAAATTTTCTAAATAAATATATTTTAGTTTTTACTGTATTGTTACACAGTCAACCAAATAATCACAGATCAGACTTTAGTAATGTTTAATATTTGTAAAGTGTTCCTCTAGCTCCACTTTAATTTGGGGAATTGTCAGAAAAAAAATCCAAATTGCAACACTAAGGTTGCAAAATCTTTCTCCACTCCATGGGTGATTTTCAGATTGATTAACCAACATGAAGGCATGGAAAACAATGAGAAAGGAAATACAGAACAGATGTAGGCTCTAAAAACTGTGGCAAACATAGACTGCTAGCTATCTGCCCTCTTCTGTTGAGTCTTCAAGTTTTAATGGTTTATTAATTAATTACATTATATTTCAAGAAGGATAACTCCATAAAAGATCACCAAGCTTGTCAATGAATCCTGGCTAAAGCACTACATTCCTGCTTTCTAGTCTTTTCCTATAGAGTTTCATGGATTTGAATCAGTGAAAATAACCACTTAATTCAATAATTTGATATATGTAGCTATTGCTTTCTGTTGGAGACATTTTCCATGATAATTACTTTAATGTTCAATTTACTTTGCATGTTTTCCTCTGGTATCAATGACAAATCGTGAGACTTAAAAAAAATTCAGCTCCTCAAAACTTCCTTTTAGTATTCATTTCATCTATATTATAAAAAGTCTTGGAAATCATAATTGCAACAAAGGAAATATCCCTATCAAGACCCAGGCAACGGAATAAGAACACAAAATCAGAAGCAAGAATAAACTAAGGACAAAAAAAAAAAAAAAAAAAAAAGGAAATAAATATAGTGGCAGAGCCATTGATCTCAAATTCACACTATGACCTAGAAACTTCAGAATCTTCTTAGTGGTTATTTAAATAATAATTTTTGAATCCTTATTTCCATTTCCTTATAAAGAAAATGCAGGTGGTCAGTGGTATAAGGGAAGAACTAGTGGTGTACCCTGCATTTATCTTCATATATGTTTTATCATGAAAAATTACCAGTGAAAGACTCCACTTGAGAGTCAATTACTTAATCTAAATTAATCATTAGTTGTGTAGCATAGTGTTGATGGGCAGATACACACACTGTTCTGTGGCTATATTATGGTTAATATAAGTAGATAGAGTTAACTTCCTTTGTTAATCTCTAATAAGCTTCCTAAAACTCTGTCAAGATTATGCTCTAAAAGACTAAATAAATAGCACTCACTTCTGGTTATTGTAAAACTAAATACTTCACTTCTAATTCTTTTTTTTTTTAATTTAATTTTAATGTTTATTTATTTTTGACCGCGAGAGAGACAGAGCATAAGCAAGGGAGGGGCAGAGAGAGAGACACACACACAGGATCCAAAGCAGGCTCTAGGCTCCAAGCTGTGAGCACAGAGCCAGACACCGGGCTCGAGCTTACAAACTGCGAAATCATGACCCGAGCTGAAGTCAGATGCTTAACTGTCTGAACCACCCAGGGACACCCAGCCACCCCCTCCACTTCTATTTCTATGATGCCTATACAATGATACACCAATTGGGAATGTGGTCGGTCTCACACCCCAGGAAACAAATGATACAGTGACAGTTCACTTAACAAAATTTAGATCTGCTTACATTATTATATCAAAGTAGAGGGGAAAGAAGAATTCCAGAGAAATATATTGTTAATTTTTCTAAACTTTGAAAAGATACTTTAAAAGGAAACGAACATCTGTATGGCATGCCTGTGTGATAGAAATGCATTGATAATTTTGAACAATTTTAAATACAGTTTCAAAAAGGCGATTTACTTGCCTTTCATTTTAGATGCATTATCAGCTGCCTTGTTAAAAAAGTTAAATTCCAATTGGGTTGTTTTGCCTGCTGCTTACAACACATTATCCTCTTTCATGGTTATACTGTACACATTGTCAATAACTGATTCTTTCTTCCTTGTTCACAGTCAAGGATCTTTTTTTGCTGATTTAATGGCTTCATATTGCATGCTTCATGAAACCTCTAAATACTTGTTTTAAATCACAACTTTTTTTTGTTTGTTTTTAAAGAGTGATATGCTTTTCTTTCCAAAAGACCATCTGCTTTCAAATGACAATGGTTTTCATGACTAATTCTAAGGAGAAACACAGTTATTACTCTTTAACAGATTTTTGCTAGAATAAAGGATAACATTCAATTACTATTTAAATATATTGAGCACTTTTTGCATAGTACTTAAAGGCCAAACTGTCACGACTGTAATAAGGGTTTCAATTACAGATTTCTCTGGTTCCAGGTTCTAAGGTTAAGTGACAGGATCACCACACTAAAGGAAAAAAAGTAAAAAATATTGTAATTTAAAAATCATTCATAGTTATCAAACTTATTTTCATACAAAATTAATGCTACCAAATTAAAAAATCTCTACTTTTGTTTGCTTTTTAATTATAGAGAATAGCAAATGAAACCTTACAACATATAAAGTTTTAATGATAAGTGTATGAATCACTTGTTGAAATACATATACATTTTACTCTATTTGGTTTTGTCTTATTACAGTTGTTTAGAGTCATTTGTTTTTGAAATTTTAAATTCTTCATTTATATTTATTTTAATATAGTGCCTCAATTATATCAGAGTTTTAGACAGCTTTTTGGAATTTAGACTTTTTTATTAATTAATTTATTAACTTATTTCAGAGACAGAGAGGGCCTTTCATTCCTTCTGATTCTAATTAACTTGGAATATTACTGAAATTCCAGTAGTTGATTAAGTAGTTACGGTTTCTTTGTTGTATGGAGTGAGAATAGTTGAGGGAAGTAAAAGTTAAGAATATAGTAAAGGAAAAAAATAATTTTAAAATTGCATTGCAAGTAAGCATGTGATGAATACTATTAAATTAAAAAATTTTTCAAGTAAGAGAGAGAAGAAATGGGATGGGGGAGGGGAGAGAAACAGGCCATGGAGAATAAGGATTTAACCCTTCAGTAGTATACTTACTCAAAGGAAAACATTAAGACTGGAATCATGTGTAGCACAAGGACTGTCAGAATGAATAGGAAGATGAAAATGGCATGAATACAAGGAAAAGGACAGAAAAAAATGAAAGAATTGAAAAAAGATATAGAATATAAAGAAGGCAATGCTGCCATGATAGATATTTGGCAAACAGCAATACAAAAGCTGCTCCCTCAAAAATCTCTATAGAGTTCTGTAGGTCTAGTTGTTAGATCATCTACTCATCACCTTTAAAAAAAAATTACTCCCATCCTTGGAACAGATATTTTAGTCTGGAACAAATTAACTGTCTCTCTGTATCTTGTGTGGTACTCATGAATGTTTGTTAACCTTGACTAATGTAAAATTCCATTAAAGATCATGGGTCAAGCTGCAAGAGTTGGTAATCGAAATATGTTCCCTTTGCAGCCCTTCATCTCTGAGGTAAGGAAAACAGGAGATTACTGATTCCAATTGACAACTGGGGAGGCTTACTATTATATCAAGACAAATACTTTACATTTCGTAAAACCTAAACTCCTATAAATCATCTGATTACAAATCTCAAATTAAATGAACCACCAGGTGAAGCTCTTTGGCTGTCAAACCTGATTAAAATCTGTTCAGACTGGAAGGCTGCCTTCCTTGCCAAAATCTACCCTAATCAGCTCTTCAAGTGTAAATTCATCTGAATGAACTCACCTATTTTTTTTTAAAATCAACATATCTCTTCTTTAAAATTGCTGATTAATTACTTTGTTCACCACTGAAGGTTTATAGTAGAAAGTATATCATAGGGTATGTCAGTAATAATATGCTTAAGAAATATTCTATATTTTAAAGAAAGGTATAACAGAATCTTTTATATGCCTTTCCTGAAACTCCAAATATATTTTAATGAAGTATATAATTTGTATCTTATGGTACCAGAGTACCAGCAAAATTAAGTCCTGTGACAAGTCAAAAGAATAATAATGCAGTCTTCAGGGAATGCTACATCAAAAATTCAGGGTCATCTTTTTTCATTGTGTAAGGAACATTCCATATTTGGGAAAGTACACATAAGTATTGGGGCTGTATTATTTTTAACAGAACCTGGGAATGTTTTCTTAAAGGCCCAGCAGTATTTCTATCACAGGCTTGTTGATTGGTGAAATAAGTGGAGTTGTAAAAATACTGCTTTGAGCAAAAATCTCACAATAGTACTTTGGGTTCAGTGTAATTAAATATTTAAAGATTTTTCATGAGATTGATATGGTTACTTTTAGTTTACTGAAGACTATTTTGAAAAAAGTTAATTGATCTACACTGTTTTCTGGAGTGTTGAATGTTAAGTTAATAACAGTTTGAAAAAATAGTTGGCAGGCATAATGGGGACCTAGTTGCTTTTAGCACAAATATTCATCCCTTATATTAGGATGTCTTACTGGAAGGTAAGCAAAGGGAATTTATATTTACAGTGATGTTATATTTAACTTATCCATACATATTTATTTACACTTATTTTATCATTTATACTTATTTCCCCTACTGACCATACTCTTCCATTTCCCATGATATTATAGAAAAGAAAGGACCCAAGTAAGTAAAAACACCACTTGCCTTTAACAGAAAAATATCGCACTGTGTGTGTGTACACACAACCACACATGCACACTTATGCCCAAACACACCAGATCTTGAGGGAAGATAGACATAATTGCAAAGCTAGTGTGGGGATACGCCTCTATTTTTATGTTCAATTTAGAAATTTAGTTTAAGTTAGTATTTCAGATCCTGCTTTGTATTTTGTTGTTATTTCTTTGATAAATGATGAGATACAATCAATACGGAAGGCTTCTAGAACAATATTACTGGGAAACACACATGCAAATTGTAAAAAAAAAAAAAAAAAAGAAAAAGAGGATGCACACGAATATGATCTAAATTTCAGTCACAGTTGTGAGATTTATTAACTATGTGTCCTTAGGCCAGTTGTTTTACTTCAGTAACTATAGGTTTTCTGTGTGTGTGTGTGTGTGTTTCATCTGGAGATTGTTGGTTCAACTTTTTTCACTTCCTAGAATCTACAAATGTCCAATAAACCTAACTATTATTATTTAGAAACAAAGAATAAAAGTTGAGCAAAAATCTCTCTTGAAACAAAATTTAATAAGAACCCGACAGTCTGAATCCTTGTCACAAAGTATGTGGCTCATGATGCATCACCCAGGTCCAATTTATCCTTGAGTTGAACCTTTTTTATTTTTAATATTTATTATTTATTTTGAGAGAGGTGGATAGTAAGCAGGGAAGAGGCAGAGAGATAGAATCCCAAGCAGGCTCCGCACTCTCAGCTCAGAGCCCGGCAGGGGGATCAATACTACAAACCATGAGATCATGATCTGAGCCAAAATCAAGAGTCAGATGCTTATCTGACTGAGCCACCAGGCATCCCTCCTTGAGTTAAATCTTAAATAGAACTCAATCTCCTTGATTTAAGGGTACATCCTAGATAGCCAATCAGATCACTGTGATTCCTTGAGACTAGAATTAACCTATATCGGATTTGTTAAATCAGTTCTATTTAAGGAATAACAAATTCTTCCACTCTGTCAGGCCTAAAAAGTTTAAAATAAAACAAACTTACTCATACTAGCCCTATTCATCAATGGAAAAAAAAATACTTACAGATTATCAGAAAAATAATTGAGTAGTAATGCAAACTCAATTATTTGATTCCAGTCAGAGTGTAACAGTTCTACATCCATATCTGGAGAGTTCCCTCACCTCAAGGTCAATTGTTTCCAAACACATGCCTATCACTAGTAAACAACGTATCATTATCTTGAATTTATAAACTGCCTTCTGGTTTTTCTTTGTTGGTATGTATTCGGCCTGCTTTGCCTTAATTTGTATGCTATTTTAGGCAGGGTTTTTTTGTTTGTTTGTTTTGTTTTTTGTTTTATGTTACTAGGATTGGTGTGGATTTTTCTTGTCCTTCGTTTCTTTTTTTTCTCTTTTATTTTTAAACTCAGTTTCAACCTGAATGCACAGATACCATTCTATTCTATTCTATTCTATTCTATTCTATTCTATTCTATTCTATTCTATTCTGTGTTTGTGTGTGTGTTTTGTTTGTTTTCGTTTTGTTTTTTTGTTTTGTTTTGTTTTACTTTGGATGACATATGAAAATGTTCCAGTGGGAGTGCAGAGTCATCATTACTCTATTTGGCTGAAATCCTGACAGTTGTTAAACATAATAGAGGTGGTATATTTTAAGTTTCTTGAACTGGAAACATTTTCTCTTGCATTTGCAATTGTAAAACAGATTCATATGTTTTCTCTCACTAACACCAAAAAGTAGCACACATGATGGCCAACTTTGGGAAGAATTCTTTTGATGTTTTAATAGTAAATGAAAATACAGTTTTCAGTCTACTTTCCCTTTTAAAGTTTCAGTCTACTTTCCCTTTTAAAATCAATCATTCCATTGGTGATCTAATTAAATAGAAACTTGTTGACAGTACTAAAAGAAAGGCGGGGTAAAAAAATCTAAATAGTAGACAGAGTCCCTGCCTCAAGGAGCATTTTCCTTATTTATGTGAAGAAAGCAAATTAATAAAGCAATTGTGTAAATTTCTTGAAGGTATTACATATAATTCTGTAATTTGTGAAATCTATATAGAAGGTACTATTCAATAAACTGCCAGTTAAAGTTTGACTTTGAAAATAATCCTATATATAATTACAGTATATATTATATCTACATGCATATATATGCACAGAGTTCTTACAAATAATGAGACTATTCTAAGTTGTTTTGCATCATATCTTAAACTACCTACCTACATATCAATCTCTGAAATCTCTGACCGATAAAATATGTATTTGCTGTTCACTGTGTGCAGAACAATTCATGGATATACAAAGAATGAAAAAAAAGATCCCTGTCCTTAAGAATCCTAACAATATAAGGAGGGATTTAAACTACTTGTTACTTAAACAACATTATAGTAATTCTATGTTACGTTTATACTTAGCTACACCTAGAGCAAAGTGAACAACCAAAATTAGATTATTTTAAGTAGAGAGTGATACTCAAATCAAGAGATACAAAGTTCAAGCTTGATAGCCTCACTCTTCAGTTGATTTCTATTTTCAAGTTCAAATAACATAAGGATATGTCATGATTTTAAGGTCTTAATCTTATCTTTTGTTTAAATTATGTCTTAATTTTAATCTTTTTCTAACTCTTTTTCCTAATGGAATAGTTAAGACTATAAAAGATTGCTCCATCTTTAATTTCTTAGCTGCATAGTTCAGAGGTGTACCTTATGTTCCAAAAAACACTTTGCTGCACTTCAGTTTTGGTAACCAAGTTATTAAGCTATCATCAATCTAACCTATTTTTTGAGTTAACACAATGTGAAAGATGTATCATAACCTATGAGGTATTCTTGGCAAAATATTTACATGGAGTGTAATCATCATCAAGTAAACAGAAAATTCAGATTGCATGACATCCTATGAGAAAATGTCAGTGATACAATGGAAAAAAGGAAAGTTTAGAAATATTCTAGATTAAAGTAGATTAAAGAGCTATAACAACCATATGCAATGCATTATGTTTGTTTGGCTCCTGGCCTGGGAAAAAAAAAATAACTATAAGAGGTATCTTGGGTACCACTGGAGAAACCTAATTATGGACTGGATATTACAACAATGTCAAATTTCATAGGTGTGATTATGGTATTGTGTTTATGTGAGAAGATGTCTTGTTCTTGGACTCATTTAGGGGTAAAGCATCATGACGTCTGCAAAAATACATATATGAGCTTATATATGTATATGTGTGTAAATATTATGTATATGAATACATAATTCAGAAAGAGAGAAAGATGAAGCAAATGTCTCAGAATATTAATGATTAGTAAATGAAAGGTATATAGGTGTTTACTATACCAATCTTTCAACTTTTCTGTCAGCCTAAAATTGTTCACAACAATAAAGGGAATAATTCAACTTTTTAAACAATAACTTAAACATTTATTAGGTAAGCTAGTAACTAATGATGTCTTAAAATCTCAAAAAAGAAAACCAAAGTAATTCTGTGTGTTATGGGTTGAATCATGTCGGTCCAAATTTTATATATTGAAGTCTTAACTGTAAGTACCTCAGAAGGTGTCTGTGTTTAAAGACAGGGTCTTTAAAAAAGTGATTAAGGTAAAAGGAGGTCATCTGGGCCCTAATCCAATATGACTATTGTCCTCAAAAAGAAGGGACTGGGACTAAACACACAGGGGGAAGACCAGGTGAAGACACCAGAGGAAGACAACCAACTAAAAAGCCAAGGAAAGAGACCTTAGCGTGTAACCAACCCTGACAACACCGTTGTGTTAGACTTCTAGCCTCCAGAACTGTGAGGAAATAAATTTCTGTTAAGTCACTCAGTGTGGTTTGTTTATTTGTTTGCTTTTTTTATTGCAGTGCTAGTACACTAACACAGAATTCTAAGACCAATGACCCTCACCCTTGTACAATCCCTTGTCTCCTGAATATGGGTGAACATGTGAATATGATGAGATATCACTTCAAAGCTTATATGGCAAAAGGGGAAATCATCCAAGTGTTCCTGATATAATCACATGAGGTTGTTAAAAGTGGAGTGCTTTCCATTGTGTAATGAAAAGGAAGTTAGAGATTTAAAGCATAAAAACATCAGGGAGTTTTGACATACTATTGCTGATTTGGGGAATGGAGGGGGTCACCATTTCAAGGAATGTAGGTGGCCTTTGGTTGTTAAGAGTGGCTGAGATTGACAACTATCAAAAAATCGTGGCCTCAGTCCAACAACCGCAAGAAACTGCATTCATTCATGGGCGTGGAAGAGAATTATTCCTTAGACCCTCCAGATAGGAGCCCAACATGAGGAAAACCTTGATCTCAGCCTTGCAAGTCTTTAAGCAGAGAATTCATTTGATCCTGCCTAGACTTCTGACCTACAGATCTGTAAAATAAGAAATGCTTATTTAAATAAATGCTTATTTAAAGTAAAAATGCTTGGGGCGCCTGGGTGGCGCAGTCGGTTAAGCGTCCGACTTCAGCCAGGTCACGATCTCGCGGTCCCTGAGTTTGAGCCCCGTGTCAGGCTCTGGGCTGATGGCTTGGAGCCTGGAGCCTGTTTCCGATTCTGTGTCTCCCTCTCTCTGCCCCTCCCCCGTTCATGCTCTGTCTCTCTCTGTTCCAAAAATAAATAAACGTTGAAAAAAAAATTAAAAAAAAAATAAAGTAAAAATGCTTATTTAAATAAAATAAAAAATGTTTATTTAAATAAAATGTTTATTTAAATAAATGTGTATTTAAAATAAGCATGTTTTAACATGCTCAGTTTATGGTAGTTTTTTACACACCAATAGAAAATTAGTAAGTATTTCCTCATAATATACATAGTTATGCTCGATATGTATTTTCAAATTAGTATGTGGGTTTGTAGGTGTGAGCAATAAAGTTTAAGAGAATATTAATTATTTTTCCAGGTTCAAATTGTTCATATGCACACACGGAATTTTATATACATGCATATATCAATGTTAATGATTTTTATACCTTGTATATGATTAACTTTTTAAAATGCTTAACCTTTCATAATGATTAACCAAGTAACATATACATATTTTTTAAATGTTTTTTTTAACGTTTATTCATTTTTGAGACAGAGAGAGAGACAGAGCATGAATGGGGGAAGGTCAGAGAGAGAGAGGGAGACACAGAATCTGAAACAGGCTCCAGGCTTTGAGCTGTCAGCACAGAGCCCGACGCGGGGCTCGAACTCACGGACCGCGGGTTCATGACCTGAGCCAAAGTTGGATGCCCAACCGACTGAGCCACCCAGGCTCCCCGAAGTAACATATACATATTTAAACAAAACCTTTTTAGTTGGAATAATAAATGAGCAAAATTTCCTCTCCAATTGTTAGTATACCTATCTTTCATATTTAGCATATTGATCTTGTGATTCCCAACATCTACCACAGGATCTGTCACATAGAAGTCACTCAATTAAAATTTGTTATGTGTAAATTGAAGAGCGAAACAATTGGAGTATATATAGGAAGACTGTGGGGTATAATGGAGTATGTACAAGAGGTTGTGTTGTGGGACAGAAAGCATGCTGACTTGAATATAATGCAAGATGAGCCTGCATGAAAATTTTGCCTCCACTAAGAGGGAATCCTAGAGGCATCTATTTAACTTCTCTCAGCTTCATTTTCCTATCTAGAAGTCTGTATAGCATGGTACAGTGTTCAATTGTAGTTCTATCACTTAATTGCTTTAAGACCTCTGACAAATAACTTCCCTCATGATTTATTTTCTTTATCTATAAAAGAAGACCATAGTTAGTATCACAGGCAGGGCCGCCATTAGCTCATATAGTGTCATCACACAAATTAGAAAATGCCCCCCCCCCTTTTTGAGATAATTCATTTCCTTTTGTGGGAATATATGTACAACCATGCTGACTGTGATATTTATGCTACCCAGGTGCCCTGTTCGATGTGAACAACTGTACCTGATGTCCTGTTCAGGGTTGTTGTCAGAATCAAAAAAGAGTCCATACAAGGCTCATGGCACAGAATCTGGCTCATACTGATTATCACTTTTGTGTCAGTAATCATCATTATCACATTTATCCAAACATCATCTTCCTTAGTATAGATATAGTAGCATATAACCAGAGTAGAGAACTATATTAGCATAGGCTAAAGCCTTAGCACATGGTAGGACATGCATAAATGGCCACCCCTAGTAAATACCTTGAACACAGTAGTTCCTCAGTAAATAGCTGCTGACTGATTGGATGGTTTTAGTTTCCTTAAAGAAAATGAACCTATATATTACGAGAATTCTGGTCTGGTGCCAAAATTGTCTTCACTATTTAAATGAAAATACATAGTATGCCATTTATTTAAAAACTTGAATTGTCTAATATGTGCAAATTTCGAAGTAAAATATAACAAAATTCCCCAAAGGTCCATGTGGAGAAAGAAGCATCTCTTTTTACTGTCAAGTTTTGGAGCAACTCATAATTCATAAACATTTGAAAAAAATAAATCTGTAATAATTACATACTGACTTTTGGGGTACCTGGGTGGCTCAGTCGGTTGAGAGTCCGACTTCAGCTCAGGTCATGATCTCACACTCTGTGAGTTAGAGCCCCGCGTCGGGCTCTGTGCTGACAGCTCAGAGCCTGGAGCCCTCTTCGGATTCTGTGTCTCCCCCTCTCTCTGCCCCTCCCCTGCTCGTGCTCTGTGTCTGTCTATCCCAAAAATAAATAAAAACATTTAACAATTTTAATTATATACTGATTTTTATCAAAAATATTTTTTCAGGGGCTCCTGGGTGGCTCAGTTGTTTTAAGTGTCCAATTCTTGATTTCAGCTCAGGTCATGATCTCAACTGGGCCTCATGTCGGGCTCCACTCTTACAGCATGCAGCCTGCTTGTGATTCTCTCTCCCTCTCTCTCTTGCCCCTCCCCGACATGTGTGTGCACAATCTCTCTCTGAAAATAAATATTTTATATGTATACATATTTTTTCATTTGCTTAAGAATAGCATTTACAGTTAAATTAGGCTATAGTATTATAAACACTACTGTAGGAATGGGCCCTTTATTCCATCAGAAGCTGACTGATTTCATTTCACATAAAAAAAAATTATATTTATTTATTTGTTTGTTTGTTTGTTTATGTATTTTTAGTATATTTGTTTTGAGAGAGAGAAAAAGAGCATGGGAGGGGCAGAAAGAGGGAGAGAGAGAGAGAGAGAGAGAGAGAGAGAGAGAGAATCTCAAGTAGGCTTCACACAGTCAGTGCAGATCCTGATGTGGGACTTGAATCCATGAATCATGAGATCATGACCTGAGTTGAAATCATGAATTGGAGGCTTAACTGACTGAGCTACCAAGGTGCCCCAAGGAGGCATTTTTTAATTGCTAATTTATTCTTAGGCTGGTATAAAAATAGATAAAATTTAATAGATGTATATAGTCGGTTGCTGTATCAGCCTGCTAGAGCTTCCCTAACAAAATGCCATAGACTAGGTGTCTTAAACAACAGAAATGTATTGATTCAAAGTTCTGGAAGCTGGAAGTAAGGTCAGATGTTGTGAGAATTGTTTCCTGGGAGCCTATTCTTTGGGTTGCAGATGGTTACCATCTTTCTGCTTCTTCACATGGTCTTCTATCTGTGTATGCTTGCCCTGAGTGTCCATTAGTATGTCTAAATTTCTTCTCCTTATGAGGCCACCATGAAATTCAGACCAACTCTCATAGCCTCATTTTAAGTTAATCACCTCTTTTAAGGTCCTATCTCCAAATGCAGGCACATCCTGAGCTACTGGGCTTCAACAGATGAGTACAACATGAGTTTGGGGCTTCAACACATGAGTTTGGAGGGGCCACAATTCAATGCAGAGTTGATGCTATAACAGGAAGCTAGGAAATAGAATAGAAGCTAGGGAATAGTCTAGCTATGAGACTCTTGACCAGGCAACCCATCTGTGCCTAGCCTCTGATTTCTTTTTTTTTTTCTTTTTAATGGTAACAATATCTGCCTTATATTTCTAAAAACAAAACAAAACAAAAAAACAGAGCTGTAATGATCAAAAGGTATTAACTTATTCCAATGTACATATTCTTAACAAATTATCAAAACATTATACAAGTTATTTTTACAATTTCTATTTATTAAAGGTGAAATTATTAGTCTCATGACTGTATGCTGAATCCTAAGACAAGTATTTTTTTAAGTTTATTTATTTATTTTGAGAGGGAGGGAGAGTATCCCAAGCAGGCTCCATACTGTCAGCACAGAACCCGATGTGGGGCTTGAACTCAAGAACTGTGAGATCATAACCTGACCCAAAATCAAGAGTCAGATCCTCAACCAACTGAATCACTCAGGTACCCTGAAGACAAATATTTTACATTAGGATTTACTTTGCTCTTGGCAACTCAGCCATGAGTATTGGGGAGTATTTGTTTTCTTTATTGCTATTGAGTATCAAGAAAGATCTGTGCCATTTGAAGGATTGTCCCTGTTGTATCTGATTCTTCAATGTTAACCAGTGAATAATTCCAGCAAACTCTTCCCTTCCAAGGCATCTTCCCCCCCTCCACCCAATAAACAAAGAAACAAACAAACAACAAACCCTGCATGCAACCTGAGTAGATGTTATAAGCCACATTCACTAAACTGGTATGCTCTCACCTAAACCCTCTTTAGTCTATCCATCTTCTCAAGAACTTAACTCTTTTGTGAGCAATTTATCTCATCCCCTAAATCAGGAAAGCTAATGTTACAAAGATTTTAATTAAAAAAAAATTCAACACAAAGTTAATTATACTGCCTGAATCTGAACAGGGCCTATATAGCAATTAGCCAAATGATGATACTCTTTGTCCTGCTGAAAATTCCCTAGGCATATTATAGTTGGGGTTCATATCTCGCTTTCAGGAAAGGATGATGGAAGATGTGGGGAAAGGGAGAGAAAAAGAATGGCACTGCCATTAAAATAAGTTCTTAGAACACAGCATCCTTTAGTGCTTCATTTAACAAAATATGTCATTTTAGAAGCACTTCTGAGTGAAAGTCAAATGTAAATTTTATACACTGACTATAAAGAATAAAACGTCCTCCGGGAAGAAATTTGCTCACCCATGAAAGGTAGAAAGCCTTCATCCTCAACCCCAAATGCTAGATTAGTTGTGGATAAATGATGGATTGAATAGTTTCTAAGAAGACTCCTTGTTCAGCCTTCAGCTTTGTCCCTATAGAGCTCTGAAAGAGCATTTGTTTACAGTACATCATCCCTTAAGCCAAGGAGATTTTATCAGAGTTGTCTGTGGAATTCATCTATTTTGTTTTACCCTCTTTATTTTACAACATTTCAAAGTTTGCATTCCCTATAGTTTCCAGTCTAGGCTGAGGGACATGAGTCGCTTTTTATCCTTTGACCTGTGATCTAGGATCAGAAAACCAACAAGCAGTAACTCCTTGAGTCAAAAAGTGAGGCTTTTTTTTCAATGCTGGTCTTGCTCTGCCTGTGTGAATTATAGTGCACTCAGTTTTATCACCTATGCCTCCAATCAAGCTTTCTTAAAATTGCAGAGGCTGACTTTCAGAGATCCATTAGTACATTTTGGGGCAGAATGAAGAGAAACGTCACCCTCCACCCACCCTCACTGTGCTAGGAAAAAGAACCAACATTAGACAGGCTCTTTCAACTCAAAATTACACTTTTTCCCCACCTTTCTGTCACCCCTCCATATCAACTCTTAAGTGGGAGTCTTTTTATTATTAGAGAAGGGTCAATGTTTTTGGCCTCTCCAATGCTAAAGAGAAGACTATAAGAATAAAATGAAGAGCAAAACAAAAAGAATTGGAAGAGACATAAACTGTCCTCATGGGTCTCATATGCTTTCCATTTAATCTGTAAGATCATTTCAGCTTCTCTACCTAACGAAAAGCTTAGCTGTGTGGCTCCCATATATTAGCTCATTGCAAAGTGACCTCTAAATCACTATTACTTAGAAACAATCACCACACTTCCATTCATTTTATTGTTCCTATAGTCTAGTTTCAGTGCCCTATTCTACTATATATTTTTAAAGGGCAGGATCTGTTTGCTAATAACCTCCCACTTGAATTTCATTTTATTTCTCTGACCTCTGTCAAAGAAAGAAAATTTAGAAGGAAACCATAAAAGGATTCCCACCTTATATCCTAGGGGAAAGGCCATTGTAGAAATATAAGAAGGTCATTAATATCATCCTATCTAAATAAAGGTTAAAAATCGCATACACTAGAAACACAATAGAAGAAATGGTCAACTCACGCAGAGGCCCATCTGACCCTAATAACTCACAGTTATTTTCATTTTTCATAAATGCTTCTATTCCTACTACCCAGAAGACTTGTTATTTTTACTACATTATTCAATTAGAACTGATCACTCCCAAAGTCAGCATGATATAACCCTGTTGGGAGCTTTCTGTGTTTTTCAAATGACATCATATATTTAAATTAGGTGGTTTTAGGAGCCCTGCTATGAGTTGGATCCTTCTTTACCTCAGTATTTCAAAAAAAAATAAGGCAACTTCAAAGAAATATAAATTCTGCATTCACCAATAACTGCCAATGTATAGGAGTACAGAGGACCATAAATTCAATTTCTTCCTTTCTTAAAATGAGATAACCTCTACCTTTCAGGACTGTAGCGTTGATTAAATATGATTATTCACTAATGTGTTTTGTAGCCATGTATTTTAACTTTAGTCAATTAGTTAACGTGATGTTTTTGGAAGAGTTCCTAGAAAAAGCCACCTGTCCCAAAATAATCTTGATACAAAATCTGTCCTAATGTTTGTGTGTAATATACCTAATTATTAAAAACTGTTAACAACTTAACGTGAATGAGCGTATGTGGTAAATTAATCCTATTCCTAGTCACACCCTTAAAGAATAAAACTGATTTTCTGTAAAAGCGAGAGAGGGGGCAGTAAAGATGTTCTATCAAAAGCCCCGCAGGATAAGGCGCTTTGCTCACTCAGAGCTCTGAGCATCTGAAAAGCAGGGTGAGGTGTGCAGTGAAGAGTCTTACTATGCAACAGACATTATTTTAGGCACTTTACTGTGGGGGCAGGTACTACCATGTCCATTGTTCAGATGAGGTGATAAAAGCCTAGAAAGGTTAAGTCAGCTGCCAGAGAGCAAAGATATTCAGAGAGGAACTGGCTTTACAGCCAAGCAGCTGGGATTCAGAAGTCCTGATCATGCACTGTGCCTTCCTCTTCCCCTTCCCGTGCAGTGGACGGAGAGAAGGAAGGGGGTGAAAGGACACAGTGGCACATGCTGCCTGGTGCCTCTGCCTACCCAATAGCTGTGCTCCCCTTTTCCTTTAATAGCAGAGCCACTAATTCTATTTTGGAGAGCAATGGGCCCCATTGAAAATACTCGTTGCCCCATACCTCATATGTTCACTTCTGGCCAAGGACATCTAAGCAGAAATCCACTGAGTTTGTTTTTTGTTAAATAGAGAGACTCAACTAGCACTTGCCTTTTCCCTTTCCCTTTTCCCTTCTGACTTCCTGAAATGAAATTATCTACTGGAGAGTTCAAGTAGTCATGCGTTGCCTGTAAGACTGACATCTCCATGCTAAGGATGGCAGAGCAGAAAGTGGAGCTATCGTATCAATCCTAAGTGGTCCACTTTTGCAACTTTTTTATATGGGAACAACAAGCCCCTATCTGGTTAAGTTATTGTTTCTGTTTCATTGTAAATGCAATCTTAACCAATAAGGTGATTATGCAAAAGTAGAAGAAAGAACCTAACCCATCATTTGTAGATGGCACTATATTGCCCGAGTCTGGCTCCATATGGTAGTGGGTACACACCGAGCTCTGTGCCACATACTTCTATGGGGAAGGGGTATCCTGTCCCCTGTGGCAGCAGTACCTGGCACAGAACCACTACCACAGTGGAAAGTGGATATGGTTCAGTTCTGACACTGCAACAGGGGGTGGCAAACTACAGCCCGCTGGCCAAATCCCACCCGAGTCCTGTGTTGTATAAACTGTAAGCTGAGAAAGTTTTTTGGTTTTGTTTGCCATTTTAAATAAAGTGTTTTGCAAAGAAACAAACAAAAAACAGAGAAGAACATGCAGTTTTAATCACATGGGACACAAAACCTAAAATATTTACCATCTAGCCCTTTACAGAAAAAGTTTGCATCAAGATAGAGTCAATGTACCAATTATCACAACTGTCAAGGTTGCAAATCTTACCGTTCTCTAAGGACTTTTTTCTTTTTAATGTTTATTTTTGAGAGAGCACAAGCCAGGGAGGGATAGAGAGAGGGGATAGAGGATCTGAAGTGGGCTTTTGCTGACAGCAACCAGTCCCACATGGGGCTTGATCTATGAATTGTGAGATCATGACCTAAGCCGAAGTTGGTTGCTTAACGAACTGAGTCACCAAAGTACCCCATGGCCATTTTTATTCTCCTTTGTTGGACAGTGAGTCATTACATCCAAAGCATGATATGTAATTGAAGGACACAGTAAATGATTTCCTGAAGAACGACAGTGTAGGGCAATAGGGAAGGAAAAGAAGCAGCAGAACTAATACCTTCCTGACTTAAAAAGGAAGGATCAAGTTTTAAGTACATTAACATCAGATTGGCAGAAAACATCATACATCAGCTGAAGCTAATTGTTGGAAGGAAGTATCATTAAGCACTCAACAGAAAATCCTAGAAGGAATTAAATTTTGAATACCTCAGAATAAAAGTGCCTTTCAAGAAGACTTCCCTGCCACAGGTGGTGCTAAGCTTTCATTCCACAAATAAACATTACCACCATTCACTTAAATCCTCCTAACACATGACGCCAGACTAACTGGATTGAAAGCACTGAGTTGAAAGATGGTGATTTTCCTGATTTTCTATTCTCATTGCCTCATAGGACCTAAAGATGATTAGCCATTTAGACACTTGAAAAATTACTTCAAATAATGTAGAGAAATAAGGAGTTTCATTTTTAATCAAAGGCTAAAGAATCATTTCTGACATTCAACGTAAGGGTATAAATTATTAAATTTCCCCAATTTCATATTTAAGAAAACTCATCTCAACATGCAATCAGCTTAGTGGTAAATCAACCTCACAAAAAAGTTTATGGGGGAGTTCTTTGCTTTTTTTTCACTGAAGTCTTGACTCTCACCTCATGGATACTAGAGAATGTCCCTAGAACCTGGGCCTAAACACACACAGAAGAGGAATATATATGCATGTTAACCTCTCAGATCCCCAAATATATAAATTTCATGTAAGTTCAAAATTTCTTGTTTTTCTGTATGTGCATTTATGTTCAAAGCATTTCAATCATTGGCATTTCACAAGTAATTCCTGTCTTTTTTTTCCCCCCCGAAAATATTCATTTTTTATCCCTATAGAATGGTGTCCTTGCAGAGATTTCCCACTATCATTATAAATTTGGTGCTATATTGCTCTTCTTAACATTTTAAAGGCTAAGTGGATTTAGGAAAAATAAGTGTATAGCATCAGCTGTTTTCATCTAATATTTTGTAGATACAACACACTTTGTCTTCAAATCAAAGATGGTAACACACTTTTGTCCATACAGTGAGCACAAAATTACCCTTCCTAAAAATCAGTCTTCAAGGTTTTCGATTTCTGGTATTTATCTTTCACATTGAATGGATGCATCCATATAATTATAAAATTATGCAATTATTTTATGTAGATTAGTGATGACTGCATATGAATGCCATAAAACAACACATTACAAAGCACTATGATTAGGGAAAATGTAATTGTGAACATCTGGATTGAGAAATTTAAATTTGAAAAAGTCTCATATTTTTCATAAAGCTTTTTCCCTTGCTTGTCCATATTTCAATGGGTACTGACTGAATCCATTTATCTGGACTAGGCTAATTTAATGTAGATCCAAAAATGTTTTCCAGATCGAGTGCCCAGGTAGAAAAATAGCCATTTCTCTGTTTTTGTTATGTAACTACAATAATAGTTTTAGCATCTCCTTTAAGAATATTCAGCAATTTTGATGTTAAAAGATAGAGTAAGAATGGCCAAAGTGAAGAAACATTTTTAAACAGAATTCATCAAATTTTATTGGAGAAGAAAATAACTATACTGCCAAGAATATCGTGAGCAGGTATGAAATTGCATGTTAAAAATATTGTAAGAAAGCAGACAGTCTATCTCTATTTCTAATTAACCACATGTAATTTCTAACTTACAGCCTCAGGCCTCAAGCCCCTAATCTCTGTGAATGAAGGACCTACCTTTTCCTAAGCCCCAGGTGCTGTCTACTTGGGTGGGCATTCAAATATTTAACAACACTGTGGTAGATACACAAACTATTCACAGCAAATGCCCAATCAATCGCAGTGGATGCTGGCTGGCAAATTCAGGTCGAGTCCATTGGTATGGCCCTAATGGGTATCAGCCATGTTCCTAGAAGTGTGGACTGGGCATGGGAGGGGGAGAAGAATATTTGCCATCCATCCACTTTGACATTCACTGCAAGGTCTCTTTACTCTCTGGACTTTAGTTGTGACCACACAGATCCTTGCTACTTCTCTATACCACAAAGCTTCTCCAGTATGAATCTCCTATCGAATTCCCTCTTTACCACAAAAAGAACATCATTATTCTCTATTCTTCACCAGCATAAAGAAAACTCTTGCCCTTATAGGTTCTCCTTCCATTTCTTCTCAGTTGCTTTTGCATTGTGCCTGGTACACAGTTCCATGGAAATTTCCCCTCAACTTGGCCTTCCTGCATACACATTTCAAAGAGCTATCTCACATCTCTGTCATTTTTCCCATCAGCAATTTTGCAGAATAAACAAGGCAGAAACAAAAGATTCCAGTACCAAAACTCAAAACTCTAACTTTTTTATTTTGATTGTGCCATGGCAACCATCCCTTGCAGCTAAGAAGGAGACTACTCCTATATGGTACTTATATAGGGGAGGGTCCCACTACTTATATATTTCATGGCCAATGCATTTATTTATTATGGTTGTCTTTTCTCATTACTATGCTATCTGTGCCCATAAGCATAATATTGAGATTTTTTCTTCTTTTTCATTTTATTATAACAACTTCATTATAACATAATTCACATACCATACAATTCACTCATTTTAATATGTACAAGTCAATGATTTTAAATATATTAACAGTGTTGTGCAACCATGACTGTGATCTAACTTGAGAATAGTTTCACCTTTGGAAGAGATCCCATACTCTTTAGCAATCATTCTTCATTTCCTTCAACGCCACCTGGACTTGAGAAACTACTTTCTGTTTCTATGAATTTGCCTATTTGAGATCTTCCATGTGAATGAAATCATAAAATACCTGGCCTTTTGTGACTCGCTTCTCTTCTTAAGCATAATGTGTTAAAGGTTTATCCATGTGGCATGTATAAGTATGTCATTACTTTTTTATTGCCAAATAATATTCTTTTGTATGGCTTTACTACATTTATTTATCCATTAGAGTTTTTTCCCATTAACCTACTTTTTTTGTTTGTTTTATCATGCCTTGAAACTTTTCTATGCTATAGAGTGTCTAGTAAAGGTTTTCTGAATTAAACTGGTGAAAATTACAAATGTAGTAGTAAACAACTACAACCTCTTCCTATAGAAGCAGTGATCTGTTCAAAGAGCAATTAATGCAAATATTCAAGAACCCATATGCTGAGAAACTTTAAAAACACTAGCAAACATAAAGAAAATGAATAAGCATTGCCTCTGCTTTCTAATGGCAAGATTGTCATCAAAACTTATATTGGCACTGCCTGCAAGACTTGTAAACAAGTAAATAAAAATGGAAAATGGAACCAATAATTGTTATCTCTTACAATATCAAGCACTAAGGATGATGGATTTTTTTTTTCTCACTTCAACCCAACAGCATTACGTAGTTGCTTTGAGAATACTGATAAGCTGGCACACCTGGTTGTCAGGGGGCAGGGGGTGCACAAACTAGAAGTGCTAGAAATATCAATAGCAAAATTAGAGGAGTATTCATATACTATATGATAGTCAGTATTTAAAAAAAAAGTATAGCAGATTTAGCTGTGGTCCTATTATTTATAATTTTGCTGTAGGGGCATTTTTCATGCATGCAAAGCCCTCAGTGGACTCCCAAGTTAGATACAGTGGTACTATTACAACTGAGATCCATGTGTATGAAGAGCTTCTGAATCTAATATTATAAAGGCAAAGATACTCACTGTAGGGATGAATAAAAATCATTTCAGTCTTTCTGTTTCAAAAGAAAGCATGTTCAATAATTTGTGTAGTGCCCCAAAATATTAACAGAGATAATATGGAAGCTCAACTTGGTTACTTTACCATTCTTTCTCTATGTTCTTCTGTCTCAAAATGAGTTAAATATATTATGGGAGAGGGTCTTATTCCCTTTTAGTGCTATGTTTTAAATGTTTTTTCCTCTCAAGTTATATTTTTTCTAGTAATAACACAATCACATTGAAATAATTAACCTTGCATTTTCTTCCCTTCAAAAATTAATGCACAGTATGAAACTGCATTTTATGCTCTCATTCACATAGTCATTTTAAAGAAAACACAAAGAAAAGGTTTCAAGTTTCTTAGGCTATTTGGGGGGAAAAAATAAACTAGAACAGCAGTCATCCGTGAAAACAACTGACATTTAGTTTCACATGTAAGGTAAAGCTGAATGGCATGAGAACCTTTCTACTCACAGGTATCTAAAGATTCGTCTGAATCATCAGGGCAGTCAGGGTCCCCATCACACAGCCAGCTCTGGGAGACACAAGTCACATGATCGTGGCAAAGAAATTCACCAGGATCACACAACTGCTGATCTGAAAATGAAAATGTTTCGAAATAAAATATGAATGATCTGAACGTGAACACGAGAGCAGTACAAAGATGAAATGTGGGAAAGCAATACATAAAAGGTACATGAGTGTGATCCACATTTTCTCTTCAGGAGCAAAACTAAACCAAGTATTTGTCTTAATTTTGGCCACTTGGCTCAAGCACACATTTTTGATAGAAGTGACTATGTTGTGGTCTCACACATTCTGTTCTGAAAATAGTTAAGAATTCTGTTTGTGTTTATGACTAGAGGTCTGGTCATATTGGATAAGACATATGGCTATCACAGTCAGTGGGCTTTATAGAAGATATTGATCCAAACCAGAAGTCCTGAGTACAGAAATTTTAGTTTCCTCCTCTGCTCTAAGAGAAAGAAAAATCAGTAATAAAAATTAAATATTGTACTTAAACTCCATCTCTGAGAATTCAGTTCCTAATCATCCATCCTGATACTGGGGATTCATGTCAGTTGAATACCCAATATCATAATATTTCTTTTCTTTTCTTTTTTCTTTTTCTTTTTCTTCTCTTTCCTTTTTTGCTACAACTTCCCATATGACAGCTTCTGCTACCGGACTGAAAACTTCTGTAAAGCTTTGCTCTAATTTGGGTTTCTACAATTGGTTGTATCCAAAAATTACATTATTTTCCTTCCATGGCTTCAGAATATTTAGGATCTGTAGCCTTTCTTCAAGTCCTAGTAAATTTATTATATGTCTTGCTTTGTTTTTGTTTCTGTTTCTTTTTTTTTTTTTTTTTTGCAATATACTTACTTACACACTGTGAATCCACTCAATACAATATTTACTTTTTTACATATTTTAAATGTCTGAAATAGGAATGTTTCTTACAATCGATAATCTCTGAATGTGAAAGAGTGTTAGGAACATCTTAACCATTTGATATCACTTATACTTTTGTTTATGTATATACAGGAATGATTCAAAATTTTAAAAATCTATCAATAAGTAGGTCTTTCAATATGTTATCAAATAAAAATTCTAAATGATATGAAAGCATTAGACCATAACTTCACTGACATTTTTCCCCTAGTAATATACAAAATGATGGTGCATTTTCCACACAATGGTTGCATAAAATATGGTATATCTTTCCTTTCTCTCCCTCCCAACCCCCACATAATTTTCAATAAATATACATTACAAACATACACAAACATACACATATCTTTAACCAATGGATGTGATATATAATTAAATTTTTCCCATTCTCATACTATAGATATTTCCTGAAAGTCCCTATTGTTTTATCTTACCATATTATATTTTTCAACAAATCTACTGTCAATATCACACTTATTACCACTGTTATCATAACTTGTTTTTTAAGATTAACTTAATTGAGCATACTCTGTATTTAGCTCGAACTGTTGCTACAAAAATGTAGAAGTCACGATCTTTGGCTTTGAGGATCCAGCAGACTACTTGTGCCAACAGTTCCCGGAGGAAAAAAGTACTTAGTGTATACAAAAAGTTGCCAAATAAATGATATAGAAAATGACTGCTAAAAGAGTCATAGAGATGGAGACAAAAGCAAAGAACAGTTTGAAGATGTACTTTAAAAATGGGTAGGACTTAGATAAATAGAGAGTAAATATAAGATATTCCAGACAAGGAGTAGAGTAAAAATATGTCCAAGGCACTAATCACTTCTTCTTTAAAAACAAAAAAATTTATTTATGTATTTATTTATTTACATCCAAGTTAGTTAGCATAGTTAGCAACAAGTGTCTTCCTTAATGTCCCTTACCCATTTAGCCCATCCCCCACCCCCAACCCCTCCAGCAACCCTCAGTTTGTTTTCTGTATTTAAGAGCCTCATATGTTTTGTTCCCCTCTCTGTTTTTATACTACTTTTCCTTCCCTTCCCTTCCCTTATGTTCATCTGTTTTGTATCTTAAACTCCACATATGAGTGAAGTCATATATATGATATTTGTCTTTCTCTGACTAATTTTGCTTAGCCTAATACTCTCTAGTTCCATCCACGTGGTTGCAAATGGGAAGGTTTCATTCTTTTTGATTGTAAGGCACTAATTATTAAAATCCATTTGAAACAAAAACAATTGCTAAAATTGGAATGACATTCAGGTTATAAAACTGTTGTTGTTTTTTTTTCCCCCACCATATGTATAAGTACGTTCCAAAGCTAGAGGAGGAGAATATATGTTTGCTTTAGACTACCACATAACTTTTATATAGGAAAAGAGCATGGGATAAAATTCACATTGTTTTGCTTATAGAAAAAGAGACCACATAATTTGTCATCAAACTGGGAGGGTTCTGAAGATTAAGGAAGGCTTATTAAGAATTATACTGGGAAACAGGTATAAACCAAATTTCTTCCAGAAAAATCAGAATGGATGTTCTTTGTACCTATAGCTATTCTGCATTTGATTTATGATGTTGAGATGCTAGATTGTTTCCCACTTTCTTTCCTCCCAAACTATAATAAATTGCTATGAGAATAAGGGAAAAGAGATGGTGCCTTGCTAAATGCCATTGTATAATTCCTGACTCAGTAAATAATCAATAAGTACTTATTGAAAGTATAAAGAAACAAAAAAGAGCCAAAAAGAACTATTTAGGGTGTTGGAAATAGTATCTCAAAACATAGGTCAGAGTCAGTAATGAAGGACTTTGGTTATCATAGGAAATGTTTTGTAGATAATTTGAAGTCATACAAAAGTACTTAAGAAAGGCTATTTATGATAATATATGCGACAAAGTCATCTGTCAGGACACTCTTGCAATTGTCTAGAGAAAAGCTCCAGATGATTGGACTAAAGTACTGGGAACTAAAATGGAGACTCTGCTCCAAATGATGTAAGAATTAATAACTGGTGACCAAATGGTTGAAGGCTCAAATATATCTCCAAGTGAATAGCCTCAAAAATTAACTGGATGGCATCTCAAAACCAAAATAAAACATATGGATATTAACAAAAAAAGTAATGTATACATGGCCCTGGTCATGCAGGCAGTAGGATAATAATAATAGGTATAACAGAGGGAATAATAACTATTTTATAGTTTTTTTTTTTTAACCTCAAAAGCACTTCCATTCTCCCCTCCCCCAATCTTAATTTTTTCATTCATTTACTTAGTCAACAATCACTAATGAGTTTCTACTATGCTCTAGGCACTGAAGATAACTTTTTTTTTTTAAGTAGAAATCCTTGGCATCATGAAGCTTATATTAATAGTGGCAGGATAGAAACAAAAACAAAATAAATGAGTTATGTGTATAATACATAAGAAGATAAAACTTTATGGAGAAAAATAAAACAGAGAAGGGGATTAAGAATTGGAGGCTGGGGATATGGATGTACAATTTTAAATAAGGTGGTCAGAGAATACATCGCAGACAATGACATTTGAAATGAAGGGGAGGGTGACATCCATTTGAATAAAAGGTAATGTAGTAAGAGTCATATACTATGGACCTGAGGCAGGAGGGTGTCCAGTAAAATTTAAGGAATACTGAGGAAGTCAGAATAGCTGGAGAAAAAGAGAGAGTAGAAAGAGTTGGGGCAAGGAATCAGTATATACAGGGTTGAGGAGGACACAGGAAAGCTTGATTTTTATTAAAAGTCAAGACGACAAACCGTTGGAAGGTTCTGAATAAAGAGATGATATAACTTACTGTTTTAAAGTATAATTCTGACTACTGTGTTGAGAAAAACTTCAGTGAAGTGAAGGTGGAAACAAGGGGATCAATTAGGATGTTACTGCAATAATGTATATGAGAAGGGATGGTTGGTGGATAAATATATCGGTAAAATAGAGTTTCAAGACAGTGTTTGATGAGGAAACTGAAGTCAAATATCCTGCTCGCCATCTCATTAAATGTCAGAATCTTAAGTTCAGATCTTTGACCCTAAATGTGAACTTCTCAACAGCTTTTGAATATAATGAGTATGAGATGCTTGTGGGAGATTCAAGAATAAATATGCATCAGGCAGAGATGCATTTTAAGTCTGAAATTTAGGAGAATAATCAAAACTGGAAACATGGAACAGAACTGGAGCTGTAAAGGAAAGAGCAAAAAACTGTAGGAATAGATGTAGATGAAATTTAAGTGAGGTGGGGGGAAACGGGTAGAGGCAAAGAAATAGGAGTAGGTCAGGCAAGGGGACAGAGGGGACAGAAAGTTTATCCAGAGATACAAAAGGAGAAAGGCAAAGGAAAAGGAGTTTCACTAAAACCATGTGAAATTTCAAGAATTGTGATGAGGAAGGGGGTCACTGTGACAACACTCAATACGATGAGTTCTGAAAAGATGGAGCAAATGTGTAGGCTGAGGAAAAGATGCCACTGAAGGAAGAGAGACTGGAGCCCAAGGATGTGGAAGTGGAACAGTTTCCCAAGGAGAACTCATGTGGCTGGAATAAGAACCTAAACACTAGTAGGGGCACCTGCCCAGAGGAAGAAAGGAGAGAGAAATGAAATAGACATGAAATAGATAAGTAATTACCTGGTAGGAAGCTGCTTTCTTGCCTGGTTGTGTTTTCTCAAAGAACTGAAAAGCAATATTATTTTTTTACAATTTGCAAAGGATGGAACTGGAAAAAGTGGTAAAGATTTAGGATAACTGCTGAGGGAGTTGGAGCAGGACTCAACTAGGAATTTGTGAAAGGATTTCTTTCTAACAGCGATGAGGATCCAGCTAAGGCTGAAAAGTGTGCAGTTGACAATTATCATGTTTTGTTCATTTTGTGTTGTATTAATGTCCAAACGTTCACCTACATTGAACACAGATACAGAATAATCCCTTGGGGAAAATCTCAGAAGAATATCCCTTGGGAAAATATGCAAACCACCCTCAATACATATTCACATGTATAGATATGTACCCAAATCCATCCTAATTCAAAATAGATACATATTAGGAGTAAGACAGACTTACGGGGATTTACCTAATGAGCCTGTGTTATCAGCTTCTAAGCAAGATCCAACCTTGAAAGACAACTTGTACTGTTGCAATTTTGAGGACAGGTTTATATTATCTCTCTAAGAAGTAGCAGTTAAGAATAGCTTTCTACAACTCACCTATTTATTTTTCAACCAGATATTCCATTTCAAGGTTGTTTTTTTTTTTAAATCACTGATTATATGATCCAAATGAATGAATGTTCACTACTTCAAGGTGATTATTTTAAAAGATATCCACCGGATTGAGTTCCTTGAATCAGAAGCTAAATATGTTCTGTGTATACATGTATTTTCCACTTATCCTATTTAATGCTTCATGCCACACTTCTGAGATATTCAAACTAATCTTATTTTAAATATCTTCATATTGTATGAAAGGTACTGTTATACACTGTAATTAAAACAAGAAGCTTATGAGAATGTGTAGGCAGTTTCACTTACATCCCTAAGGAAGAAGATCAAAGCTAGGACCATGTCTATCTCTTTATAATAATAGTATCTTGCAATAAAAAGACATGAAAAGATTAGGACAACCATAGCCTATAGACTTTTACTAAGTTTGGATTCACCCTAGATTAGTATGATAATCTTGCTACATTTATATGAAAGCATATAATTGCTCATTTTAACAAAAATTAAGAGTAACATTTTTGGAAGTTGCATGTAGATGGTCTTAAACAAAAGATTTTAGATACATGAGTTGCCACAGACTTATCTAATTTGTATTTCCTCATTTTAATGTCACAATGAACTATTTTTTATCTTTTAAAAAGACAGGAAGTATCACAGTCAAATACTAAAACTAATATCCCCCAATAGGCATCTATTGAAAAAATTATGTAGACTCCAGCTCCTTGAGTTTTTCACCATGATTAATTTATAATAATGTGATGCCATTTCCCTTAGATGTCGACTTGCTATTTAAATACTAATGAGAATGTTAGTTTACAAAAAAAAAAAAGATAATTGCCTACTAAATGCACAATAGGACATTCTGGGGACATTTAAAGGAAGGATAGGGGCGCCTGGGTGGCTCAGTCGGTTAAATGTCTGACTTCGGCTCAGGTCATGATCTCACAGCTCATGGGTTCCAGGCCTGCGTTGGGCTCTGTGCTGACAGCTCAGAGCCTGAAGCCTGTTTTGGATTCTGTGTCTCCCTCTCTCTGCCCCTCCCCTGCTTATGCTCTGTCTCTGTCTCAAAAATGAATAAACATTAAAAACATTTCAAAGGAAGTATAAATGATGAACTCTGGTAACTGCATATTAAAGGTAAAAGGAAGGGTAGCACCCATTCAACAGCTAAATTCCTGAGGAATGCAATATTGATCCTAGCTAAGTTAAAGAATTGCTACAACCTCCTGCACTAGCTAAGCATTAGGGAAGGTCTGTGACTTAGATTTTCAGAAGTTAGTTAACATCATAAATATTTATTTAGTATATCTACTAAATCTAGTATATCTATATATCTCATCACTGACAGTCATATAATGGTTAATAATATACCATCTATAATTGCTAAAAGAGAAATATAGCTACATTTCCTTTCTTCCCACATAAGAAGCAATGATTCCATTACCAGAAGAATAGAATTCTTGTAGAGATCTACAGAAATTCTTACTGTATTACAGATATTACTAGTATTACTAACTCAACTTCAAATTTTGATTAAGCTCATGTAAAATTAAAGCAGTGGTGTTAGTTATCGAGTTATTAGGAAGTACCTTAAATTTTTTGCCTTTATATTTACCCCTTCTCCAGAAAAATGTGCATATATAGATGAAGAAAAATCCTTTAGAATTCCATACGAATTGTTTTTTCATAATATGGCAAAAGTATTTCTTCTTCAATGCTTTCTTCTACTATCCATTCTTGGTCCAACAAACACTGTTAGTTCTCTATGCTCTTCTATTCACTTTCCCTAACTATATACTTTTATGTGTCTTTACTGTTTTATTGCTTTGCTTGGAATGCCCTTTCCCGTACAATGAAATTCTAGTCTCTCCTCTAAAGTCAATGACATTTTACCTCCTTTAATCAAAACTTCCCCAAGAAACTTTTTTCTTCCTCCATCACCAGTTCTATAACACTCCATCCAAAAAGCTCCTATTGTATTTTACCGTATGTATTGTAGCTACTGGTAATGAGCTCCTGGGGGGCTGAAGGTTCTGTCTTAAGACTTTATATTTGCCCCAACAAGGTGACTTTAATGGAAAAATCTCACATTTTCTGAAAAGAATTATTCTTTCTTTCTTTCTGTCTTTCTTTCGTTTGTTTCTTTCTATTTTTTTTTTTTTTTTTTTGGATAAAGGGTGGGGGATAAAAAACAAAGCAATACTGTGTTTTATATTTTATTATCAAAATGATAAATAGCTTTATTTATTTAATCACCAAAATTAAAACCAAGTTATCCCCTGGTTAAAATAAAATAACCTGAATACTAAAGTTTATACCATATGAAATTAAAGCATCCATGAAAACTAAAAATCAAACTTGAGAGAGATTCAGTGTTATCCTCCAGAGTCTCTTAAAGACTATACTGAAAATTACACTTTTACAATACCTGGTTATGCAATGCTAACTTAGCCAAATATATTATGATAGTGGTATTTTTTAAGATATCTCTTTTAAAAATACCATCTTTGTAAGTGTAAGATAAAATGTAACTCATCATTTTAAGTCTATGTTTAATAGAAATAGGAAAATATATTTGGATTATATTAAGAAGGTTTGTGTGAAGAAAGGTCGGTCAAAAATGGTCAAACCTGGCAGTTTAATTTTACTAATTACTTAGTTTTCCTCCACAAAAAGCCTGGTTGATTAAAAATAAACCATATTATACACTATAAGACTATATAATTCATAGTATCATTTGTCTTTCTTAAATCCATCTTAACAATCTGCCCAAGCTTAAATTAGAGGGACAGTTAGTAATGAAGAGTGCTAAAATCAAACAAGAGACCAGACTTGAAAATTCCCTGAACAAACTACTTTAGTCATACAACCAAAGCTTAATTTAGCTTATTTGCGAGGCAAGACAAAGGAGACTAATTTGACCTGGGTCACTTCTTGCTTATGCCTCTGAAAATTTAAGCAAAACTTAAACTGTTCCCCAAAATGGATATGAGGTAACCGCTAACCAATTACCTTATATTTAAGAAAATCATAATATTGTAAACAATCACTGTGAAGAATAGTCCTTGCCTCCATACTATATAAGCCGCTTTATAACAATATAGCTCTAAGCCTCATTCCACATGGAATACAACTCTCAGTTTGCAAACTATCTTTTTGGTGTAGGCACAATAAACTTTTACTAACCCCCACTTCAGTAATTCATAGGTTTTTACTTCTTTTTTCTTTCCTGAACTTTTTACAAGAGTACCCACCTTTCAATAATAACATGAATTTTAGTTAATAATTCCCATTATCCTGCTGAGTCATTATTGAGAATTTAGACACTTAATTACTCTAAGTACAGACATACGTGCACATACACTCATACAGTATGTACATATATTGTGGTATTTTAAAATTAGCATACAACTCCACCTAGAACTCTGTTATCCCTGAAGCGAAGACTGATTAAGACAGACAAACCAAATGTTTGAATAAGAGTCCTTTGGCAGGCTGAATAATGTTACCCCAAAAATGTCCATATCCTAACTCCCACACCTGAGAATGTCACCTTACATAGTAAACGGGACTGGGCAGATGTGATTAAGCTAAGGATCATGAGGTAGGGAGACTAGCCTGGATTATCCATGTGAGCCCAATGCAATCTTTAGAGTTTTTATAAAAGGGAAGTCAGAGAGGAGAGAAGATGCGAAAACAGAAACACAAGTTGGAACGATCTGATGTCCCACACCAAGCAATGTGGGACAGCCTCTAGAAGCTGAAAAAGGCAAGGAAACAGATTTTCATCCAGAGACTGCATAAAGACTCAGTCCTAAGGACAGGATTTAGGCTTCTGACCGCCATGACTGCAAGATAAGAAAAACTGTGTTGCTTTAACCCACTGAGTTTGCAATAATTTGTTACAATAGCAATAGGAAACTAATACTAGAACCATTACATCTCACAGCCCAAACATCACTTTTTTTCAAGTCTGATTAGCCAAGCTGTCAGGTACTTTACCATTACTTTAAGGCCATTTTCTCCTAAGTTGCGTTCTGTTCATTTCAACGCTACCTGCTTAAGTAAAATGCCTCTCCTCCTTGATGTCAAATGACAGGACTAAGGCCAACAATAATAACTAGAAACACATGACAAGACTTTATGAAAAATGCAGAATAAATGCTCAAGTAAATGCCATCTCTGGGAAATATATGAATTAGGAAGAGTGTGTGTGTGTGTGTGTGTGTGCGCGCGCGCGCGCGCGCGCACGCGCGCGCGCGTGCAGGTTTTTATTCTCATGAGATGAGAAAATGCCAAAATGTGATATATTTGTATTATGAGAAAATTGTAACTGAATTGTATATTTTTATGTTTTCTGCTGGCTATCAAATTTGCAATCACCCTATGCCTTATTAAACGCCAAGTGGTTTTGGTGCTGCAAATGGCAATTTTTATTTACAAAACACCTTATGTAAAACCAGGACAAAATTGGAAATTTAAAGAAGTACATTATCTTCAGAAGAAGCTTTGCTCATTTATCATTTCTATCATAATGAACAAATGAAAAGTATCTCTGTAAACATTTCAAATTCAATTTGACATTTAATTTTCAGAAAGTTGGTTTTGTTTTGTTTTTTGTTTTGTTTTGTTGTTCCCTTGATCATTTAAATATTCTTAGCCTCCTTGTTGTTGTTGTTGTTTTGTTTTGTTCTGTTTTTCCTCAGGAAGTGATATGGAAAATTGTAACACACTCAGCGTAGAACTGCTTTTTTTTATCAAGAAAAAAAACAAAAAAGTACCAAAGTAAAAACACTGTCTTTTATTTAGCAAGAGACAAAGGTTGTATTTGTCAGTGGAATAAAACTGATACATTCAACATGGTCGATTCCACTTTTTATTATCATTGGACTAAAGCTTTGCAGTTCAGTGTTCTTTTCTGAAATTTCAGTAGAAATGTTCTATTTCCTTTTTACCTGCCCTTTCTCAAAAGCCCTGTGAAATGAATCTGCAGAGTTATTTCATATACTACATTGTTAAGGAAAGGGAAAATTTTGACAGGTCTCCTTCGTAAATGTAAAAGAAAAAGCCTAAATTATTGACATTTCCTTGCAAGTTCTATTCTCTAAATCCTGTGTGATCCTCTTCCAATCTCCCAGGGGGTACCAAAATTCACATCTTTTTTCTCATCTCTAGGCTTAGTGAGATATGAAGCAGATGGTTAGGCTTTGGCTCTTTCGGGGATGATGCAATATCTCCTATCTGTTATGCTGTGTTTTAACCATTAAGGGCTCTTCAAAGACTAAAATTTCACTTATCTCAAGTTCCAACTTTGATTTTAAAATATATTTCTCAACGATAATTTCTTGTTTCCTATTTTAAAAGACTTTAAACTTACTCATTTAATTAGTACTCATTTATGGTGAACCAAAATAGGAATATAATGATGAAGACAACAGGATTTCTACCCATAAGTTGCTGAGGGGGAGGCAAATGTAGAAATATTTACAGTAATGTGAAATAAGTGTTAATATAGGTGTGGAGGGTATTGGAAAAACATTGCAAACGGAGGAACTTGTGCTGTGGACAGCTGAGAGTTGTGCTGTAGACAGCTGCAGCAGAGATGCAGAGAAGGCAGGCAGGAAACCTTTTTTGTGACCTACCCAACAGCTACTTTTACCACTTTTGAAAAACCCCATATCCCACTGTAGAGGCAGGGAAAACCATTTGCTTGCTTTCCCTGTCTCCCTTGTGGCGAGGGCATGGACACGTGTCCTAGAGTTCATCAGTGACAACCAAGGTTGAGAGTCTGCTAAGACTTTCCCAGGAAACAATTTTCTTTCTATTAAAAAGAAAAAAAAAAAAGACTTGAGAGGAGGAGAGGAAGAGCTTTCTGCATTGCTTTAGGTTGTCAGCATTTGAAATCTGAAGCAGCCACAGCCATAATCAGAGCATGAGGATAAATAAGCCTGAGGACAAAGGCTAACACAGTGAGGATGACAATAGCAGAAAGACATTCATCACTAGGTTTTAGAAGATAGTGTTGGACTACCCTGAGGTGCCTCTGCACTTCATCCCATGGATCTCTACACATTTTGTCATGTTATGCAACAAATATCCTTATTACTTGGCCATGGCATGTTGCATAATTTCACTACCAACCAGAAGAAACTGATACAGGTATCAGGGAAGTTCCCCCCAAAAAAGGTATGTTAAAGTCATTTTAATATAAAAAAGTGAGATTGCCAAGCTCACTAGATGGGAGAATAACATTCCAAACAAAAGGAAGATCATACAGGGAACACACGGTATATTACTGGAACACCAAGTGATTCCTATGGCTGAAGTTTAGTTTATGTGTCAAAGATAGCCTGGAAAATGGTTGAATATTCACATTGTTTGACTTGAGTGCAGTCAATATTTTAACATGTTCTTCATGCAGTAAGCCTTCTTATTTTTTGTTATTTTTTAAAAATAATTTTAATGTTTATTCATTTTTGAGAGACAGAGAGAGGCAAAGCACGAGCAGCGGAGGAGCAGAGAGAGAGGGAAACACAGAATCTGAAAGCAGGCTTCAGGCTCTGAGCTGTCAGCACAGAGCCCGACGCAGGGCTCAAACCCACGAACTATGAGATCATGACCTGAACCAAAGTTGGATGCTTAAATGACTGAGCCAGGCACCCTTGACTTTTTGTTATTTTAAGTTGATACAGTTTTTGAAAGACTTTCTTGTGGGGAAGATAATAATACTATAAATGGCAACAGTCATTGAATGCACACTATCTGCCACATACTAAAATAAACAATCTATTTTATTTAATACTCACCAAAACTTGTTATTTATGTTCAACGAATCAGATACGAGACTGTTTAGAAAGTTGAAAGACTTTCTTAATATTACCCAACTAGGAAGCAGAACACAAATACTAATCTGACTAACACAAAGCTCTCTCATTACCACTAAAGGAGTTTTTTCTCAGTTTGGAGATTACTGGCATTTTGAGAGCAACAATTTTTGCACTGTGAGTATATTTAGCATCACTGACTTCTAGAGATTAAATGCCAGCAGTGCCTTCAGTCATTGCAACAGCCCCAAACATTCCACACATACATGTGCAGGCACTACAGATGTTGCACTAAAAATCTACCTGGAAGTCATATAAACCATTGGTATTCACCCTCTTTTTAAATGTTGTGACTTTGCACCAAATTTGCACTTCCAAAATAGGCCTCAGTGCTTCCTTCTTCTCAAACCTTACCCAAGTTCTGGCTGATACCTAAAATTCGGTGTGTTTGAGTCTCAGATCTATAAAGGCAGCAAATGTCCCTAGAAAGAATGAACCTTTGTTTATAATTTATTTACAGCTTTGTGAATAAAAAATAAAAAAGAAGGCATTTGTGGAGATAGAGGCAATCATGAAGGTGTACCACAGATGAAAAGACTGAATATTAAGAACACAAAAGGTTGGATATTGTCAAGAATTTCCTTCTTTAGTATTCTTCACAATCAAAAGCATGGAATAAATGAACTTTCCAGCTCCTTGTATTTTATCTCCATCATCAAACAAATACTTAAAATGTATGAAAGTCCTCTAGGGGGGAAATTAAAATATGGTGAGATAGTGGTTTTCATAGAATGGTTACCCTTTTGTAGATATATGTCTAAACCCCAAACTATCAAACGAGAAGAGCATCTTTATTAGTTACTGTGGTAGAGGACAGAGGTCCCAGCTAGGCGGGCTTATGTTATTTGGATAATTGTGAAATATGAATGAAAGTTCAATGGGTTTCCTAAACATAACTATAAGTAACAGAGATAATTAAGTACTTCTCTGCAGAAGACACATGTCATGAGAATTTAAATGAATCCTTGTGAAAGTAATTATCACTCTATCAAAAGGAAAGGTCTAATGTAACATTTTAATGTTAATAGGAAATTAGAGAAGGTAGCCATGGGGGCCAAAAGGAATATAAATCAAGCCTCATAATGTTTTCAGGAAGAGATATAAACGCATACATGTTCTCACATTATGCCAATGATTTTACATTTTTCCCCCAAATTAAGAAATTACTGACAAACAATATAATTTAACAAAACATATATTAAATCATATTACCTGACTCTGTATTAGACTGTTATTATTTTCTATCATTCAAATTTTGGTGATATTATAATTACACAAGTTATATTTAAGTAAAACAAAACAAAATGGAAGATAATAAAGGGACAAAAATCAAATATACTGAAGTTCACCACTCATAGACAATAACTGCAACTACTTTTAAAAATGTTTCTGTAGGTTTTTCTATACATATAAATTGTTGGATTTTTTTAAAATATTCAAAATATTGTTTTTTTGGTTTTACTCAAAATACTTCGTGATAGGGCACCTGGGTGGCTCAGTCGGTTAAGCATCCAACTCTATTTCTGCTAAGGTCATGATCTCAAGGTTCATGAATTGGAGCCCCACATCAGGGATTCTGCTTGGGATTCTGTCTCCCTCTATCTCTGCCCCTCCCCTGCTTGCACTGCCCTCCAAATATAGTGTCAAAGTAAGCCCCCAACCTTACTTTTTTCCCCACACCCTAAACTATACTAAGAAGTATAGTTTTTGAATGTCAAACTATATTAAGAAGTATTGTTTTTGAATGTCAGTACAAGAGATTGTATCATAGTGATATTTCTATTTCTTTTGACCTCAAACATATTATGCATATTTTCTGACTATTTTCAAAAGCTTGTTAATTTTAAGAGACCCCATGATAATAGAACTTGGAAAAATTCCATGAAGGGTGGACATCCTGGTGCTTGCCCGTTTTTCAGGAAATATGAGTTTTAAGTGAGTTGTGACCTCATTCTTAAGCTGTACTCTTAAGATGCAGCATCCTTCCCAGAAAGACAGCTCCAGATTTGCCATGAGGAAGAATGAACTACCTATGCAATCCTGTGGTTTAAAGTTCCTTTGTTGAATAATCATTTTGCAGAAGTGATCAGCCAGTTTGCTGTTTGGTTGACCAGTTTTAATGTTTATTTATTTTTGAGAGAGACAGAGACAGAATGCAAGTGGGTTAGGGGCAGAGAGAGAGGGAGACACAGAATCCGAAGCAGGTTCCAGTCTCCGAGCCATCAGCACCAGAGCCCGACGCGAGGCTCAAACTCACGGACCATGAGATCATGACCTGAGACGAAGTCAGACGCTTAACCAACTGAGCCACCCAGGCGCCCCTGATGCATTGCAAAGGAAAAGTTCCTGAAGGAAAGTAAAAGTGCTATTCCAGTGTACACATAAATGATAAAAAAGAAAAACAGCCTTAATGCTGATACGGAGAAGGTTTTAGTGGACTGGAGAGAAGATCACACCAGCTCCAACATTCCATTAAGTCCAAGCCTAAACCAGAGAAAAGCCCAAAGTCTGAGAGAGGTGAGGATGCTGCAGAAGCAAAATCTAAAGCCAGCCAAGGTTGGTTCATGAGGTTTGAGGAAAAAAGACATCTCCAAAATATTAAAGTAAAAGGTGAAGCAAGTGCTGAAGTAGAAGCTGCAGCAAGTTATCCAGAAGATCTGGCTAAGATCATTAATTAATAATGAAGGCGGCTACACTAACTAACAGATATTTTATGTAGACAAAACAGCCCTTTTTGGAAGAAGATGTCATGTATGATTTTTGTGGCTAGAAAGGAGAAGTTAATGACTGGCTTCAAACCTTCAAAAGATAAGCTGACTGTCTTGTTAGGGGCTAATGTAGCTGATGCCTTGAAGTTCAAGTCTGCTCATTTACATTCCAAAAATCCATGGGCCCTTGAAAATTACGCTAAATCTATGTTGTCTGTGTTCTACAAATGGAACAACAAAGCCTGAATAACAACACATGTGCTTACTATATGGTTTACTGAATAGTTTAAGCCACTGTTGAGACCTACTCAGAAAAAAAAAAAATTCCTTTCAAAACATTACTGCTCATTTGACAATATACCTGGTGGTCACCCAAGAGCTCTGTGGAGATGTACAATGAGATTAATGTTTCATGCTTGCTAACACAACATCCATTCTATAGCCCATGGGTCAAGGAGTAATTTTGGCTTTCAAGTCTTATTATTTAAGAAATACATTTCATAAAGCTATAGCTGCTATAGAAAGTAATTTTTCTGCTGGGTCGGGGCAAAGTCAATCAAAATCCTTCTGGAAAGCATTCACCATTCTAGATGACATTAATAACATTTTTGATTTGTAGAAAGAGATCAATATATTAATATTAGCAGGAGTTTGGAAGAAGTTGATTCCAATCCTCCTGGATGACTTTGAAAGGTTCAAGACTTCACTGTAGGAATTAACTACAGATGTGGTGGAAATAGCAAGAGAACTAGAATTAGAAGTGGAGTCTGAAGATGTGACTGAATTGCTGCAATTTCATAACATTGTAATGGATGAGGATATAATTCTTAAGAATGAGCAAATATATATATATATATATATATATATATCTTTTGAGATAATACATACCTTTTGAGATAATATATATCTTTTGAGAGACTATTAGCAGATGATTGGGAAGATAAAAGTGTACGCAAACATGAGGAAAACAAACAAATTTTAAGGACTCTGGTCTTTTACTGATGTTAACTATGAATAAGTCCTGACAACTATACAATTAAAGTTGATATATTCCACTAGATTAAATAACTTTTCTGAAGTACTTAAATGTTTAAGCTACTTTAAAATATATTAAAAAATGAATTAAACTTAAGAACAAGTTAACATTTGGACAACAAAGACTTAAAATATATATACAAGAACCTGCCATCTCATATTTGTTAAATTTTTAGCTTCCCCAACTATGTTCTATATTCAAAGAAGACTAAATGGATTCCAATTATTACAATTTAAAAGTAGGTATATTAACACAATATCTCATCATGTTTTTAATTATCTACCTGTTAATTACTATTCATTATATACATTCATGCTCTTGTTTCCAAAGGGTATTTGTGGTTTCTTTGATATGAATTCTGAACACAGTTTTGTAAATATCATTATATGTCTTAGACATTCTTTAATGAATAGATTAATTAATCATGGTAAAAGAATTATTAAAAAAATTTACTGAGGAAAAACACAGAAAAGAGAGTAACACACTTATCAATTAAAATGGTAGCAGGATTGTAATTCAGTTTACAAATTTACAAATTTAAAAAACTGAATAAAGGAATTTTCAGTTCCTTCATGGGCAGCTAGAATATACTAAATATTATAGACAATATACAAAAGGATGCTACCAACAGTGGCAGCAAAATATTGCACTGAATGTCAGCAAAATAGACTGAAAGTCAAAAATCTGAACCAAAATCCACATTTTACTCACTTATTTATCATTTATTTAAAATCATATTATATACTTAATTGACATAATAAACTATAAGTGTTCCTTTGCTGATGAAATTTGTGCAATTTTGGAAATTTCTCCATTCCTCACCTGAGTGCTCAGTGAAGAAAACAGAATAAAAATACTGATTTTAGTAACAGGAGTCACTTCCAGTGGACTGGTAGCCGGGATTCTTTTCCTTGCTATTTTTTTTTCTTTTTTCATTTCCAACTTCACTACCTCCCAGCTTTCTTATTTGAGAGATCAAAAAGTTAAATTTTTTAGTGTTTATTTATTTATTTTGAGAGATAGTGAGTGTGGCAAGTAAGGCAGTGTCAGAGAGAGAGAGAGAGAGAGGGAGAGAAAGAGGAGAGAGAGAGAATCCGAAGTAGGCTCTGTGCTATCAGCACAGAGCCCGACATGGGGCTCGATCTCATGATCTGTGAGATCATGCCACAGGCCAAAATCAAAAGTCAGAGGCTTAACCGACTGAGCCACCCAGGTGCACCCCGCAAAAAGTTAATTGAATCTACTAAATGATATCTATATCCTGGAATAGACAAAGCATCATTCCTTCTCTCAGCATATCACCCAATCAGACTACATGCTAAGATTCTTATAAATACATACAGTAACCCAAAGTGTTTCATCTTCTCCTTTAAAATATTTGTCTATTTATGCTACTTTTCATTACACATAGAGCTAGATGTGCTTCCCTTACCTTACTCCTACCCAAAGTCTGACAGCTCCTTTGGTGGGGCAATCTGTAAATTTAAGTGTGGATAACACCTGCACAAATGGTTCATTAGCTCAAATAAGGATTGAAAATGTGAGGTCAGTGAATTCTTACACTGATATGAATTCAAAAATCAAGAGTTTAATACATCCCATCCCACAAAAGGTTAGTGGAAATGAAAGCAAAATAGAAAACTATACAGGTTAGAAGTCAGAACACTGGGTTCCCAGATGTATCTTGATGCTTCCCTCCTGGGCAAATGACTCCAGGGCCTTGGTCCTGAATTCCTCATCTAGAAAACAAGTTTCAGCTAAGGTCAACTTAAAAATCCTCCTGGTGGGGCGCCTGGGTGGCGCAGTCGGTTAAGCGTCCGACTTCAGCCAGGTCACGATCTTGCGGTCCGGGAGTTCGAGCCCCGCGTCGGGCTCTGGGCTGATGGCTCAGAGCCTGGAGCCTGTTTCCGATTCTGTGTCTCCCTCTTTCTCTGACCCTCCCCCGTTCATGCTCTGTCTCTCTCTGTCCCAAAAATAAATAAACGTTGAAAAAAAAAATAAAAAAATAAAATAAAATCCTCCTGGAGCTCTTGTATCTAAGTATTGTACTCTGTAGGCACATGCACTGGATGAATCTTAAAGGTTTGACTCTCTTTTCTTTTGAAATTCCCTTTAGTAAAAATTTACTACATTTGCCTCATTTAAATACATTAATTTCATTATAAAATATCCTGGTCTTGTTTTTGAGCCACTGACTTCTACCTATCTTATCTCTCAATGTTACTCTGTTATTTTTGTTCATTTCAAAAAATTAATTTGCATATTCAAAGATTAAAAGTAGGCACTATTTTTTTATAGTCAGAATAATCTGACAATAAAAAATCATGCCTCATTAAAGTTGATTTAAAAAATAACATGTCAAAGGTTCTTAATTCAATTTTAAGATATTTGTTGCAGGCATATTCTCAAAAATTAGTTTTGAGAAGAAGATGTATCCTGAGGTGACTTCTTCAAAGCATACTAAATGCATCTAATAAATGTATTAAATCATTGAAATTAGACACTGATTTCTATGTGATTTGATTTCTCTCTCTCTTTTTTTAGCACCATAACTGATTTCTGAGGCTTCTAAAGCCAAAACCATTCATCTTGACATATAACAAATCCAGTTATTTATACATAGATAATCCCATTATGTCTCCATATTATACATACTCTTTATTATAATAGTGTATTGTGGTGTTTAGATGCTTTTTTGTTTTCCACAGACATTTCATGTTTAGCAATATAAATCTATGTTAGCCACTCAAAAGTGTAGGGGAGGGGGGATTTTAAGAAAAGATACCCCAAACAGTACATCCTGGAAATCCATACTGGCCCCAAATCAATAGTCAACAAAGTTGTTTGGGGGATGTCTGTGTTAAAGACACCTGGGGTGTGGGCTAAACAAAAGCAAATCCTGGTTCCTGATTAGAACCTTTGGAGATAAGAGTGCAAAAATCAGAATTTTATAAAGTTCTTTAGGTATTCTTTAGGCACTTTAAAGTTTGAGAACCTCTAACCCAGAATATCTACGTGTCCTTGTTAATATTAAATCATGTCTTCATGTAAATGAGACCTATAATTTAAAGAATTTCTCTTCCTCACCATAATCTAAGCAACCCGACACATGTGTTACAGTGAGTACTATATCTTAGTTTGGGATAACCATATCTCTTGTTAATGGGGAATCCCATCTTGGTCTCATACACCACTGAGGAAAATATCAGCCTCTCGCCTTTGATTCTCCTCTCATTTTTTTCCTTACAGATGGCATTTTGTCATTAGCTCCCACCAGAGGCATATCCAAACAGTGTGGGCTCTAGGTTATTAATGTTTGGGGACATTCTTTAAGGAAAAGAATATAAAATTACAAATGCAAAATTAGGTATAAAAATATATATTTAAAATGTGAAAGAAATTATAATACGGTACAAATGTAAAAAAAATTTATATATGTTAAAACATCAATGAACTTGAAAAGTAACACAACGTTTTCACTAATTAACTCAGTAACATACCTCTGTAATAAATACCTTTTCTCCTTGTTTTTTTTATTTCAGCTAGATATTTTATTCATCTTTACAATCATATTTTTTTTTTTTATGTTTATTTACTGAGAGACAGAGAGACACAGAGTATGAGCAGGGGAGGGGCAGAGAGAGGAGGAGACACAGAATCTGAAGCAAGCTCCAGGCTCTGAGCCATCAGCACAGATCCCGATGCGGGGCTTGAACTCTCAAACTGCGAGATCATGACCTGAGCTAAAGTCGGACACAACCGACTGAGTCATTCAGGTGCCCCAAAAATCATATTTTCTACAGAAAGAATAAAATGTGAATCCAGACTTTTCTCTTGAATATTTGATAAAAATTTTAAATCATCATCAGCTTAGAAAAGTTTCTTTAAATTTTGTGACTTATTATTGAAAGCACCATGGCGCATGGAAAGTGCATGGTTGTCAAATTTGGGGTCACCTCTATATACCTTATATATGAGCTCTAAGATTTGGAATAATTTTCCATTGACTAGTTTCTTGTTTTGTACTACCTACATACTTCAAATGTCATTAAGCACACTCATATAGTGATATGCCCCTTAGCTCTGCACTCATTTATCATGATGTTGGATATATCAACACAATGATTGGAAGCCAAACATAAACTACAGTGGTTACAAATAACTATCCATAGAAGTGACTGTGAATCACACATAAATTATCTCACTAAACACAAATTAAATATACTGTGCACTCGATTTGCTGAAATCCGATTCCAAAAATGCTTAGTCACCCCAACACCTGACTCATTCTCATCTCTTTTCTCACCTTTCTCAGTAGTAAGTACCACCATTAACCCATTGCTCAAACTTTATTTTCAGAGTTTTAACTAAACATATCTACTTGGTTTGGTACTGGGGAGACAGACCAAGAAGTGTATTCTTAGAAGTTGAAATTTCACCTGCATTCTATTATTATTTCTAGCCCAGGACATAGGGCTGTTTCTAAACCTCTGCTTCTCAGTCAACTCACACATCAGATGAATCATTGAATTATGGTAATTTTATTTTCTATTTCCTACATGGCACTAGAGTATCATCTCTTCTTCCATTTTGATTGGAATTTCAGTCCAAGCTATGAGTATCTCTTGCCTCTTACTGCATTAAGCTTTGTTTTTCTCCAATTCATTTTCCAGGTGTGATCCACTTTTAGAATACATCTAATAATTTTAAATCATTGCTTACATTCTTCAAAAACTTACACTTACCATAAAATTTATGATTTCAGTAAACACAGTGTACATGTATAGGTGTATATATATATATATATATATATATATATATATATATATATACACCTATATATATAGGCTCTCCAGGATTGAACCTTTGTTCACCATTCACCTCCTCCCCCTGCAAACTCTGGGATCCAGCCCAAACTGATTTATTTTTGGTCTTTCACTACATGTATTTCCTTGCCTCAGTTTCTTGACTGATTCTGTACCTTCTGCTTGCACCACTTTTCTCTCCTCACCCATTTCTTATATCAGATCTACCTTATGTTTCAATTTAAAAGTCAGATCTTTCAGGACAGCTGACTACTGTGCTTTGCAATGACTCTCTGTATTTCTACTCTGACGATATTAATTTGTTTCCTCTCATACCTTGTTCAGTTCTCCTTCTCCCTAGACTATAAGGCTAAGTGAAGGCAGGAGCTCTGTCTTATTCATCATTCCTTGCCAAATTTATATAAACTCAGTAAGTAGTTATTGGAATAAAGAAACTGAAATAATGAAAAATATTTGGAATCAGACATACTGGGAAATTTTTACGGCTTCAGTAAAGTTATTTACATTTCCCATAAATCAGTTCTTTCATGTATAAAACAGGAATAAGAGTATACATTTCAGGGTTGCATTGTGAAAATTATATAAAATGATATAGTAATCATTAACACAGTATGTGGCATGCACACTGGCAGCACTCAAAAAATGAAAGATATTATTATTATTTACTGTAAAAAAATTTAGATTTATATCTGCATTCCTTTAAAGTGTTTTAACTTTAGTTAGCTGAAAACAGTATCCATGATTTCATTTGTCAAAACACTGTACAAGGAATCCTAAGTCTTCTCGTTTTTCCCCTGGTTCAAGGACTCTCTGCCCTGGTAATATTTGGCCAACGGTCACTTGATGGGACTGGCACAATGACCAGTGGTAAAGTCTCATTCTGTGCTTACACTAATTCTTTTCTCTGTTCTCATATGCTCTTCTGTTCTTGACCAGGATTTTCTTGTCCACATTACTTTTACAGGGAATAACAACCTCTGTTGAGAGTGCTATTAGAATGACTATCGCTAAAATTAAAAAACAAATCCTTTTTCTCTGGTTTATTTCTCTTCCTTAAAAACTAATCCATTTTCACAATTATAGTTTTCTTTCAAATCAAATTCTGACAGCTGAAATTGCCATAAAAATGGTTGCAATTGGTGGGCAATAATTATTTGCGCACACACACACACACACACACATACACACACAATTTGTTAAGTGAACAAATGACTTATATAAAAGGAGTGAATAGGCAAATGAAAGCAGTAGCATGTAAATAGAGATAAGTGGACGGCAATATAGTCTTTCACAAAAATACCAATTTTCTTTCATCCAAATGGTCTTTCTGGAACTTGAAAAGGTTGTGCTGTTTGGTTAAATTGGAATTACTGTGTTGACTATTTTGACAATGCAATCAAACAGTCCAATCATTCTGTGACCACTAGACTCCCTGGTAGAATCACAGTCATAGAGACATTCAAATGCCATAAAACAAGAATCCTCATGCAATTTTCAAGAAAACATACTGGATCTAAATAATAGTAAAGATATACTATATTGCAGCTACCAAGACTTGTTTTCTTGTTTTCCCTCCATGAAATCAAATAAAATGTATACAGTTAAGACTGTGGAAACAAACTTGCAATCATTCATTCAAATTAAAAGTTTTTTTTTTCTATTTTTATTATGAAAATGAATTAAGCCAGGCATTTAAAAACAGTGCTTTTGGGGGCACCTGGGTAGCTCAGTCGGTTCAGTGTCTGACCAGCTCAGGTCATGATCTCACAGCTCCTGAGTTTGAGCCCCACATTGAGCTCGCTTGTGTCAGCATAGCACGGAGCCCACTTCAGATCCTCTGTCCCCCTCTCTCTCTGCTCCTCCCCTGCTAATGCTCTCTCTCTCTTAAAAATAAATAAATATTTAAAAAATTACCTTTAATTTCACAACTCTAGGAAAAAATGCTGAGTGTTTTTTTTACATCATCTCAATATTCTCCTACAAATTTTATATACGTAATTTTACTACAAATATTATTTTGAATTTCAATCATGTCTTTAAATATGGGCAAAAATTCTCTCCCTAAAAAGGAAACAGAATGTCTTGAAGAAAAAGCAAGATGCACATACTAAAATACTTAATTAATAAGGTTTCTTGATTATTATTATTCTTTATGCTGTTCCAGTTAAATCAAATAAGGTAGCTCCACTAAGTCAATTAAATGATAATAATTTAATATATATGTAATTTCTTCCTCTGTATTTAGTCTTGCACCATTAAGTATATAAATATCTTCCTCTCTAAAAGTATTTAATTTTTTGATGAAGTATAAAAAATATCAGGTTAGACATTGTCTCTAGAACTTAAACAAAAATTTGTCTGACTTACAGTATGTTACTAGCTTAAGTTTGTTCTTTGTCACAATTCAGGAAATGATAGGACAATGAATATATTTTGGGGCCTCATGAAGAAGTAGATTCAATGCAATATGAATATTACAGGAAGAGTCTCATCAAAAATATTTCAGAGTAAAACAGTGACAGAGTGAAAGGAATACTATATTCATTAACTGATAAAAATTCGTATAACTTTTTTGGAGTCAAGTGTCTTCCCTACACTCACACAAACCTGATGGACCTCAAGACAACAACAATTTAGATAAAAGATTAAGCATAAACTAAAAATAACAATGCAAGTGTCCCAGAGCAAAGTCATTAGACTAGAAATGACACTGTTGTATCTCCTAGCTATACTGGCTCCTAGCACATAATACAGATTCAATAAATATTACTGGAAAAAAATAATGAATGTTTATTTTAAGAGAAATAGGCACAAGGGTCTAAGAAGAAAAAGAGGAAGTACCGTTCCCTTACTTCAAGAGTAGACGAAGGCAGAATGAGATAAGGCAATTCTCAAAAGAGAAAATCCTTAACAGGGCTTCAAGGATAGATATGGATTTCCCAGGCATAGAAGAGAATGATGGAAGAAGTGGTATTTACCACTCAGAGAGGATTAGGAAAAGAAAGGGTATTTCAGGAAGAATAAATAACTTAAATAAAAGGCATACAGATAAAAGCCACACAATCTGTCCACCATGTATGTAGTCCAGGGCTACTTTATTATAGGGTGCCTGATAGGGAGTTTAAAAATGTGGCTGGACAGTGATTGTGCAATTATTTCTTGAAAGGCTGTAGTTAATGTGCTCAAGTGTCTGGACTACACTTTGTCAGTAGGGGGAAGATACTGAATATTTTAACGAAGGTTTTAAACAGTGTTTTATTTATTTATTTTCTAATGTTTATTTATTTTTGAAAGACAGAGAGAGAGACAGCGTGTGAGCAGAGGAGGGGCAGAGAGAGAGTGAAAGACACAGAATCTGAAGAGGCTCCAGGCTCTGAGCTGTCAGCACACAGCCCGACGCGGGGCTCAAACTCACAAGCCGTGAGATCATGACCTGAGCCGAAGTCGGACGCTTAACCAACTGAGCCACCCAGGCGCCCCTTAAACAGTGTTTTAAAGAAGAAGCATCTCATTATGCTACGGAAGGAGACCTCAGTCAGTAGCTTGGATAATGAGTCAGAGATAGAAAATCTCATATAGACAAACTAATTAAGAAAGTATAATATCTTCTTAGCCATATAACAAAGAGGGTCTAAACTCAGACAACGAAAAGAAAGGAGAGAAAGAAACAAAGTGGCCATTTCTGAGGTAAAATGGATGGCACCAGATGGATCAGTATAAAAAGACTGCAGGACACAGAGGTATATCTGACGCAAGTGTCTTCCTGAGTGGATACACATTAAATAAGGGAGATAGGGGAGGAAAATTCAGTGAGAAAGACAATGAATTCTGCTTCGAGCATACGGAGTTTAAAGGAATAATATGAGATCTGGGGAAAGGTGTCCAAAAGCAGTAGAAATGTTATTCCATGACAAAAGTGGGAGGATTGAGACGCCATGGTTGTTCATGGTGTCTGCATGACAAATAGTTACAATAGCCAGAGGAGGTTAAGACAGTAAAGAAACTGTAGAGTGATATTTCCAGAATAAAGGAAGAACCTGTAGGAAAGTGAGAAAGTGAGAGTTGAGGTTAGAAGGGGTATATTTGCTCATTTGTTATGATTGTTGTTTTTTCACAGAAGATAAACATGGAAAAAGACCATAGACTGAGGAAATAAATCCAAGGATGTGTAAAGATTAATAGGTATATTATAGAGTAAAATCATGATAATTTTATAGGGGAAGATAATGACAAAGTTAATAGATAGAAACAAGATCTCAGAGATGGCATTTGTTCACAAAGTCATATTAATCTTTCTCACATATAGCTCAGCAAACTCTAATAACACTTACCCATAGTTTGAACTATATTATTACATTGGGCTCTTATCAAAATCTTCATTTTGTCATCAATATTTCCTCTTCCTTTCACATTGTTTTGGGAATCATTAAGTGTTGTCTATCATAGAACAAATTATTCTAATGGTTAATGATATGATTCATATCATCCCTGGAAAAATGTTGATATCATCATTGGACATTGTTTGGCATGGACTGTGTGGTGTCTAGGACAGGGGACCTATGTTTACATTTAGTCCCTATATTTACTTGTTCTGCATCTTTTTGTCTCTTTAAGTTGCTTTCCCATTACTAGGAATTATAGGTATACTGGCTATCGGAAAAATCAAGTGAGCTAAAGAATGTACGTGAAATATACAGGTTGATACATAAGGAGGAGATATAAGCTTTTTGCAGATTTTTTTTTGTACATTTTACTGGGACAAAGTATTATTGTATCCCTATTTAGCATTCATTGATGCCTCACTTTATCCACTCCCATCTATCTAAGACGTGAGTGTCATGCTCTGTTCCTGTCTTTTTGGTCATCATGGAAATCACTAAATGTGCCAAATTGAAGAAACCAAAAACAGTACAATTGATTTACATTAGAAAAGTCACTAGATGAAGGGCAGAAAAGATTCAGAAGGTGAATGAAGGAAGGGAAAAATTGGTACTAGGAAGAATGAGAAGAGAAACAGGAGTTTTGAGTAACTGCCACGTCGTAGAAATTGTTGGAGAAAATGTTAAGATATTTAGTACCATTTGCTCTATTTTAGGTAACAAATTCTCTTCAACCCCTTTTCAAAGGATCCAGTACAGATTAAAATTCTTTTTCAATTTTTTTTTTAAAAATTAGTTATTTCTTTGAATGAAACTAGGTACCATGTTGTCATACTACTCTTCTCATCAGGTCATAAAAATAGCCTTTACCTAATTGTCTATGTGATGGGTCTAAGCACTGGACACATTACATGGGAGCAGAAAATATTACGAACTTTGGAACAATATTACACTTATACTGAACTGGTAGGACACAAAGTAACTAATTTCTCTAAATTAGATAGTCTCCACTGATCTAAATCAATCATCATTTTCTAAGTCTTTGATGGAAATGCTTGTGTGAGAATCAGCTGTGGAGTAAACATGGAACTGACTTATTACTGGTAAATCAATAGAGTCTAAATCGGTTACGTTATCTGGCTCCAAACTCCAACCTAGGAAAATCCTTTATCAAATATTCATCAATAAAATTCCCAGGGTTTCTCATGGAAATCCTTCACCCAAATGAAAGACACTTCACCATACAAAAGACTTACCAAAGAGGAGTGAGGGTGACAATTAATATATAACTTTTTTATATTTTTAATTTTTAACATTTATTCATTCTTGGCAGACACAGACAGAGTGCGAGCCAGGGAGGGGCAGAAAGCAAGGCGACAGAGAATCTGAAACAGGGTCCAGGTTCTGGACTGTTGCACAGTGCCTGATGTGGGGCTCTAACCTGAGCCAAAGTCAGACGCTTAACTAAGCCACCCAGGCGCCCCTTAATATATAATTTTTTAAAATTGCCTATAAAACAAAACAAAAAGATATGAGTATGTTAAGTCTTTGGATAAGTGAAAGAGTACAACAGAAGACTTATGATATGGGGATTAAAGTCTCTTCAGTTCTATAACTAAATTTTCTATTTATTTCTTCTTTTACTGACATATTTTATTTAAAGAAACTGATTTTTTTTTAAAATCAAATTTAGCATACATAGTACTGAAGGGATAGTGAGATGCACTCATTCAAAAACAAAACTTACTATATGATTACAAAGTAGTGAGTGTTGATTTATATGTATAAATAGTACATGTTTGAAGCAAATATGACCAGAATACACACACACACACACACACACACACACACACACATATACATACATATGTACCCATATATATATATACACACACACACACATATATGAACATGTGAGAATTTGTTAGATTCCAATTAGATTAAGAAATTATAAATATATTTTAATTAGAGATGCAACTGTTGATCATGCAGTACAGAATCAAAAACATTGGTAATTTGTTTGACATGGTATTTTTCAGGTTACATACAATAAAAAAATCCTGTATATATGCTAAGGCATTTACCTAACAAATTTTGTGTACTTGGGAAAAGAACCCTCTATATTAATTTACCCATTGGGAAAGTAAAATATCTGAAGCCTGTAAGCATCTTGAATTGAAATGATTGTAGAATGATAAGTCAAAATATTATAGCTATTATTCTAAAAATTATATTGATGAAATTTACCATTTATTAAGATGATTAAATGTGGCACCAAACACTTATATTTAGGGGTGCCTAGGTGGTTTAGTTGGTTAAACATCTGACTTCAGCTCAGGTCATGACATCGTGCTTCATGAGTTCAAGCCCTGCATCAGGCTCTCTGCTGTCAGTGTGGAACCCACTTCAGATCCTCTGTCTCTGTCTGTCTCTCTCTCTCTCAAAAATAAAAATAAAACATTACAAAAATTTCATGTTTAAAAACTATTTGGAAGTGCTTATATAGTGTTGTTAATTTTTATAACTAAAAGCATTTAGCTTTTCAATCATATAAACAGAATGAAAAAATGTGCAATGTCAGTAGTATATCTATGATACATTTCTATAAATAAAATTTATATCCTCTGACTGTTATAATTTTTTCTCCTTTCTTCCAAATACTTCATGATGTTTTATTCTTTGAAATCCTTCCTCTAAGCAGAAAGAATCAAGCAGCTGCTACAGATAAAATGAGCATCAACTGGCAGATATTAAAACCGTCACCTGGTGGAAGATGGGGATCACCATTAGGCCTTCAAGCAATAACCTGCAGTATAATTTTGTAACTCATATATCAATTAATTTTATATTACTGTCACACATGACACTAACAGCTAACAATATTTCTTCACGCTGCTATCTTAATTGCTATGTATGTGTTCTGAACATGACTATCTGAAGATCAAAATATGTCCTATAGGAAATACATCTAAGCTGTTTGGTGAAATTTATTAGAAGTCTATAAATCTAATAGTAGAAAGTTTTTTTTAAAATCTTATTTATAAATAATCTTTAGAATCTATAGTGCAGTTATGCTATTTACTTGTATTACATAACAAAGTAATTTTGTCTGATTTGCACATTAAGAATATATTTGTGCTTAGTGATTTTCCATAAAATATTAATTTATGTAAATTAAATACCACCACAATGGCAATAGATAGTCTTGGGTCTTCAACAACTAATTTATTATTTTAGGTTAGTAGGGGTGGTTGAGGATCGAGAAAAGGAATTTTACCTGAGGTTAACATTATTCAGAACAGTAGTAATGCAGGGTTGAAAAACACAACCAAAGTTAGAATGACTGGAACTTTGGAGAATATCATCAGGAAATACATGGTCAGGCAAAATTAGTACAGGTGATGTTTATTCTAAGGGTAATGAAAAACAGGAAGGAGAGAATCTTTAAAGGTGAATGGATAGAAATTGCCATTAAAAGGAAGAGCACTGAAATTAACAGTGATGGACCAAGAAAAAATACTTTTTTTTTCTTTTCTGATTGCATTTTTAACATATCTTTAAGATATATAGTTTTAGATTAAATTAGAGGATTTCTCTTAATCTTGAACCCACAGGTAGACTTTCTTTTTTCTGTAAACCATCTGAAACAACACATATTTTTTTATGTATGTACAATATGTAATTATGATAAGACCCTCAGCTTTCATCACAATCTTAAAGGCATCCCTGACCTTAGAAAGACTAGAAGAACTGGTTTGTTATCTTTACATTTCAATCATATAATTTATAATAAGGTGACTTCTACAAGGACAGATCAAATGAACCCGCTACTTTGAAAGTTTTTTATAAAAATAGAATTTTTCTTCATCTGTGGAGCTGTGAATCTAGTACCATGTTTTGTACATAGTAAGTGGAAGTCAATAAATGCTGTTGGAATGAGTAAATTAATGAATAATAAAGCCAAGATGGATGAACCAAGAATGTTTCTTTTTTGTATTATCAGACTCTTAAACCTCACCAACACATTAAACCTGAATGTTCTTCCATCAAAATGCAGCTAAGAAATTAATTTTCATACATCAAATGTCTACAATATTTATGTGCTAGATATGATTAAAAACTTATGGCATGTAGTTGCAAATATAGTCAAAGAAAACTGAAGCATAGAGCACAAAGCAGGGAAATAGTTAGGAGCAAATGTTACCCAAGTAGGTCCCCATAGGCTTAGGAAAACAAAGAGTGTGGTTTATTAATCTAACCGCCCATTTCACATTACTTTTTTATTTACTAAGCACGTCCTGTTGGGCATCTATTATATAGTAGATCCTGGGCTAGAAGTGGAGGATACCGAAATGCAAAGTTATAATAATCTACAACCTAAACGCTATCACAGTCTGGTGGATACAGAGACCAAACCACAAACAAATCAAATTATTGCCACTGGAGGTAAGAACAAAATGCAGTGTACCAAAAAGATAATGAACAACTCCTGATCTACAGGTCAACACATTTACCTTGGAGATTTTTTACTTCTTTCCAGTTTTATTAAGAATAATTGACATATATCACTGTATATGTTTAAAGTATATAGCCATGATGGTTTGATTTAATCAGGTGTAATGATGATCACAATAGGTTCAGCTATCATCCATCTTTTCACATAATTAGGAAAAAAGGAAAAAAAAAACAATTCTTGTGATAAGAACTTTTAGGATTTACTCTTTTAACATGTTTCCTATACACCACACATTGCTGTCAGCTATAGCCATCACGTTGTACGTACCAGGGACATAACTTACAGAATTGATAGAAGTTGTGGTTGATGTTATTTGCCAAACTTTCCCTGTCCTATTTTTTCCATCTCTCAGCTATTAATTTAGTGATTATTGGTTTCCTCCCTCCCATCATTCTGCTGAACTATGCTGGTCTGCATTCCTTTTGGCATTTGGGAAGACAAAATTAGAGAATAAATGATAAGCACGTTAAATAAATGATAAGCACATTGGTAGTCAATATATTTGGACATTTGACTCCTCATGTACATATTCAATGATCCTTGTGTAGAAGACATTTCCTTATATTTTGGTTGAATGCTTCAGCATGCCTCAATGACTTGATAATTGAGCACTGATACACAAATTGTAACCTTTCAGGATGAATTTCACTTATTCACTCTCTCAGTGGAGAAAATATTTTTTAAGGCAGGCTGAATTTATTCAGGCCAGAAATCCATTCACTTTCTAGGACACTAAATGTTTTATATTTGAGCTGGATTGCAGATGCTTCTGTAGCATATAGAATAGTATTTTTAATTGGAATTTTATTTTTTTTCAATTTTATAGAACAGAGAAAATTGATTGTGAAACTTGAAATTGATATTAGTATTTGCACTTTCCACTCTCTGTTAGGGATATTATGCAGAAACTGAATAACTTGACTAGTAGTGTGCTTTAGGGGAAGTACTGAGTCATAGGAGCTAAGATTCCTGAATTTAGATAAAGGAAGAATATTGATTGTTGTCTTGTTTTGTTTCTCTTTAAGGTGCCTATATTGGTAGGTACAACACAAATTATGGCGCGACAAAGATGTTTTATGTTTGAAGAGGACTTCATGCTGTTCTTACTGGATTTAAGAGAAGCCCAAATTGTATTTCCTATGTCTCTGAGCAATTTAATTATATGGGAGAAGACGCTGTAAACGAAGCAAATGATGAGGCATTACTGCTACCTATGTACCTTTTCATAATGGAAACGCCAGTCAAATAGGAAAAAATAGATTATTGCTTACATATTACTTATATAAAGCCAGAATTACAAGTCTTCAAGTAACTTAATTTTCATATGTATACACCCATATACATCATTAAGCATGCTTAAATATTATAACTGCAACCCAAATGCTGACACAAGGATTTATGTCAGAGGTTATTCCGAATTAATTTAGATTATAAAACAAAACACAAAATTTAGATTCTCATGGGGATTTTCTTTTGCTAGTGGCCATTATAAACAGATAAATGAGGCCTGTACATCCATCCACCCTATTATTCTATAACAGGCCTAAGCAGTGGTTCCTTTTCTTGACTATTTTTAGACACCAAATACCCAAGATTGTATTGCAACTTCAGTAAGACCGCTGAAAGAAAAGAAAATCTACCTTACATTCTGCTGAAAGGGAAGTGAACCTGAATGAAACCCTATAGATATTAACTAATGAAAAATCATTGCACTGTTTAATCCTACTTGGTAATTAGCCTAATTTGCTAAAAAATAAGTCACAATAGATTTACCCTAATATAAAGCACAGTTCAACTGTTTACTTCAAATCCTCCTCTAATGAAATATATCTAAATGAAAGACATTAATAATTATGTATTACAACAATCCTCACACATATGCCCTTCCAGCATTGGTTAAAGAAAATGAAACAAAACAAAACAACAAAACAATCAAATCAAAACCAAAACAAAAAGAAAAGAAAGAAATCCTAAAATGAGAGTTTTTATGCCTTGTAGGAGAAACTCTTCATTCTTGGGTAAATGGATGGATGGATAAAAACAATCTGAAAGAGCAACAGTGTTTAAAGTTCAAATATTTTACCAAAAAACGTTGCCCATTTAGTTCAATACATATCTCATTTAACAGATCTACCAAATATATTTAGAAGGTTTGGGTGAACAACTGATTCGGATCAATTATATTTACCACATTTTGTTAGAGGGTTACAGTAAATGCTGCAAGTAAAATCCCAGAAATAGTTCATATCAAATGCGGATCATTTAAAAATGAGCATATTTAAATTTAAAAAAAAAAAAAAAAAAAAAGGGGCGCCTGGGTGGCGCAGTCGGTTAAGCGTCCGACTTCAACCAGGTCACGATCTCGCGGTCCGTGAGTTCGAGCCCCGCGTCAGGCTCTGGGCTGATGGCTCAGAGCCTGGAGCCTGTTTCCGATTCTGTGTCTCCCTCTCTCTCTGTCCCTCCCCCGTTCATGCTCTGTCTCTCTCTGTCCCAAAAATAAATAAACTTTGAAAAAAAAATTAAAAAAAAAAAAAAATGAGCATATTTATGTATCTAAAGCTATTAAAATATTTAATCATTATTAAAATAAGAGGAACAATTAGACCTCAACTCTTCTAATGTTTTTGGTCTACTTGAATATATTGCTAGAAATCTCATGAAGAAACTTAGCATGTTAATCAGTAGGTTTCTTCCATTCTTTTTCTGTTTTTTTAATGAATATTTTGCACATACTATTTTAGCTATTTTTAGAAACCTGCTTGAAATATCTTTGATATTGACCTTTGTGGCAAAGCTTTAGCAGTAATTTTCATACAGTACAATGCTCCAAAATGAAGCATGCATTTAATACATTAGTAAAATAGAAGTTGGTTATATATAATCCATCAGTGTTATAGAATGATGCCATTCTGAACTTCATTCATTTAAAGAGGTCACTCTGTAATTCCAGTGAAGCTTTTAGAAATTGTTAACCAGATTGTATACAAGATAATACCATGGCTAATGTCTGTATTTTAATTAAATGCATGATCACAAACTAAGCTGTGCAGAGTGAGAATATAACGTTGTGAGGGCACAGCTCATCTATGTTCTACTCGATTGCAAAACTTTTGTTTGAATGACTAAAAATAACCTACAAATAAACACCTAGGCCAATCTCAAAAACACAATTGGTAAAATATTTTCTCTATAGATTACTACCCTTTTAATAATTCCAAATTAGAATGCATTTCAGAGATAATATAGGAACAGCCTGAACCAGATATTATTCCCCAGTATAAGAGTTTAACGAGAAGGTATATTCTATCATGCTGCAAGTTATTGCACTGAGCCTTCTCAGGGTTGGAAGCAGCAAATTTCCATATCCTTTTAATCACTGGCTTCCATGCTGAGGCAGTCAGTATGGGTAGAGAGGCCACAGGCAATGGTGTCTGCTCTTCACCTCATTTACTCAACAAATGCTTTACCCAGGGAACAATAACATCAGCCAGCAGGGATGACAATTTAAATCTACCAATACAAATGGGGATCGTAAGGCTTTCATTCACTCTTTCCTTGCAGATTGCCTTAGATCCTATTTAATCACATCCTCCCTTCCCATGCACTTACGAGCAATGAAAAACTGAAACCAGAAAGAAAAGCTAATAGCTTCCATTAGATTTTGACCTCACTCTAAGAATCAGCTAGAAGTATGGATAAAGACATTCAGGAGACTAAAAAATTTTCTTTCCCCTTCTCCCCTACCCTAACTCCTGGATATACCTCACTCATCTTTCAGGTCCAAGTTTAAATTTTACTCTTTCAGGAAAGCACTCCCTGCTCACTCAGAGTTAGTTAATCTCTTCACACCTCCACTCCCATATGCTTTTATAGGACTCCAAAACTTTCCATTTTTGCTACTATGAAAACTGAAATTAAATAACTCTGGGTATAATTAACTGTTGAGTGACTATCTTTCTTACTAACTTACAAATCCTGTGACAGCAGTGATTTTCTCTAATTGCACTTTTAATAAGCCAGCACTTACAATAGTATACCATACATATACGTATGGTAGATGTGCAATAAACATTTTTCAGACAAATAAGTGAATGAACACACTCATTTATGCCTGATTTAAAAACAGTACTGGGGCGCCTGGGTGGCTCAGTTGGTTGAGCATCTGACTTGGGTTCAGGTCATGACCTCATGGTTCCTGAGTTCCAGCCCCACATTGGGCTCTGTGCTCACAGCTCAGAGTCTGGAGCCTACTTCTGATTCTGTCTCCCTCTCTTTCTGCCCCTCTCCTACTTGCACTCTGTCTTTCTCCGCCTCTCAAAAATAAAGAAATGTAATAAAAACAGTGTCAATCTTGCCTATCAAGTTAAAATGGATATGACAAAAATATAGAAGACTCACATACAGTGAAACCTTTGTCTTGGAACATTTTTTATCCAACTTTATCACTTAAAGTATCATTGGAGAGTATCTTCATAGTGTTAAACTGTTATAAAGTTATATAATTAAGTAATAATTTGATAGAAATTGGAAACTCCATGATTGTTTAAGGTGCTAAATTATAATGAGAACTTAGTGATTTGCTTGCTAGATATCTTTAATAATAGACCAAAGATACCTTATTCTAAAAACATTAGATTCTGTGATAATATGGAAGAATGGATTCTTATCTAATTAGGATGGAATTACCAGAATTTCTTCATGTTTGCCTTACAAATATTTGACACTTTCTCCACATCTTGAATTTTTCTCTAGTCAAGAAATTTACCTCTTTTACTCTATTTAAATATTCTGTCTTTCATCAGCTTCACAATTAAGTAATCTTAACTAATTTATGGCAAAAATTTCCTGTAAAAAATTCAGCACTGTTATACTCATCATGTCCAGAAAAAGTGATAAAACCCACTAATGGGTATTTTGGTAATCTTTCATCTTCACAGTTCTTTTTAGATAAAAAGACATGACTAAATTTATCAATGTAATATCAACTTCTCTTTTCCTTATAAGGTCTCTTCAGTAATTTATAATAAGCCAATTATATAGCTTAAAAACTGAAAGCAAATAGGATTAAAGTTAAATATGAATAAAAACTCTACATAGATATGGTTGAGCATTCATAGAAAAAAATACAACGATCTTTGGAAATGTTAAAGAAGCTTCTGGTTCATTTAAACAAATGCAGCATATTGTATATTTTCCTATAAGTTGATAGTTCTGCTTGTCTTCAGGTAGATAAAAATCTATGAAAATACTAGTGTAAAACTGTAGAGCAATAGGGAGAAGGTGATAGCAAGGTGTTGAGGCCAGAATGTCATACTTGAGGGCTTCTTCCTTTAAGCCACATTTCCTACTAAAGCAATATGGAGGAGAAAAGATTTTTTTTAAGTTTATTATTATTTTTTTAATATTTATTTTATTTTTGAGACAGTGAGAGACAGAGCATGAACGGGGGAGGGTCAGAAAGAGAGGGAGACACAGAATCTGAAGCAGGCTCCAGGCTCTGAGCTGTCAGCACAGAGCCTGACACGGGCTTGAACACATGGACTGGAACATCATGACTTGAGCCAAAGTCAGACACTTAACTGACTGAGTCACTCAGGTGCCCCTGGAGGAGAAAATTTAAAAAGACATAGGGGTCTATCCAACGAGAAGATCTAACAATTGTAAACATTTATGCCCCTAACCTAATAACATCCAAATATATAAATCAACTTATAACAAACTTAAAGAAACACATTGATAGTAATACGATCATAGTAGAGAACTTTAACACCCCACTTATAGTGATGGACTAATCGTCTAAACAGAAGATCAATGAGGAAACAATGGATTTGTTATGTTAAGTTTATTTATTTATTTAGAGAGAGATAGTGCATGAGCAGGGAGTGGCAGAGAGAAGGGGAGAGAGAGAATCTCAAGCCCCAATGCAGGGCCTGAACTCATGAACTGTGAGATCATGACTTGACCTGAAATCAAGGGTTGGGCACTTAACTGACTGAGCCACCCAAGCACCCTGGAAACAATGGCTCTGAATGACACACTGGACCAGATAGACTTAACAGATATATTCAGAGCATTTCATCCTAAAGCAGCAGAATACACATTCTTTTCAAGTGTACATGGAACATTCTCCAGAATAGATCACTTACTGGGTCATAAATCAGGCCTCAACCAGTACAAAAAGACTGAGATCATACCATGCATATTTTCAGAACACAATGCTATAAAACTTCAGTCAACCACAAGAAAAAACAATTGGAAAGACCACAAATATATGGAGTTTAAAGAGCATCCTACTAAAGAATGAAGGGAGGTGGGGTGCCTGGGTGGCTCAGTCAGTTAAGCATCTGACTCTTGACCTTGGCTCAGGCCATGATCTCACACTTCATGGGACTGAGCACACAGAGACTGCTTGGGATTCTCTCTCTCCCTCTCTCTCTGCTCTTCCTCTGCTCACGTGCTCTCTCTCTCAATTAAAAAAAGAATGAATGTGTTAAACAAGAAATTAAAGACAAAATTATATATTTTGTCCATACACACACACACACACACACACACACACACACGGAAGCAAATGAAAATGAAAAACACAACAGTCCAAAATCTTTGGGATGCAGCAAAGGCAGTCATAAAAGGAAATATATAACAATCCAGGTCTTCCTTAAGAAAGTAGAAAAGTCTCAAATACACAACTTAACCTTACACCTAAAAGAGCTAGAAAAAAAAAAACAGCAAATAAAACCTAAAACCAGCAGAAGAAGGAAAATAATAAAAATTAGGGCAGAAATAAATGATATAGAAATTGAAAAAAAAAAGTAGAACAGATCAGCAAAAGTAGGGGTTAGTCCTTTGAAAGAATTAACAAAATTGATAAACTCTTAGCCAGACTTATCAAGAAGAAAAGAGAAAGGTCCTAAATAAATAAAATCACAAATGAAAGAGGAGAGATCACAACCAACACCACATAACTATAAACAATAGTAAGAGAATATTATGAGCAATTATATACCAACAAATTGGGCAATCTGGAAGAAATGAATAAATTCCTAGAAATATATAAACTACCAAAACTGAAACAGGAAGAAATAGAAAATTTGAACAGACCCATACCAGTAAAGAAATTGAATCAGTAATCAAAAATCTCTCAACAAACAAGAGTCCAGGGCCAGATGGCTTCACAGGGGACTTCTACCAAACATTTAAAGAATAACTGATACCCATTCTTTCTGAATCTGTTCAAAAAAATAAAATTGAAGGAAAACTTCCAAACTCATTCTATGAGGCCAGCATTACCTTGATTTGAAAACCAGATGAAGACCCCACTAAAAAGAACTGCAGACCAATATCCCTGATGAACATGATACTAGCAAAAAATCTCAACAAGATACTAGCAAATCAAGTCAAAGAGTATATTAAAAGAATTATTCACCACAGGCAAGTGGGATTTATTCCTGGGCTGCAGGGGTGGTTCAATATCCACAAATCAATCATATGATCCTTTCAACAGATGGAGGAAAAGTATTTGACACAATACAGCTGTTTGACAATAACCCTCAAGAAAGTCAGAATCGAAGAAACATACCTCAACATCATAAAGGCAATATATGAAAAAGTCATAGCTAATATCATCCTCAATGGGGAACACCTGAGAGATTTTCCCATAAGGTTTTGAACAGGGCAGGGATGTCCACTCTCACCACTGTTGTTCAACATAGTATTGGAAGTCCTATCCTCAGCAATCAGATAACAAAAAGAAGTAAAATGCATCCAAATCAGCAAGAAAGAAGTCAAACTTTCACTCTTCATAGATGACATGATATTCGATGCAGAAGATCCAAAAGAGTATACCACAAAATAGCTAGAAATGTTATAAAAATTCAGCAAAGTTGCAGGATATGAAATCAATGTAAGAAATCTGTTGCATTTCTATACACCAATGATGAAGCGGCAGAAAGAGAAATCAAGGAATCAACCCCATTTACAATTGCACCAAATAAATAAATAAATAAATAAATAAATAAATAAATAAATAAAATAAGATACCTAGGAATAAACATACCAAAGAGGTAAAAGATCTATACACTGAAACTCTAGAAAGTTTATAAAAGAAATTGAAGAATACACACAGAAATGAAAAAACATTCCATTCCCATGGATTGGAAGAGTAAATATTGTTAAAACGTCTATACTTCCCAAAGCAATCTACAGATTCAGTGCAATCCCTATCAAAATAACAATAGCGTTTTTCACAGAGCTCTAACAAACAATTCTAAAATTTGTATGGAACCAGAAAAGACCCCAAATAGCCAAAGCCATGTTGAAAAGAAAAGCAAAGCAGGAGGCATCATAATCCCAGACTTGAAGCTATATTACAAAGCTGTAATCATCAAGACAGTATGGTACTGGCACAAAAACAGATCCATAAATCAATGGAACAAAACAGAGAATCCCAAAATGAACTCACACCTACATGGTCAACTAATCTTCAACAAAACAGGAAAGAATATCCAATGGAAAAAAGACAGTCTTTCAGCAAATGGTATTGGGAAAACTGGATGGCAACATGCAAAAGAATGAAACAGGACCACTTTCTGACACCATATACAAATATAAAGTGAAAATGGGTGAAAGACTTAAATGTGAGACAGGAAAACATCAAAATTCAAAGGAGAACACAGGCAGCAACCATTTTGACCTTGGTCACAGCAACTTCTTACTAGACACATATCCAGAAGGAAAACAAAAGCAAAAATGAACTATTGGGACTTCATCAAGATAAAAATCTTCCACACAGTGAAGGAAATAATCCAAAAAACTAAAAGGCAACCTACAGAATGCGAGAAGATATTTGCAAATAGCATATCACATAAAAGGCTAGTATTCAAAATCTATGAAGAACTTATCAAACTCAACATCCCCAAAATAAATAATGCAGTTAAGAAATGGGCAGAAGACATGAACAGACATTTCTCCAAAGAAGACATACAAATGACGAATAGACACATGAAAAAATGCTAAACATCACTCATCATTGGGGAAACATAAATCAAAACCACAATGAGAAACCACCATATATCTATCAGAATGGCTCAAATTAACAACTCAAGAAACAAAAGATGCTGGTGAGGATGTGTAGAAGGGGGAACCCTCTTATACCATGGGTAGGAATGCAAACTGGTGCAGCCACTCTGGAAAACAGCATGGAGTTTCCTCAAAAAATTAAAAATGTAACTACCTTACGACCCAGCAAGTGCACTACTAGGTATTTATCCAAAGGATACAAAAATACGGATTTGAAGGGAAACATGCACCCCAATGTTTATAGCAGCACTGTCAACACTAGCCAAACTATGGAAAGAGCCCAAATGCTCATCAACTGATGAATGGATAAAGAAAATGTGGTATATGTATATGTATATGTGTATATGTACATATATATATATACACACACACATATAAACATATATATCAGAATATTACTCAGCCATCCAAAAGAATGAAATCTTGCCATTTGCATCGACATGGATGGAGGTGAAGTGTTTATGCTAAGCAAAATAAGTCAGTCAGAGAAAGGCAAATACCATAGGATTTCACTCATATGTGGAATTTAAGAAATAAAACAGATGAACATAGGGGAAGGGAAGGAAAAATAAAATAAGATAAAAACTAAGAGGGAGGCAAACCATAAAAGACTTTTAAATACAGAGAATGCACTGAGGGTTTAGGGGGTGTTGGGTGGGGGGTAGGCTAAATGGGTGATGGGCATTAAGAAGAGCACTTGTTGTGATGAGCACTGGATGTTATATGTAAGTGATAAATCACTAAATTCTACTCCTGAAAACAATACTACACTATACGTTAACTAACTTGCATTAAAATAAAATCTTAGAAGAAAAAAAAAATTTTAAAGATCCTAGTCTTTTCCGCCTCCTTGAAGGTAAATATTTTTAGCCAAGGCTGATTCTTCAAAAGGAAAAAGTAGGACATATCAGAGGAATGCAAAAACTAAAGGGAAGACAGTGAACATAACTTATACCAGAAGCAGAACTAAGGCAGCAAGAATAATAAGAATATAAAACAAACATTATAAATACCCCCAGAAAGATATAGAAGGGTTGGAAAATATAAAACAAATAGAAAAGTTATTTTTTTTTAAATAGAGAGGGTAAAATTATAAATGTAATCAATGAAATAAAAAAATCAATGTATCGGTTGAATAGTAGGACAGATTAACCTGAGGAAAAAAAATAATGAGCTGATACATCAGGTATTATTTTTCCTAGAAGATATCAAAAGGAGATTAAAAAGAAGACAGAGAATAGTCAATGATGTAAAGAATAGAAAAGACGCGTCAGGCTCTGGGCTGATGGCTCAGAGCCTGGAGCCTGTTTCTGATTCTGTGTCTCCCTCTCTCTCTGCCCCTCCCCCGTTCATGCTCTGTCTCTCTCTGTCCCAAAAATAAATAAACGTTGAAAAAAAAAAAAAAAATTAAAAAAAAAAAAAAAAAAGGGGCGCCTGGGTGGCGCAGTCGGTTAAGCGTCCGACTTCAGTCAGGTCACGATCTCGCGGTCTGTGAGTTCGAGCCCCGCGTCAGGCTCTGGGCTGATGGCTCAGAGCCTGGAGCCTGTTTCTGATTCTGTGTCTCCCTCTCTCTCTGCCCCTCCCCCGTTCATGCTCTGTCTCTCTCTGTCCCAAAAATAAATAAACGTTGAAAAAAAAAAATTAAAAAAAAAAAAGAATAGAAAAGAAAATAAAGGTAAAAATTAATGAAATAAACAGCAAAAAATAATAGGAATAATAAACAAAACTACGAGCTTAGCAAAGAGAAATTCCTGCCAAAACTGAAAAAAAAGAAAAGAAAAAGATTAGTAGGCCAAAGAATACAGAGAGAAAAATAAGAAATAGCTATAGATGTTGCTAAAAACTTATTTTATGAAAGAATAAAATATAAAATATTTATGAAAGAATAAAGCAAACTGTGCATTATTACAGTTAAAAACCTAGCTAAAAACAGTAAGTTTCTAGGAAAATATGTGATAAGTTACAAAAAATTAGATAATGCACATAAACCATTAATCACAAAATAATTTGAAATGACAATCAAGTCTCTACCCAGATTTCTCACATCATTTCCACAGTTTTATAGATATTTTTTTACTAGCATTTTTGGAACAAGTTATCTCTAAATTACATAAATTTTTCTTAAAAAAAGAAAAGGAAAAGTCTATGTTTCCTTGAATCAAACAAGGTAAAGACTGTACAAGAAAAGTAAATTACAGTATATTTCACTTAGGATAAGATCAATAAAGATCTTAAATGTAATAATAATTAAACTAATCCAACAGAATATTAATAGATTATTAGAATTCACTTCAAGAGTTAGTTATTTAATGTCAGAAAATCCATTAATGCAATTATTTGTGTTAATGAACTAAAGGACAACACAATTACATTATCACCTAGAATGGCATAAAAAGTAGTCAATAGTGTACAATATCTTTTCACAACAAAAATAAAAACTTTTTGAAATCTAAAAATAGCATTTCTCTTAACTAGACAATGTTACTTATAAAATTCTATCACAAATCCCATACTTGAAGAATAAAATTTTAATATATTTCTTGAAGTTTAAGATACCATAAGGATGCTTCCAATCACCATTAATGTTCATGTGCTACCCAAGATTGTAGGTAACCTAATAAGACACAAAAAGAAAGAAGTATAAACATGAAATAGAAAGAAGTCTGATGGTTTGTGGTTGTATTTTGTTTTATTTTTGCAAATTATATGATCATTTACATAAAAAGCCCTAAGGGAATGCATTTTAAAAACTATCATAATTTATAAGTGAACTCGGCAATTTTGTGAGATTATTACAGCTGAAGCCAATTACAACAGTTACTAGAAAATAAGATTCCGTTTACCATAACAACAAAATATATACTATCTAGGAATTAACCTAACAATAAATGCACAAGGCCATCATAAATAAACTTTTAAATAGTGCTGAGTAAGTATAAAGATATACCTTTTATGAGTGATATGACTAAATACTATGAAAAAAAGTAAATTCTCATGAAAGCAATTTATGAATCCAAATCAAGTCTACTCATAATCCCACATATTTTTTGAAACTTGAAAATTGATTTAACAACAAAAAAGAACCAAAAAAAAAATTATGGAAGCAAACAGGTCTATAGATAGCTAAAACTACTTTTGAAAATGACAAAAATTATCAACTTTTCCCTACCAGATATTAGATCACTAAGTCACAAAAAGAGTGTAGGGCAGATGCAGAAAACCATATAATGTAATGAAACAAAATAGAAAGCCCTGAAACATATTTGTATGCATAAGGCAACTTGAGGTAGAGATGGTATTAAAAACTGGAATGGATTATTTTTTAAGTATTAAACTAGTAAAAGATGTGTGGTAGAAAATGACTCAATGCATGGAAAATTCTCTAACACCATGTTTAAGAAGCAGCTCCAAATCCTCACCCAAATGTGAAGTTACTAAAGCTTAAAACATGAGGGGGGCGGTGGCAGCCTGGGTGTTTCAGTTGGTTAAGGGTCCGACTTAGGCTCAGGTCATGATCTCATGGTTCATGGATTCGAGCCCAGCAATGGGCTCTGTGCTGACAGCTCGGAGACTGGAGCCTGCTTCGGATTCTGTCTCCCTCTCACTGCCTCTCCCTCGTTCGCACTGTCTCTCCTCTCAAAAAAAAAAAAAAAAAAAAATTAATTTTTTTTAAATATGAGAATGCTTTTGTGTTAATTAAAGGAAGTAATTAATATATCTGAGTGTAATTAAGGATTTTAGTGTGAAGATTACAGAAACAAACTAGGAAAGCTATTTTGCACTTTTCTAAATCTAAAAAGGGAATGATGTATGTCTTTAATACATACAGAATCCTTCAAATTAGCAAAATAAAGACCATGTCAATATGGAATGAGCAAAAAATATGAATGATTCATAAAAGAAGAAGCTAAAATGGGACAAGAAAAATATAGAGAGATGATGTACCTCACTAGTAAGAAAAAAAATTGCAATTTTAATGCCTATGGATTATTTCTATCAAAAAGCAAATGACAAATATCAATTATTTGTGAGGACTGGGAAAACTGAAAGCCATGATAAACTGGATGGAATAAAAACTCACAGGGATGCCTGGATGGCTCAGTTGGTTCAGTGTCAGATTTCAGTTTAGGTCATGATCTTGTGGTTCCTGAGTTTGAGCCCTGTGTCATGCTCTCTGTTGCCAGTGCAGAGCCTGCTTTGGATCCTCTGTCTCCCTCTCTCTCTGCCCCTCCCCCACATGCATGTGCATACACATGTTCTCTCTCTCAAAAATAAAATAAACAAAAAAAACTGGTAAAGGTATTCTGAAGAATAGTATTTTTCACATATATCTTGTATTAAGCAATTCTAACACTGGGTATGCTCACCCAGACAGGTGTCTTGGAGAACACTGGAGGAGCATAAAGGGAGATTCAATATCATGCTGGGACACAGGCATGAGCCACAGATGTCTCAGGTGAACCTAATACTGCCTGGCCATGCCATATATAAAAGCTATTCATAATTCATGATAACAAATGTTTATTTCAGAATGTGTTGGATTCAACTCTGGTGTTCATCACTTGGGAAAACTATAAATTATATGTGGTGTATGCATACACATATGATGGAATTACATCCAGGAGAAATACGGCCAAATGATAGATCTAAAAAATAAAATGCAGAATAAAAAATTCTAAGTTTTTGAAACTATTAAACTTCTAAGTTATTTCTGTCTCTCGGAGAGTTAAGTTTATAACAATACCATTCGGGTACATTAAAAAATAAATGTGCCCACATGAACACTATACAGTTTCAAGAAGACACATACAAATACATTAACAATTTATGGTATATTAAGAGAATATATAGTGTAGAAATTAGAATGGACATCCATGCAGGGAGGGCAATGTGATCAGGATATGAAAACAAGAGGAAACAATAAAACAGAATTAAATAACCAAAGGGTTTTGCCTGAGTAGACGGTGAAATCTCTAAGGACATGGGCTTTTGCCAATTATCTTTACTGATGCCATCTAGATGCCTAGGGGAGTATGTGACACATAGTAAGGGCTCAGTAAATATGACTGAAAAAGAACTATAATAAAAGAAGTTTTGTATGCCATAGGTGCTAAAAAGAGTAATTAAAATAAATACTTTGGTTTCTTCATTTTGTTTTATTAATGTTTAATGCACAGTAATAAAAAAATTAGCGTACTATAAAACATGATTATGGGGGCTAGTCTACTATCGAACTGTCCATTTTTGTGCTAATATCAACTGTTTTAATTACTCAGGCTTACAATGTCTTGTATCTAACACTTAACTAAATTTTCTCATTAAGTCTAAAAGTTTTTCAGCAAATTCTCTTGAGTTTTCTTGGTGTATAATCACATTGTCTACAAATAATGAAAATTTTGTCTCTTAATCATTTCATTGCCTTGTTTTGTCAGAATATTAATTGTGATAGTATGTTTTTTTTGTTCTTGTTGAGCATAATCAAATTATTACTAGTTTTTTACATCTTTCATTATGGTTTTTGCTTTGGCTTAGCAGATCTTAAACATGTCAAAGAAGTATACTATTCCCAAATTCTGAGGATTTTTTTTTTTAATTAGAAACTAGTTCCAGTGTCACCTGGCTGGCTGAGTACATAGAACATGTGACTCTTGATCTTGGTTGTAAGTTGGAGCCCCACGTTGGGTGTAGAGATTACCTAAATATAAAGTCAGGAAGAAAGAAAGCAAGAAAGCAAGAAAGCAAGAAAGAAAGAAAGGGAGAAAGGGAGAAAAGGAAGGAAGAGAAAGAGAGAGAGAGAGAAGGAGAGAGAGGGAGGGAGGGAGAGAAAGGGAAGGAAAAGAGGGAAAGGGAGGAAGGAAGGGAAGGAAGGAAGGAAGGAAGGAAGGAAGGAAGGAAGGAAGGAAGGAAGGAAGGAAGGGAGAAACTAGTTCTAGATGTTTTACATTGGAGCTTTCTTCATTTCATTCCTACTGCCTTCTAATACCTTTCTAAGGAAATACATGCTCATAATTTAAAACATCTCACAATAATCTCTATGGAACATGTTATCAAGTGACAAAAGGAAATAGGATTTTACATGAAAAAATAAAGTTGCTGGGCCAAACTTAGGGAATGTGCTAAATATGACTGTAAGCAATTAAAACAAAATATATAAAGGCTCTATATAGAACAGAATTAATATACTGTAAACTTCCTACTTTTCATTAGAAAGTCAAATTTAATGATTACATAGCCACATCAAAACTTTGTAGTCAGATCTTAATATTTTTAAAATTCTATCCGGGGGCGCCTGGGTGGCGCAGTCGGTTAAGCGTCCGACTTCAGCCAGGTCACGATCTCGCGGTCCGTGAGTTCGAGCCCCACGTCAGGCTCTGGGCTGATGGCTCAGAGCCTGGAGCCTGTTTCCGATTCTGTGTCTCCCTCTCTCTCTGCCCCTCCCCCGTTCATGCTCTGTCTCTCTCTGTCCCAAAAAATAAATAAACGTTGAAAAAAAAAAATTTAAAAAAATAAAAAAAAAAAATAAAATTCTATCCGGAAAGCACATACCAATTACAAAAAAAAATGTCTTTAAACCTCTGATTCTAAGAAATCATAGTCAAAGGATGGCCAATAATCCACTTTTGATGGAGTTCTTTTAGTATAAATGAAGGTTTTACATGTTTTTTAGAAGAAAACAAAAGATAACACCTTTCCCAAAGATGAACTAGGTAAATGTATTCCCAACAGCAAAATCCATCAATGGATCAAGTATTTAGTATATGCTTAGCTCCTGAGTTTACTTAGTGCCCAAACTGGATAATTCATAAATTGAATAATTTTTCACTTTTAAACCAGTTGCTGTTTTTTTTTTGTTTGTTTGCTTTTTTGTTTTGTTTTGTTTTGTTTGCAAAGGTTAATTATCAAGCCAACTATCTCTTTGCCAGTACAGATCATTTTCATGGTCTGGGTAAGAAGAATGAGAAAAAAATGGTACTTAGCAAAACAAATTGATTAGAACCTGTTTGAATTAAAAACCCAGTCTGAGTGGGAAAAAAAATGCAAGACTCTTCTCTGGTCTTGTCTTTTGTGACATGGATAGTGTTCTGGAGAGATTTTATTTTTATACAATAATTATAGAAGCATTCATCATCCATAACCTTAAACATTTCAGATTTGCTCCATTTTTTTAATATCTTGTCAATATGTTTTTGTTGTTGTTATTTTTAAAATGTTCATTTACTTATTTGAGAGAGAGAGAAAGAATGGGGGGCAGAGAGATAGAGAGAGAGGGTGAGAGAGAATCCTAAGCAGGCTCTGCGCTGCTTAGCACAGAGCACAACACAGGGCTGGATCCCACAGACAGTAATATCATGACCTGAGCCAAAATCAAGAGTCAGATGCTTAACCGACTTGAGCGACCCAGGCGCCCCTTGTCAATTTTTTTTTTTAACAAAACTCTCATTTTACTTTTAAATTATGATCGAATTTCAGGTAATATAATACCCTATACTATTTTGTGTGTGTATCTGTGTGTGTTTCGCCCTACAATAAATTATGTATGTGAGTATGTGCAAAAACAATCCTCAAAATCCTCACTCCAGGAACAGTTTAATAGGCAGAGGAAAAAAGAATTAACCAGCAAATCACTAAGAGCTATCCATTGCCTTTCTGTCCCTCTGGTCCCCAAGCATTCGCCCAGAGTAATAAGAATTTCCTGAAGCATGCATAGTTATTCTTACTTGACGAGTTTGGAATTCTTTATTTTTTTTCTCCTTAAAAATCAAAGGAATCCTACCAATGCTGACATTAAACATACTGATGAGAATTATGATCATATGTCAGAAAAATATATAACTCCTTTGGGCTCTGTAAGAAGCTGACAGCATTCCCATAAAATATTAACTACTTACAATAAAATCCCTTCACAAGGAGTGAGAGGTTAGTAGAAAGAATCTGGAAGCCCTCAACAATGAATTTTGATTAACAGGTTGACTTGAATTCCCTTGCTACAGTTGTTTTCAGGCTTCACATAGGTGGATAAAAAAGCATGAAAATCACTAGCATATATTCATTATGCAAATGTTTAAAAGATAAAAAAAAGATGTGAAAGTTCTGCTCCCAAAGGAATATATGAATAATAAATTGATAATATTACATTTGGCAGGAATGAGAAGGTTGGTCACCTTAGTGATATCACCTCCTCTAGTTATATACAACATATCTCCCCCTTTTTCCAAATTTAGTTTGCAGATGTTTCACAAATGTTATTTTCTTTTCTGCCACATACTTAAATTGTGTTCAGGAATATTCATATTAGGCTTTATTCTATAGCTATTCCTCTGAATAAAAAAAAATAGATAGCTGTGTGAAAATTTGCCAGTTTGAGAAGTGAAAACACAGCTTGAAATGCAACGCATTAGCGATGTGTGAATACAGTTAGATCTCCCAGGAAATATGCATATTAAGTAAAGCAGTGAAAACATCAGATGGGCATTTGAGTACCTTACTTAGATATCTTTAAAGGCAGTATAACAGTTCCAAATTAGAGAGTAGTCTGTTACTGTTTTAGTTTTCCAATGAAGTTCCAAAGAATAACAATAAGGAATTTGAATTTACCTAAGTACCTTTTACCACATCAGCAAGGTCAGCCTAGCTATTGCCAGGTAGACATACATATATGGAAAGTCACATGTCCCTGTAAACAAAATCTAAAATACACTAGACTTTCCTAACTAACAATTCCCACTAAGAGAGTGTGCACTGGTAACTTGGGTTGATTTTTCTGAATTTCATACAGCAAAATTCACTTTAAAAAAAATGGCCCTAAAATCCAAACATACTTGAGGGATTAGCCACAATCTATCAAGTGGGGATGCCCCCCAAATTCTCATTTTCACCTCCCTTGAACCAGACAAAAATTGATAAATTAACCTTTTAAAACAGGGTCCCAGAAAAGATAATTATTGTAATTAAAGAGACAGAGTGTCAATATGCCTGATTTCCATTGAATTCAGTTTCAAAATGTAATAAAACCATGATATTTTTATTAGATGGTTTCTTATAACAAAAAGTTAATCTTTTGTTAATTATAAAATACCTATGTTTGCATCCTGAGGCTTGAGAAGTTATTGACTTGGCATCCCTTGAAATGAATATTCTTCAAATATATATTCAACATTTATTTGATAGGGGGATTTTTAAATTGATTTTTAAATTTCAAATTTATTTTAATAGCAAAAATTATATATACACATATAGCTGTATATATATATATACAGCATACATATGTATGTATATATGTATATACATATATACAGTACATATACAGTATATATGTATATACATATATACAGTACATATATTTACATATATACAGTACTATATATATATATACAGCATACATATAAACATAAAAATAAACAAATAAACAATTTTAGCAGTGAAGAAAATAATAAATAGGTCAGTGGATTAGAAGTGAGAAGATGCTCACATACACGTGTGGAAATTTAGTATACAATAAAGGAGGTATTTTAGATCATTTGGGAAAATAAAAATTATTCCATACAGCATGTTGGTTCTACTACTGAGCTAGTTGTTAATTAAAAAAAAAAAAGCTAACCCACACAAAACTAAATTATAAATGCATCAAATATTTTAATAAAAATATGAAAATTAAAATATCAAAAGAAAACTGGAAGATATGATTTTTAATTTTTTTTACAGAAAAGAAAGCCATTGTAGGTACAATTTTTAAAAAATGAGGTCAGAGTAAATGATGAACATACTATTGCCATATAATGAGAAATAAATATTTGTTTAATAACTGGATGAACTTATTAATTCTAGTTTAGGTAATATAGAGGTGTTCTAGTAAAGGCTGTATAAATAGTGAAAATAAGAAAAAAAAGAAAAATATAATTGTATGCTGCTTCCCAGAGATATAATATGCATTAAAATATGCTTTTTTATTATATCAATATTGATATTTCTGGTGATTGTTAGTTTTCCATCCAAAGAATAATTAAAATGAACAAATAAATTCATAGATTTAAAATATATACATTCTACCAAGCATTTCACTCCCTCAAATCCAAGTATTAAGGACTATAAACGGTGAGGAGGATCATACCTTGAAATACCTGGAACATGTGGATTGTAAATACCCTGCAAACAGTATGTTTTTGAAAATCTGACTATCACCACCACTTACCAAGAAATGATAATTATGAAGGATCATGCCACATGAAAGATAATGAAAAGCACTTTAATTGTTAATGCTGAATTTCAATTGTGCCCGTCCTGTTTAGGTTAGTGTTTTGTCAAGTCACACAGATAAATGTTTTATAGGTTTTCAAGTACTTCACAGAAAAAAGTATTACTTTCTTTGCTATTAAACAAAAATTTAACATGTACATGCACATTGCAAAGTGTCAGTTTAGTTACCAAGGCCAAAAAGAAAAAAAATCTGTCTTAATGCTAATTATCAATACAAACTATACAGTATGAACCCACCAGTTAAGAGTGCCAACAGGCTTCATATTTACACTGAAGTTTTTGCCTCATTTAAAAAAATCAATCGGAGTTATGCCCTTGTCTAATGAATTGGTAAAAATTAATGAGGAAGTTAATATAAAATGATATCTCCAATCATGTAAGTACACAAGTTTAAGACAGAACACAGTAAAAAAGAACATTTCTGAGAAAACATTTCAGATACACACACACACACACACACACACACACACACATATGTAAATATGTACATTTGCAGATATACACGTTATGTTGTATCTGGCCTGGCTTGAGACAGATATATATTCCAGTTCTTAAATGCACGGAATAGTACATGTTTGCAAGAGTTAAGGCAGGTAATATTATAATACTAATTTAACAATTGCCAGGTTATTTATAGGATAATACAAGGAAATGAAATTCATTATCCTGCAAAGTATAAAACAAATCATTAAACATAGCAATAAAATCAATTGGGACAAAAAGAAATGCAATTATGTTACATTCATGTAAATCCTTCTGTGAACTAATTTCCAAATATCAATCACAACTTATATTCATCATATAAACATTGAGGAAGCACTTATATTTTTAAAATACATCAACAAGTTCCTGCTCTCTCACAAACAGGAGGGAAATGTTAAATCAGAACATCGTCATAATTGTGGTTGGTAATCTCACATCATCCAAATCTCAAAGCTCAATTTTGTATAACAAAAGCAAAAAAAAAAAAAAAAAAAGCAACTGACATTTCATCAGAAAAGGGTACTTTATCATCTCTTTAAAATGTGATGATTTATTCTTAATTAACAACTGATTAGGCAGCATTTCAAATTCTTTCTAACATCACACATGACTAACTCATAAGCAATCAAGGCATTACATGAAAATTAAAAGCAGGCATATCATGAAGTGTTGATGACCTACACCTGCATTACACATCTGTTGAAGTTCAATTTGCAGGAAAGATAAACTAATCCATCGTCCATCATTTGGAATGTTAACTAAAATATTCCCTTTATCCTTAGTTTCTAACATTATGGATGCAATGATATAATAAGTAGGAAAATTGAAAACACAAATATCTAACAGTGAAAAAATCTGGAAAGAAAACAAACTAGAAATGAATTGTATATAAATAAAATGAATTGTAAACAATGTTATGTGACTAATTTTTCCTTCTTGATAACAATTTTAAAAAATATTGTTCAGACATGTTTTCATCTTTATTGAAATATGTCTCATTTTTTTTTTTTTTTTACTTAGGAAAAAAGAGCTTAAAAAAATGGGCCTAGGGGCGCCTGGGTGGCGCAGTCGGTTAAGCGTCCGACTTCAGCCAGGTCACGATCTCGCGGTCCTTGAGTTCGAGCCCCGCGTCGGGCTCTGGGCTGATGGCTCAGAGCCTGGAGCTTGTTTCCGATTCTGTGTCTCCCTCTCTCTCTGCCCCTCCCCCGTTCATGCTCTGTCTCTCTCTGTCCCAAAAAAATGAATAAACGTTAACAAAAAAAATTAAAAAAAAAAAAAAAATAGAAAAAAAAAGACAAAAAAAAAAAAAATGGGCCTAGCTTTTGTAATTTCTAGGGAGGACCAATCTCCTCAAGAAGGACATACATCAATTTATATAAACATGAGTAATATGATAAATAATATAGCAAATGAAGTATAAATTCTAATTCTGTAGAGGAAGAAAAAGATGACCTAAGTTTTGTTTCTTTTTTTGTTTGTTTATTTGTTTTCCTTAATTGAAAAGGCAAAAGTAGGTGGAGGTATCAGGGAGAAAGTAAGGGGTGACCAATAGGTGACCTCTATTTGACAGGTTTGTATAAACAGAGAATTGGTTTTAAATATGAGGCAGCTATTCAAAGCTTGCAATGACCATTGAACTATAGCAATTCATTAAGAATTTTAATTTTGATAGAAAGAGGTTTAACTGATTTTCTTGTTTCTGCAGTTTATAAACAAAATTGCCTTCTAAGAACAGTAAGCGTTTAGTGCCTGGATGGGGTAAGATGTCCAAATTTGGAAAATGAAATTGAAGAGCCATGACCTGCTGGTGTAACAGAATTAAAAGGATTGGGCATACTTGAGTACAATCCTAGAATGAGATTGTAGCAGAGGTGAGTGGGAAGAAATACGAGGGCAAAGGCATTGTGATCCCCAAAATTTCCAACAAAATCTGCTACCTTCATGTCTGCTTGGTATAAGTGACTTCCAGTAATGCGAATTTTAAAAGAAGGCTTACTTCATATTAGATATTTTGTGATTTGGAACTAAAGGAACATTCCAAGAATAAACCTATGCCACCACCCCCATCCACCAGTTGGCACTGGCGAAGATTGTTGGAAGTTTAAGATTTACCTTCACCATAGTACTGAATAGGTTAAAGCAAAAATCACGTGGATATCAAGAAGCAGGTGATTCCCCCCTCCTCCCACACCCAAATATCTGATGTTTTGGTTTAAAAATACATTCATTTGCAATATCAGTTCTTGGCATAGAATACTCCATAAGTACTTGCTGAGTTGATAACTAAAGAAAACAGAGAAAGAATTTGCATTCATGACAATTGCATTCATGACAATTCGTGAGATAAAGGATCTTCCAGTGTTAATTAATCTTGGAAGCAAAAACTACTACTATAATAATCATACTTTATAACACAAATTAAAATCAGTTTAAACAAAACAAGATGCCAATATCAATAGCATGAAATACCCAGGTGTCTTAACTGAAGGTGCTATATAGATGCAATAACAATTACCTTAAGTGCTTCCCTTTCTCATATCCAAAAGTGAATTTGCTTAAACTATGTAGAAGCAAATACCACACATAAAAAAAATGTCTTCTCGTGATAAATGTTTTTCATTTTATGCAACCTTCTTGAATTACATTTGATGTGTTTACAAATATATACCAAAGCTTCTTAGCTATTGGCAAAAGAAAAGTATAGCCTATCCAAAAATCTTCCATTTATATAAAGTGCACAAATTGCTGCTCAAAAATGAAATAATTTTATTCTGGCAATTCCATAGTCTGAGTTTCAAAGTATTGCTGGAAGGGATCTCAAAGGTATCATCTGATCCAGCACTAAGGCAAGAGTTTGTCAAAGTATTCTAGACAGTAGGAAGCCCATTTATTCTTTTGTATTTGTGTTTCCTCAGATATGGAGAACGACCATTAAACATATTTCACTTAGCAACCATCAAAGTGTTTAAAAGCAACCAATAGATCACTCTTCTCAAATCTGAACACAAAATCTTTAGCCCTTTCCTCACTGAACAAAAGGTGCTATATAGCACCTTCAGTTAAGACACCTGGGTATTTCATGCTATTGATATTGGCATCTTGTTTTATTTAAACTGATTTTAATTTGTGTTATAAAGTATGATTATTATAGTAGTAGTTTTTGCTTCCAAGATTAATTAACACTGGAAGATCCTTTATCTCACAAATTGTCATGAATGCAATTGAAATTTCTTTTTTAAATAATTTTTAAATGTGAAAACCCAGAGTATACAAAACACTGTAAAAAAGGGGAAGGTGATATAAATTAGAATAGAGAGTATATCTTCTTAGGTGCCTGGGTAGGTCAGTGGGTTAAGCATCTAACTCTTGATTTTGGCTCAGGCCATGGTCTCATGGTTTGTGAGATCGAGTCCTGTGTCAGGCTCTGCACTAACAGCACGGAGCCTGCTTGGGATTCGCTCTCACCCTCTTTCTCTGCCCCTGTCACACTTTTTCTCCTTCTCTGTCAAAATAGGTAAGTAAACTTTAAAAAAAAAAATAGACAGAATATCTTCTTACAAAATGTATTTTACTTCTTTCACAGTAGCTCCCGTAATGCAGACTTGGGGATATCTTGAGGTTCGCGATGAAAATCAGATTTCGTTCCCCATTTCAATGATCTCCAGTTAGTTTTTGCAAAACCTGTCATCTGTTCAAGTTTGTTTGTTTTTAATCAACGCTGTTTAAATTTGCTTAGCATCTTGGGTATGAGTCCCTGTTAGTTGTATGGACTGGACTACAGTTTTCTTAATTGTTAAATGGAAAAATTATTCTCTACATTTCTAGATTATTTGTGGTTCTGTCTTACAAGCTATATGTAAAGTACCCACTACAGTGTATGTTATATAATAGCCATTGCTCAACTAGAGCAATTTTTCTACCCTAAATTGCTTCTTCTTGCAATAGTCCCTGCATGATCATATATCACGAATACGAAAGCCAACCTTCATTGTTCCTTCATTCTCAGCTTCCATATCCAGTTATTTCTTCCCCTTCCATCCCCACAATATTATCTCAAGCCTTATTGTTATTCAATAGGAAAATTGCAGTAAATTTCTAACTAGTTTTCTTTCCTCTACCTTCTTCTATCCCCATTTTAGAAAATGCAAGTCAACTCCAGACTTTAAAAACAGAATATAACTACATGTAAGTCTTTTTTCCTACCAAGTAAAGTTCAAGTTATTTGACATTATGTAAGGCCTTCACAGACTAGCAAGACTCTGCCTAATTCATAATTACAGGGCACTGGTCTTCTTTGCACTCTTTCACAGGAGGATACCCTTCGCCTGCTACTATGTATATTTACAGTCTACCTTAAGTGTTACTCAAACCCCTTCCCTACCCCAGGGGAAAATAAATCATTTCCCATTTTGTACCATCTATATTATTAAATGTAAAACTAAATTATTGTCCATAAATCTTCCATACTATACTTGAGACCTCTGAATAAAAATCCATGTTACTTTTCTGTATTTGTATTTCCACAATATCTAGCCCACAGCAATACTTAAGGTAAAATAAATATTGCTGGAATTTTTGAGCAAGGCTTCGTTTTTACATCTAATTGTGAAATGTAGTTAGAAATGACCCAAGGAGGTAACTTAATTCAAACTATTCCTCTAATTTTGGCCATACTTTTACCTTTTCATATTATCTTTTCTTTAGGATAACCAGAAGAAAAAAGTGCATCATATTTTGATGGCCCAAATTTTAGTCAGTCAGAATCTTTGGATAGCTTTTCCTAATTGTCATTTATTTTTACTCTCCTGTAAAATTGGTAATTGTTTGTTGTTATTTTTCACCAGTGTAATTTCTATAGATTTTTACCCTACAAATTTCCATAACTTATGGAATCTACTTATTTATATATTTCTTCTTTCTATATTGAAAATACCTTAAGGCTACAAACTACTTCCCGTTTGCATCTTCAATCATTTTCAATGATTAGTAAATGCTGGTTGAATGAATGAATTCATGCTGATACCAATTCAGATATATAAAGATAGATCCAAATATAGATACAAAGTCACATACAAATATTGAAACAGACACAGCCAAAGACAGAAAATTAAGGATAAATTAAAAAATCTCCTTTTCTTCCTCAGAGAACTTACCGACAGGGAATATTGCTGTTAAATTTAATTTGGATGTTGTCTTGATGAACTGTCCAATAATAATAACATTAATAATAATAGTAAACACACACCAGTTTCCCAACACATACTAAATCATACACGAGGAAATGTATCAGGCACTGTACTGTGTGTTTTGCATACTAATACCAACAAGTCCATGCTATAGTTTATGATCTCCCTTTATGAATGAGAAATCTGATGCTATAAGAGATTAAGAAATTTTCTCAGGATGACATAACTATAAGAAATGAAGACAATTATTACTATTAAAACAATAAGATAGGAGGAAGAGGGAAAAAAAACAACAGAGTGGTGGTCAGAGGCAAACAAGAGGATAGATAGATTAACGGGACATAGGGGAAGAGAGAGTATCACAGAAAGCCCCTGGAATGATTTCTAACACAGCAATGAGTCATTCAAAGACTGATTACCTTCTCTTTTCTCCTCCCTAGGGTTAATTTAATCCATTTGGTACATTTAAGTTTTGCTTTTTTGCTTTACAAACTCTTCTAATAACTTTGAACTTACTATATAAGACAAAAAAAGAAAAAAAAAAAAAAGAAGACTCTTCCTGAAATAAATTGTCTTTTTCCCCTAATATATTTGTTTTCTTTTAAATATTCCTAGGGTCTACCATGTTGTGTTGTCTTTCAATTTGTTGTTGTTGCTCACCATTATTCTTTGGAATTTGTTGTACTACATCCTCGAGTCAGGTAAGAACTAGCAACCTGGGCATCATTCTCTTCCTCCTCACATTTCAACCTCTTGAAAATATTGGGGATCACAAAAAACATTGTGCTAAAGCCTTAGCATTCCAGGGCCACAAATAAGTCAGCATATTCATATTTAATATAAATATCACAGGAAATAGAATTATCTTTTGGTTTCCTCTTAAACATGAAAATATTAATAATTTAGAAATGGAAATGCAAAATTAGGTCCTCAAATGGTTGCCAAGATAGTTTATAAATTATGTAGAGGGTTGGGGAACACAAAACTTGCAGAGGAATATTTAAAAGATATATTTTCAGTACAAATATTACTTCTAAAACATGATATGGCAAAGGGAAGTTGGCAGGTGTTTTGTGTGAGATCCTTTTCTTCTTTTTGTACATTTCTCTCACTTGCAATGTGCAGTACTTAACCATCCTTTTCGCGTTAGCATAAGAACATAATGTTTCACAATGTTAGAATTTATAGCTAAATACCAAATAGTCTTGTGTTTCTTATTTATATGTTTGTTTTCTAAAAAAAACAAAGTTTTATTCATGTATCATACACATCTTGAAAACACCACTCTGACTCTACAGTAATGCTGTATTCCTATATTTTAGTTCATTACTCAATTTATCTTTCAGACTGATGCCTGCTGAGAGTTTTAGAGACAAATCTACACGTGGCTTTTGGGGTGGGAGTAGAAAACTGTAAAACTTAAAAAAGAAATTTAGATGGTCTTCTAAAAATAAGATACATATTCTTGTAATTGTGCACCAATTTTTACCACTGTCCCAAAAGTTAGCTATTTTTCCAGTAAGGCTATATTCACTGTACTTTTGTATTTATATGCAGTACATGTCAAATTCTTACATAATCCTACCGTATTGATGGAATTGTTCATCTTGGCTCTAAAAATTCAAAGTAATTATTTAATTCTTTAAGCTTTCTAGAAAGTACGAGTTAGATCTTTAAAGATGGCAAGGAGAAGCAATTTACCTTTACTGTTCTTTCTCCTACCACTTGCAAATCATCTATATTTCAAACCTGAGCCATTTTGCTAGTAATGAAGTTAATGGCTTCATCATGCTGTGTAATTCACATTGTGCAATCTATATAATAAAAGCAGATGATATAGAATATTCTTTACGTTCATGAATATTAAATGTTGAAAAATAATTAGATGGTAAAAATAGAAATATAAATAAAAATAATGAAACATGGAAAAAATGTTTGCATGGTAATGTATCACTTTTAAGAAGCTTGCCCAGAGAAAATTGTAATAAACATTTCTACAGTAATAACAGTTTTCCAGAGCATTTTGATATGTAACATTACATTTGATCTTCACAGCAACCTGGTAATATACATATTTTTTATATCCTACAGAAAAAAGAAAAAATCTCCAAGGAAAGTAAAGGCTGACCTAGGACCAATGTATATGGTAAATATGTCCTTTGTATGTTCTCTGTTTCTCTTTCTCTTACTACATTATTTCCTTCCCATTTCAAATGCCACTCCCTATAACATTCAATTCTTCTCCCTGCTTTCCTCTAGGTAAACAGGTTTGATTTTGTATTTAAAAAAATAACATTGTATATAGAAAAATTTAAAAATAACATTTAAAAAATTCCTAGAATGGATAAAAATCCTGAATAAGAAATGTCTGGTAATCTGATTTCTTTTTTTCTCATTCACAGTCCTAAATGCAATTTTCATCAAAGTTCTGCCTTTGGCTCTTTTTGGCAGATTTATCTATTGTCATGACCTCAACTGTCTTCTCTTCACAAATGTCCCTTAAACCCTCTCTTCTTAAATCGTAATTCCTTTTTGTTTGTTCTGTTTTGTTTTGTTTTGTTTAAGTCCTAGATCTATAAAACTCCACCATGAAACATACTGGGTTTCACACTCAGCATGCACCAAGCAGAGGAACTAATTAAACTCTCCCAAGTGGCATTTCCATATTTTGGAAAATGGTCTGGTCATTCCCACAACGTCTAGAACTGGAAATCATTCCAGGCCAAGCAACCAAGACTCCTCCAATGTGTGACTAGTTCTTTTCACCATTTCTTTTCCTACTGCCACTAATAGGGTTTTCATCATCAACATGTAGGCACTGAAGAATTGTCATAGAAGAAAGCAAGAAAGGACCAAATTAGAGTTGCCTGCCATTACTTCTCAAATGGTATGCACAAATGTACAAATTTTCTAATGTAAAAATGTTACATACACCTAGTGTTGACCCCCAAATATATTTTCATATTGTAACTTAACTATAACTTAAACATATCCAAACCTAGTTGTAAAATATCTCTGTGGATAGCTGTACAATCAAAAACCAAAATACATTTGCAAATGAATACAAACTAAAGTGCAAAACAGAACTTTAACAATGATGTTAATATAGTATGCAAAATGACAATACACTGCTAAAACATCCTCATCATGAGATGAAAATATGAATTAGCTGCCATAGTATAAATTCTCTTGAATTTGTAAGCACCCCCCACCAACCTTGTATTCCTCTAATTTCTCTATAGAAACTTGCCTGAAACTTCCTTTGGTTACTATGCATTATTTACACATTAGCACCACTGTTGTTTACTCATTCATCTACAACATTAAGATACTAGAGTTGGATATCTATGTTACCATAAATGCCAATAAAATTTCAGCCACTGAAATCATGTAAAAACACTTGGGTTATAACAGAGTCAAACAGATAACTTAGAATAGACATGTTAATTTTGATATAATACAAATGAAAACACACTTTGAAGCATTCTCATAGAGACTATATTCACTAACCCCACCCTTGATAGTCTGCAGAGCAACACTGGAGAAACACAAGCCTATATTTCTGTAGTAGCACCCTGATATCTCTCACCATCACAAAAATAAACTGTAGTAGATGGTTCCATGATGGCTAAATACACCTTCCTATTCTGTGCTCCCTCCTGTGTCTTAAGCTCTATCTATCAATCTTTGAGCCTTAAGTATAGTGGTGAGCTGTACATATATTATTTTCTTTGTATGTTGAACTTCTATCCTGCCAACTGGATTAGTACCTACACTTAGTTCTAGGTTAAATATTTATATATATAATTTAAATAATCATATTTAAAACTCCCATGACACCAAACACAGTGATTTGTATCTGTTAGATATTTAGCTATGAATTCGTTTACCCCTCAAAATTTATTGAGCCCCTACAATATATCCAGTACCAGTAGGCACTGAACATAGTGATGGAAAAATTATATACTCTTTGCCCTCAAGGACTTTATATTTGGGTGAGGAAAGAATTATAAAGCAAATATGTGACATAATTCCTGATGGTTGTAAGTGATGATACAAAAATGAAGACTGGTATGGGGAATATCAAAGAGGCTACTGTAGTTTGCCAGGAAGGTCTGGCTGAGAAGGAGGCACATGAGCAAAGAACAGTAGAATCTAGTTTCAGCTTTAAATTGTACTTATAATATTCATTTGTCAATTATGTCTTCCAATAGCATAGTACCTCTTAGAGTACAGATAAACTGTACTGACTATTTTTGTGATAGGAGATCAAATAATTTTTATTTTGGAGGCTATTATACCATGAAATCATATAAACAGTGTGAATGGGCACCAATTCCCCCCACTGAATGGATTATGAAACTCAGTCTTAGAGAAGTATCCAAAATGGTCTCCAGAAGAATCAACAAGAGGCCACTCCTTGTTGAGCTGTCAATTAAACATAAATCCACCAGCCTTCAGATTTCATTTTCTTCCCCTCACACTACACCATACAAATAGTATAATGGCATGCTTGGTACTTCATAACAACTATTATTGTAATAGAGGAAGACCATGGCTATCAAGAGTCCAACACAATATATTTCCTTAATCTAAAGGGGCAAAGTAGTTGACCTAATTTAATGAAAACATATAATCATAGCCTAGGTAACTTTCAGAATTTCCAAATGCAAACAGTTGTCAAAAGGAGAGAACTTCAGTGCCAGTAATAAGCAAGAAACTATAAGTTATAGAATTTTGATGCTTTGGATAAACAGCAACTATAACTAAGTTTGGGGTAAGCAATCAAGTGTAAAAAATCCGACCAGTCCCAAGTATAAACAATGAGTCATGTAATTATTGTAAATGATGAAAGAGGTTAGCAAGACTGTGCTGAAGAACCAAATTGAATTTTAATTCATTTAAAACAGGCTTTTGAGATTAAAACTAATAATTAAATCCTCAAGTTCATGGAACAATAGAAACTACTTTTAATTTCCCAGGATTAGAAATGTGTATCTTGTTTATTATAAAATATGTCTGCTTTGATAAAACATGTTCATAATTATCATAACACCAATATTTATATTACTGTCTCATTTAATTCCGTGGAGATCTGAGACAAGGCCCAGAACAAGTAGAAAGGAGTCTGCAATGTACATTCAACAACAATGTTCAGAAACTAGTAAAACAGGCATACATTCTTCCTTCTACCCAATCTCATTTGTTTTGTGTTAAAATCATGAGGGTGTGTGTGTGTGTGTGTGTGTGTGTGTGTGTGTGTGTGTGACTATATATATAGTCAAAAAGGAGGAATGTGGTGGTATACCATTAATATAGCACATGACAAAACACAGTTTCTTTATTTCTCTATATTGGCAGTGAATCTACTTACAGGACACCTATGTTTGCTAATGAAAATTGGGATGATTATAATAATGCAGACAACTCCATTTTACATATGAAACACTACTCTTCCATCAGACTGACAAAGCACTGGGAAAAGAGGCACTATGTTTCCTGTGCCTGAGTCTTATTGCCTCCTTTTCTTTGTTGTTATTTGTATGTTTTTTTTTTTTTTTCCTTCAGCATTATGGTTATGCTCTCTCCTCCTTTACCACTCCACTTTGTGCTTAATTATAACCAGAATTATTCCTTCCAAGGAATTTACGAAAAGACCCATTTAGGACTTATCAAGGATGTATCAAGGTAGAAGTTTAGTCCAAAAAAAGAGACGGCAATAGTTCCTCCAACAGGAGGAACTATTTTATGGAATATCTATTAAGTCCTATGTTAAGAAATTTACATGTAAATGCTTCCATTTAATCCCAAACTTATCCTGTGAGAAAGACATGATATTCATTTCTCAGATGGTGATTTGACACTTAGGCAAAATGAGTTTATCCAAGGTCATATTGAAAGAAAATGGTAGACCTGGGATGTGAACTCTAATTTCAGAATCTAGTTTTCCTCTACATTAAGTTGTTCTCCAACAAAATGTGTTGTGTTCTTCTGGACTTGACAGAACTCAAATCTTCTGGCATAGTGGATATAACTTTAAAGTTTTCCCATTTTGGCTCCAGCATTTCCAAGAATGAAGAATGATTCTTTTTTTTTTTTTTTAATTATTTTTAATGTTTATTTATTTATTTTTGAGAGAGAGACAGAGCACGAGCAGGGGAGGAGCAGAGAGAGAGGAAGACACAGAATCCCAAGCAGGCTCCAGGCTCCGAGCTGTCAGCACAGAGCCCGACGCGGGGCTCGAACTCACAGACCGCGAGATCATGACCTGAGCCAAAGTCGGACGCTCAACTGACTGAGCCACCCAGGCGCCCCAAAGAATGATTCTTTATTCAGTTCCATTGAGTGGGTTTGGAGAACAGAGACAGGTGAGAAGTTGTGTCCCTAAAGATTGTAGTGACCACCTGGGTAGTGGGCCACAGGCCATGTTTTTATCCATAGTGACACCTCTGTCAAAAATTTCAAAATATTTTACTTTGATGTATGAATAGAAATTTCTTCCCTCAGCAATTATGTAGAATATTGTTTCCATTCGCTAAGTCTCTGCAGAGAAAAACACAAAAGTGGGGAATGAAGAAAAATAAAAAGCTTTCTTCCCCACTTCTGCACTACTAAAGGCTCCCTAGACTCTAGGACTTCTTGATTACTCTCTAGTTAACATGGTCAAATACATAAAAGTGATATTTAAGCTATTCATGAAGAACAATTAACTATAGAAGTGAAAATAACTACCAAATTTCATGTATTCCAAGATGTATCAGTTAACAACAATGGGAAGAGGTCATAGTCTTCACATTCATTCCATGTAATGAAACTGGTAGGTACAGAAGAGATATCACTTGTTTAAGAAAGGTAGAAAATAATAGAACAGTAATTTCAGTGCCTGCATTTTAAAATGAAAACAACTTAAGTGGCCAATCAACAGATGAATGGATTAAGAAGATATTGTATGTAAACCCAATGGAGTACTATTCAGCCATGAGAAAGAAGGAAATCTTGTCATTTGTGACAACATGGATAGGCTTTGAGGGCATTTCGCTAAGTGAAATAAGTTAGACAGAGAAAGACATATATTGCCTGGTATACACAGAAACCAAGAGTAGAAAAATAATCATGGCCAAAGGCCAGGGGGTGGTGGGTGGGGATTGGGAAAGGCTGGTAAAACAGTACAAAATCTCAGCTATAAGATGAACAAGAGTAAAGCATGGTAGCTGTAGTTGATAACACTGTATTGCATATTTGAAATTTCTTGAGAGAGTAGAACTTAAGTGTTGTCACCAAAAAAAAAAGAAAAAAGAAAAAAAAAGAAAAAGAAAAGTGAGGTGATGGATGTGTTAATTAACTAGGGGGGAATTCTCATATCAAACTGGAGGGGGATACTCATACCAAATTGTCATGATGTATACTTTAAATATCTTACAATTTTAGATGTCAGTCATATCTCAGTAAAACTGAAATAAAAATAATATAAATAATGAATAAATAATAAACAAATGCTAAAATATTAGTACTATTTGATCCACAGTTACTTTGCCAGTAGAACTTCTAGGAGACTGTTAACTCCATAGGAAAAGAGAACTTGTCTTGATTTCTTCATGTTTTAGGGACTTAACACAATGCTAGTTCATATTTAATAGTTGGGAAAGAGGTAAAAGAGAGGAAAAGGAAAAAGAGGAAATTAAAAAGACATGAAAAGAAAGAAGAGAGGAGGGGAGAGGAGGAAGGAAAGAAAGGAGGTATGAAAACTCACTGTTTTTGCTATGGGGTATTTGTGGAATGGATATGTGTGGCTGGAAATAGGTTTTCCATGGATCCCAACTCCCATTACTTCCCTTAGATTAATAAAAGTAGCCCTCACATATCTACTAGTCAATGAGAAGAAATATTACATAAAACTTAAGGAACTGAAAAGTTCTTAGAGGAAATAATGTAAGAAAATTCAGAAATAGAAGAAATGAAGTCTAATGAAAATCATCTGGCAACCATAAAGTTTTGGGACCCAGTCCCAGAAATACTGATCTCCTATTTAATTAATATACTGTGTAATTTACTCAACTTCTATGAATCTTGGTTTTATGTCCTGAAACGATGTGTACATACAGGATGCTCCCAAGAGTTACTTCCAGTTTTAAAAATCTACCTTTTACTCCACTGGAGCAAAATTAATTTTCCTAACCGTATTTTCTCCCATGGGGAAAAAAAAAAAAAAAAAAAAAAAGATAGTATCTACAGAAGTGACTATTTCCATTACACTGTATGTTTTCAAATAAAAAGCCATGAACTTATATAATGCTTAAGATTCCTGAATCTGTCATATTGACTCACTCTTTGCGAGTTTACAAATCAGAGACTAGAGGGAAATAAGATTATCTAATCATTTACCATTCAGTTGTAAAGTGTCAGCATTTACATTTTTATCAGCATTATACTTCCAATGAGATTTAGGACACATCCCTTTAAATCATCTTGTCATATGACTGATATACAAATAGAAAACTAAGACTTTTTCTAGGTATAATATTCTTCTTACTTTTCAGACAGGCATGAGCAGCACTATATTCCATTTATTTCAGTGCCAGAACCTAACTTGTCTCCATCTGCATGTGTAAATTTATTAGATGATTTAAAGAGAAGATTAAGACAAGTCTCACAAATTGAAGTTTAATTCTCTTTGTGGAGGGTAAGAAAGCAAGGCTTACTTGGATACCCCAGAGCTTGCCAAGGAAATAAACATCAGATGATTTGGGAAATAATTTAAACATTAACCCACAGATGTTCTCTCACCATCATCTCCAAGTAGGCAGTCACTTAATATGGTTCTTCCTAGTCTCGTGAATCATCTTTGGCCAACGTTATTCTGATGGCCAAATCCTTGAGAAGTACAATTAGAAATGTTTTTATCCAAATACTATACCCTATATACCCCATTTCTTATTTATGGCCAGAGGAAGTTTTGGTAACTATGGCATAAGACTTGCTTGGAAAATCTCTTAACATTATTAAATAACCCACCCTCTAGTGGTACTCACTCAGGAACCGGCTACCGAGAACTTCCCAGGTGAAAAGCAGTCCAATTGACAGTAACATTTTTTACTATTTCAACCATCTGCACTTGTGGCTTTTGATTTAAATTTCAATTTGAAACTATTTGTTTTCTCTTTTCAAAGCATCAAAATCCATATGGCAGGTGTCTCCAAAAGTAATATTCAATCAGGCCTTTTGTTGTACCTCAGTTCCAACTATTCCAAATTTGGTAAAATCTACCCGTCGTTTTTGCACAATGTAATACCACACAACAGAAACTTAATTATTTATTCACAATTTTAGATTGACAGGATGAGGTTGTTGGATATTGTTGATAACCAGACTAGTGGGGGAAAAGTACTGACCTGATCTTTATCTGTTTCTGTTACTGTTATTGAATGGGAGACCTAGAAAATATGATTTTGTTAAATTAAAACTGGATTTGTCAAGTCAAGCAAACTAAGGATTTAACCATGTATTTTTTTTTCTCCTTTCTTAAAGTAACTAGTATGCATTATGGTAATGCTCAAATGTTAAATGTCTGTAAGTTGATGAATTCAGCAGCCAGGCTCAGAGGTATACAGGAGCAAAATGTCAATGCAGTTAACATCTTTTACCGACTGATAACTTGAGGCCTTTCAATCACTGATGGGCAGAAATCTTAGAGATGACTGAAACTTACTATCAACTTTAGATGAGAAGGCTATGTGTTAAATATGCAGGCTTTAATTAATAGGAACCATCAATTGGGTTTTGTTATACTTCTCTTGAAGGAGGCAAGAAAATAAAATAAATAAATAAAGTTTGGTTGAAGAGTTGGTCAAATATAGATGAAACAAAAATCATTCAGTGTTTAAACCACAACTGGTATTTATCTAATTTTCTATACTATATCAGCACTGTTCAATAAAACTTTCTGTGATTATGGAAATGATCCGTATCTGAACTGTTATTTACAGCAGCCACTATTCATATGTAGGTATCGATCAGCTGAAATTTGGTTAATGCAACTGAGAAACTGAATTGTTTCTCAGCTTTATTTAGGTATAATTGACAAATAAACTTGCAATATATTTAACGGATACAATATTACTATTTGATTCACATTTATGTTGTAAAAGTTATATGACGATCAAATTAATTAACGCATCCATTGCCTCATATAGTTGTCTGTGTGTGTGTGTGTGTGTGTGTGTGTGTGTGTGTGTGTGTGTGTGGTGAGAACATTTTAGATCTAATCACTTAGCAAATTTCAAGTATACAATGCATTGTTATTAACTAGAATCATCACACTGTGTGTTGAATCCTAAAATCATATTCATTTTATAACTGAAATTCTGTACCATCTGATCAATAGCTCTCCATTTTGCCTGTGCCCTACCTTTTAGCAACTACCTTTCCACTGCCTGTTATATAAGTTCAACTTTCTATATAGGTGTGTGTAATATTTTATTTTATGTTTTATTTTTTTATTTAAATATAGTTGACACAACGTTACATCAGTTTCAGGTGCACAGCATAGTGATTTGACATCTTTATACACTATGCTACCTTCACAAGTAGCATACAACGCTACATACATACATCTCTCCCCATACAACGCTATTACAATGTCATTGATTATTTTCCCTAGGCTGTAACCATTTATTCCCTTGACTTATTCATTCCATTAACTAGAAGCTTGTATCTCCAATTTCCGTTCACCCATTTTGCCCGTTCCCCCACCTCTCTCCCCTTTGGCAACCATCAGGGAATTCTTAGTATTTACAGGTCTGATTCTGCTGCTTGTTTGTTACTAATTTGTTTTGCTTTCAGATTCTACAGATGAATGAAATAATATAGGAATTTGTCTTTCTCAGTCTGACTTATTTCACTTAGCATTATACCTTCTAGGTCCTTCCATGTTGTCACAAATGGCAAGATCCCATTGTTTTTATGGCAGAGTAGTAGATATATATAATCTTTTTTATCCATTCATCATTTGTTGGACATTTAAGTTGCTTCCATATCTTGGCGATTGTAAATACTGCTGCAATAACCACAGGGGTGCATATATCTTTTCAACTTAGTGTTTTTGTTTTCTTTGGATAAACAACCAGTAGTGGAATTATTGGATCATATGGTATTTCTGTTTTTACTTTTTTTGAGGAGTGTCCATGCTGTTTTCCACTTTGTTGTTGTTATTGTTGTTGTTGTTTACTTTCCACATATAAGTAACACCATACAGTATTTACCTATATCTCTCTGATTTATTATATTTACCATAAGGCCCTCAAGCTCCAATTATGTAGTCACAAATGGCAGGATCTCCTTCTTCTCTATGCCTGAATAATATTACACTTGTATATTACACATTTTCTTTATCCATTTTTCTGACAAGGGACACTTAGATTGCTTCCATGTCATTGCTGTCATGAATAATGTTGCAATAAAGACGGGAGTGCAGATTACCTCTTCAAGATAGTGATTTAATTTACTTTGAATATATACCTAGAAGTAGAACTGTTGTATCACATGTTATTTCTATTTTTAATTTTATCTATCTATGTATCTGTGTATCTATCTATCTATCTATTTATTTATTTTAATGTTTTATTTATTTTTGAGAGAGACAGAGACAGAGTGTGAGCAGGGCCGAGGGGCAGACAGAGAAGGAGACATAGAATCTGTAGCAGGCTCCAGGCTCCTAGTTGTCAGCACAAAGCCCGATGCTAGGCTTGAACCCACGAACCGTGAGATCATGACCTGAGCTGAAGTTGCACGCTTAACCGACTGAGAACCCAGGCGCCCCTCTATTTATTTTTTGAGGAAACTCCATATTGTTTTCATAATGACCCCACCAACAGTGTACATGTTTTTCCTTTTATTCTACAACCTAGCCAAAAAATTGTTCTCTTATATTTTTGGTAATAGACATCCTAACAGGTGGGAAGTGATACTTCATTGTGGCTTTGATTTGTATTTCTTTGATGATTAGTGTGTGGAGCATCTTTCATACACCCACTGATCATTTGTATGACTTTTTGGAAAAATATCTATTAAGGTCCTAGCGCATTTTTTAAATCAAGTTATTTAATTTATTGCTACTGTGTTGTATGAGTTCCTTATATGCTTTGGATTTTAACTCCTTACCAGATATTTGGTTTGCAGACATTTCCCCCATTCAGTAGATTGCCTTTTCATTTTATTGATTGCTTTCATTGCTGTGAAGAACTTTTTAGTTTGATGTAGTGTCATTTGTTTTTGGTTTGGTTTGGTTTTGGTTTTGGGGTTTTGTTTGTTTGGTTTGTTTTTGGTGCCTGTCTTTTTGGTGTCATATCCAAAAAATAAGTGTCAAGGAGCTTTCCCCCTATGGTTTCTCCTGGGAGTTTATGGTTTTAACAATATTAATATTAATTCTTCCATTTCACAAAGATGGGATATCTTTCTATTTATTAGTGTGTTCTTCAATTTCTTTCATCAATGTTTAAGTTTATACGTCTTTATAGACCTTTCACCTCCTTAAAAATATTAACTCCTAGTATTTTATTATTTTGATGCTATTATGTGTGAACATGTTTTCTTAATTTCTATTTTAAGTAGTTCTGGATTAGTATATGCAAATATAACTGATTTTTGTACGTTGATTTTTTATTCTACAAATTGTATTTGTTTATTAATTTTAACAGTTTTTTTTTAAGTAGAGACTACATCTTTTTGTATGTGGGATTATATCATCTGCAAATAGAGACAACTGCATAGCTTTTATAAAAATTTTATAAATTTTTACAAAATTTTGTAATTTTCTTCCTTTCTGACTTGGAAGTCTTTACTTCTTTTTCTTGCTTAATTGCTCTGGCCAGGACTTCTACTATTATGTTCAACAGAAATAACAACAGTGGACATCTTGTCTCATTCCTGGCCTTAGAGAAAATAGGTTTCAGCTTTTCACTATTGAATATGGTGTCACTGGTGGGATTATCATAAATGGCCTTTATTATATTGCGTACATTCTTTCTATATTCATTTGTTGAATTTTATCATGCAATGATGTTAAATTTTGTCAAAGCCTTTTTCTGTAACCATTGAAATGACCATATGATTTTTAAATTATAGTTGACATACAACATCATATTAGTTTCCAGTGTATAACATAGTGATTCAACAATTCTATACATTACTCAGGGCTCACCATGATAAGTGTAGTCACCGTCTGTCACCATACAGTGTTACTATAATATTACTGACGATATACCATATGCTGTAGTTTCCATATCTTTGACTAATTTATTTTATAACTTGAAGTTTGGTTTTTTTAATTTTTTTTATGTTTATTTATTTTTGAGACAGAGACAGAGCATGAACAGGAGAGGGTCAGAGAGAGAGGGAGACAGAGAATCTGAAACAGGCCGCAGGCTCTGAGCTGTCAGCACAGAGCCCAACACGGGGCTTGAACTCACGGACCGCAAGATCATGACCTGAGCCTAAGTCAGATGCTTAACCAACTGAGCCACCCAGGCGCCCCTATAACTTGAAGTTTGTACCTCTTGACACCCTTTACCTGTTTTTCCCATACCTGTACTCTCCACCCTTCTGGCAACCACCAATTTGTTTTCTGAATTATGAATCTGCTTCTGTTTTTTTTTTTTTTTGTTTGTTTGTTTGGTTTTTGTTTGTGTCTTTAGATTCCATTAGTGAAATCATATGGTATTTGTCTTTCATTTCTGATTAACCTTACTCAACATCATACCATCTAGGTCCATCCATGTTGTTGCTAATGGCTTCTCAATTCTTTTTTATGGCTGTGTGGTATTCCCTATATATATCATCACATCTTCTGTATCTCTTCCTGTAGTGATGGACACTTTAGGTTGGTTCCATATCTTGGCTATTGTAAATAATGCTGCAATAAACATGGGGGCACACATATCGTTTTGAATTAGTGTTTTTGTTTTCTTTGGGTCATTACCCAGAAGTGGAATTACTAGATTGTATGGCATTTCCATTTTCAATTTTTTTAATGTTTATTTATTTTTGAGAGACAGACCACAAGCTGGGGAGTGGAAGAGACAGAGACACAGAATCTGAAGTAGGCTTTAGGAGACACAGAATCTGAAGCAGGCTTCAGGCTCTGAGCTGTCAGCACACAGCCCAACATGGGGCTCAAATCCACAAACTGTGAGATCATGACCTGAGCTGAAGTCAGATGCTTAACCAACTGAGACACCCAGGCAAACCTCCATTTTCAATTTTTTGAAGAAACTCATTACCGTTTTCTAATATGGCTGCACCAATTTACATTTCCACCAAGCATGCACAAGGGTTCCCTTTCCTCCACATGTTCTCCAACACTGTTATTTCTTCATTTCTTCATACTTCTGGTGATATGAGGTGACAACTCATTGTGGTTTTGATTTACATTTCCCTGATGATTAGTGATTATGAGCATTTTTTTTTTTTCATTTGCCTGTTAGTCATCCATATGTCTTCTTTGGAAAATATTGGTTTATTTCCTCTACCCATTTTTTAACCAGACTATTTGGTTTGGGGGGAGGGTATTGCATTTTATAAGGTCTTTGTTTAAGATAATAGCCCTTTTTGGTATATAATTTGCAAATATCTTCTCCCATTTGGTAAGCTGCTTTTTCATTTTGATGGTTTCCTTTACTATAGAAAAGTTTTTTGTTTTGATGTAGTCCCAGTAGTTTATTTTTGCTTTTGTTTCCCTTCCCTTGTTTTTGTTTTACTTTCTATCAATGTTGCTAAGGCTGATGTCTAAGACATTACTATGTTTTTCTTTAGGATTTTCATTTTTTCAGGTTTCGTGTTTAGGTATTTTATTCATTTTGAGTTTATTTTTTTTATACGGTGTAAGAAAGTGGTTCAGTAGCCATTCTTTTTCATGTCCAGTTTCCCCAGCACCATTTATTGAAAAGACTATCTTTCCCCCATTGTATATTATTACCTTCTTTGTCACAGATTAACTGACCATAGAAATATGAGTGTGTTCTGGGCTCTCCACTCTTTCCCATTGATCCATGTATTTATATCTGTGCCAATACCATAATGTTTTGATTACTATAGCTTTGTAGTATAAGTGCAGTGCAGTCCTATACTGTTTTTATCTATTGTTATGTATGATAATATTCAAGGTCAGAATAAGGATTCTAACATAGTCTCAAACTTCAAAGAAAAAGCATATTTTGGGGGCACCTGACTGGCTCAGTCAGTAGAGCCACACTAGTCTTGATCTCAGGGACATGAGTCCAAGCTTCATCTTGGGTGTAGAGCTCACTTAAAAAAAGAAAGAAAGAAAAGGTATATTTAACTAAAATTATATTATTAACTGAAAAGAAATCCAGACTAACACATTTTTTAAGATTTTCAAATGCATATAATCAAATAAGGAAAGCTGCCTAGGTGACTTATGGTATGTGCCTTACCATAAAAACCCAGTTTAATAAAAAAATATATGAATGCATAGAATCAGTTCTGCATTCAGTTTCTTATCCAGTTTTTCACTATGTGCCTCAGCAAGCTATCCATTATGTTAAGGCTCATTTTTCATTACCTGTGAGAGGTTGAAATAATTCTAACATTACAACAGTGTTATAATGACTAAATGAGATAATGTATATATACAGATATTGGGCAGAATTCTAGGCACATAATAGGTTTTAGATAAATTTCTCAATTCTCAAAGTATATTAATTACACAAACTTTTATCACACACAAAAGTTCCTCTTTTCATCCCTCTAAAAGAAAGTTTAAATATTTTAATCAAAGAGATGAAGACTTTAGCCCAAAATCATTTTTTTGCTAATTGTAACTATAAAAATTACAGTTAATAACAACTATAAGTTTTTTTAAATGAGAGAGCATGAATTCATTCTGCTTTGTTAATCATTAAATTCTTGTGTTTAGAGAAGTTACTGCTGTATATTAGGCATTCACTACATTTGTTGAGTAAAGAAGGTGTAAGCAAATGTGTAATCATACTCCATTAAGTTTTTTAGATTTCACCATCTCAAAGTCTGATTTAAACTCAGAATATAGCTTTAGTTATTCTCCGTTCTTGCTCATAACCAGTGTCTCTTAATTTTGTCACTTTTCTTTCTAAATGCCTTTCATTTTCACTCTTCCTCTCCACTAATAATGCAAATTCTCTATCCTGATGACCTATACAAATAAATGCAGTAACTACTAGCTGCCAGCTAGTTTCACCATCAACACTATCTTCTGTAGAAGCAAACCATCCTCCAGTGGGTGGCAATAAGTTCAGTGGTATGGAGGCAGCAGTAATTATTACCCATAAAGGGGGACCGATGTTTGTAAATATTTTAGATGCAAACGCATGTAGGTATATATTTATGAAAGTATTCACATCTGAAGTAGGGGAGCTGTGCTTTTGCTCTGTTTTCTTTTTTTTTTAAGTTTATTTATTTGAGAGAGACAGAGACAGTATGAGTGGGGGAGGGACAGAGAGAGTGAGAGAGAGAGAGAGAGAGAGAGAGAGAGAGAGAGAGAAAATCCCAAGTAGGCTCCATGCTGCCAGCACAGAGCCCGATGTGGGGCACAGAATCATGAAGCTGAGCTGAAACCAAGAGTTGGACGCTTAACCAACTGAGCCACCCAGGTGCCCCTTGCTCTGTTTTCAAACATAAATAAACTTCAAGTTTTATAAATTTATTAATGTAGAATAGAAGTGTTGCTCTTATTTGCTTGCATTTGCATTTTCTCTCAAGAAAAGGAGAAAAAGGAAACAAGTTGCTGCCCTGGCACAGGAATAAGGTCAAGGCCACACCATTTTTACCTCTGCTACAGAAAACATAGGTGGGGATGTGCCTCTTTTGAAAAACTTTTATGTCAGATTTCACAGTGGAAAACATATTAAAGCATCCCTGATATAAAATACTTTCATTTCTTCTTAATTAACAGCTTTGATCATAGCATCTCCAGGTTAAGAACCAAATATTTTCTTTTTTTTTTTTAATTTTTTTTTTTCAACGTTTATTTATTTTTGGGACAGAGAGAGACAGAGCATGAACGGGGGAGGGGCAGAGAGAGAGGGAGACACAGAATCGGAAACAGGCTCCAGTCTCTGAGCCATCAGCCCAGAGCCTGACGCGGGGCTCGAACCCACGGACCGCGAGATCGTGACCTGGCTGAAGTCGGACGCTTAACCGACTGCGCCACCCAGGCGCCCCAAGAACCAAATATTTTCTATTTCTCCTTGTATTAATTTCATCTCATTTTCACTTTCAAGGTTGTCAGTATACTAGTCCCCCTTTGACCTTACAGTTTTCTAACTTCCTCACAAAACCCCCCATCATTCAAGTAGGCAAACCCATCCCTCACTAGCTAATGCATAAACAACGATTCTTCTAGATTTTAAAGGTGAATAAAATTTCTAGTCATTTGTATTCTTCTAACAATATAAAACTATCAACAAAATCCTTCTACACCCAGTTTGACATGCAGTGCTCTCTCTACTTGACCTCTTCTGAGGTTTACTGAATACTTAGTTAGAATCTTGCATGGTTTACTCTTGTTCCATGTGTTATCAGTTTCTCAGACTTATTAAAGGGATGGTGTTTGGCATGTAGAGCCTTAAATTATACTTTCTATGAACTGTTCCTTTTCTCTAGGTTTCCACACTTGCTCAGGTTACAATAGGGATTATTTTTAATCCAATTTCTTGCATGTTTTCATTTACTAAATGAACATTGCTCAGGTCATTTTTTTTTTTCTTAAATGTAATAGGCAAAGACTGCTTTCCTAATAGTGGTTATTGTGGGAATGAATAAAGTTATTTCAAAGCACTTTATGAACATGGTCTACCAACAAATGAGAATAACCCTTATGCCTTTGCTCAAAGCTAAGGAATTATACCCATGAAAAGGCTTTAAAGATTCCAGTTAAAAGAAACAATCCATGTGCTTGGCACATAATAGGTTCTTAATACATGATCTTCAAATGTTAAATCATGTGAGACTATACATAATGCTACACAGCATGCATACAAAAAATCGTAACTGAAAATAGATGAATCTATCATTTTAATCTTAAAAAGTGTTTCATCTATGTAGGATGAGAGAGGCCATAGAGATCTGAATAGCTTCACTCATCCTCCAAACATCATATATATCAGAAAAGAAATGAAAACTATCCTTCACCTGCAGTTGCATATAAGGGGGAGATTAATAATACTAAACATTTCAAATGATGTCCAAACAGGGGAAAAAATACCCTAACAAGAACAATCAATTCAAGTATACATTAAAACAGAGTATATGGGGAAAAAAGAGAGGGGAACAAAACCTAAGAGTTAGAACACAGACTCATTCTGACAAAGAGAGATTCTCAGAATTCATAAGACCATGTCAGAAACTTGATGGATGACAGCATTAGCTATTCTGGAACTGAAAGACAGCGCTCTAAAGAACACAGAACTATAAGTGATCTTGGAGTGTCAGTCTTGTAAGCATCACTTACTTCTAGGAGAAATAAAGTCTCCCTGAACATCTGGAAAGCAAAGAGTAAATATTCACTTATGTATGTATGTTTATTACCTTGAATCTGAAATCCAAAATATCAGAACAAAATTGGATTTAAAAAAGTAAGTCATGATATGACTTGACTGAATTTAGGTAGGAAAGCAAAAAAAACAAAACAAAACAAAACAAAAAAAACCTTCTGAAATGAAGACTAAATCCAAGGTTCCCCCAAAAAGGTATATTTGACTTAAACTATAACAAAGAGCATTTAGTAACATAATGGAGACAAGGGAGAAAACAAAAACTACCTTTAAAAAAAGGGCAGAGAATAATTAGAGAGAAAAATGATAGATACAAAAGATAGATATAAAAAGATAGATATAAATGACTCTATACATACATATATATGTATATGTACATATATACATATTTTTTTGAAGAAAAGAAAAGAGAACTAATATTTAAAATATTGGCTTCTTTGAAGAAAATAAAAGAGAACTAATATTTAATCATAATCTGGAGCCCCCGGGTGGCTCAGTTGGTTGAGCATCCAACTTCAGCTCAGGTCATGATATCACCGTTTGTGAGTTCGAGCCCTGTGTTGGGCTCTGTGCTGACAGCTCAGAGCCTGGAGCCTGCCTCAGATTCTGTGTCTCCCTCTCCCTCTGCCTCTCCCCTATTTGTGCTCTCTCTCTCTCTCTCTCTCTCTCAAAAATAAATAAAATATTAAAAAAATTTAAATCATAATCTTACAAATTTTTCTGGAAATACAAAAGCTCTAATTTAGCATTTTAAGTAGCCTAAATATTACTGGAAAAATTTACCCAGAAAGTCCAACTCTGGGACTAATATTCCAATAGACTAATTAAATTATAAAAATAAAGAAAAAAATCTGTGTTATGTAGTAAAAGAAGCAAGTGACTTATAAAGAGATAAAAGCTTCGGATGGCGTGCCTGGGTGGCTCAGTTGGTTAAGTATGCAACTCTTGATTTCAGATCAGGTCATCGTGTCACAGTTTTGTGGATTCCAGCCCCACATCAGCGCAGACCCTGCTTGGAATTCTCTTTCCCTTGCTTTCTGCCCCTCCCCAACTCACACTGTCTCTGTCTTCTCAAAATAAATAAATAAACTTAAAAAAAATTTTTTTTAAAGTGATGAAAATCAGGACGGCTAGGTGGCTCAGTCAGTTTTGCATCTGACTCTTGATTTTCACTCAGGTCATGATCCCAGGGCCATGGATGGGATCAAGCCCTATGTTGGGATCCATGCTGAGTGTGGAGCCTGCTTGAGATTCTCTCTCTCTTCCTCTGTCCCTCTCTTCTGCTCATGCTCTTTCTCTTTCTCTCTAATATAAAATTTAAAAAAATAATAAATAGATCAAAATCATGAGGTATCATTTCTTTATAGCAACATACAAAATAAGATACATGGGATTAATACACTTTAAAAATTTAAGGAAAGAGCCAGCCAAAGCCCTATTGCCCAGCCAATGTTTCCTTCAAGTTCCATGGATATCCAAAACAAGTTCAAGACATTCGAGAATTCAGGGAATGCTGGAGTCAAGTCCTTCCTAAGAAATCTACTAGAAAACTGATTTCATATATTCCAAGGACAATTGGGAAGAACCTGGCAAATGACTAACAGTGAGCACTTATTGTGTTAATTTCAGATTTATCATCAAGATATAGGTGGGGACAAGGTGAAAGAATAATATACAATTATCACATGTCCTGACAAAAGAGAAACAATTAAAATAACAGAGAGAGAAAAAGATAAATTAGTATGACCTCACTGAATATTGCTTCGAACTTTGAACTCTCCCTTGTAGGCTTTTTTATGGTAGTTTTATTGGTAGAATCATCCTAAAATTATTTTGTGTGTATTGTAGGAAAAGCTAAGTAAGAAAAGAACATTGATATTCTTGGATCAGAGTTATCACTGTGGGAAAGGGAAGTACAAATGAGAGGAAAGTTGAGAAAAACCCCGAGGTAGAATTTGAATTGGAAATAAGAGTATGACCCCCTAATTAGACAAAAGTCCCACAAACATGGTATGTGTGTGTATGTATGTATGTATGTATGCATGTGTGTGAGTATTAGCTGTCTCCAGCCCTTGAAAGAATCTAAAAGTAATGATTCTCCACTAGCAATTAACATACTTAGTGCCCAGTTCTTGATTCTGAAAACAATCAGGACTCTAATTTAGAGAAATGATGATTTCAAGTCTGGGGAGTAAAAGTACAAACTGAAAATGGGATATATTCTAGGGCCAGATAATCAAAGAACTTCTTAATGACTAGTGGGAACATGTCAGAAAATCAAAGGAGCTAACTTCGCCTAATTGAGCAAATTGGGGTCAATTTTTTTCTAACTTTTTATTGATGTATGACACATAAACAGAAAAATACCAACTTAAAAATAAGGGCATTATTTGGTGAATTTTCATTGTAAGAACACACTTTCTTAACCAGACCCAGATCAAGAAATAGAACATTATAAAAACATTAGAAGCCACATTCATACATCATCAAAAGCCACCATTCTCCTGACTTCTAACAGCATAGTTTTTTTTTTTTTTTGTCTGTCTTGTAACTTATGGAATCACAGAATATACTCTTTTGTCTCAGACTTATTTTAAAGAGTATTATTTTTGTGAGATTCACCCCTATTGTTGTGTATTGGAATTATTCATTCTGATTGCAATATTGTATTCTACTGTAAGTACATATCACAATTTAAATTTTGGATGACTTGAGTAAAAATATATGTATAAGAAATTGTTTTTTTTTTAATCCCTAAGTCTATAGTGACACACTAACAAGTGCAGATGGGAGAATGAGATATTATTCACAAAATTATACGGGCAAATAAGTATACAAAGAATGACAGAATGAGAAAATGGCCATACTGTAACCATCAAAGTAATAATCTATTCAAAAAAGGATCACCAATGAATCTAAAATCATTGGGTCAAATGCTAATGGAGAACAGGTTATTCACATAATTCACATAATTCACATAATACAAAAGTATCAGCCTGCATATCACTTAGTAATAACAAAGGAAATGTGGCAACCTTATAATGGAGAGATCTTGCAATCGTCAAAACCAGAATTATAAATAATACATTTCATGATTCTATGCAATATCATGTAAATAGTATCCTTGCCAAAGATGTTAAACCTATATCTAAATATGATGAATCAATTAGACAAATCCAGATTGTGAGGCATTGTATAAGACAGCTAGCCTAGACATTTAAATTTTTTCAATGTCATGAAAAAAAAGGACAAAGTAGTTTAGGAGCTGCTATTCTAGATGTAAAAAGATGTAACAACTACGTGCAACTTTGTAATCCTGCTTGGATCTTAAAACAACAGCAACAAAAACTCAAGGACAACTGGGAAATTAGGGAGATTTTTAAATATAGAACATTTATTAGATAAGATAATTTTATCAATGTTGAACTTCTTGGGTGTGATAGTGGTATTAAATTTGTGTAGAGAATGTCTTAGTTAGAAAGTATTTAGAAGGAGTATTCCAGAACCTGAAACTTCCATTTTTTTTATGTAAATCAGAGGAAAAGAAAGAAAAATAAATAGCTGTTGAGAATGGAAATCAGATAAAGATATAGAGGTAATAATTTGTGCTATTCTTTTAATTTTTCTGTAGATTTGAAAGACGAGACCAAAACACATTTATCTTAACATTTTCAAAGATTCAAGATTGTTTTTAAAATTCAATATAGTAAAAAAAAAGATGAACCACCAATTAACATTGTCTTTTCATAGTTTAAACATGTAAATCAAAAAACATCTCTTTACCCAGTTTCTGAATTTCAATTCTAACTTTAATTGACTTATTAGTTAGCATATATTCATTATAGAATAAATATACAGATATCTCATGAGTTTTAGATTATTTAAAATAATCTTAAATTTTTATTTTACATTGATTATATTTTTCTCCTTATATATCACAAATTTATAAGTCACTATTATTCATGAAAAACATGGTTCTGGGTAGATAAATTCTTTTTTTGAAGTTTCATTAAATGGCAAACAAATAAGACTCCATGGCAACTTTAAACTTATATTTTTCATTAGCTCTACTCAAGAGCTAATATTCCCATGATATTAGCTACTGCTTGCCAAAACAATATGTAATTTATTTTATAAAACCATTCCCTCCTTCCAACCCCCCCTTCAAAAAAAGAATCCACCAATACTGCTTTTGGAGAAAGCAAACAAATCTTTTAAGAATCACTAATTGGATCATGGTTTTAGCAAACTTTGTATAAAAAAAAAACTTAAAAGTGTTCTATAACTTTAAATGATAGAAACCACAATTCAAAGTTATTAATGGTCACAATAAACTAGCAATAAACTATGTCTAACTTAAAAAAATAAGAAAATGACATGTAATATTTAATTCTTATTGATAATTTCCTATAAGATTAAAAAAGCACTTTTACCTGACATTGAGGAGCTTAATATTCAATGGATTATTTGAAAATAACTATAAATTTGCCCATATATATTTTTCTTTTAAAGGCAAATGAAACTTAAATAAACCCTCACATAGATATTATAATAATAGATATTGCATATTTGCATCCTAGTGAAGATGACATTATTGAAAATTTAAACATCAATAGTATGAAAAAATACCATCTGAAGAGTATGCCACTCTAAAATATACCACTTTGGCACAAGGATTCTTTCGAGCTACAGGCACTTAAAAAACAGCAGGCAAAAGAAGGGCACTCTGACCTGGTCTTTTCTTCCATAAAGCAGAAGATAAAAGTCTTGTGTGAAAGATACCCTTCCTATACCAGGAAGAAAGAAACATTCTTTTTTTTTTTTTTTTTTTAATTTTTTTTTTTTCCAACGTTTATTTATTTTTGGGACAGAGAGAGACAGAGCATGAACGGGGAAGGGGCAGAGAGAGAGGGAGACACAGAATCGGAAACAGGCTCCAGGCTCTGAGCCATCAGCCCAGAGCCTGACGCGGGGCTCGAACTCACGGACCGCGAGATCGTGACCTGGCTGAAGTCGGACGCTCAACCGACTGCACCACCCAGGCGCCCCAGAAAGAAACATTCTTATCACCACACACAGAGCTCAGGCCAAAAGAATTCTGACACAAACTTAGTTAAATTAATTATTTCCCTTTAGTTTTCTTGTATATTTAGTGACTTTTCCACAACTGCCTCTCTTTTTTTCAACCTGGTATAAAAGCATTTAGGTCATCATTTTCTTATTTGAGCTTCCATGTCATGTAAAGTTTATATTAAATAAATCTGCATGATTTTATCCTATTAATGTTTTATATCAATTTAATTTTTCAAGCTCTAGCTGGAGACCCTAAGAGTTAAAGTGTGGCTTCTCCTTCACATTACCACACACGATAGAGAAATCTTCAAATCTTAATATTTGTCATATATATTTTTTAATGTTTATTTATTCTTGAGAAAGAGAGAGACGGAGCATGAGTAGAGGAGGGGCAGAGAGAGAAGGAGACACAAAATCTGAATCAGGCCCCAGGTTCTGAGCTGTCAGTGCAGACCCCGATGTGGGGCTTGAACTCATGAACCATGAGATCATGACCTGAGCTGAAGCCGGATGCTTATCCGACTGAGCCACCCACGCACCTCTGTCATATATATTTTTGAAGAAATTCATCCTTCCATATCACATGTTTAACAGTGTTAACATATAAATCCAGACAATTTTCTGTTTTTCTCATGAAATGTGTATTTGAGAATATAATTACTATTGACACCACATATTTGTTTTCTATTATTATGAATTTATCCTATAGGATACATCTCTAGTATCTCTAAAAGTTGGGGACAGGAAGGACTCCTGTAAGATCTTGAGCAATGCTTTCACATCAATAAATAATATTTTGAAAATTATACAATTTGATAAAATTATGATTAAATCCTATCCATTAGCATTTTCCCTCAGAAAATGAAGAATAATTACTTACTAATGTAGAGGAAATATCCTAACAAAGGTGGTCTTTACAGAGACCTAGGTTACCTAGTTTATTCATGAAAATTAGAAGTAGATATTTATTTAACTTCTTTTGGAAGGACATATGAATAATATAAGACGTAAAAGTTTTCTATTTTACCAGTCAGGAATAACTTATGTTTAGAGAATATGATAATTTTCCAAAAGCCTCAATTCTTTCAAATCTGACATAGTTACAAATGTTGGTCTCAAATAGAAATATTTACCTTTATTTTGCATCATTTCCAAATATCCATATCATTTTCTTGACTTTAAAAAAATTAATTATTTCACTTAGCATCACACTCTCCAGTTCCATCCACATTGCTACAAAGGGCCATATTTCATTCTTTCTCATTGCCATGTAGTATGCTAAGTGAAATAAACCATACAGAGAAAGACAGATACCATATGTTTTCACTCTTATGTGGATCCTGAGAAACTTAACAGAAACCCATGGGGGAGGGGAACTCCCATAGAGTGGGAGAGAGCCAAAGCATAAGAGACTCTTAAAAAATGAGAACAAACTTAGGGCTGATGGGGGGTGGGAGGGGAGGAGGGTGGGTGATGGGTATTGAAGAGGGCATCTTTTGGGACGAGCACTGGGTGTTGTATGGAAACCAATTTGACAATAAATTTCATATATTAAAAAAAATAATTATTTACAATTTTTGCCCTGACACCAAACAGGCAATTATCTTTACAGTAGCAGTGATATTAGAATAAGACAGTAAATGAGACCAGTTAATGAGTCTAAGACTTGAAAAAGAATGAACTCAAAGTAGCCATGGTTCAAATAATAGAAAATATTCAGTAACTAAGAGATACATCAACTGTTCTCCATACAAAGTTATTCTTTTTCTTTTACAAAAAGATTATGTGACAAATTATGTAGTTACTCTGACCACCCCTAAAATTCATTTCATAGGGTCTGGTGTTATTTCTTTTAATTCTAGGCACTCCATTAATTTCTAATCTTTCTTACATGGAATATTACCATTCCTTTTTTAAAAAAAAAATTATTTTAATGTTTTTATTTATTTTGGAGAGAGTGAGAGAATGAACGAGGGAAGGACAGAGAGACAGAGAGAGGGGGAGGGAGGATCTGAAGCGGGCTCTGCACTGACAGCAGACAGCCTGATGTGGGGCTCAAACTCATGAACTGTGAGATCATGACCTGAGCCAAAGACTGACACTTAACTGATTGAGCCACCCAGGAAACCTCCCCTCCTTTTTTTTCTGTTTAATCATAGAATCTGGCATTATGATTTCATTCAATTCAAGCATGCTGAGTGTTAAGAGAATATAATAAATAAAAAAAAATAAAGTTGTTCATATGGCATATAAATAACCATTTACTACTTTTGCTTTACATATACATTTGTTATTATGGGATGGTAATTAGAAACTTTGATAAGTATCTTCTCTTCCAAGTTACAAATGTCTTTATCACAGAGCATGACTTCAAAATTAAAGTATAGCCATAATTACTTTATCAAATTCCAGTTCTACCACAGATAATAGTATTGCATCAAGCTAAAACAACCTTGTATTATATTAGAAAGTAAAATTGTTCTTTTTAAAAGGTTATGCAATTTGTAAATTAAAAATAAGAATGAACAGGAAAGAAATATTTTCATCTTTTAATGAAGATTTTTTAAATAAATTTATTTTTTTAGTATAATTCAAAGTTGCAATATTAAAGTTTTATACCATGACTTAAAGCTTTCTATCTATGGTATAATCAAAGCAAGCATAAATTAACATGAAGCTTTCTTTAATATGCTGTGGAGAGTGAAACATCTTTTTTTTTTTTTTTCAACTATGAAGAATTTCCCAAACTTTGGTGATAAACAGATAAAGAGATGTGGTTTCATTCTGGGATAGCAAGATAATTAACTGTCTACTGTTTCTGTTCCCAGCTATTGGATGGAAGTGTTCCTGAAAAGCAATAGTCCAGGAAAAGAATTTCATTTCTGAATCTTGACTGCATCTTTGTAAAGCCATTTTGGCTACTTTTTGCAATGGGACACGAGTGGAAGTGATATGTATCACTCACTTGTAGTTCAAATTAATTAAAAAGAAAGTGTGCCTTTTCCATTGTTCTCTCATATTCAGGGTAAATACAAGAAGCTTTGACACTCCAAGAGTCAAAATATGAAAGAGTCTGGGTCCCTGAATCTCTATGTAGAGGACAAAGACCAACTGGCCAAGAACACCCATATTTTATTGTCACAAACTTCTCCTTTGTAAAACCCTGAAACTGAGGGTTATATTTTCTATAGCAGTTGATGATACTCAAACTGATACATATGGTGTTCAGCAGGGATGGGGGGATGGGGTATTGAATGGGAAGATTTTTCTGGTTTCTGGGGAAAGTCAGTGTTTTCACTGAAAAATGCATTTGGAATGGTCCATAAAAGGACTCAGTTAAGGCAATAGAGACACATAAAATGAAGTTAAGCAGTTACTTATGAAATGGATATTTAAAACCAGAGTCATGTACCTGGGCTTGTAGTGCAATTTATTTGGACATATTTTTAACTAAGAAAAAGATAGAAGAGGCCCATATTCCTTGGCATATGTCAAATTTTGTTTTGACATTCATTGCTTCAAATGTTTGCGTTCTTAAAAATAAATTCTCTAACAACTCACTTTTGGAACACTGGTGAAGACTAAAATAAAATAAAATAAAATAAATCGCCTTCCTCAAAATCTTTACAAATCTACTTCTTAAAGAATCAAACAGTGAGAGGTGTTTGGGTTTTTTGTTTTGGTTTTTGGTTTTTTTGTTCCCCTCACACATTCTTTAGAATGTTCCTCTAGGCAAGAGCTGTAGATCACAATATGGCTACCAGCCAGACTCCTCACCACAGCCGTTGAGTGGGTTAAGAAGACACCAGAGAGCTGAGATATAAAGGAACTCAAACAACAGGCTATTTCTGGGTAAACATAACTGTAAAGGGCTCCTTTTCTATCAAACAGTGAGCAGATTCTAAGGCATTAGCAAAGAAGCCCCAGAGCAATTGACAAAATGTGTGAAGAAAGGAAAAGTAAATAGGGGTAACTTCTGACAGAACCACACTATAGATAGATAGATAGATAGATAGATAGATAGATAGATAGATGATACAGAGAGATAGATACACTGACAGAAGATAGAAGAAAAACAGGAAGCACGGAAAGAAAACAAAGGGCTTTATCTTTTGACGTATTTCAAAAGAAAGAAATATTTCCTGTTTTGAGGTTTTGATAAAGCTATATATATAAGAGTAAATAAATTAACTCTTTTAATTTTTTTTCAGAAGTAGTTTATGAAAATAGTAAAGTAGTAAATCATGAATGAATGATTTAAATAAAAATAGAACAAATGTTTGTAAATTCTAAATTTTAAGTAATGGTCTAACTGCCCTTCAAAGTGTGAAAAGATCTTCAAATCTTTTTGGAACTCTTTAAAGTTTATGGAACAGAAGGAGAACTATCACTCCCTTCCTCAGTCCTCCTCACTCTCATAATCCTAATGTGTTCTAAAGTATAGGAAATAAAAAAACAAATCCTCCAAGCCCACCTATCACTGCCATCCTTTTTTGATAACTTTAACTTTTGGGGAGAGAAGTATTTATATCATGCTTGTAACAAAGATATTTGATTCTGACTTACTTCAAAGTAAATTATAAAATGAGATTTCTAAAAATATATTCAGCTCTTTTAATACTATTACATAACATCAAGGAATTAAATTTATTTATATATGTAAATTTAGGAATATTTATTTTTGGCAAGAAATGCCATTACTTTGTAAGGACCCATATAACATATTTTAGAAAAAAAATTCATTAAGTATTGATTTTTTGGGTGTGTTAGCCAATAACAGAGGTATGATTCTGATATATGAAAATTTATATGCATAAATAAAAAATTTCTTATGTCATAACATAGACTGTAAACAAAGTCAGAAACTCTGAATAAAGCATATAAAACTCAAGTAATTTCTCTACCCAAGATCTTCATCACAGAAAGTTTCAGTAGATTTCATCACATTTTGAGAAGGAAAATTCATTTAGAATGGATACTGTCTTTCATCCCTATATACAGTAAGGATGTGAGTACCACATATAGTAATTTAGCTTACTTTTCAATTGTTTTTGAAAAAAAAAAAAAACAGGAAAGTAAAAAGAAAAAAAACAGTAACCTGGAATTAAACAACAAAAACAAAAACCTTGTCAATTTCCCTGGTTAGTAAACCATTTCATAATTATGATTGCAGAGATAAAATAAGCAACTTAAAATTAGTATTTTTGAAAAACTATTTTATAAATAAAAAAAATGTATCTGATAACTCTAGAACCTCAACACAGTTCAAATTGGTTAAGACAAATTTTAAAAATAATATTTTTTTCTTTTTTATCATAAAGGTAATATATAAATACTGGCTGTTGTCTTAAAAATTCAAATCTAAAATTATAGACTAAAAAGAGTGGTCTCAGTATATCTCTGCCCCACTATATATATATATATATATATATATATATATATATATATACACACATATATATGTACGTATATATATACATATATACACATACATATATATGTATGTATATATACATATACACACATATACATATATGTATATATACATATATGTATATGTGTATATGTGTGTGTATATATACATATATGTATATATGTGTGTATATATGTTTACATGGTTATAAATATAAATGTTTATATTTATATATATATATATATTTTTTATACTATTGAAAAGTAAGCAAATTACTATGTGTGGTACTCACATCCTTACTGTATATAGGGATGAAAGACAATAGCCATTCTAAATGAATTTTCCTTCTCAAAATGTGATGTCATCAATAAAGGTATACATTTAATGTGATTACATCGTGGTATATCCACAGTATGAAATAGTATACAAAAATTATGAAGATAACTTATTCTTTTTCTTTTTTATTTCAAGACAGTATGCTGAACAAACTGAAACAAAACACAGTTTTTGAGCAACTAATACTTTAAAAATTAAAGGAATTAAATTTCCACACAGGGCTATTCCTTTGAAAGATACTGTGGTTATGGCAATGAATCTGGGGACAAGAAAATTAAACCTCAGCATGGTACTAAGGTTTAAATTGACAACATTTACATCTATAAAACAAAATAAAATTTTTAATGGATGTCAATATAAAGACAAAGCAGAGAAACTTAATCATCGCTTTAAAAAAAAGAGAAAAATTGTCATCCTTGTTGGTATAAAAGTAAAGGTATTAGTGAAATCACATGGAAGAAGAGGAAGAAAGGTAGAGATAGGACTATCTTATGACAGAAAAAACAAATATATTAAATATATTATTAAAAGTTCATTGACACAAAGATCAATATAACAGAATAGAAAATCCAGAAATATGGTCAATTAATCTTTAAGAAAGCATGAAAGAATATCCAATGGGAAAAATATAGTGTCTTCAATAAATGGTGTTGGAAAAACTGGATGAAAGAATGAAATTGAACCACTTTCTTATACCATACACAGAAATAAATTCAAAATTGACTACACACTTAAATGTGAGGCCTGAAACCATAAAAATCCTAGAAAAGAGCATAGGCACTAATATCTCTGACATTGGCCATAGCAACTTCTTTCTAGATATCTCTCCTCAGGCAAGGGAAACAAAAGCAAAAATGAACTATTCCGACTTCATCAAGATAAAAAAGCCTCTGCACAGTGAAGGAAACAATCCACAAAACTCAAGGAAGCCTATGGAATGTGAGAAGATATTTACAAATGACATATCAGATAAAAGGCTAGTATCCAAAATCTATAAAGAATTTATCAAACTCAACACCCCAAAAATAAATAATGCAGCTAAGAAATGGGCAGAAGATATGAACAGATATTTCTCCTAAGAAGACACACAGATGGCCAACAGGCACATGAAAAGATGTTCATCATCACTTATCACCAGGGAAATGCAAAGCAAAACTACAATGAGATATCAGCTCAATCCTATTGGAAATGCTAAAATTAAAAACACAAGAAACAACAGGTTCTGGCAAGGATGTGGAGAATAAAGGAACCCTTGTGCACTGTTGGATGGAATGCAAACTGGTGCAGACACTTTGGGACACAGTATTGAGGCTCCTCAAAAAGTTAAAGATAGAACTACCCCATAATCCAGTAGTCACATGGCTGGGTATTTACTCAAAGAAAATAAAAACACTAATTGGAAAATATATTTCTTTTTATTTAATGTTTATTTATTTGAGAAAGAGAGCATGCTCATGAGTGGAAGAGGGGCAGCAAGAGAAGGAAAGATAGAATCCCAAGCAGGTTCCTTGCTGTAGGTGCAGAGCCTAAAGTGGGGCTTAAACTCAGTAACTGTGAAATTATGACATGACCTGAAATCAAGAGTTGGAAGCTTAACCAACTGAGCCACCCAGGTGTCCCCAATGCACCCATATGTTTATAGCAGCATTATTTACAATGGCCAAGATAAGCACCCCAATTGTCCATTGAGAGATGGATAAAAAAAATGTGGGAGATAGATATATATATATATATATATATATATATATATATATATATAAAACCAAGATGTGGTATATATAATGGAATATTACTCAGCCATAAAAAAAGAATGAAATCTTGCCATTTGCAATGATGTGGATGGAGACAGACAATATAATGAAAAGTGAAATAAAAGTACAAAGCTATAAAACTATAAAGATTCAGCTTGCTTATGATTAAAGTAGTTGGACAAAAAGTGACCTACTTCCAAAATAGGTAATGGCCCACCTCCCCATCTGTGGGTTAAATTCATAGTAAATAAATGTTTGGTAGAATTCATCAGTGAAATCATATGGTCTTGGTTTTTCTGTGCTGGGAGATTTTGTCTTACTAATTCAGTTGTCATTCTTGCTATTGGTCTAAGAAGATTTCCTATTTCTTGGATTCAAATTTCATGATTCAATCATGGTAACTTGTGTGTTTTTAGGAATTATCTGTTTTTTTGTTCTAACTTATCTGAGTTTTTAGTGTATAATTGCTTATAGTAATCTGTTATCACACTATGTATTTCTGTAGTTATCTGTTGTATTGTTTTTCTCTTCCATTTCTCATTTTGGCTTTTGTGTCTTCTCTTTTTCTTCTTAGTTAATGTAGTTAAAGCATTGCCAATTCAGTTTTTGTTTTTGTTTTGAAGAATTAGTCATTACTTTCAGTGTTATGTTATTAATTCTTTTCTCTATTTTACTTATTTCTGGTTTCTCTTTGCTATTTCCTTCCTCTTCTAAATTTCAGCTAAGTTTCTTTTTTTCTAGTTCATTGTGTTGTAATGTTAAGTTTTTTATTTCAACGTTTTTTCTTAATACAAGCATTTGTAGCATAAATTTCAGTCTAACATGTGCTTTTGCTGCATCCCATAGATTTGGGAATATTATGTTTTCTTTTACTTTTGTTTGAGATACATTTTGTCTTGCCATTTGGTTACTTATTTGGCCCATTGTTTGTGCATAGTGTCTGTTTAATATTTAAATATTAAATATTTAATATTTACATTGTAGATTTTCCAGGTTTGTTTGATTGTAGATCTTTCATTTTGTACCACTGTAGTTGGAAATTATACTTGGTATGATTTCAGTCTTCCTAAATTTGTAGTATTTTTTATGTTTATTTTTATGTGATTTACCTAGGGGATTCTTCTGTGTGTACTTGAAGAAATGGCATACTCTATTTTTCTCGGATGGAATATTTTATATATATCTTTTAGAACCATGTATTCTGAAATATGCTTCTTGTTAGAAAAAAAATAACTTTAACTGAGGGTACTCCTTTAAAATAAACCATATCAGAGGGGAGGTGGGTGGATGGATAGGTGAAATAGGTAAAGGGGATTAAGAATATACTTACCTGATGAGCACTGAGTAATGAGGTATAGAATTGTTGAGTCATTGTATTCTATACCTGAAACTAATATAACACTGTATATTAACTGTACTATAATTAAAATTTGAAACTTAATAAATTTTATTTTAAATAGTAAGTAGGGGCTTCAGGATGGCTGAGTTGGTTGACCATTGGGCTCTTGATTTCTGTTCAGGTCATGATCCTAGAGTTGTGGGAATGAACCCAACACTGGGCTCCATACTCACCATGGAGCCTGCTTAAGATTCTCTCTCCCTCTCACTCTGCCCCTCTCCCCAGCTTGTGCTCTCTCTTTCTCTCTCTCTCTCTGTCTCTCTCTCTCTCTAAAACAACATAAAATAAGGGCGCCTGGGTGGCTTAACACTCTTGGTTTTGGCTCAGGTCATGATCTCATGGTTCTTGGGTTCAAGCCCTACATTGGACTCTGCACTGACAGTGTGGAGCCTGCTTGGGATTTTCTCTCTCTTCCTCTCTCTCTGCCCCTCTGCCACTTGGGTGCTTTCTCTCCCTCTCAAAATAAATAAATAAAAACTTTAAAATAAATTAAATAAATAAAATAGTATAGAAAGGAAGGACGGAATAAGAGAAGAAAGAAAATAAATGGTATTTGCAAAGTTTAACAGTGCCACTAGCTGTTAAATGACCACCCAACCAGTCTCAAACTGAACAGGCCAAGAGGGAGAATTATTCTTTGTATGATGTTCAGAAAGACGTATTTATAGGTAAAGGCATGTAATTTTTTTTTTTTTTGCTTCAGTATTCTTTGTATTTATAATAGCACTACAATAAAACAAAGAAGGAGTTAAAAGGAGGGATAGGAATAGCATTCTTGATATCTTTTAATTAGGTGGGGAGAAAAAGGATTTAAAGTAGAAGATGCAATTCACTAGTTTGCTAGAGCTAAAAAAATAATAAAAACCACTAAATAGTAATTAAAAATTATGTCAAGCTATTTCAAAGGAAAGAAACAATTTTTCCCTTCAGAAATTGTATTTGAGTGACCATAAGTAGTTAAATAATAAAAATGATGATGATGAAGTAATTCGATTGAATTATTTTAATATAAAAATTATCTAAACCCACAGTTACTCAGAATTGATGAAAAAGAAAACTAACAAAATATCAGCACCAATAATAAAAGTATTTTTTACTAGACTTAAGTTGAAATGTTATCTTGTCTAAATTATATATAATAGGAAGAAAAATGACCACTTATAATTTCCAACAACCAAATTGCTTTTACTTTAATTTTTTTTCATTTTTTTAATGTTTATTTATTTTTGAGAGAGAAAGAGAGACAGAGTGTGGGTAAGGGAGGGGCAGAGAGAGAGGGAGACAGACTAGGAAGCAGGCTTCAGGCTCTGAGCTGACAGCAGAGAACCCAACACAGGGCTCAAACTCACAAACCATGAGATCATGACCTGAGCTGAAGTCGGACACTTAACTGACTGAGCCACCCAGGCACCCCTCAAATTTAGTATTCATTGTTTATGTTTAGCATTTGGGATAAGAGGAGTCCTATCTAAAATTTACTTCTTAAAAAATGTACAATAATATAGTCAAGAGGCAAGGTAATTCTACTTCTTGACAGGGGAACTGGATCCAAGAAACACTAAAAATCAAAAGAATCTATCGTAAGACACATGAGAAAGTTATATTTCAAAAAATTATTTACATCACTAATATTGCAATTGTCTTTCCACATTGTTTTTTTCCCCCGTTCCTTTTATATTTCCTTACTAACTTACCATACAGTATTTTAGAAGACAGACTTTCTCTGTACTTCATAGACTTGTTATCAGAGTAATTGTTTAAACCAACTCATGCTAAAATAGCAGCAGCTGATAATGTCTGAATACATTTATCATCTGTTTGCAATGTCATAACCTGAAGGTACCATGAATGGGAAAATGTGGAATATGGGAGATTTTCTACAAATTACTTTGACTCTGTGGAGATTACTGCCCCTAAGCCAACTCCCAGCTGCATGTTCCATAAAGTATTTTAATTTACAAGAGAAAGTACATCATCTTTGAGGTCACACCGACTTAGTGAGTAGGAAATCAGTTGAAAAGTGATTCATCAGAGAAAAAAAAATTACTTGAAAATGTATGTGGATTGATTGATTGGCTCAGAAAAAGCAGTTGATAAATTTTACAAGGTCAATGTGTTATGCAGCAGTAGGTAACTCATTATCATCTCAGGTTAATATGAAGTTTTCATATTAAATATTCAAATTGTTATATGCTTATGAATTGATATTAAAGTTTCATATTAAATATTCAAATTGTTATGTGCTTATGAAATATAATTTTATGAAGTATATGAGGATATTGCTTTTAAATTGACAATAATAGCAGGCTGGTTCATTTTTTTATTAGTGAAATTTCTTATACAGTATGAATAGAGAAGAGATAACAGAAAATTACAATACAGGATCATAAAGAATAATGACAGGCTCATTCTCTTACCAGAGATGGGCTACCAATATTAGAACTGCTATTGGCATTGGGGCATGGCTAATAGAGAGTGTGGAGCTGAAACTAAGAATTGTTCAAATATGGAGAGGAGTATCTACTTGATATAGACAATGTAAAGAGAGAAAAAATAATATAAGCTCCTTCTCACTCTGTAAGTTAATGATGCTATCTTATTTCAAAGAAAATGCTATGAATGGAGAGGATGACAGAGAAGTGTTTGTATTTTACTGTTGCAGTTTTGGTAAAACAGCTACTACCAAGGAGTGATGACCAGTGTCTATATGAGAATCCTGTTGTGGATCATCAAGCATCACTATAAGCAGGCGGCAGATTTATGACATATAGGCACAGTGGGTTACCGTTAACTTGCGATTGAATTTGAAGACCTAGTGACAAGAGAAAATTATCTCCATCTTTTCTATTTTCTCAAACCATAGATATCTTTGCCCAATGAAAGAATTTAGGATCAATCTAATTCAAGGGAAGAATTGAAAGCTTATAGTAAAACAAAGAGCATATAACCATATGCTCTATGGTGTCTAGCAAGAAATAATTGTTAATGGATATATGTGATCTAGGTCAATGGGTTCCTGTCGCCAACACTAGATTTCTGAAGACCAAGAAATAAGGGATAAATTAATATAACAGAAAAAGATAAATAGAACGAGGGCTTGTTCCAATTAAAAATATACTAAAATTTCTACAAACTTTCTGAAGAATTTATACCAGGACATCAAGTCATATATTTAGAAGGTCACTGAGATAGGTATGTAAGATAGTAATCACAATTGCCTAAACATAGGATATTGTGTAAAGGTTCCTACTGTCATGACTATAATTATAAGGTAGGGCTACATATTTATTAAAAATATTATTAGTACTTTTCCCCTTGGAAAGGACATTTGCCTTATATTTTTCTCCAAAAAAAGCAAACAAACACATTAATGGCATATAAAATAAGTTTACATATTTTAAGAATTATACTCAAGACATGATTTTCTGAGATCTTCCACTGAAAATGGGTGAGTTAAATTGCTTTTGACCTGAATAAAGGGGATCAGTTTCTTTTAATCATATGCAATAGGTAACAGTGATTTTCTCAGACTTTTCATCTTCATAAATAACTTAGATCTAATAAGGCCTCATTCCATGCACTTTGTAGGCTGAGTGCATTAGTGTAACGTTACTTTGTAATAAAAATCTCCTGCTTATTCGAATATGCTGTCCTTGGAATTCAAGCCCAGTACCAATACTTTCCAATATATCTACTACACATAGGTATCTGACCACAGTGAAAGAATGACATTAAAATAAGTCAAATTATTATTGTTTTCTTCATTTAATAACCAAAACAGAAAATACTCATTTTTGTGGATTTTTCCCTCTAACTTGTATCTAACTTCTAAGCTGTGCTTTTGCCTTCATCGCTTTCCATACATACTGCCTCCATCTTCAAATTATGTAAGTCACAAGTGCTAACATTGATAGGTGACCTATGCTAACCTCCTATTTCTTGTAGATGTTGGTTGAGCTTGCTGAATAACTATTAATTCTTGTGTGAGAGGAGGATAAGGATAGGCTCTTATCTGTGTAAAACTGCACCTCTGTTTTGAATGAGCAGGAAAAGTTGTTTCTATTTGGGAATGCTGTAATCTGCACAACTCCTTTTGCTAGCAAGTGCAACTCCTGTATCTCAGGGCTTTGCCAGAGATACTGTATTGTCTCCACCCTTGACTATACTCAGGATATTATTATGAAATTTATTATTTTATTTTATGTTATTTTATTTATTTTATTTTTAAATATTTATTTATTTATTCTGAGGAAGAGAGAGAGAGAGAGGCAGAAAGAGGGGAGAGAGAAAACCCGAAGCAGTCTCTACACCATCAGCATGGAGCCATCCACGGGGCTCTCAACCTCAAAAACCGTGAGATTATGACCTGAGCCAAAATCAAGAGTCAGAGACTTAACTGACTGAGCCACCCGGACACCCCTAAATCTATTATTTAAAAACATGGGTCTTTCTGGTGCCAAAAATACATGCATATAAAGCAATTAAATTGAAGGCAGGACACTGGTTAAAAGAAAGTTCTGTTAAGTACTAGAATGTATGATTACATTTGATTGTGCAATCTATCTGGGGTTCTAAATGAGATGTTTTTCCATGAAGAAAGGTTAAGTTGTGGTTTTCTCCATAAGTAAAAGATTTCAGTAAAGATTCTTGTCCAAGCATAGCAATCATCACCTATTGTCACAAAGTCATACTCACACTTGTTATAATTGCCATGGGAATCAATTAAAGCCACCAAAAGAACCAATTTTGCCTTCTTCTTCTATGCGAACATTATCTTCTCAAAACAAGCAAACAAACAAACAAACAACTATGAAAAAATTTAGATTTGATTTTCAGCCACAGTAAGAAATTCAGGTATAACACCCGCTAAAAACTGAAGGCATGTTTCCTCTTATCACTCTCATATGTCTGTATCTTTGGAATTCAAAGATTTTGGCAGTATCATGAATTGGAAATTTAATCTACTCTATAATGAGTCATTTTTTTTTAATTTCTTTTTCCACGTTTATTTATTTTTGGGACAGAGAGAGACAGAGCATGAATGGGGGAGGGGCAGAGAGAGAGGGAGACGCAGAATCAGAAACAGGCTCCAGGCTCTGAGCCATCAGCCCAGAGCCTGACGCGGGGCATGGACCGCGAGATCATGACCTGGCTGAAGTCGGACGCCTAACCGACTGCGCCACCCAGGCGCCCCTAATGAGTCATTTTTTAAACTTACAATGCCCTTCTTTCCTTGTGGGGCTAGGGGTGGCAGTGAATTCCTCCAGAAATTGTATGGACTCTACCTAATAACTGGTCCAAATTTTCATCTGATTTACTCTCCTGAAGTCCACAGGTACAGAGCTTCCTCAGGAAGAACAGAGTATAGTTTACATTAAGTTAAAAAAAGAATAATATTGCTATTTCAAAATTATACACTGTCCAGTCTTCTATATATTCCTTCCAAACTGTGCCAGCTTCTGATTCAATATGATGATCTGAGAAACCAATCTCCTACTTCATCCCTGAGCAAAGGCTAAAGGAGCAGGCATCAGTTGGTAGAAAACATTGAGGTCCTGCAATCTAGAAGAAGCCTGGGCCCAACTAAACAGCATTGTGCACAAAGATTGTGCAGTAATTTTTAGACCATCTGTCTTTCTGGGGCAGACTAAATTGTTTCTTTGTTTGTTTGTTTTTATTTTTTAATCAGAGCTAAATCCACTCTCTGTAGCTCTGTTTCTGAGATTATCTGATCTTTAAAGGAGAATTGGGGAGGTAGAAAGGCTTATTATAGAAAGGAGGAATATAAATATAAATATAAGGAATATAAATATAATATATGGGTGGCTCAGTCGGTTAAGCATCAGACTTCGGCTCAGGTCATGATCTTACGGTTCGTGGGTTCGAGCCCCGCATTGGGCTCTGTGCTGACAGCTCAGCGCCTGGAGCCTGTTTCAGATTCTGTGTCTCCCTCTCTCTCTGACCCTCCCCCACTTGCACTCTGTTTCTCTCTGTCTCAAAAATAAATAAACATCAAAAAAAAAAAAAAGAAAGGAGGAAGGCAGGCGAGAGAATATCAGCAGACAAGAAAATTTCACAAAATTCTGGACAACAGAAAGGAGACTGAAGAATAAACAGCAAGAGAGGAAGTGAAGTGGAGAGTTGAGATCAAAGGGTATGTGGAGGAACTAGAAAGGAAGGTGATTGCTGAGACAAAACAATGACAGGGATTTTGGATTAGGAAACAGAAAGTAGGATGCAGGACAGGAGTGAAAAATCAATCAGAAAACAGAGTCATGTTTTAAAGGCGAAGTTATTTCAACTCCACATCTGCTTGTGTCTATTGTGTATATTCAAAGCTGTGAACTACCAGACAGCTAGAGATATCTTCTTCAGGAAAAAAAAAAAAAGTAAAATATTTAACTGCAAAAAATTAAGAAATTTATAATAATTGAATAATCTGGAAAGAACCAGAGAAACCAGTGGGTTTGGGATACTCCAGAATAGATCCTCTGTCACTATAGTATTTTCCAGACAATTGTATTATGCTTAGTTTCCTGTCAAAGCTTTCCAATCTACACACTGTGCTGTAGTGCAACTCCCATACAATCTGTTCCTCTCTTCAAAACAATGTGGAAACAAGATTACCAAACATGTGAAGAAAACCTTTAGCATGAGAGAGAAAGATAAACTGATAGTAAAACTTACCTCAGGCAAAATAAATATTATTCCCAGAAATATCTAAGAAGGCATTGTAGTAATAAGAATGCCATTTTATTTATTTTTTTTTAACGTTTATTTTATTTTTGAGAGAGAGAGAGAGAGAGCAGGGGAGGTTGCAGAGAGAGAGAGGGGATCTGAAGCAAGTTCTGTGCTGACAGGAGACAGCCTGATGCGGGGCTTGAGCTCGGGAAACATGAGGTCATGATTTGAGCCAAAGTCAGACACTTCACTGACTGAGCCACCCAGGCGCCCTAAGAATGCCATTTTAAAATGCAATTCTGTAATTATGTCAACGAATATCATCATTCAAACGATTTTCAGTTCCTCATGTTTCTCCTTCTGACTTTATGTGTTTTTATGCAGAACAATCATAAAAGAGTAGCAAAGTTTTGAAGACATAACACGAGACTCTGGAGTTCAAGCAAGGATAGAGCTCCTCTACCTAGGTACACCTACAATGATATGCTTGGAAAGGTCTATGAGTAGTAAAGAATAGGGCTAATTAGACTTCTGCATATTGTATAGGCCATAAGTTACTAAAGAGCATAGATCATGCCTATATCTTTATACCTTCAGGGTTTAGCCCAGTGACTATCACACTTTACATAATTACTATTATCCACATGAATATTAATTATTTTTCATTATGGTGTAAGGAAGGCAAGCCAAACTTACAATATTCCAGTTTTATCTTTAAAAAGTAAACAATTGGTAAATATTAATACACTGAAGCAGAACACTGCACTAATCCCTGAAAAAGTAAAGAAATGTAAGACAGAACACCAAAAATTGGACTTTTAGTAAGAAATCTGCTCATTTCTGCAGCCAACTTTGTTTTACCTCATTAGCCTGACATGCAGTCTTTACTTAGTGGCACATCTCCATCACCAAATGAGACAGGATATGCCACTTCTCTGTAATGCGAAGATGCCATTATCTCTCCTTCCTACTGATATTTGCACAAGCTGCCTCTACTGGCACATTACCCTTGCCAGTCTTCCATTTCCACCCATCTGTCTCTAGGCATCTCCATCCTCTTAGCCTGGCTAACGAACTATAAGTCATCATTTACATCTAACTTTAGGTGTGAATTTCTTTTGAAAACTTTCTATAGTTTAGGTGCTTACCCAGAATTGATAGCACTTACAGCACTACTTTAATAGCTTTTTCCTCACAAAATTATTCCACTGCTCAGTGAGCTCCTAGAAATCAGCGGCCGTATCCCTATTGTTTACACTACACTCTAAGGACTCAGCACAGTGGTTGTCATAAAGTAGGTGCTCAATAAATAAATGCTAAATTGAAATCAAATATTTTCATTGGATCCTACTGAGAAAAATGTTCTTCTCAAGTAATTACATGTTTCTATTTACAAGTGTATGTCATAGCCAACAGAAGTTAGCAAATAGTAGAAGGTATGATGTTTTTACCCAGAAGCTTATCTCATGGGTCATGAACTGGCAACTCAACTGTAACTCTTGCTCATGAATATGTACAAAAGAACACCACAGAATAGATGATCAATCATTTCTGTGGTTCTATCAACACAGATTTCTGATGCTAAGCACATTATGTACTAATACACATTGGTAAATAAGATAAACATTGTATTAACGATACTAGTATCTAATCCTACCATACTCTTACATGTTGCTGTATTATAAAGGATATTTATGAAGCTCAAGGGAATCCATCCATGGAATACTGCACTGTTTTCCTTGAACCCATTCATGATTTATTTACCAATGAAAAGCACTGTTTACACACCTTTACAAAACAATAGCTATGGAATTTCTCTGCAAGCAGCCATACAATCCTGTACCCATTCTTTAAATCAAGTTTAAAAGCCTGGGACTAAGCAGCCATTTTGAGGGAATGACCTATTTTTTTCTTTTTTTTTTTTTTTAATTTGACAAAGATTACCTCTCTTGAGATCTAACCTTCTACACTTTACAATATTCCATTGGATGAAATAATCACAGAAACTCTTTTCTCTTTTCTTTCTTTTTTTTTTTTTTAAACAACATTCACCAGATGAAAAAAACAGAAGGCTTAATGACCAAGGAGTGTTGGGTGGGAATGAACTGGAAAAAGCAGAGAGAGAAATGAAAATATTCAAAGACAAATGAATTCCTCAAGGTCAACTATTTCATTGCAAACATTTAAGGCAACTGGTTGGGTAAGAAAAACATGTGAATTAAATGAAGGGCCCACGGGGCGCCTGGGTGGCTCAGTTGGTTAAGAGGCCGACTTCGGCTCAGGTCATGATCTCACGGTCCGTGAGTTCAAGCCCCGCGTCGGGCTCTGTGCTGACAGCTCAGAGCCTGGAGCCTGTTTCAGATTCTGTGTCTCCCTCTCTCTGACCCTCCCCCGTTCATGCTTTGTCTCTCTCTGTCTCAAAAATAAATAAACGTTAAAAAAAATTTTTTTAAATAAATAAATAAAATAAATGAAGGGCCCATGTGAGAAAAAAAAAATTCTTCTTATCTAATGATTTACAGATCTTGACTGTCAACATCGCTGCCCCTATACTAGATTATTGTTCATCACGCATGAGTGCATCTTCCCACTCAGGCCTACATCTTATCCTGAGTCCTCGAGCAAAAGTGACATATACATCCCCCCAAATCCAATAAAAGTAATAAAACTAGCTAATTTTTTTTGTTTACTTCTCTTAAAATATTAAGATGATTTAAAATAATATCTTTTATCTTTACCCTGCCAATAGCTCTATGAGGGTTTATTATTTCAGAATGTTCTATTATGAAATATAATAGGGTAATGTCAGTGTTAATGTTACTTAGTGGAAAGCCCAAAGCATTCTGTGAATTTAAGCTACCAATATTTTGCAAAATATTTTTTCCTGTTTCTGCAGTTACAGAAATGCATGTAACTATTCCCTTTTATCAATAACCACCAGGGTAAAAAGCCTTGAATGAGTCCAGTGGAAAATTTCATCTTCTTACTACTTTTCACCTCACAATACTGCCTTGATATTTTTCCTGTGTTATTCTACACACACCATGAGATTGGTCTCCAAGAACAAAGCCATAAACTCTACCAAAGAATAATATCACTCTGGGTGGCATATCTGAATACATCTGCAGGTAAAGAAGGGCAGAATCATTTACTCTTCATCACAGATCTCATAAATGCTGAGGCCAGAGACTGCCCTTTCTTTCCATATCTTTAGTGTTAAAAAGCATGTATTCAATATGTTTGATCAAATAATAAGTAAATTAATGATAACATGAATAATTCCATATGATAACATAAAATAAACAATATTTACTTTCTGATATATATACATATATATCATATATATGACTGAAGCATAGGCATCCTTTTCATATAAAACATAAATGAATCAGAAAAAGGATACGGTTTACTGATAATGTTCTATTTCTTGTTTTTAATGTTTATGTATTTATTTTTGAGAGAAAGAGAGAGAACAAGCAGGAGAAGGGCAGAGACAGAGAGAGACAGAGAGAGAGAGAGAGAGAGAGAGAGGCAGAGAATCTGAAGCAGTTTCCGAGTTGTCTGAGAAGAGCCCAATGCATGTCAGCACAGAGCCCGATGTGGGGCTTGAATTCAGGAACCATGAAGTCATGACCTGAATCAAAGTCAGACATTTAATTGAGCCACTCAGATGCCCTGATAGTGTTGTATTTCCTGATCTTGGTGTGAGTTACGTAGGTGTGTTCACTTTGAGAAAATTTTCTTGAGCTATACACTTTTGATTTGTACACCTTCTAAAACGCTTTTAAAACTTTCAATAAAAAAGTTAATCAAAGACATATGAAGAGTGATATCCCTTTGTACAAAGTATTGCTAAGAATAAAAATAATTATAAAACACAACCTCTACCATGCAAAGGCATATTTATATTTAGGGAAAATGAACATATACATAAAGATAAATAGAATAGGGGTGACTGGGTGGCTCAGTTGGTTGAGCGTCTGACTTCGGCTCAGTTCATGAGCTCACGGTTGGTGGGTTTGAGTCCCGCGTTGGGCTCTGGGCTACCAGCTCGGAGCCTGGAGTCTTCAGATTCTGTGTCTCCCTCTTTCTCTTCCCCTCCCCTGCTCATACTCTCTCTCTCGCTCTCTCTCAAAAATAAATAATAAAGATTAAAAAAATAAAAACAACAGATAAACAGAATAAAAGATTTCCAATGCTGAAGAATGCACTAATTTGAGAAATATTCTTGAAGAACTACCTTGTAAGTTGAGATTTGAAGGAAAAGTGAAACTTAAACAATGTCCAAGAGGATACGAAGATGAAAATTGTGTAAATATATGTAGTAATGTACAGATCATTTGTTATTAAAACAGAGACCAAAAAATGAAGTGAGAAATTTGTAACAGGTGATGGTAGATATTAAGTTAGATATCACATTGGGGAAGAAAATTATTGAAAGTTCCTGTCAAAATTTGTTTTATATTAGTTATTATTATTGCTAGTCCACAACTAGTTTCTGTATTTGCAATGTGACCTTTAGTACAGTGTAAGTGTTTTAAAAAAGATTGGATCTTTAAAAAAATGACACAAAACAAAATTCACACATCCCTACCAAGTACATCACTCTGAAAACAATGGTAACATTCACTAAAAATTATTGATCTGAAAAAGCTATTTGTTATGCTGAGGTATCTAGGAAAAGTCATGAAACCAAATGGTTACTAGAACCCGCTATTATTTCTATCACATGTAGTTCATATATATACATTATTCCATAAATAACCATAACAAAGAAATAGATATAAAACATGATGGAAAAAGCTAAGAAAAAAATGTATATACACTGCGAAGGTTTTAATAATAGAAGTTAAATATGATATTGAAAATTATACTAAATATGTTTAGGTTCTGACATTTTATCCAGGAAATCAAAGTGAGGATTTAAATTGATTGATTATAAAAGTGAAATATGTCAACAATAAAAATACATGGATAAGGTCTTTCTTATCCATGTTAAGTGGAAGTTTAAAAAAATAAAATAAGTCATAGAACTCTTGCATTTAAAATGAAGAAATGAGATCTATATTAAGAAAGCTATTATATGTGACTCAGTGACACACGCTTTGATGTCTTGCTTACAGAAATAAAAAATAATACATTGAGACTCCAGGCCTAATCCCTATAGAGAAGTAACTCCTAAAACAGGAAAGTAGTAGTAGTAGTAATAATAATAATAATAATAATAATAATAATTTCTACATTTTTATATAATTTACAATTTGCAATTCATCCTTATACTCATTAACTCATTCAATATTCATATTAACCCTGGAGGTAAGCTACTATGATGTCTATCTTACAGATGAGTAAACAGTTTGAGATAAAATATGACTTGGAGATGATTACGGAATTGAAAACAATAAGCAATCTTTCTCTTGATTCCATGTTCAAGAATCTATTTCCCAGTTGCTAAAGAGCTTAATAACACTGAGAATTTTACAGTTACATAAGCATTATGTGAAGTTACATCTATGTGAAATTTACATACAAGCTTGAGAAATTTACCACCACTTTGACATGACAATCTGAGCCTCCTCCTCATCCGATAAATGTGAACTATTGTTTTTGGTTCATTTGCTTTAGTAGTTGGAAAAGAGATTTTTAAAAAATTTGTGTGTTTTTTTTTGTATTCATTTATTTTAGAGAGAGACAGACAGACAGACATGAGTTGGGGAGGAGCACGGAGAGAGGGAGACACAGAATCCAAAGCAGGCTCCAGTCTCTGAACTATCAGCACAGAGCCCAGCACAGAGCCTGAAGTGGGGCTCAAACTCACAAACAGCAAGATCATGACCTGAGCCAAAGTCAGACTCCCAACCAACTGAGCCACCCAGTTGCCTCAGACAAGGCATTTAAATCTTAACCCATATTGTTGTCTTAATTTTACTTTTGAAAATACTCCTCTGTATTAAAATCTCATACAGATCTTTGATTTCATTTTCCAACTGGGTTTATTTAAACCTGCTGATTCATTTTCAGTAATTCATAAATAAGAAAATTCAAAGATATTTAAAAAAATTTTTTCTAAGTCAAACCATGTTATCTACTAGACTTCCAATTCTGTAAGTAATGTGTCAGTTTGAGCAAGTGATTTTGATATGCTTGCTTCTCATTTTCTAATCTGTAAACCAAACTTTTTATAAATATGTCACACTTTGAAGAAATACAAAAAGTCTATGCTAAGAAGCCACTCTTTTGGTAGTTATTACAAAGTGGATAAAGTGACAGAATCCAAGAAGCAGGTTAGCCATGGAGTATTTGCTTGTAAGTTGTCCAGTAGACAAAATCATTCTGAGGTAGCGGGCTGTACAACCACTATGTTTACCATGCATGTGGGTTTCAAAATAAATGTAATCATTTAAAATCTATTTGGTATTCTCTGTTTATTTGGAATGAGCTAAGAAGTAGCAATGAAAATAAATAAGCCTTACATGCCAAGAGCTAAAATAACTTGGCTATCTGTGAATAATTAAAGGGAAAACAGAAAAACATAGCTTCTTACTCCTGGGTTTTATTTGTTTGTTTGTTGGTTTGTTTTGCTTTTTGGCTTTTTGATTTTTTCCTTTTCATAGACCTCTCTTTTTCTTAAGAACGAATACCTAGTGAGTGGATGTTTGAGTTCTCTGCCATCCCTTCAACAGTTGTAATTAGACCTTTATGGAACTTTTGCATTGGAATATGAATATTTTGTATCATTGTCTTTACAAATTATGTCAAAAAAACTAAGGAATAAATTATCTCATGATTAAGAAGCCATGTGACTTAACAAAAAGGCCATATTCATGAAAACAATTTATTAACAGATGTTAGGGTTTGCATTTATATGTATTTATATGGTTTTTAAATAATTACATTAAAAATGTATAAAACATATAAAAATTTTTCTCCAAGTCTTAACATACTCCCTAAGTTGTGAAAAGTTGAGTTCATTCATTTATTCATTTGTTCTAGCCTGCCTGCCTTCCTTCCTTCCTTCCTCCCTCTCTCCCTCCATTCTTTCCTTTTTCTTTTTTCTTTCTTTTCTTCCTGGGAAGTCACTTAGAAATTCCCAAGAAAGCTGATACAAAGGCATACAATGAATAACAATGAGTTAATTACAATGAGCACTTATTACATCCCAGAAACCAACCATGGTACACTATCAGTGCCCCACTTACATCACTTGAACCATTCAGTGTTCTCCCAACTTCCAGTTGTTACCTATGTGCATCTCTGTGTCAAAGCCCTTGATTATTGGAACCACAGAGTTATTCCACCACCCAGGGAATCTAGACCTGCCAGGAAATTAAAACCTTCCACAAGCAGACCTCAATTGTGGGCTGGCAGAGGTCTGTACACAAACCCCTCAGCCCCCTTGCCCTCTGAGTGGGATAATTCTGAAGCATGTACTAATATATTTTCTCAAGATTTGCTTTTGGGAGTAAGCTCCAGTCCTCCACTGTGATAGCAGACTTCATTTTTTGAGCTTTATTGATAACTTTACTGTCTCAATATTTCAATTTGGCTAGCACTATTTCTGGGATCAACTCTCAAATAAACTACTTGAACTTGAATCATTTTGTCAGAGCGTGCTTCAGGGAGACCCTATACTAGACACCTTGCTACTGGGTTTCAAATATATATTGGATTATTTAATTGTCACAAATGAACTGTGAGTTCGATTTGACCAAGACCACCTCATAGTAATGCACTTACACCTATACAGACATAGCACTTAGGAAATTGTAAAACCATGAGTGAAGCTCATGTTGGTAACCATGAGGAAAACACAAATAAACAAGAATATACTTTATTTTTTTTTTTTATTTTTTTTTCAACGTTTATTTATTTTTGGGACAGAGAGAGACAGAGCATGAACGGGGGAGGGGCAGAGAGAGAGGGAGACACAGAATCAGAAACAGGCTCCAGGCTCCGAGCCATCAGCCCAGAGCCCGACGCGGGGCTCGAACTCACGCACCGCGAGATCGTGACCTGGTTGAAGTCGGACGCTTAACCGACTGCGCCACCCAGGCGCCCCAACAGGAATATACTTTAAATAAAGCTGATCTATATTTCATCTGGATCGTCAAAGGTGGCAACAAACACTTTATAAATCTATGTCCCCAAATAAAGCCTAACCAGTACATAAAAATTTGACTCATTTAATATGAGGAAACATATATAGACAAGAATCATTAAAAACAAAGAAAACAAAATGAACAAATATTTAACTTTTAGCAAACTATAGAAACTTTTGCACATTACTTGGTAATGAAAACATTCTGGTTGGAAAGGGGTTGGAGTTTGTGTGAAGTGTGGATAAAGGCTAGGTTTATGATGTGGCTAGTTCCCATGACCTAACTGTCAGGCAGCAAATACCCTATCAGTGACAATGAGATTATAGTCATGGACAAAAAAATCTGGCCATTATTGGGGTTCTTGGGTGGCTTAGTCAGTTAAGAATCAACTCTTGATTTTGGCTCAGGTCATGATCTCAGGTTGTGAGATAGGTCCCACATTGGTCTCCATGCTGACAGTGCAGAGCCTGCCTGGGATTCTCTCTCCCTCTCTCTCTGCTCCTCCTCCCTCAAAATAAATACAGAAACATTTTTTAAAAATCTGGTTAATATGGAAAACGCATGATCAACTTGGGAGAGAAACATGATAAACATGCAAACAAATATATTTGGTAAATGCTATGACCTTTTCATTTGGTTTGCTAGTTTCTTTTGAGTATATGGAGAAAAATACTGTGGGTCACACTTGACAGTAGGGGTCAGAATAGCAGACCAATGTTAGTGAGGATTGAAGTAAAGGAAAAAAATATTTAGTGCAAGTGGCTCCTCCATTATACTCCAATAAAGTACTGCTTACTATCTCTCTAAGCAAATTAGATTTTACATCATCATTCATTTTACACTCCCAAGCCAAGAAGTCTTTTTTTTTTTAATTAAAGTATCTCACTGAGACAGACAACTCCTCTTTTCCTTTTTTAATTCTTATTTTCTATGTATTCAGATTGGATAAAACGAAACAGAAATGTATGTTGTTTCCATTAGGATCAGCACAAAAGTTTGAATATTATTTTCCAACAGAAGTAGCATTCTAAAAGGTATTTAGAGCATCCATATAACCCTCAAATGCCTACTGATACCAAAAAATATTTAAAGTATCTTACTCTGAATATCATCGAGACTAGTATTTTTAAAATGTGAGTAATACATAAAAAGTTTTAAGGAAAAGAAAAGCCTTTTGGGGAGCCTGGGTGGCTCAGCCGGTTAAGTGTCCGACTTCGGCTCAGGTCATTATCTCACGGTCCGTGAGTTCGAGCCCTGCATCGGGCTCTGTGCTGACAGCTCAGAGCCTGGAGCCTGCTTCAGATTCTGTGTCTCCCTCTCTCTCTGACCCTCCCCCATTCATGCTCTGTCTCTCTCTGTCTCGAAAATAAATAAACATTAAAAAAAAAAACCCTTTCAAATTCCTAGGACTGACTTAAAGTTAAAAAAAATGTTTATTTAAAACATTTTTAATGTTTATTTTGAGAGAGAGAGAGAGAGAGCACAAGCAGAGGAGGGATAGAGAGAGAGAGGGAGAGAGAAAATCTTAAGCAAGTTCTGGGCTGTGAGGGTGGAGCCTGATGCAGGCGGGGCTCCATCCCATAGACCATGAGATCATAACCTGAGCCAGAATCAAGAGTTTGAAAATTAACTGCCTGAGCCACTCAGGTGCCCCTGACCTAAAACACTTTTTAATCACTTTGTACTAACTGCATATAAATTAAAAATTAGGTAAAATCTCAAAATATTATAGTTCTTGTAAAATTTAAAATTAAATAAAAATGGAACAATGACAACAAAATCCAAATTAACTCTAACTCAAGTGGCAAATGATGCTGCTTACCTGAAACTATATTGCTTCTCTAACATGCATATGGCTCTATATGTCATAATATATACTACATATGTACATGTGTATATAAACAGCAATATTACATCATCTCATCTTTCCAAACATTTTAAACCCTTATTGATATAGAATCATTTAAAATTATTCAGTCTTCATTTGATATGGATGGAACAAATAAGCCCAAGATATTTAAGATATGATGCCAAATTATCACAAATACCAACAGAAATGCAGACACTGGAATTGTTGGCCTTATTTCATTATAATATTTTTAGATTGTTATTGACATAGGAGCTCAAAATAAAAATTACCAGAGTCAATCGTTGAACTTCCAGTTTCTGGGCCAGTTTTTAAATTTTTTTTAGTGTTTTTTTTTTTAGTGTTTTTAGTGTTTAGTTTATTTTTGAGACAATGCGAGAGACAGAGTGCAAAAGGCGGAGGGGCAGAGAGAGGGAGACACAGAATCTGAAGCAGGCTCCAGGCTCTGAGCCTGTCAGCACAGAGCCCGACTCAGGGCTGGAACTCACGAACCGTGAGATCATGACCTGAGCTGAAGTCGGATGCTTAACAGACTGAGCCACCCAGGGGCCTCTCCGGGCCAGTTTTTAAAACCCTGATCTAAAACATTATTTGTGAAGGAAAATGAATTCCAAATCTAAAAATAGATCATTTGATGCACACTTAGTGTCTCAGGAATGGACGTGGGCATAATCACAATACTGGACTTGTCCCTTAGTAAGTTGCTATATCTGCAGGACCCAAGAGCCCTTTCTAATCAACCTTTCCTATTTGATGTCATTACAAGTTAGAGACAGGTCCTAGACACATGCTACTTCACTGCCTGATTTCCTATGAAGTTGGCCCATAAATTACATGCTATTAGGTTATATACTCCCTACTCTAAAATCAATAAATCATGAAGAGTTAAAGAGAGGATAGATCTTTTTTACTTAATTAATTAATTTATTTTTAGAGAGAGAGAGCATAAGTGGGGGTGAGGTGCAAAAGGAGAGAGAGAGAGAGAGAGAGAGAGAGAGAGAGAGAACCAAGCAGGTTCCACACGCAACACAAAGCCGTCTGACAATGGCCTCAGTCTCACGACCCTGGCATCATGACTTCAGCCAAAATCAAAACTCGGATGCTGAACCAACTAAGCCAAAGAGGCACCCCAAATTGAGGACAGATCTTAAAATATAATCTCTGTCCTCTGGTTTTAGGTCAGTAAAAATCCAAACCATTCAGTATAAGTAGCTGTCTAATCTTGTCAAACAAACTCAAAAGGTCATTTAGGAAAAACATATAAGATAAAGCAAAGGAAATATTTTTTAAAAGTTTTAAGGGAGGAGAAGGACACAAAATAAAGTGAACAGGTAGCTGAGGCTCTCACTCAGTTGTTGGGATGTCTAGGCTTGTCAAGTGATTACTTTTGTGAAAACCAGCATGGAGAATATTACTTGGGGCTGATACTGCATCATCAAATAAGACCAAGTTAGCAATATCTAATCTTTGCACTAGATGAAAAAGTCAGAATAAAATGTGAGAATCTTTTTCAAAAGTATGAAAAGGAATTGAGTTTGCTTCTTCTAGTGCTACCTCTACACTAACACAGAAAGGTCTCTCCCCCCCCCCAACTCTCTCTCTCTCTCTTTCTCTCTCTCTCTCTATATATATATTTATTTATTTATTTACATATACACTTATATATATTCTAATTATATATTTCCATTTATATATATTCTAATTATATATATTCAAATTATATCTATATTCCAATTATATATATGTGTGTATGTGTCACATCAGAAGTGACACATGTTGAAGAACCATCAGGAAGTCTGACTGATGTTTTTTGAGGTAGAAAACCGTCCAATATAAAGAAATTCATTATTGGTTTAAAATATCCAGACTTATTTGACGAATAGGATACTTTAGCTTAGTTTGTCTAATAATTCACAAAGATATCCAGAACAGACCAGCACATTTCTAAAACTCTCCTCAAACAAAGTTTTCGTTTTTTCTGTTAGCTGTATATATACCAAAAGGATCACACACACACACACACACACACACACACAACACACACACATGCCATGTGCACACACACATACACACATATGTACACATATGTGTACATAAGAATCTAAATATAACCACTGTGACAAGTTGGGATTTCATAGATGACGTCTCATTCAAATGGCCATGTCACTAAACGCAAATATCTCACATTCTATCCAATTTCAAATTAACTGAATAAAAACATTTATTCGAAACAGGCTTTTGGGGTTAAGCTTTTAGCTTGATCTGTTTGATTTTTCTATTTCCTTTCCTTATGACACAAGTCAGATTCCCTCCCTTCTGAGATTTCCTGATCAAGCTATGGCATTTACCTGGTTCAAACAAATCCTTGATATGCTGTCTCTACCCTCCATTGCTTCTGGCATTCCCTTCCTCAAAGGTTGTGGGGAGTGAGGGAGCCAGGTCTTAGGCACAGACTCCCCCTCTAGAAGGATGCCCAGAGCTACAAAGGGCTCCCACAGGTGGTAAAAACAGAGCACTGAATCACTTTAATACTATGAAAATATTTCTGCGGTCTCTGAGATTGGCTAAAACTCACTGAAGTCAAGTCTTTGGCTCCTGGGCTAGAATATCATATTTAACGTTGTTTTAGGGTGGTAAATTCTCCTGCTTAAAAGTCAATGATCAATCTGACACATTCTTAATTGCAGAAGATTAATTATACCAGGAAGAAGAAAATGAGAATGAAACCAATTAAAGTCCACATATGATAGATGATGTATTCTTCACATTAAAAGTGCTTCACAGGATATATTATCTTTGTCCACCTGTCAGACCATATACGAAAGCCTCCTGCATCTAAGGGCAATGAGCAAAACGGCAGGCAACATCACATAAAAAATACCAGCAGGAAGTACATTTGTTGTGGCAGCAAGTGTTACATCCTTATTATCAGGAGATATTACCTGAATGTCATCACTATAAAGCCCTTTCCATTTGCCATAATTTGTTAGAGAATAAAGGGGTTTGTGATAACAACAACCAGGTGAGGCACAGCGTGGAAGATGTGCAACCCTGTCATTTCAAAATGAAAATAATTTATTGCCTTAGTGTAGTCTATTCAAATAATGGTTGAAGCCCACTGTCCAACTGCATTATTATCAGGCCACAGCCTTCAGCACAGAAACGTGTTAGCCAAATTGTCCTCCATCACTACCATGTGTGTGTTCATGATTTATGAGAGCCGAATGAATTACTCAAAAAGAATCACCTTCTCAAAAATATTGATGCTAAGCTGAAGCTGAAATTATTTCATTCTAATCTATGGAGGGTGGTGGTGCAGATACTATTTCTTTGAAATCTAAAGAGACACACTAATAAAACGCTTTCATCTAGCTTTAATTGAGACTGCTTGCACGCCGACGAAACCTGCTAGTTAAATCACAGATTTAATGAAGATTTAGTTCCCAAAGTCTGTCTCTCCCCAAAACATAACAATTTCTAAGACATCAAAAGTGCCCTGTCATGTGGCATATGCTGTGGTAAATATCTTTTATTACATTCAACAGAAAAGTAAATAGACTATTTAAATAAACTCCAGGCAATCGGAATCATACACCTGCCTCTTTGCCTACTTTTCTGTTGAAGAAATTGCCAAGTTTATAAATGAGAGCTGAGCATGCAGCACTCTCTATAAACACTCTGGGCCTCTGGGATTCAGGTGAGAGCTAGCGTTTGAAACATTTCCAATTACAACACTCCTTTACTGCTATAAATTGGACTTGTCTCTGTACTTCTGAAAAATACAGGCAAATAATCTACTTTGTAGACCTAGGCTTCATTAAGTTTATTTTTTCCCCCTCATTTGTTTTCAAGTTCTTTTGTTTTTGTTTTTGGAAAATTAAAAGTAAAACAGAAGAGCTCCTTCTTGATAATAAAAATAGAGAATAATATCAAAATATGACACTGCACCTCAGACATGGATTTCATTTCCAAGAACACTTCAGCTTTGCCCTGATACGCTGTGGGTATCTGGCCACCCCCTGAGTTTCCATTGACAACTCCCTGCATTTTAAGTGAAATCCCTACCCCCTGCCTGTGCAGCATTGTACTGACTGTGCAGTCAAATGTCTTACTGGGCTGAGAAGTACAAAGTACATCCTGGGATGTCTCCGTGATAATACTTGAGCAGATGAACACGCTCCCTAGAATTACATGGGGCAATTTGTGTGACATATAGTTTGCTGTCTCCAAGTGCCAGAATATTTTTTTGTGACTTACATCGGTGATTGACTGATTTAGTTCAACTCCAATTGATTTGGAAAACTATATGCATTAATAAACTGATGCTTGTCAAGAAAAAGTAACCACAATGCGGCATGTACTGTCCACAAGTCAAAGTAATAGAATTAATGGTGGACACAGGATATAATTATTCAACCAAAATAATGAAAGTATTCCTTTGAAAAGGGTCATTAGCTCTTCCATCATAACCTGACTTCTAAAACTGTGTGACTTGTTTTTTGTAGATGAAAATTAGCAATCTTGTTATCCTTCCAGTTACACAATGCATGTTCCTCAAAAGTTGCATGTGTGAACTAATATTTTTAAATAAATCCTTACCTTTATTTTAAGAGAGAGAGTGAATGCAAGCAGGGGGAGGGAGAGGGAAAGACAGAATCTTAAGCAGGCTCCATGCCCAGCGCAGAAGGGTTCGATCTCACAACTGACAATCCTGAGATCATGACCTGAGCCAAAATCAACAGTCAGACACTTACCTGACTGAGCCACCCAGGTGCCTCATAAATAAATCCTTACCTTTAAAATAACAGTTATAATAGACACCACATTATCATCCTCTTCTTCAATATAAATCTTTATAGTTTCAAAGCAATTTAATACATAGATTATTTCATTTTCTCATGGCAAACCTGGGAAGTTCAGAAATGACCATTTCCATTTAATTACGGGGAAACTTTACTAAATAACTTCCTAAAATCAAAATCATGTTGCAAATGAAAGATTACTGACTTTGGAACACCTGGGTAGCTCAGTCAGTGAAGCATCTGACTTCAGCTCAGGTCATGATCTCATGGTTCTTGAGTTCCAGCCCCACATTGGGCTCTGTGCTGACAGCTCAGACGGAGCCTGGATCCTGCTTCGGATACTGTGTCTCCCCCTTTCTCTGTCCCTCCCCTGCTAGTGCTGGCTCTCTCTCCCTCACTCTCTCTTAAAGATAAAAATAAAACATTTTTAAAAAAGTTTTAAATATTATTAACTTTATGTATTCTACATACATTTTAAAAACAAATTTAAACTATTATAATAGTTCTAGTTTTAAATATAACGCAATTTATTTTAATTATTACATTAAAATTTTACATTTTTAAATAATCCCTTTCTCAGTAATCCCTTTATTTTTTTTTTAATTTTTTTAATGTTTATTCTTGAGAGAGATACAGAGACAAGTGTGAGTGGGGGAGAGGCAGAGAGAGAGAAAGAGGGAGACACAGAATCTGAAGCAGGCTGAGGCCCCGAGCTGTCAGCACAGAGCCCGACGCGGGGCTGAAACCCACAAACTGTGAGATCATGATCTGAGCTGAAGTCGGACGCCTAACCGACTGAGCCACCAAGGTGCCCCCTTCAGTAATCCCTTTATAAATAATCTTTTCAAATTATCAGAACTTGAGTGTTCCATCTGTTACCTGCCAGGAACCTTCTAAGTCCAAAAACTTATTTTTCCTTAAGTCACACAGAGATGGAGAAGAAGCGAATGGAATTGCATAGGCATGCTGTTGGCAGCCTTCTTCGGCTTCAGATACTCACTCTAGATTGTGCCTTGAGAATGTGCTATGATGGTCAGGAAAAGAGTGAGCAAAGTGACTAATGTAACTGACCTCTGAATACATTTTCTAGGCTATATGTATCCATCCAGTATATAGATATTCACTGAGCTCTTACTATATGACTTGCTCACAGTATAAATGCACTAAGGAATTTCTTTCTTTTTCTTACTTTCTCTCTTTCTTTCTTCTTTCATGCAGCAGAAAATGCATCACAGATTTTTCCAACACACTGATACAAGCCAAAACAAAATATTAGAGAATGAACTCAATCCCCCAGTGATGGGCAGGAATAGAGAAGACTAACCATTTGAAAGAAGAGATTATTGTATTGAAATTGTATTACATTAAAAGACAGATGTATTTTTTTTTCCTTATAAGAGTAAGATGAGAAAAGAAAAATCAAGTTTTATAATATGTAGCAAAATCAGATGGTGTAACCTAGTTAACCAACTATATAATAATGTCCGTTGAAGGATAATTTTAGGTGATAATATTGGAAAACATGACAATTTATCATGGATAATTTCAGGTATTTAGGGTATCCATTTACACTGTTTTTATTATTTGTTTTTGTTTTTAATATGTATCTAGTGATGACAATGTGATCAGCACTTCTTTATACATATTTCAATCATACTTATAGGTATAGAGAATTGCAAACCTAATAATAATCAGATCAGATCAAGCCATGTGATTTAAACACCTCAAAAGAGGGGCGCCTGGGTGGCTCAGTCGTTTGAGCAGCTGACTTCGGCTCAGGTCATGATCTCGCGGTCCGTGAGTTCGAGCCCCGTGTCGGGCTCTGTGCTGACAGCTTAGAGCTCAGAGCCTGGAGCCTGTTTCAGATTCTGTGTCTCCCTCTCTCTGACCTTCCCCCGTTCATGCTTTGTCTCTGTCTCAAAAATAAAAAAAAATAAACGTTAAAAAAAAAATAAACACCTCAAAAGATTTGCCATTATTGTAAATAAGAGGAAGTAAATCAGGATGAGAAATTAATGAGCTCATTTTTTAATGTCAAAAATCAGTATTTATTAAGTTTATAAGGCAAAGGAAAAAATGGAACTGGTCCCCACTTTTACTGATATATATGTTTATTCTAAACTTAATACAAGTGTAAGACATTGATTAATCATAATGATTTGAAAGACTTCATTTTTTTCTCTAGATTTGAAAACTAAAAACTGGTGATTAGCAAGAAGACAAATGTGTATGGAACTGAGAGAATTTCATAGAGAGAAAGTGATATTAAATGAAATACATAAATGTGTGTGTGTGTGTGTGTGTGTGTGTGTGTGTGTGAGTGGTATACCTAAAATATCAGATGTCTACAGTGGATTATTTTTTATATTCTTTCTCTATAAACAAAATTATTTTTAACAATAATCTTGAAATAAAACAAATAATAGTGGCCAAAAGACATAGTAAAAATGTTCTGTTACTGAATTTTTGATAAAATCAAATGATCATAACAATTAAAAAATAAATATTACAGTGCAGAAAAGCAATTTTTAATGTGTATTAATTAGATTTACACCTTTTTGAAATCTTACATATTGTTTTATGTAAGCTAGTTCTAGCTTTCAATTGTCGTCATAGTTGAAACATTTTAAACAAACAAACAAAAAATTCCAGAGGTCATAGAGAAGAGTAGAATTGACAAAAGTCAAATTCTTTCACTTCACATTGACAATTCTGTGCTACTATTGTTTATTTCAAATCTATTGTTTAAATGCAAGTATGTGTAACTACATGTAGCACATTCAAACTGCCCCTCCCCTGCGGGGTGTTAGATTGACTTTGAGCTGACAAGAACTCATTTTCAAAATGAATATATAGGTGTAGCTTTCTCTCACTACATAACTGGGAGTTTTCCATATTAACTTCCATATAGATTACAATATATATTAAATTGGCATAAAATATGAAGCTTAAGTTTATATATTAAAACTGCTGTATCTGTGGCAATTGTCTATTAGATCAAAAAAGATTTTCAGGGAAGAATGTTCTATCCCTGCCATTGTTCAGAATTGCTAGTACAAATTGATAATAAAAAAAGGCTAACTTTTAGCCAACTTTATTCTATTTTTAATTCTCTATAGACTATCCCTTCCCTTATTGCCTGCACAAGGAGGTGATTGCTTCTACCCCCCATCCTCGGTACACCAATGTTGTTTATTAGTCTTCAATATTGACAGTGTAAACTAGCAGTAAGAGATGGAAAAAAAATCCTAATTATAGTAATGTGCAAATTATTTTTTGCTACTTTAATGACACATTTCAAAGTAAAATCAAAGAATCTTACAGACACTCTTTAATTAATCCTAAAGCATCTCTTTCTGTGAGGTTGGGAACTGGGTGATACTGAATCTATATTATAGATTAGAGGAGAAACAATTACAGGAAGGTAAAGTAACTTCTCTCTACCATAAAACAAGCCATTGTTAAGTTCATATTGGATTCTGGGCTTCCAGCTCATAGATCCATATCTAACTCTAGACTCGTGTCTTCCTTATGAAATTCTACTATTTTAAAACACATAATTTTGTCACTCAACTAGTACTCCATGAACAAAATATTCACAAAAGCAAATTATTAGAGCCTTTGTTAGCATAAGCAAAATTAGGTAAGTACCGGAAAGAAAAGGCAATTAATATCTTATTTTCTGGAAGACTGTGAGTAAAGATGGAATTTTTAATTAAAAAAATACCAGAAATAACAAATCTACTTCATTCCAGTCAGTCAAGAAATTAAATTTATTGAGTATTTCTTATGTTCTAGACTGTGTACTACGCATTGATGAAACAGGACTAAACTAGAAATAGAGTTCTCGCCATCAAAGAGTTTATCGATTTTTAGGTGAAGGGCCGGAAACACACAACAAATATGATAAATAAATAACTTCAATTACAAATGGTCTTATTGATGAAACAAGTAATTTAGTAGATGTAATTGGTGGACCAGCTACTTGTTTGGAGGTGATCAGAAGGCAATATTTGAGCTTTGTTATGAAGATGAAGAGGGGCAGGCACCCATGAAAATATTTGGAGAATGAATATTCCAAGCAGAAACAAGATCAGTGGCAGGAGCCTCAGGAATTAATAAATGACACAGAATAAAGAGGATAATGGAAGGATATGATATTGGAGCCAAAGTACAACCTCATATCTTTCTCTAAGTGAGAGTGGAGAGATCTTATGCAGAAAGATCTTATTCAGAAAGATCTTACACAGATGAAATTATTTAATTCATATTTTAGAAGATTAGTGATAGTATTATCAATGATGGGTTGTAGGGAGTCAAGAAAGAAAGCAGGGATTGTAGTTAAGAAGTTGTATATGTAATCCAGACAACACCATCGTGGCTTGGTCTATAATTGCAGCAGTGGAAAAGTTGATAAATGGTAAAATCAGGGATGCATTTTAAAGATACAGCCAATGGCACTTACTAATAGCAAGGTTATAGAGCAAGAAGGAAGGAAAGAATCAATGATGTACCTTCAGCCTTATCTTGAATTAGAGGGTAATTGCCCCAACTCCTAAAATGAGAAGAGCTTGTGGAGGAGATGATATTTAGGGCTTGGGTATCTATATTCTTTCTTCATGTTAGTTTTGGAAGTTTATTCTTCATACAAGTGGAGACCTCAGTGAGGCAGTGGATACTGAATCTGACTGTAAGGTATAAGGTCCAGCTTTGGTATATAAATTTTAGAATCATCAATGTCTTACATAGAGAACTGTGGTCTAATGCTATCACTTATGGAAAGAATGAAACAAGGGAAAGATAACTGGGAAGGGGATTGGGGGAAAGCCTGGGTTACTTGAACATATAGAAATCTTGTAGGTCAAAGCAATTTCTAAAAAATTAGAAAAACTAAAAAGAGAACGACCAAAGAGGTAAACACAAAACCAAGTTAGTGTCATGTCATGGGGATTATAAAACAAAAAGTTTCAAGAAAGAGGGAAATATCACCTGATTTAATTGCTGTTAAGATGTCCACTAAGATAAGGGTAGAGACCTGACCACTGACTTGAAAAACTCTGAGTCATTTTCATTAAGAGTTTTCAGTTAAGACTCTTCAGTTTCATTAAGACTTTTCAGTTAAGTTCTGAAAGCTAGAGCCCTATCAGAGTGAATTAAGGAGATAAATAGAAGTGAGTGAGGGAAGAAAATATACAGAGTATAGACTTTTTTTTTAGTACAACTAAGTAGGAGAGCAAAGAAATGAGAGTTATGACATGAAGGAACAGTTGTTTTTCTTTAAGATGGTCTACAGTAGGCCTGTGTGCTGAAACAAAAAATCCCACAGAGATACTTAGAAAAACTAAGAGGATAATGGCTAGAATGAAACCCTTGAGAGTAGAGACAAAATATGAGAGAAAGAAAATAAGATCCAGAATATTAGAGTTACCCACAAGGGCGTATTCTTTATTTTTTTTTTTTAATTTTTTTTTTATTTTTATTTTTTTAAATTTTTTTTTCAACGTTTTTTATTTATTTTTGGGACAGAGAGAGACAGAGCATGAACGGGCGAGGGGCAGAGAGAGAGGGAGACACAGAATCGGAAACAGGCTCCAGGCTCCGAGCCATCAGCCCAGAGCCCGACGCGGGGCTCGAACTCACGGACCGCGAGATCGTGACCTGGCTGAAGTCGGACGCTTAACCGACTGCGCCACCCAGGCGCCCCAAGGGCGTATTCTTTAATGGTAATGATTGGACAGGCTCAGTAGGTAAGTGTAGATGATGTAGGAAAGTAGGGAAAACCTGGCAGAGTTAACTTAAAAAGTGTAAAGATACGGGCATTTGGGTGGCTCAGTAGATTAAGTATCTGACTTCAGCTCAGGTCATGATCTCATGGTTTGTGAGTTCGAGCCCCGCACTGGGCTCTGCGCTGACAGCTCGGAGCCTGGAGCCTCCTTTGGATTCTGTGACTCCCTCTCTCTCTCTGCCCCTCCCCTGCTCACACTATGTCCCTCTCTCAAAATAAGTGAATAAACAAACAAACAAACAAACAGACATTATTTTTTTTTAAGTGCAAAGATAAATTTATTTAGAGAAGATGGTTGAGTACTGAGCAATATTGAGGGTCCATTCAGTATCTGTGGCCATAAATATGAAATGAGTCCAGGCAGCAAGGTTTCATACATTTTTTTTCCCAAATAACATCAGCTGCTTGGTGCAGGCAAAATTTAAGACAATTTTCAGGTAGAAGTTATAACAGATGGGGAGATTGGAAAGAGAGTTAAAGGTATTTGAAAGTGAATATAGATAGTGATTAACAACAACAAAAATCTAGAGATGGATAAGAAGGAAAGTGGGATATAGGGGGAAAGAAGATCAACAAGAGAGTAAATGTTAAATTCAAGGTAATCTCCATCATATAACCATTTGCAAGGTAGAAAAAAAGATCTATTTGGGTGTGATGTGTGCATATGTGTGTCTGTGTTTATATATCACTAAGAGAACCAGACAAGGAAGAAGGGAAAGAAAGTGAGAGATGGAAGCAGGGATGGAAGTTAAAAGAGGAATGGATTTATTTGAAGAAGACACGTATCCAACTGATAAAAGAAAAAAAAAAAAAACAGTAATTAAACATTCCAAACTTCCAACTAAACCACTACTGAATGCAAATTTTCAGGTAAAAGATGAATAGTACATAATTACATCTCTGTATTGAAAAATCTATGCATTCAATAAAATTGAGTTGTAAATATCCACCAGATAATCAGAGTTCTGTTTAGAAAATAAAGCTATATGCAGTTTTCTTACCTTATATCATAAAATGTTTTCCAAAGTTCTTTTTCTAAAAATAATTAAATACAAAAATGCTAATGATATGAATTTTCCAATTATGTAAATATTGAAAAGTATGGTGATATTATTATTTATGAATAAACTTTTTTTGCCTATTGATTATATTGAATGCATATGATTGTTTTGAATATGAATTATATTGAATATAACAATTTCTTTTTTTTTTAATTTTTTTTTTCAACGTTTATTTATTTTTGGGACAGAGAGAGACAGAGCATGAACGGGGGAGGAGCAGAGAGAGAGGGAGACACAGAATCGGAAACAGGCTCCAGGCTCTGAGCCATCAGCCCAGAGCCCGACGCGGGGCTCGAACTCACGGACCGCGAGATCGTGACCTGGCTGAAGTCGGACGCTTAACCGACTGCGCCACCCAGGCGCCCCATGAATATAACAATTTCAAGAAAGCATAGAGTGGCTTTCAGTTTTGAAGGGTAGGAGATTGCAGCCCTTCAAAAATCCCTTCTATTTTCTACCAAATCACTTATGAATGTGGGAAGCTGCAATGATGGTACTTGAGTATCAGTGCACAAATATGCAAATTAGGCACCGGGCTGGCTCTGGATCAGACAAACCTGACTTTCAATTTCTACTCTCTCTCGTATCCTAGTAGTGCTATTAGCTCAAAGGCTCAGTTTCCTCACTTGTTATGCCAGTAGTGTACTATTCCTGTGTTCATAGGATTGTGGAAGAGCTAAAGGAGATGCCACTTATATAAGGCTCTTAACCACCAGAGCATCCTAAAGCATCAATTAGTAGTGTCAGCTACTCCCACTGCAGAGTCATGGCTTTGAAGTTAATCATAGCCTTTATTCTTTTACCTGGTTACAAAAGAAAACCATCAAAAACAATTAAATAAGAACAGGATATTTAGTTCTAGAAATTTTTGAGAAAAAAATTAAAGTGTAAATAAAACCATAATCATTTAAAATTTATCAATTGAATTATAACCAAATGACATTATGCTGTAAAGATCTTCCAATCAAGAGAGATTTTATTTTTTTTCCTTTGAGGATTCTTCTGTTTTCTAAATTATTAAATAATGAGCAAGTAAATAATCGTTCAATAAACACTAGTGGGTCAGTTAGTTACTTACTATAGAAAAAAAAAAAACAAAGTTAAATTAACGGTACATAAAAATCCATTTTAAAATGATAGAGTTTCCAGGGGTGCCTGGGTGGTCAGTTGGTTGAGTGTCGGACTTCAGCTCAGGTCATAGTCTTGAAGTTCATTAGTTCAAGCCCTACGTCAAGCTCTGTGCTAACAAACAGCTCAGAGCCTGGAGCCTGCTTCAGATTCTGTATCTCTCTCTCCCCCTCTCCTGCTATGCTCTGCCTCTCACTGTCTCTCAACAATAAATAAGTATTATAATTTCTTTTTAAATGCTAGAGTTTCCAGGGTTCAGTTGCTTAAATGTCGACTCCTGATTTAGGACTCAGGTCATGACCTCACATTTTGTGAGTTAGAGCCTTGCATCAGGCTCTGCACTGACATCGTGGGAACCCCTTGGGAGTCTCTCTCTCTGCCCCTTCCCTGCTCGGTCTCTCTCTCAAAATAAATAAATTAATTACATTAAAATGGCAATGATAAACTTTCTAAAACAGACATATGTTCTTATAAACATTTAAAGAAATCGCATCTTATACTGTATGATTACATTTATTTCATGTATCAAACCAGGCAAAACTCATCTGGGCTGTTACATCAAGATAACAATTGCCTTTTGTTGAGTCTTAGAATTTGGTGATATTACATGGACATGTTCAGTTTGTGACAATGTACATTTAGGTTTATATTCTAAAATAAAAGTTTATAAAAATAGTCCTTAAAAAAATGGACTCTCAGAGAGTCTTTGATAACTTCAGAGATCTAAGTTTAAGAAGGTTTAGTGTTAATATTCCAAAGAAGCAATAATCTGCAATGATAAAAACCATGGACTCTGGAGTCAAATTGCCTGAGTTTAAATCATGTACACTATCATAACTGCTATTGTAGAATCAAAAGTATTATTAGTTTCAAGATAGCAATATAGGTAGATTCTGAACTCACCTGCACAGACACATCAAATATAATCCTATAAATAGAGTAATTCCTCTTGAAGAAGAACTGAGGGCTGATTGAATAGCTTTTGCACATCAAATGTAGAGAGACCACACAGAGAAGGGTAGGAAAGACAATAATGCAGTAACAAAGAGAACCCCATCCCCAATGCAGTGACCTGCCTTAGTGAGGGATATCACTGATGGGCCAACATGTAGGCCTGCCCACAGTGGGGCAAAGCAAAGAAACAGTGGCTTAAAGGGCAACTAGACTATAAGGGGAGACAATCTATTCATTAACCCTAGAGCATCAACCAAATGGAGAGGGAATTACTGGAATTCTTACTGGGGTTAGAGGCACCAGCAACATTGTTTTTTATATTCTACCTCCAATTTGATAGCACAGAGGGTAGCAGAGTACAGGGACTCTAGCTGACCAGTTAGGGCTGCCTCAGTGTGCCCCTGGCCCCTGGACCACACCAACTCCAGCTGTCCTTGCTGAGAGGCCCAGCAGACCACGCTCCCGACCTTCCTGCCATGCTTGCAACACCTCTAGTCATCCTGAGAAGACTGCTCCAGCATAATGTGTTCTAAGAGCCCCCTGGCCTGTGTCCAACTCAGTCATCCCAACACAGGTGCAGTGTGCTCCAGAATCCCCTAATCCATACCTGTTACAGCTCCGGCTATCCCACCAAGGTAGTCCTGGCACAGTGTGCCCTGAGAACCCTTTAGCCTATGCTGATTCAAGCGGATGTGCCAAAGCTGCCAGGCGTATGCAATCTACACAGAGGATGCTCCTATACAAGGTTACTTCTTCAAGACCAGGAGTGGCAGCTGTTCCACCTAATTCATAGAAATAAATACAGGAAGTCAAAAAAAAAAAAATGAGAAGACTCAGGAATATGTTCTAAATGAAAGAACAAGAGAAAACACCAGGAAAAAAAAAAAAAAAAAACCTAATCAACTGGAAATAAGTAATCTAATTAATAAAGAGTTCAAAGTAATGAGCATAAAGATGTTCTGCAAATTTGGAAGAAAAATACAAAAACACAGTGAGAACTTCAATGAAGACTTAGAAAACATGAGGAATAACCAATCAGAGTTGAAGAATACAACACCTTAAATGAAAAATACACTAGAGGGAATCAGTGGCAAATTAGATGATACAGAAAAATGGATCAGTCATCTGGAAGACAGAATAGTGTATATTACCCAATCACATAATCAGAACAGCAAAAGGAAAAAAAAAGAATTTTTTCAAATGAATATAGCTTAAGGGACCTCTGGGATGTTAAGCATGCTAACATTCACATTACAGAGGCCCCAGAAGAAGAAGAGAGATAAGGGGGCAAAAAACTTATTTTTAAAATTATTTTATTTATTATTATTTATTATTATTATTATTTACTTATTATTTTATCATTCAATTATTATTTTTCAGAAATAATAACTGAAAACATCCCTAACATGAGGAAGAGAGCATACAGTCAGGTTCAGAAAACACAGTCTTAAACGAGATGAATCCAAAGAGTTCTACACCAAAACAAACAAATAAAAGCAAACACAGGGGCACATAGGTGGTTGTCAGTTAAGCGTCCAACTCTTGATTTCCACTCAGATCATTATCTCACTGTTAGTGGGATCGAACCCTGCATTGGGCTCTGTGCTGAGAACATAGAGCCTGCTTGGGATTCTTTCTCTCCCTCTCTCTCTGCCACTCCCTCCTCATTTGTGGTCCTTCTCTCTCTCTCTGTCTCAAAATAAATAAATAAACTTAAAAAATGTTAATTAAAAAAAACAAATACAGAAACAAAAATATCTACATCAAAACATATTATAGTTAAAATGGCAAAAGTTAATGATAAAGAACCTTAAAAGCAGCAAGAGAAAAAAATACTCATATACAGGGAAACCCCAAGAAATCAACTCATTTTCAGCTGAAACATTGCAGGTCAAAAGGAAGTGGCAGTATGTATTTAAAGAGCTGAAAGGGAAAAATCTTAGACAATCTTGATAACAAGATTATCATTCAGAATTGAAGTGGAGATAGAGATCCCAGACAAACAAAAGTAAAGGAGTTCATCACCACAGAACTAATCTTAGAAATGTTAAAGGGTCTTCTTTAGGTGGAAAAGAAAAGGCCATAGCTAAAAATAAGGAAATATATGAATGAAAAATATCTCACTAGTAAATGGCAAATATACGGTAAAGGCAGTGGGTCAGCCATTTCAAAAGCCAGTGTGAAGGTTAAACGACAAAACAGTAAAATCAACTACCACTATAATAAGTAGTGAAAGAATGTACAAAATAAATAGATGTAAAATTAGACATCAAAAACATAAAACCAAATGGGGAAGAAGTAAAAATATAATGCGTATAGAATGCATTCAGATTTAAGCAACTAACAACTAGCAACACACAGACATGCACACACACATACATACACACCTCATGGTTACTGCAAACTAAAAACCTACAATATATACACAAATAAAGAGGAAAGAACCAAAACATAACTAAAAATACAATCAAACTACAAGGGAAGAGACTAAGAGAAGAAAGAAACAGAGAAGAACCACAAAAACAACCAGAAAACAATTAACAAAATGTCATAAGTGCGTATCTATCAATAATTACTTTATTTATTTTTTTTAATTTTTTTTCAATGTTTATTTATTTTTGGGACAGAGAGAGACAGAGCATGAACAGGGGAGGGGCAGAGAGAGAGGGAGACACAGAATCGGAAACAGGCTCCAGGCTCTGAGCCATCAGCCCAGAGCCTGACGCGGGGCTCGAACTCACGGACCGTGAGATCGTGACCTGGCTGAAGTCGGACGCTTAACTGACTGCGCCACCCAGGCGCCCCTATCAATAATTACTTTAAATGAAATGGTCAAAAGTCACAGGGCAGATGAATAGATAAAACAAAAACAAAAACAAATACCCATTTATATTATTCTGCCTACAAGACTCACTTCAGATCCAAAGACATACAGAGACTAAAAGTGAAGGGAAAAACAAAGATATTCTATTATGTGAAAATAGAAATGAAAAGAAAGCTAGAGAAGCAATACTTGCATTAGACAAAATAGACTTGAAAATAAAGACTGTAACAAAAGACAAAGAAGGACATTGCATAGTGATAAAATACAATACAACAAGAGGATACAATATTTGTAAATATTTATGCACCCAACATAGAGGCATCTAAATATATACAGCAAATATTAATAGACATAAAGGGAGAAATTGACAGCAATACAATAATAGTAGGGGACTTTAATACCCCACTTACACCAATGGATAAATCATTCAGACAGAAAATCAATAAAGAAACTTTTGCCTTAAGTGACACACCAGACCTGATAGACTTGATATATACAAAACAATTCATCCAAAAACTGCAGAATACACATTCTTTTCAAGTACACATGGAACATTCTCCAGAATAGACCGTATGTTAGGCCACAAAAGAAGTCTCAATAAACTTCAAAAGAATGAAATCACATCAAATATCTTTTCTGACCACAATGATATGACACCAGCAATCAATACAAGAAGAAAACTGAAAAAAAAAAAAAAAAAAAAAAACCATGTGGAAGCTAAACAACATGCTACTAAACAACCAATGCTCAATAAAGAAATCAAAGAAAAAAATTAAAATTTAAAACTACATGAAGACAAATGAAAATGGAAACTGGAATTTTCAAAATCTATGGGATACAGCAAAAGTGGCTTTAGGAGGGAAGCTCATAGAGTACAGGCCTACTTTAAGAAACAACAACAGAAAAATCCCAAATAAACCATCTAACCTCACACCTAAATGAACTAGAAAAACAACAAAGCAATCTAAAAGTTAGTAGAAGAAAAGAAATAATAAAGATCGTAATAATAAAGAGCAGAAATGAATGAAAGAGACTGAAAAACAAGGGAAAAGAATAATAAAACTAAAAGCTGGTTCTTAGAAAAAATAAACAAAACTGATAAGCCTCTAGCCAGACTCAGAAAGGGGGAAAAAAGGCAGAAAACCCAAAGAGTAAAATCAGAAATAAGAGAACTAACACATGATACCACAGAAATACAAAGAATAAGAGAATACTAAAATAACTATATGGCAACCAACTGGAAAACCTAGGAGAAATGGATAAGTTGCTAAAAACATACAACCTTCCAAGACTAAATAACAAAGAGACAATCTGAACAAAATGATTACAAGAAATGAAATTGAATAAATAATTAAAAACTCCAAATAAACAAAAGCCTATGTCCAGATGGATTCACAGATAAATTTTATCAAATATTTAATACCTATTCTTCTCAAAAATTATTCCAAAAAATTGAAAAGGAAGGAATGATTCCAAACTAATTTTACAAGACCATGATAACCAAACTAAACAAAGACACTACACACCCACAGAAAAGAAAAGTACAGTTCAGTATCACTGATAAGTATGCATGCAAATATCATCAACAAAACATTAGCAAACCAAATTAAACAATACATAATAAGGATCATACATCATGAGCAAGTGGCATTTATTCCAGGGATACAAGGATGGTTCACCATTTGCAAATCAATCAACAAGACATACTACATAAACAAAATTAAGTATAAATATCATGATCATCTCAAGAGATGAAGAAAAAGCATTTGATAAAATTCAACATCCACTTATGATAAAAACTCTCAACAATGTATATATAGAATGAAAGTATCTCAATATAATAAAGGACATCTATGAAAAAGCTACAGCTAACATCATACTCAATACTGAATTGCTGAAAGCTTTTTCTCTAAAAGCAGGAACAAGACAAAGATGCCCACTCTCACCACTTTTATTCAACATGTTATTGGAAGTCCTAGCCAGAGCAATTAGTCAAGAAAAATAAATAAAATGCATCCAAATTGGAAAGAAGGAGAAAAACTCACTCTTTGTAGATGACTTGATACTGTATACTGAAAACCCTAAAGACTTAACCATACACCTCTTTGAACTAATAAATGAATTCAGTGAAGTTGCAGAATACAAAATTGATATACAAAAGTTGGATGCATTTCTAAACACTAATGAAATTAAGAAATTAAGAAAACAATCTCATTTATAATTGCATAAAAAAGACTAAAATATCTATGAATAAATTTAACTAAGGAGGTAAAATACCTGTATTCTTTCACTTAAGAGATACTGATGAAAGAAACTGAAGATGACAGAAACAAATAAAAAGATACACTGTGCTCCTGGATTGGAAAAATTAATAGTTAAAATGTTCATACTACCCAAAGCAATCTACAGAACCAATGCAAACCCCATCAAAATACCAATGACATATTTTACAGAACTAGAACAAAGAACCCTAAAATTTACATGGAATCACAAAAGACCTCAAACAGCCAAAGCAATCTGGAGAAAGAAGAACAAAGCTGGAGGTATAGTCCCTGATTTCAAACTATACTACAGAGCTATAGTAATCAAAACAGTGCAGAACTGGCACAAAAACAGGCACAAAGATCAATTAAATACAATAGAAAGCCCAGAAGTAAACCAACACATATATGATCAATTTATCTATAGCAAAGGAGGCAAGACTATACAAGGGGGAAAAGACAACCTCTTCAATAAATGGTGTTTGAAAAACTGGGCACCTACGTGAAGAAAGAAAGAAAGAAAGAAAGAAAGAAAGAAAGAAAGAAAGAAAGAAAGAAAGAAAGAAAGAAAGAAAGAAAGAAAGGAGGGAGGGAGGGAGGGAGGGAGGGAGGGAGGGAGGGAGGGAGGGAGGAAGGAAGGAAGGAAGGAAGGAAGGAAGACAGGACCACCATTTTACACCTTATATAAAAATAAATTCAAAATGGATTAAAGACTTGAATGTAGGACCTAAACCTATAAAACTTCTAGAAGAAAACATAGGCAGCAAACTCTTGGATAGGTCTTAGCAATATTTCTTGAACCAGTATCCTCAAGCAAGGGCAATAAAAACATAAAATAAACAAATGAGACCAGATCAAACTAAAAATACTTTTTGTGTAGCAAAGGAAACCATCAACAAAATAAAAAGGCCACCTACTGAATGGGAGTAGATATTTGCAAATCATACATCCAATAAAAGATTAATATCCACAATACATAAAAAAATTTACACAACTTGATATAAAAAAATAAACTTGATTAAAAGATGAGCATAGGACTTGAATATACATTTTTCCAAAAAAGACATATACAGGGCCAACAGGCACATGAAAAGCTGCTTAACATCACTAATCATTGGCAAAAGCAAATCAAAACCACAATGACATATCGCCTCACACCAATCAGATTAACTATTATCAAAAAGACAAAAATAAGTGTTGGCAAGGATATAGAGAAATGGGAACCCTAATATACTGTTGATGGGACTCTAAACTGGTACAGCCACTATGGAAACAGCATGCAGTTCCCTCAAAAAATTAAAAATAGTGCTACTTTACAAAAAAGCAATGCCATTTCTGGGTATTTATCTGAAGATAAACGAAAACACAAATTTGAAGAATATATATATATATACGGTTTTATGTTTATTGCAGTATTATTTACAATAGCCAAGATATGGAAGCAGTCTGTGTCTATCGATAAATGAATGGATGAGGATGTGGTATATATAGGCAATGGGATATTACTCAGCTATAATAAAGAATGAATCTTGCCATTAGTTACAACATGGACAGAATTAGAGGGTATTACGCTAAGTGAAATGAGTAAGACAAAGAAAGACAAATACCCTATTATTTCACTTATATGTGGAATCTAAAAAAGCCAAAATGAACAAACAAAACAAAACAAAACAGAAGTAGACTCATCTACACAAGAAACAGACTATTGGTTACTAAAGTGGAGAGCTTTTGGAGGAGCAGGCAAAATGGATGAAGGGGCTAAGAGATACAAATTTCCAGTTCTAAAATAAGTTATGAGGCTATAATATACAGCAGTAATAACTTTGTATGGTAACAGATGGGAATTAGACTTATCATGGGGATCATTTCATCACACAAAAATATCATCCAGTATGATGTATACCGGGAACCAATAGAGTATTGTATGTCAATCATATTTCATTAAAAAAATGCACCTCATGTTCTTATTTAAAAACAAAACCCAGAAATATATAATGTGGACACTGAGTCACAGAACATCCCTGATGAGAATGCATTTAATTCTTCCTTCTTCATATATCCAACTCATTATATTGGATCATTTATACAAGAAGCAAAATGCTTTTCTCATGTAAATTGTGGTTCAAACTTTGACACACATTTTTTCAAAAAGGTTTTGATTACCTAGTGTGTGATTATAGAAATCTGAATCAGCATGTAGTCAGACAAAAGTTTCTTCTTATCTCAATTTTTATAAATTTTACACTGCAAATTTTAACATCTACCAATAAGAGACTAAATAAAAATCATCTACCTGAGGAGATGGTGGTATAAATTTTATTTTATTCATCTTCTTGTTGATAGCATACTAATTATGATGCTATCATCACAGACATATAGCAATGTATTATGATAAAATTCCTCCTTAAGCTTTGTAAGTAAAGCAGATGATGTAAAAGCTTCATTTTGTATGTTCTGCATGTGTATAAGTGTGTGTGTGTGTGTGTGTGTGTGTGTGTGTGTGTGTGTGTGTGTGTGTTTTAACAGTCTGCCTTTATGGCTCCAAAGTAGATGACAATTCAGAATACTTGTAATCTTGTAAAACTAGATACAGCATTTTAAATGTTTATCGTTAGAACATGCCCAGTAGCAGATGGTGGCATGCCATTTTAGAGCCACCTAGAGGCGCAAAAATTGTCCCATGTTTTTCATTTTGGCAGATGCACATGCCCCTTTGGCAAACTTTAGAAAATAACTAAACGACTTACACCTTCAAAACAGATTGTATTTATAGAGGGATGTGTGCAACTCAACAGGGGTGGTGCAAAAGACGTATTTCAAAATCAGTACAATCAAATGTATGGTACAGTTAACACAAAACTTTGGACATGAAATTAGCTCAACTGCTTTACTGTGTATCTATTCCACTTATAGCATTTTAATAAACCCTGAGTAATTATTTCCAGAGCAATATTCAAATGACTTTTAACAAATGTATGCACGCCAAATAACTTATTTTGAATATAAACTGAAGTTCAAGTTTCTCACAAAACTCAATTCTTAGTGATAGCATTGCTTTTTAAGCACTCATGTTTTAATGTGGCATACTGACACTTAGAGACTCTAATAACCAGTCAATTTTAAATCTGACTGTGAATATAACTTTTAAAAGTCTACTAGAGTCATCAGATTTTCACATACGTTTCTAAATTTATACCTCTCCTTTACACATTTTTAAAAGTAATGCATTCATACTACTCATCTGTATCTTTTTTTTCTGTTTCTCTCATTTTTCATTGGAGTAAGAAAACATAAACATTTACCTCAAAGCAACGCTTTCAATCCTTTGGACTTGGAACAATCTTGATCTTTAATGTCACGTTAGGGGAGGAAAGGGAAACTGTATTTGGTTAAAAAATTATCTAACATGATTTTTAAAAAAGCAGATGCCCTGGATAAGGTGAGTACAAGCATTTTCTAAGGGTTAGATAGTAAATATTTTGGGCTTTGGGGACCATTCAGTTTCTTTGGCAACTACTCAACACTGCCACCAGTGTAGTGCTAAAGCAGCCACAGATAATACATAAATGGGTATCACTGTATCCCAATAAAACCATTTATAAAAACAGGAGGAGGAGGTCCAAATTTGGCCTGCAGACTACAGTTTGCAGACACTTGGCCTAGATTATCTCAGGAGTTTTGGTGGTTTGAGAGATGCATTGGGAATTTAGAAGTGTTTGATGTGTTAGCATGTGAATTGGGAACCAGGGAAGAATTTTTATGGGGGGTCGGGGGCACGGGAAGGTTATCCTATTAAGAAAGAAACAGTTTGAGGGGTGCCTGGGTGGCTCAGTCCGTTAAGCATTCGATTCTTGGTTTCGGCTCAGGTCATGATCTTGCAGTTGCATGGGTTCGAGCCCCCTCATTGGGCTCTGCACTGGCAGTGCAGAGTCTGTTTGAGATTCCCTATCTCCTTTCTCTCTGCCCCTCCTCTACTCACACTGTGTCTCTCTCAAAAGTAAATAAATAAATAAACTTAAAAAAAAAAAGAAAGCAAATAGTTTAAGAAGCAAATTTGCAAAATGATAAAATTCAGGATGATGAGAAGGTAGGGCAAGGAGGCTATTTGAAAAAATGTCCGTTTCAAACTGACCTGTGTGTTTATTGAGTACTTACCATTGGCAATCAGAAGCCTCTGAAAATAAATGATAGTCCCAAAGAACTGGAGGGGAGGTTTAAGATAGCCAAGTTTATATGTTACGACAGATCTAATTTCACAAAGTACATTTGGTTGGTTTGTCTCAGTGCTTCTCTTTCCTGCTTTGTGCTACCATGCTATTTAGCATACATGTGCATATTCTCTTATACAACCAAACCTGTGAGTTGTTCCTTTCCCTGTCCCTTCTAAACAAACCTTGAGCTTTTAGGACAGGAGGAACTCTCTTCTCTTTATCTTGCTATTCTTAGGGCTTATGACAGTGTTTTGCCCAGAGTCAGTGATCAATAAACAATTGAATCATATAATGGACTTATATTGAATTATATACTGTCATGAGTTCAAATAATGGCCCCAGTGGGAGAAAATACATGTTGAATTACTCATTAGTTTCACTCACATCCTATTTCCACATCAGCCCTTGGAAAGCCAGTGATTTTCTTTCTCTGCTGGCCTCTTGGATCCATAAATAGTTTGCCTTCACTGAACCTCTACCAAGCTTGGCTTGCCCAGGTAAGCTCTAGCTTTTCCTGATCCCTAATTAAAACTCACTACTTTGACTTCTTCCTTTGAGGCTTGTTAAATGCTTAATTGACAAAAATGATGAATTTAGATGAGGAAGGAATGAGGAAAAGCACAAAAATTGTAACTTGAATTTTAATCTCTTTCTTTTATAAAAGTAATAAAATATACTGCAGCAAATAGACAGGGGAACATCAAAATCTTCAGGAATAAGCATTGCTAATATTTACAAAATATTTGCAAAATAAAATTTCAAATTTGATACCACAGCACATGCTATTTATACCTTCTTTATCTGCGATTGCAGTGCCCTCTTATGTGATTAAATGCCATTTGCAACCTCATTAAATGTTTACATATTTGTGCCTTTATTAAATAAATAGTGAAGTCTATTGACTGTTTTACTAAGGGGCCATCTCTGTTTTACGCATTGAGGATATAGCAAGAGATAGATAAGATCCCTTCTTTTACAGATCTTAAACTGTAACTGAAGAGACAGCAAAGAAAAAAACACATAGATAAACTTGGCTTATAAAAGAGCTGTGCTCCTAGTAAAATTAGCTAATATGATAGTGACTAAAAGATGTGAAGGGGTATGCACTATTTTGCCTTTATTCTCTTGTGATTTAAAAAAAAAGTATTTATATAAAGTGCAATAAACATCTAGTTACATAAATATATGTGTACATTTCTAATTATATCCTTCAAGTAAGATTCCTAATAATGGAATGACTGGGTCAAAGCTATGCATGTTTTTAAAGGCAGCATCTACTCCTAATCAACTACAACACTTTTAACAGTTTAGGCTTCCAACAACAGATTACAAGATTGTCATAATCTACCTGCCAAGAAACAACCAATGTGCTTTCAAAAATGTACTGGGGTAAAGTGAAAGATATTATTAGCTAATGCACTGCCAAATTGACAGCCATTAAGATAATTCACCCTGTTACACAATGTTTATGTCAAATCCATGGGTAAGACTGAGTCTTTTATAACCAAGATGAGAATTACTAAGATATGCAGTTTGTTGCTACTAGTATTCCTGACATCTCAGATACTTTTTTGTAATGTGCTAAAACACATAGTTTTCAGTATTATTAAAATTTGACAAACTTTGGTAAGGTCGGATACTGCTGGCTACTCACTATATTGCATTACAATTGCAAAACAACACTGGAATTGTCTTGCAACATGAATAAGAAGTGATATCATACATACTTTATATGTCCATAAAGTAGAAAATATTATATTTTGAGGCCACTAAGGGAGAAATAAACACTCTGGTTTTTCTGTATAACTTGAATCATAAATACACCTAAGGAAGATAATCTAATAGATCTACATGTTGTTTCTTATATTACTACTTTTTAAAGTTTATTTATTTATTTTGAGAGACAGAGAGTGAGGGAGGGTCAGAGAGATAAAGAGAGAGAGAGAATCCCAATGAGGCTCTGCACTGTCAGCACAGAGCCCTATGTGGGGCTTTATCTCAGGAACCATGAGATCATGACCTGGATTGAAATCAAGGATCAGATGCTGAACTAACTGAACCGCCCCTTTTCACATTATTTTTAAAAGAAAACTAGGAGACTTTAAGGGTCACTTTGTCAGGATCTACCACATAATATATACAAAATATGGAAAAGCACTATTAAATAAACATTATATGTTAAGGAATTTTGTTTCCATATTTTGCCAAACAAGGTGGATTTTAAACTTCAAAAATGTAATAATAAATTTGGTCAAGATACTTGAATATGAGCAATTTGATAAAATTTACCACACACACACACACACACACACACACACACACCTGTATTTGCGTAGAACTAGAAATTGCTGAATTGTTTACTCAAAAGACAATATAAAGTGGATCTTTTTGTGATAAAAATGTTTTAGTGATGAAATCATGTGTATGTTTTACTATTCATGAGGATAGCTTGGCTGGATTATGCTCCCACATGTGTTAAATATTGTCACAAGGGTGACCTGGAATGGATTTTATACTACCTTTAATCCAACCTCCATTTAACCTCTTTTGTAACTCCAAAGCAGGTCATTTCATTTTGGAGAAATTCTAGTTGTAATTGTGGACTGAAACTATATTTCTTAAAACTGAATGAAATTGTATTAGGTAAATACAGTCTTTATCAACGTTATAGATACCAGCTAAACATGGCCTCTGTATACTGGCCCCTCAGTTGTTTATTTCTTCAAGGTAGTCTGAGATTCTTTGGCTTAAAGCCCATGGGTGCCAAATTCCTTTTTTTTTTTTTCTTACAGAACCAATTGTTTTAAAGCCCAAATAAGCAGATTTTTAGAAATTTAGACTCTATCTGCTTTGCATACCCCATGAACTTGCACCCAACATCTGCTGGCCATAGATAAGATAGGCCAGGCACTATAAAGTCTCCAAGCTGTTACTATCCTTTGTTGCTTCTGGTGACCCAGAAACTCCCCACTGTGCCACTGAGTGACATCACCAACACACATAAACACCTTCTCTGATTCTGAACCCCTCTCTTTGGAAATTCCCTTGCTCTCCTCTGAAGTGGATGATAAACCCTATGTCTTAAGTATCTGGACAGTCTCATGCTGTTAAGGACTTGCCACCATGTCAAACTGTCCAAGATTGTATGTGCTACTGCCACCTCGTGGTGTTCTCTTTTTCCTTCATCAGGCGTCAAATCACTCAAAACCCAACAAGCATGCAATGTGTACATAAATTCATTTAACAATTATTGCATTCTAACGGCTGTTACCTTTAACTGATTTACCCTCTGAAATGTCTTTCCTTCCCATGTAATGGGGCTCCATATATCTCAAAATATAGCTATTTATATCCTTTGAGTTTTATTTCCACAATAAACACAATCATTACTTCAGCTCTTACACATTTGTAAAAGTTGTATCGCATTTCATCATTTTGATTGCCATCTCTGTATAAATTTTCCTTTGTCAAAATCCCTCTCAGAGTAATGCCAAAGATTAAATACTCACCTGCAGTGTTTGTTTCCTGGTAGGGTGAAAGCTGGGGTATCATATGTATAATTGCATCAATCATTATGCATTATCTCAACACTAAAGTAGGTATTAAAACTATGAAATTAACCACACCTACCAAATAAGCCATTTTGTACATTTGGTCAGTAGTATCTATTAGTGTTTAGGAAATTTAGAGTTGATTTTATCAGTAAAGATCAACATCATCACAGAAAAAGGGAGACTTCCAGATAAAAAGGCAACTAAAATAGGCTGTGGATTAATCACCTAACAAGCCACAAGCCTGAGGGAGGATGATAGATCTCAGAAACTTCCATAAATACTAGAGGAAACTCACAGAAGGTTACCAGACCCTGGTTGAGTTTTGGGGAGACGGAAAATTACATTTGAACACACAAAAATCCTGTGTATGCAAAAGCATGGAATAGCAAAAATGAATGTAATGTTTTCTTTTCTCAATCTGGAAATCTGTGTGGGGATCCTTGCCGGCCCGCTTAAACTGTGAGGCTGAAAAACAGCCTGGCGAGGTCAGCACTGTCAGCTGGCTAAAATTATGAAGACTCCAGAATACCCTCTGATAGAAAACTGGTAACAATTGGTTCAGAAACTGGCCCCTAGGGTTTCTTCCTACTCTACCCTAGCAGAAGCCAAACTTTGTTGAGGACAACCAAAGAAGACCCGACTTGCAAAGGGAAATGGCAGAGGTTGAGGTAAAGGGAGTTTCCAATAAGAGTAGGGCTTCCCATTGAGAACTGAATGCTAACAGTGAGTGATTGTAAAGCCAAGTATATTGCTTGCACTCAACAACTCTTCCCTCCTAAACTTACCAAAAGGATAATAAGCCTGGCCTTTTGTCCATCACCCCTAGTTCCACATTCAGCTACTAAGAATATGAGATCACAAAGTAATATTTGGTTAGGGAAGTACTTATAAAAGATAAAAGACTAGAACACCTATAACATGCACATCTAAATTAATGATCAAAGATTTAAAAAATGCTAAATAAGCATTATATAGATCTTCAAAAAAACAAAGGAAGGTATTGGCAACTAAAAGTTGTGGCAAGTATTCACAAAAACCAACTAGAAATACTGAGTATGAAAAATACAATAGCTAAAATCAAATGTGTTAAACAGGCTGACTAATACCCTAGACCCAGGCAAAGGATAAACTGCAGAGCTGAAGTGTCAAATAAGACAATAAGAAAAGATAAAGATGTAGAAATTGGTATCTTTATATGAATAAAGTTATGTTTAGATGAAAAAAGTTGGTATGTTCATATTTATTACAAATAACAATTTGTATATTATACTAAAATACAATATAACATACTAAAATATAATATAATATTCATATCTAACTTTATGTTGAAGAGAGATAAAGGAACTAATGAATGGAGTTGAAAGAGGAAAGCTAAAACTCCATAAGAGAAAACCTGAATTAAACAATGATCATAAAATGTCATAAACTAAAGAGCTTGATTAACTCAGTTATTGGCGCTAGACTTCAAAATAGTACTCTGAGAAAGGGAGGATAAATTACAATTTTCTTATATGCTTCTGCTTTGAGATATTACAAGGAGCACGTGCTACTTAAGAAAATTTAATTTTTTAAAAAAAATGACATACATATATGCATAGTTTTATGGTATCTAAAAACTGTTCAAATATATAACAGCTATTGGCGCTACTGAGGAGGATACTATTTTCATCCTGATCTTTCTTGTGTATTCATTCAGTCCTGAGTGATTTTTTTGGTTGTTTTGAAAGGCAGGGGCCATGCAAAGAGAGAAAAGGAAACTAGATAACCTTCAAACATCTGGGAGCTGCTACGAGGGCATACTCTTAAAAAAAAATCATTCTGTGGAATTTAATAACATCCATTTCACAAACCACAGAGTTTTCCTATCTTACAAATCAATTTTATTCTATTATATTGGTGAATTAGTTTCTTTTTGTGAATTGGTTATTTCACTTTAACTGTTGGCCTTCTAATACAAAAGAAAGACATGTATTAGGAGTATAGAAAATAGTCAAGATAATAGCCCAGTAATACTTGTTACTTATCACCTAATCTCTTCTTTTCAAATTTCCCCATGCCTCAGTGAGTGCAAGCAGTCACCATTGAATTAGCTATGACAAACCTATCCACCAACCTTGTTCTTTCAAAAAAGGGTTTGCTGGGGAGCCTGGGTGGCTCGGTCGGTTAAATGTCCGACTTCGGCTCAGGTCATGATCTCGCGGTCCGTGAGTTCTAGCCCCGCGTCGGGCTCTGTGCTGACCGCTCAGAGCCTGGAGCCTGTTTCAGATTCTGTGTCTCCCTCTCTCTCTGCCCCTCCCCTGTTCATGCTCTGTCTCTCTCTGTCTCAAAAATAGATAAATGTTAAAAAATAAAAAAAATTAAAAAAAAAAGGGTTTGCTGGGGGTATAATGAGGAACAGTTATATTGAGGTTGTCACTCTTTTCCCTGTTTTCTCATGCAAAGACTTTGAAATCCAAACCCAGGTATCGCCATTCTTGTTATATTTAAAACATTAGAAGAACTGAATCTGATGACCATTAACAATTATTTAACTTCTTTAGAAATAATGATCATTATGGAACTTTAAAAAGATAATAAATCAAAAAGTTTTTTTTTTAACTTTGTAATTTAACTTTATTTTTTATTTTTTAAAATTTACATCCAAATTAGTTAGTATAGGTAAAGCAATAATTTCAGTAGAGTACTTAATGTCCCTTATTCATTTAGCCCATCCCCCCTCCCATAACCCCTCCAGCAACCCTCAGTTTGTTCTCCATATTTATTAGTCTCTTTTGTTTTGTCCCCCTCCCTGTTTTTTTTTTTTTAATTTTTTTTTTCAACGTTTATTTATTTTTGGGACAGAGAGAGACAGAGCGTGAACGGGGGAGGGGCAGAGAGAGAGGGAGACACAGAATCGGAAACAGGCTCCAGGCTCCGAGCCATCAGCCCAGACCCCGACGCGGGGCTCGAACTCACGGACCGCGAGATCGTGACCTGGCTGAAGTCGGACGCTTAACCGACTGCGCCACCCAGGCGCCCCCCCCTCCCTGTTTTTATATTATTTTTGCTTCCCTTCCCTTATGTTCATCTGGTTTGTCTCTTAAAGTCCTCATATGAGTGATGTCCTATGATTTTTGTCTTTCTCTGACTGACTAATTTCACTTAGCATAATATCCTCCAGTTCCATCCACATAGTTGCAAATGGCAAGATTTCATTATTTTTGATTGCTGAGTAATACTCCATTGTATATATATACCACATCTTCTTTACCCATTCATCCACCGATGGACATTTGGGCTCTTTCCATACTTTGGCTATTGTTGATAGTGCTGCTATAAACATGGGAGTGCATGTGTCCCTTCGAAACAGCATACCTGTATCCCTTGGATAAATGCCTAGTAGTGCAATTGCTGAGTCGTAGGGTAGTTCTATTTTTAGTTTTTTGAGGAACCTCCATACTGTTTTCCATAGTGGCTGCACCAGCTTGCATTCCCACCAACAACGCAAAAGAGATCCTCTGTCTCCGCATCCTCGCCAACATCTGTTGTTGCCTGAGTTGTTAATGTGAGCCATTCTGACAGGTGTGAGGTGGTATCTCATTGTGGTTTTGATTTGTATTTCCCTGATGATGAGTGATGTTGAGCATTTTTTCATGTGTCGGTTAGCCATCTGGATGTCTTCTTTGGAGAAGTGTCTATTCATGTCTTTTGCCCATTTTTTCACTGGATTATTTGTTTCTTGGGTGTTGAGTTTGATAAGTTTTTTGTAGATTTTGGATGCTAACCCTTTATCTGATATGTCATTTGCAAATATCTTCTCCCATTCTATCAGCTGCCTTTTAGTTTTGCTGATTTTTTCCTTCGCTGCACAGAAGCTTTTTATTTTGATGAGGTCCCAGTAGTTCATTTTTGCTTTTGTTTCCCTTGCGTCTGGAGACAGGTTGAGTAAGAAATTGCTGCGGCCAAGATCAAAAAGTTTTTTGCCTGCTTTCTCCTTGAGGATTTTGAATGCTTCCTGTCTTACATTGAGGTCTTTCATCCACTTTGAGTTTATTTTTGTGTATGGTGTAAGAAAGTGGTCCACGTTCATTCTTCTGCATGTCGCTGTCCAGTTTTCCCAGCACCGCTTGCTGAAGAGACTGTCTTTATTTCATTGGATAGTCTTTCCTGCTTTGTCAAAGATTAGTTGCCCATACGTTTGTGGGTCCATTTCTGGGTTCTCTATTCTATTCCATTGATCTGAGTGTCTGTGCTTGTGCCAGTACCATACTGTCTTGATGATTACAGCTTTGTAGCATAGCTTGAAGTCTGGGATTGTGATGCCTCCTCCTTTGGTTTTCTTTTTCAAGATTGCTTTGGCCATTTGGGGTCTTTTCTGGTTCTATACAAATTTTAGGATTATTTGTTCTAGCTCTGTGAAGAATGCTGGTGTTACTTTGATAGGGATCATGTTGAATATGTAGATTGCTTTGGGTAGTATCACATTTTAACAATATTTACTCTTCCTATCTAGGACCATGAAATCAAAAAGTTTAAATAAATGCCCTCTATGAATATCTGTGTGTTTGTGTAAGTAAAAGAGAATGAACTTCTACACTTGTATCTGGAGTATTCATATATATTAGCATTCATGCATGTGGAAGATATGTGTGTGTGTGTGTGTGTGTGTGTGTGTGTGTGTAAACATCAGCATATGTGTACACACACACACACACAGATGTTTTGAAAGCATGAAATTACTTAAAGAATTTTATTTTCTCAAAACTGGAATGCTAAATTTTCACATACATTTTGTGAATTAAAATATATATAATGTTTAGTGCTAAATAGGTTTGGGGTTTTAGTTTTGATAATAATATATTCTATGTATAATGTATTTCCTGTACTTTAATACAACACTTGAAATAGTATTGGACCAATAAGTTACTCTAAACTTGATAAAATTCTTATAAACAGACATAAAGTTAAAGGCAGTTCTACGCTTGTCTACTCCAACTCATTTCATTAAGATCTAATTGATATATAATATTGTGTAAGTTTAAGGTGTACAATGTGATAATTTGATACAGGTATATATTGCTAAATGATTACCATTATAGGTTTAGTTAACACACCCATCACTTCAGATAATTAATTTTTCTTTGTGATGAGATCATTTAAGATTTATTCTTAGAAATTTCAAAATAATGAATATAGTATACAATAACTATAGTCATCATGCTGAATATTAGACCCCAGAACTTATTTCTCTTATAATTCGAAGTTTTCACCCTTTGATCAATATGTTCACATTTCCCCCACCTCAATCTCCTGGCAACCATTATTCTCCTCTGTTTCTATGAGTCTGGGTTTTTTAGATTCCACATAATAGTGAGATCATACAGTATATCTTTTTCTGTCTCATTTATTTCATTTAGCATAATGCTTTCAAGGTCCATTCATGTAGTCACAAATGACAGGATTCTCTTCATTTATGGTTGAATAATATTTCATTGTATATTCCATATTTTCTTCATCCATTTTTCTGTCAGTGGACACTTAAGCTATTTTCACATCTCGGCTGTTGTAAATAATGCTGCAATGAACAAGGGAGCGCAAATATCTCTTCAAGATAGTGATTTCATTTCTTCCATATATATATATACCCAGAGGTGGGATTGATGGATTATATAATAGTTCGATTTTTAATTTTTTGAGGAACCTCCACACTGCTTTCTACAGTGGTTATAAAAACTTACTTTTCCACCAATAATGATCAAAGTTTCCCTCCTCTCCACATCTTCACCAAATACTTGTTGCCTCTTATCTTTCTGTTAACAGACATTCTAATAAGTGTAAGGTGATATCTAATTGTAGTTTTAATTTGGATCTCCCTGATGATTAGTGATATTGAACATATTTTCTTGTACCCGCTGGCTATTTGTATGTCTCTTTGGAAAACAATCTATTCAATTCTTCTGCCCATTTTAAAATCAGATCATTCAGGTTTTTGTTGTTGTTTTGTTTTTTTGCTATTGAATTATGTTTCTTATATAGTTTGCAAATTAACCTACTATCTGATATATGGTTAACAATTATATTCTACCATTCTGTAGACTGCCTCTTTATTCTGTTGACTCTGTGTCTCACTATCCAGAAGTGTTATAGTTTTATATAATCCCATTTTTTTGTTGCTTTTGCTTTTGGTGTCATATGCAAAAAATTATTGTGAACTAATGCCAAGCAATTTTTTTCTTTATGTTTGCTTCAATGAGTTATGGTTCTATGTTTTACATTTAAGTATTTAATCTATTTCAAGTTAATTTTTGTAACTGGTGTAATATACGGGTCCAATTTCCTTTTTGTGCATGTGGTTATCTTGTTTTCCCAGCACCATTTGTTGAAGAGACTATACTTTTCCTAATGAGTGTTCTTGACTACTTTGTCAAATATTACTTGACTATATTTCTGAGCTTTCTATTCTGTTCCATTGGTCTATGTGTCTATTTTTATTCTAGTAACCATACTGTTTTAATACTACAGCTTTGTAGTATTGTTCGAAATCAGTAAGTATGATGTCTTTGATTTTGTTTTTATCTCTCAGAATTGCTTTGGTTATTTGAGGTCCTTTGTGGTTTCACAGAAATTTATATCTGGGAAAAAAGCCATTAGAATTTTTATATGGATTGCATTGAATCTATAAATGGATTTGGGTGTTATGGGCATTTTAGCAAATCAATTCTTCTGATCAATAAACATGAATGTCTTTCCATTTATTTTGCCTTCTTCAGTTTCTTTCATCAGTGTCCTATAGATTTTAGGGCATAGATCTTTCACCTCTTTGGTTAAATTTATTCATAATTACTTCATTATTTTAGATGCTATTGTAAATCAGATTGTTTTCTCTATTTCTCTCCCAGATATTTCATTGTTAGAGTATAGAAATGCAACTGATTTTTATATGTTGATTTGTATCTGGAAAAATTATTGAATTTGTTTATTAGTTCTAACAGTTTTTGGTGGAGTATTTATAATTTACTATCTATAACATCATGCCATCTTCAAACAGAGGCAATTTCACCTTTTCTTTTCTAATCTGGATGCCTTTTAATTTCTTTTTCTTGCTTAATTGCTCTGGCTAGGGCTTCCAGTATTATGCCAAATATGAGTGGGGAGAGTGGGAAACCTTTTCTTCTTCCTGATTTTGGAGGAAAAGCTTTCAGTGTTTCACCATCCAGTATGACGTTATCTGTGGGCTTGCCACAGATAGCTTTAATTATGTTGAGGTATGTTCCTTGTCTACCTGATTTGTTGTAGTCTTTTATCAAGAAAAGATTTTGAATATTGTCAAAAGCTTTTTCTGCATCTACTTAGAGGGTCATATGATTTTATCCTTCTATTCTATTAATTTGGGGTATTACATTGATTGATTTGCTAATATTGAGCCATTCTTTTATTGCAGAGATAAATCCCACTGGATCATGTTTCATAATCCTTTTAATGTGTTGCTGAATTCAATAATTTGAATTTTTTTGAGGATTTTTCATCTGTATTTTTCTTGTAGTGCCTATTTCTGACTTTGGTATCAGGGTAACAAGTAACCTTGTAAAATTATTTTGATAGAGCTCCATTCTCATCAATTTTTTGGAAGAATTTGAGAAGGATTTGTGTTAATTATTCTTTAAATATTTGGTAGAATTCACCAGTGAAACCATCTGGCCCTGACCATTTCTTTGTTGGGAGAATGTTGATTATTGCTTCAATCTTTTTAGTGATTATTGGTCTGTTCACATTTTTTTGTTGCTTCATGACTTACTCTCAGTAGGTTGTATGTTTCTAGGAATTTACTAATTTCTTTTAAGTTACCCAATTTGTTGGTGTATAACTATTCCTAGTAGCCTCTTATGATATTTTGTACCTCTTCAGTGTAAGTTGTAATGCCCCCTCATTCATTTATAATTTTGTTTATTTGAAATCTCTTTGCCTTTTTCTTGGTTAGTGTAGCTAAAGGTTTGTCAATTTTGTTCATCTTTTGAAAAACCAGCTCAGTTTCAATGTTGTTTTTTTCTTCCTATTTTCTTTCTAGTCTCTATTTCACTTATTTTTGTTCTAATCTTCATTTTCTTCCTTCTGCTAAATTCTGGCATTTTCCTTCTCCTTCTAATTCCTTGAAGTGTGAATTTAGGGTGTTTAGATGAGATCTCCATTCTTTACATTTTTTAAATATTTATTTATTTTTGAGACAGAGAAAGACAGAACATGAATGGGGGAGGATCAGAGAGAGGGTCAGAGTCACAGAATCTGAAGCAGGCTCCAGGCTCTGAGCTATCAGCACAGAGCCCAATGCAGGGCTCGAACTCATGGACTATGAGATCATGACCTGAGCTGAAGTCAGACGCTTAACCGACTGAGCCACCCAGGCACCCCTAGATCTTTATTCTTTTTTTAAAAAATTTTTTTTTTCAACGTTTTTATTTATTTTTGGGACAGAGAGAGACAGAGCATGAACGGGCGAGGGGCAGAGAGAGAGGGAGACACAGAATTGGAAACAGGCTCCAGGCTCTGAGCCATCAGCCCAGAGCCTGACGCGGGGCTCGAACTCACGGACCGCGAGATCATGACCTGGCTGAAGTCGGACGCTTAACCGACTGCGCCACCCAGGCGCCCCTAGATCTTTATTCTTAATGTAGGCATTTATTGCTATATACTTCTTTCTAAAATTGCTTTTGCTGAATCCCATAAGTTTTGGTTGTTGTGTTTTTGTTTTTGATTAACTACATTTGAATACCATTTGACAGTTTGTAAAATGCTTTCACTTGTAATATAGCTCATTTTACTGTTAGGATATGAAAGTACCGAGTGACTTACTTATTCTATGTGAATTTTGATTATGAAATACATTACAGGAATATCATATATTATAACCATTTCAAAACAAAGTTCAATAGAGAAATATGAAAAAAAAAAGGCCCAAAATCCTCTTCCTTCACACTAATTTCCTTTTTTTAAAAAAAAAAATTTAATGCTTATTCATTTTTTGAGAGATAGAGCATGAGCAGGGGAGGGGTGGAGAGAGAAGGAGACACAGAATCTGAAGCAGGCTCCAGGCTCTGAGCTGTCAGCACAGAGCCTGATGTGAGGCTTGAATTCATGAACCTTGAGATCATGACCTGAGCTGAAGTTGGGCGCTTAACCAACTGAGCCACACAGGCGCCTCTCTTCACACTAATTTCTAATTGGCCTCTGAGCTTGTGTTTTAAAACAAGTACTTTGAGAGTCTTAAATTTTCCTTCTGGAAAATATACCCTGTTCAAAGGTTCAAATTCTACTTAATATCAACCTTTGCTTCTGCCAGTACTTTAAGTGGTTTCTTAGCATGAAGTCTGGGACCACACCTCAAGACATTGTTCATCTTTCAATTGCTTCTCCCCACCCTGTCTATTAAAATTCTCTATCAAAACCCTCTCAGCTGTGCATTGTTTAGATCAAACATTGCCAGAATGGTGATCTCTTCTCTCTCTCTCTCTCTCTCTTTCCCTCTCTCTAAACTTCAAATTTCCATAATAGTCAGTGACAATAACAACAATAAACTTTTAAAGTCAGTCATTTGGCCATTTAATCACATATAAACATGACAGAATGAAAACAAATGTGTTAGATTACAAGTTCCAAACACTGGCAGCAGCAATGAGAATAGGAAAGGGGGATTAAAATGAGAAACAATGAAGATACAGACTTGTCAGAACTTGGAGGTGAACTCAGTGTGCCAGAAGAGAAAGGATGGGTTTAGGTTTTTGTCTTAGGCAATTGGCTACTTCCCCTAAGAACACTGAGATGAATGAGCAAAAGTGAAATTTACATGTGGTGTAATTTTTATAAACTTTTAGATTATAGACTGTGTGTGTGTGTATGAGTGTGTACAGTATTCTTAGAGCTTAAAGGACTAGGTACACATCAGAGATATTCCATTAATTCTGGTTACATTAATTTATGAATGCCAAAAAATGAATAGGAACTTTGTCATTAATATTGTGTTGATCCTACATTTTAACAGTATGGATTCATATTTTCTAATGTATAAACTTAGGACAAAAATATAAATCACCACTTGTCCTTTAAACATTTGGTATTTGTTCTCTCCTTTTCTAATGACACACTTTTACTCCTAATGTGGACATTTTCAGAATTTATGAATTGAGAATATCTGTGAGAATATATATATATATATATATATATATATATATATATATGTTGATTGAGCCCTGTGAGCATTCCTTCATCCAGCCTGTAAGAGCAGAACTAAATATCCAAACTTCAATGTCTAGTGTGTAACTGTATTAAAATATTATTTCAGGAAACTGTGTTCTTTTAATAGCAAATTACTTCCCTTTGAGGCTGCACAATCACTTCCACATTGAATATGCCTTTAGAATTTCCCATCCTTGTAAGGTGGTCTTTCTTATTGCAGTGAAAGAACTCCATTGTAATGGCATATTTTATGCATATAAAATTTGAGTAATTCACATTTGTCTTGAGTCTTTGAAAAAAATAAATGAAATCATATGCTTAAAGAAAAATATTTTAGTTTTAACAAGCTTTCTGACAGAACTTAAATTACACTGTATATGTATATGTAGATTATAGTCTATGAAAATAGATCTTTAAGAATCTGAAGATTCTCATTTTTTAAAATTCTGTTTACATCAAATTTCATACATGTCTGTAGACAAAATGCAGGGCAGTGTGTGTGTGTGTGTGTGTGTGTGTGTGTATGTGTGTGTGCGGATGTGTATTCACCTACTGAAAAATATAGTCTCTAAGTAATGTTATCCTTTGCAACACTGTACTGATTTATGTTTAATTTTTTTTCGTTTATACATCCTAGCATTGCAACTACATGTTTATCCTCCTGTAGAGAATAACCACTACAGCTTAGAAATTTACTTTGCATTTTTAAACCTATCCCATTACATAAAGACTCTCACTAATTATAAAATAATTTAATTTGTTTTTATTTGCCAATTAAAATGAATATCTTCTACTCTTAAAAAATAATGTAATTTAATATCAAGCAAATATCCCATTCAAAAATCAGTGGAAAAATCATGAGAAAGAAAAACTCTAGCTCAATTTCTAAATCTAATCATTACAGAAAAATGAAAAAGTCGAGAAGTTGGTGATTTGAAGTGTTAAAATACATATTTTTTTCTTAGATTCATTTCAGGATTTATAATGGAGTCTTGAAGACCATAAAAACTTCTCAAGAATATCTAAGCCAGTTAGCATCCAAAAGAGTGTCATAAGAATCTTTTGATTCACCTCAAATCGTGAAGAGAAATACAGTATAAAGAAAGATCCAGAAAAGTGTTCAGAAGGCAAACCCAGAAATCTAAAGTCAGAATTAAGAATTAAGGTCTCTGACAGACCATAACTGCCATGTGAAGGGGATATTATTAATGAAAAAATCTTAGGTCATAAACAGTGCTGTCCACAGACAGCGTAATATGATGTGAACTACATGTTGAAATAAATACATCAGACACAAAACACCACACTCATCATCTGAGCCCCAATTGCCTGTACCAAGCCACATGATGCACAACAAACTTTTCCTTATTCTCTACATGCACCCTTTACCCTAAGGATTTATGCCTTTACACATTCTGTTCCCTTTTCTTTAGCCACCTGGCAAAAACATACACAATTGTTTACTTTTCAGTTAAAATGACACCTCCTACTTAATGTATGGTTTACAGCAGTAAAATTACCTCCCTATAGCAATTAAGATTATATATTGTGTATAAAAGTTTTTCTATTACTCATTTTCTTTCTTCTCTAGCCTGATCTTTGCCTTTTCAGTGCCAGGTATCCATTCCTGTTTTTAATATGTTTATATGCAGACGGTATTTAAACATCTGTCTAAATGTCATAAAATGACTATTTAGGAAATTAAAAAATTCTGTCTTTAAATCAACAACTGTAGAAGCATTGATGATCGTTCATTAAAGTGAAGAACCCGACTCTAGAGTTACTCAGATTTAGCCCAGTGCTCTCATCTGCCTCTGTTTCTGCAGCTGCAAATCATGAATAATAAAAATAATACCTGCACCTTTTCCAGTTTCTAGCTGTGAGAACTAAGGGAGATGTTATACATAAAGAACATAAAGCTCCGTATCTGTGCATCCTGTTAAAGAGCATCATTTCTCCATCAAAGAGCATTATTTTTAATTTCTTATTCCTATTATTTTATTTTTATTGTTTATCTAATTGTGAGTTCTACACATTTTAGAAGTCAAGAAATTGGAGACAAGTCAGAAAAATGAAGACAGAGGGGATTGTTACAACAGCTCTGAAAAAATAATTCAAGAGACACAGTGACTTGCCATCTCTACCATTCACCTTATTCTATTTGTTTTCATATAGTTTTTTAATGTCTATGGAACAGTTGGCAAAGCGCCATAATGGCAAATTGCTAATATCAATTTCTAAGAGAGTTGTTCATTGACACTATGAAGTGTATGTACGTAAACAATGTATACACACATATATACATATAAATATATCCAAATAAAATTTGGACTGTTTTCTACAAAAGCAAAATTTTAGTTTCCCTTTATGGTAATTAAATCCTGAATTTATACTGATTTAAGTGCATGCATTCTATAAAGAGTAATTATATAGCATGTTTAATGATTTGTATTCATGGGTTAAGACCTTCCTTAATGATGAAAGATAATAATTATTTTTTTTTTAAATCTGGAACTCCAGAACTAACCTGTGGTTAGTCATTTGCTGGAAATAAGCAAAAAATATAGTTTAGGCCTTTTGGCGTTTAAACAGACATTTCTTTCCCTCGATCTTATTTCTAGCATGAGCCAACTTAGGAAAACAAGTGTTTCATCGGTAAAGTGTCAAGTTAAAGAAAGTAAATTTGAGCATTGCTCCCAAATATCTTTCAGGTTGCAAAAAAGTTTCCGATTAGCTATTCATAGGAAGAGAATGCTTTGTGAGAATTCTGTGACACCTTGTGTAAAGAAAGCTTCTTTTAATGGTAACAAGTGGAATCACAAGCTTTAATGTACAATCCTATGAGATAGGTAGAAACTAAGGAGGGGAATAGATAAATGACTCTGAAATGAGATTGATTTTTCTCTTTTTTCTTCAAGTGTGAGAGAATAGTTATATTAATTGGTTGGTGTCTATTTTATAGCCTTTAAAAATAGAGGATAATTCATCTTGATTCCATAATTACCAGTTATACAAACAGCATATGACAAGTCTGACAAGCAGGCTTTTTCAACATGGAATAGATATTACAATGGCAAAGGTGTTACTCAGATTAATAAATCAAGGTTATACCATTTGATAAATTCTTTCCTTTCTTAATAGGAGGTATTATCTAAGTTCATATGCTAAGTTCATATGTCTATATGTTGTGTGTTACTGAATATCAAGTACTTCACTAAACTTGATTGACTGATAGAAAATATTTTCCAAAACATTCTAAAAAAGACGACTATATATTTTTTCTGGATAAGAGTTGACTTGGCTCTGGGAATAGGAGATTGTGTTCTTTGTTATAAGATTATAAAATTATACAGTAAGAAGCTGATAGGTCACATGAAGACCGTGCTAACCCCATCAAGACAACACTGCTCTGCTAAGTATTGAGATAAAAAGAATCCATCTGAATTCCATAAAACACTAAATTAAAAGGAAAGGACTTCATAAACCCATATGTGCCATACAGATCAAACAAGGTGGTTACAATCTTGCATCTGATTCTCAAGGTCTAGGCTAGACAATGTCCTGGAAATGACCCCAGTTGAAACCAGCAGAAAACTATTATCTCTCTCCCATTTTACATGTTAGCCTGGGGTCAGGAAGATCTGAACTGCTCGATATTTCTATTACATTAATGACACAATTATCACATAGGGATCAACTTCATGCTGCTAATATAGATATGCTTCTGGAAGCAATTTCTGGCTCTGCTGGGCAAAGCAATCTATTAGGTCATTTGTAACCTCCACAAAACCTAGTGGAAAGAGTACAGACTTTGGACTTCTTGAGTATAAATTTTGGCCCTGTATTTATTTCTAGAGTAACCTTGGCAAATTACCTAACACCTTTGAGTCTCAGTTGGAGGATAATAGCTTCTATCTGATAGAAAAATAGTGAATATTTATGAAAAAACAAACAAACAAACAACACAGGGAGACCAGTTATTAGAGTGTTTTAAGCATAATAGACATTTAAGTGGAAATTATTATTATCACACACAGTATTTTGCTCATTCCTGTTTCATGCTGATGTCATCTTGATACACAAAATAATCAACAATGAAATAGTTTTGCTTATCAGTTACATTGAATGCTATCTCAACACACATAGAGAAAACAAATACATGAAAAGTGTGCATAATGTAAATTGTTCTGAAAATAATTGAAGAAGTGCTGCCAAACCTGTGATTAGGAAGCTTAGATAGCTATAGGTTCACATGACAGAAGTCAATGAGGAAGCGACTTTAACAAATGTCTCCACAGCCTTAGGTTTTGTGACTTGCTGAGTGCATATATTGGTTATTATGTTCCATTTCCTTGAGGGAGAAGGTTTGATTTTTTTCTCCTCTATCGTATTCATGAGCACGGTTCTTACAAATTACATACCCAAGTGAACTATTTGCAAGATACCAGACCTGCAAACTCTGAAGAAAACAAACAAACCAAATAATAACCAGAAACCATAACCAGCTTCATTTCTTAACTGTCACCATTTTTCACCTATTAGATAATCCACACACACAACTTTCTATATATACCTTACATAATTCTTAAGCCAGTGTCTTAAGGATTGCCTTGATTACCCATATTGGAATTCAATTTTGAAGCAAAATTCACATACTTCTCTTTATTTAATAGAAAAATTAAAAATACATAAGTGGTGGTAAGATCTGCATTGGAATCAACATGCATTTCTATTGAATATATAATTCCATCTTATTTTTTATGCTCAATCTTTCTAAGCATTGAGTTATATCATAAATAACCTTGTTCAATACAAAGAATCTTTTCAGTCCAAATAGTGATGTTCCTAACAACATGAACTATTTTTTCCTCAAAATTCCTTACTGTAATAGTAATGAAATACATGTATACATGATGCAAAATCAAGTCAAGAATAATGGTCACATTTTTAACATGACTTTATTTAGAGAAGTTAATTTGTTTTTGATAGTTCATTGTTATTTCATGATCTGGAATTATAGCTTTTGCCTCTGATTTATAAACACCTTATATGTAGGGGTTCTATATAGTACCTTAAGTACTATGTTGTATATACTATGTATTCAATTAATAGCTATTGCTTGATTCCTAAAAGCCTTTAGATCACAATAAATTTAGGAGAAATACTATGACTCATTTCTATAATCTGAGTCATAAATCAGTTTGAGAGAAAAATGATTGTAATATATCAGATAAAGGGATAGTATCCAAAATCTATAAAGAATTTATCAAACTCAACACCCCAAAAACAAATAATCCAGTAAAGAAATGGGAAAAAAAGACAAAAATAGACAATTCTCCAAGGAAGATATCCAGATGGCCAACCAACAGATGAAAAAATGCTCAGCATCACTCATCATCAGGGAAATACAAATCAAAATCACAATGAAATACCACCTTACACTTGTCAGAATGGCTAACATTAACAACTCCGGCAACAACAGATGCTGGCGAGGATGCAGAGAAAGAGGATCTCTTTTGCATTGCTGGTGGGAATGCAAGCTGGTGCAGCCACTCTGGAAAACAGTATGGAAGTTCTTCAAAAAATTAAAACCATAACTACCCTACAACCCAGCAATCGCACTACTAGGTATTTATCCAAGGGATACAGGTATGCTGTTTCGAAGGGACACATGCACCCCAATGTTTATAGCAGCACTATCAACAATAGCCAAAGTATGGAAAGAGCCCAAATGTCCATCGATGGATGAATGGATAAAGATGTGATATATGTATATATATATATATATATGTATATATATATATATATATATGTATATATATATATATGTATATATATATGTATATATATATATACACGCACACACACACACACACACAATGGAGTATTATTCGGCAATCAAAAAGAATGAAATTTTGCCACTTGTAAAACTACATGGATGAAACCAAAGGGTATTATGCTAAGTTAAATTAGTCAGAGAAAGACAAATATCAAATATCATATAACTTCACTCATATGAGGACTTTAAGACACAGAACAGATGCACATAAAGGAAGGAAAGCAAAAATAATATAAAAACAGGGAGGCGGACAAAACATAAAAGACTCTTAAATATGAAGAACAAACAGAGGGTTACTAGAGGGGCTGTGGGAGGGGGGATGGGCTAAATGGGTAAGTGGCATTAAGGAATCTGCTCCTCAAATCATTGTTGCACTATATGCTAACTAATTTGGATGTAAATTAAAAAAACGAAAATAAAAAAAAAGAAAAATCATTGTATATTCAGCCATAAAAAGGAATGAAATCTTACCATATGCAATGACATGGATGGAGCTAGAGAGTATAATGTTAAGTGAAATAAGTCAGGTGGAGAAAAACAAATATCATATAATTTCACTCATATGTGAAATTTAAGAAACAAAACAAACCATCAAAGAAAAAAAAAGAGACAGATAAAGATAAAAACCAAGAAACAGACTCTTAACTATAGAGAACAATGGTTAACTATAGAGAACAATGGTTAACAATGGTGGGGGAGGGATGGGTTAAATGAGTGATGAGGATTAAGGAGTACATTTGTAATTGAGCAGTGGGTGATGTACAGAAGTGTTGAATCACTATATTGTACACCTGAAACTAATATCACACTGTATGTTAACTATACTGGAATTGAAAAAAAAATAGAAGAAAGAAAAATCATTGTAAAAGGTCACCTACTGTATGAACCATGGATAAATGTCCTGAATTTTGAGAATAAAAGTCTATTGATACAATAATCCTCAGGACCACTTCCTCTGTCTCATAGTCTAAATTTCTATCTTTATTATTTATTTATTTATAATGTTTATTTTTATTTTGGTGGGGGTGGGGAGAGCAGAGAGAGAGGGAGAGAGAGAATCCCAAGCAGTCCCCATGCTCAGTGTGAAGGCTGACAAGAGAGTCGATCTCACGACCATGAGATCACGACCTGAGCTGAAATCAAGAGTCAGACACTTAACCAACTGAGCAACCCAGGCTTCCCATAGTCTAAAAAAGAGAGTTCTAAAAGAGTTTCAAAAGAAAAATGTTTTGAATTTTTAAAATATAAACAATATTTTCACAAAGTTTTGTCTCCATACATTTCTTCATCTCTTAATGAGTGTTTGGTTCTTTAGAAAAAAACCTTCCCAGATTTTGCTGATCACATAATACTTTTCTCATTGTGTGACAGACATTCATCAATTAGCTTCTTATGAATGGTAAGCATCCAGCAGAGCTGTCCTAATCAGTGATAAGATTCTCTTGATTCCTTTTTAATCTGCTTTGCCAAACTTTCAGTCAGTTTTCTAAGCTATCATTTCAGTAATTACTTACCTGCATTTGATCATACATTTGATCATGTATAATATACATACAAAGTGATTTTCAGAAATTTTTGAACAATTTTTTTAAAGACAGAATCACAGGGCACCTGGGTGGCTCAGTCGGTTAAGCATTTGACTTCAGTTCAGGTCATGATCTCACAGTTCATGAGTTCGAGCCCTGGGTCAGGCTCTGTTCTGATAGCTCAGAGCCTGGAGCCTGCTTCTGAATCTGTGTTTCCTTCTCTCTCTGCCCCTCCTCTGCTCTCATTCTATCTCTTCTCTCTCTCAAAAACAAACCTAAATAAACATTAAAAAATTAAAAAAATAGAATCACAATATTCCAAGTATGCATTTCCCTACTCATCCTTACATATGGGGTCCGCATGTTTGCTGTTTCATAGGAAAATAGTTACTTTAATCCCTGCAAACTTTGTAAGTTAGAGTTTTAATTTGAAATTTCCATTACCTTCCTTATAATGGAAACAAAATATAAAATAAAAATCCCTAAATCTCAGATATACACTGGTTTATTTAAGTTATTTTTTTCTTAGAACACTATAAATTAAGTAGACATTTACAGTAGAGTCCAAACAAGTGGAAATAGCACTCATTTCATTTATTTATCAAATATTTACTGATTTTGTATGAACTGAGCACAGTGTTAACATCTGGGTTTCAGAGATGTGTAAAATATAGTCTCTACCTTCTAGAAGCTCATAGGGTGAGCCAGGGTGACCCAGAGGTGAAAAATAACAGTGTAATACAGCACAAACATCCTAGAAAGGGATGACTTTCAAAGTACTGTGAGTACCCAAAACCCACAGAAGGAGCTGACTATGGAAAATGGGAATTTAATTGTTTTATCTACCCATTACCTAAAGAAAGCTTTCCAAAGTGTCCACATCCTTTCCAGAAACACATGGCACATTTTGACATATTCAAGTCTCCACATCTTAGATTTTAAAATCTCTAGGAATGTAAAATGCTGAAATTCTGGCCAATGCTAACATCTTGGGACTTTTAAATATTAATCTAAGTATTAGTTAACAACCAGTTCCTCTATAAAATATATTAATGATTTTAAGTACTTGAGCTGCATCATTATAATGACTATATTCCCCTTAGTTTAATTTTAACATTTTTAAAAACAAAACTTGACATTTTAAGTCAGCAAGTGAGACTCATTGCAGCACAGAATACATCTATCTGTCCTAAATGCCATAATTATTGCACAGAACTCTGCCAAGTGAGTTACTCTTTGGGGACTTCGGAGGTACATCACCTTCCAAGACACATGGGGACTATTTAGTGAACTGCCTGACTGATTTATGCAGTAGAATGCTCTGTAATGATAGTCCAAATATCAATCATTTGAGAAAATTAGCAATCTTCCAAAATGCATACCAATCAGCATGGTGGGTAGGCAGAAGGGATAAGTGGTTAATTTGGTCAGGGATCAACTCATCTTGTTGGTTTGGGATTTAGATCAATTTGGCTACAATTTAGAAAAAAAGTATTCCTTTCTTCTTATGTGATGAATTTAAGCTCATGGCATTTTTAAAGTGGAAGAATTAAAAAAAAAAAAAAAAAAACTTTAAACCCTCATTTTACAGATAAAGAAAATTATTTATCAAATGTTATCATACTCATTAAGATACAGTCCTTATGCACTTTCCCTTATATTTTGGTATTTTTACCAAATAGATTTTCAAGCTATTTCAACTGCTTTTCATTAAAAGAAAAACTTCCTTTCAGTTTCCTAGAAGTCACTTGTGCTTCCACACCTATGAGATATTAAACATGTTGGCTTACATGTTTAGCTTACATGTAGCTTACATGTAGCTCTTGGAGCTTACATCACCAAAACAAACAAACACACTTGAACACATATATGTTACAGTATATGAGGATGTCAGAATATATATATATACTTTTCTTCCCCCAGAAGTCTAGAGAACTCTGATAATTGTTATGGCTGATTTAATGTATATTTTCCTATGTACCAAGTAGAAATGATTATTATAGACTGTCTACAGTGAGCACACTGCAGAATCAGGTACTTGGAAGGATATAAGGATGACCAAGAAACATATCTTAGAATACATGTCTATAATTTAATTGTGTGCACGTGGAGAGTGATAAAGTAATTAGACAATTACATGAATAATCCCATTACAAAGAGCTGGGAAAAAATGCCAGGTGCTATATTTCAAAAAGAAATGCATTTTGTGCTAAAACTCCCTAATTTCAAATGAATGAAATGTTGAAAAGTATCTTTGAGAAGATTAGTAGGGCAATGGCACAGGGTATGTGATGAACAGTGATGTGAACAAAACAGCAATAACAAAATCTGGAGATACCGATTGTATCATTTCCTAATCTGGAGCATTTGTTTATTTTTATTTTTATTTTATTTTTTTCTGTAAGCAATGGAAACTTAGGTATTTGAGAAGGAACGTAACATCAGCTTTACCATTAGAGAGATAACTGCCAGCAAAAAGGAAGTAGCAGGACTGGTTTGGGAATAGTCTAGTTAGGGGAAGAGAGAAAAGTTACATTCTTATGATTTATTAAATCTGAAACTGAAGAGAAAGACAGCTTCAATTTTTATCTCACTTAGTTATAATTCTGAAACGAAGATGTAGGTATTTCAGTAGTACTTTGTATTTCATGAGTTTATCAGACCATCAACTCCCTAAATAAAACTGTTTCTTTTCAAGAAAGCTATAGCTGGTTTTCAAACATTAAAGGTATTAAAGTATTTTAGCCTAAGAAAAGAGGACATTTTAAGAAATGACAGAACACACTGTTCATTACTTTGCAATTGTAAAGCACTATAATAAAAGCAAAGGATATTCTCTTATTAACATGAGAAGCAAAGTGATGACTTAGGGCCTCTGAACATTTGAGTCTCCTTCCTTAATCCATGTAAGCCCTCAATTTTACATTTTCTATCATACATATAAAATATATTCAGACTCATACATAAAAGATTTCTCAGCAAAGCCATGTAATGCTTATGTAAGTAGATTTCATAAGAAAAAAAGAAATTTCAAATTATATTGTAAGTATTAGTTGTTACAAAGCATTAACTACAAACCTCAAAAAAGATGTAAATTCAGATACACTTTGATACAGACTTTAAATTCATGACTATCTTAGAATATTTATATGGCTCTAATTTTCTCAGTCATAAATGTTTAGCTACCTTTGGTCAGTTTCTTGAAGGGAACTGTATTTTAGAAAAGAATATACCAATGTTACCCAAACTAAGAAATACGTGATTTCATTTCTGTTAGGTGACAAATCTATATAAAATGAAAAATAACTATCCCAAAATTACAGTTTTTCTTTTACACTTCTAAATTACCAAGGCCTTCAATCATTTATGAATAATGTAATTCCTTTTTGTTTTGACTTGTAATGTATGGCTAGCAAATTTGACCTTTCATTTCCTGCTTCTTTATGTAGTAGCTAATTCACTATTATGTTTCCATTCTTCCACTGCAAGTAGAATTAAAAAAATGACACTGAGTATAAAAAAGAAAATCTATCAGAATATTCAATAGGAATATATTTTATCAGGGCCTCTTTTCAAAATCAATGTAATCTGCTGGCTATTTCAGATATATTATCTAGAGTATCTTTATAGGGGATTCCCAGGTAGTTATTCCATTGTCTTTTAACTAGGTCCAAATACCTACATCTATGATGAGTGTACACATAAATTAGTATTTGGGGAAAAAATTAAAAGAAGTAAAATCATTAGGTGCAATTTTCTTTGGAAAATGTTGCCATTTTTTTTCTTTTAATATATGTCTTTAAAACTTATTTATTTATTTGTTTAGTAATCTCTTCACCCAACATGGGGCTCAAACTCATGACCCCCGATATCAAGAGCCACATGCTCTAAAGATTGAGCCAGCCAGCTGCCCCAAACCACTTTTATTTTTCTAATTTGTTCTTAGTAGTTTAGCATTTCAGCTTTGAAAATAAAAACAAAAACAAAAACAAACAAACAAAACCTACTTACTAAAAAAAAATCACCCCATTGAAAACTGGAAAAAAAGGGGGAGGGTACCTGGGTGGCTCAGTCAGCTGAGCATCCAACTTTGGCTCAGTCCATGGTCTCGCAGTTTGTGGGTTCTGGCCCTGCACTGGGCTCTGTGCAGACAACTCGGAGCCTGAAGCCTACTTCGGATTCTGCCCTTTGTCTCTGCCCCTCCCCTGCTCACGCTGTGTCTCTATCTGCTTCTCTCTCTCTCTCTCTCTCTCTCTCTCTCTCTCAAATAAATAAACATTAAAAAATTTCAAAAAAACAGAGCAGGTAAAACTATAAGGAATACCCTAAGGTCAAAGACTAAGGAAATGCAGGAAATTAGAGAATTAAAGGGAACACTAGTTCATACACATTTAAAGTGAGTATTTGGGAAATAAGGTGAAGCTGGTTTTGTTTTAAAGGTCCTCCAGGAATAAATGTTGAGAGATAAAAGTAAAAGCCTACATAAGAAGACTATTCTACTCCTCTGATAGAATGACTAAACCAAAGGGCTACATCTTGAGTATAAAAGATTAATTAAAACAAACACCAGCTGCAAGGGGATGGAGAAGAAAATTGCTGGTGAAAATTCATAACAACTATTCTGCCTTGACTTGGGCTTTCAGTCTGTATGTTTACTAAGAGTGAAAAATAAAATAAAATAAAAACAAAAACAAAAACTCAAGCTAATAGTTTGATTTCTAAGTTGTAATCATTTGGTAGAGGTTCCAAAAATCTTCTCTGGACTAATCTCTTCAGCCCTGACCTCAAAGAATTCCTACACATAAATTATGAGTAATATGATTTCATGTGTTAAAAAATAAGTGACTAATCTCACAATAAAACAAGCCATCACAAGTAAAACAAGCCATCACTGGCAGAAATAAGTAAGAGAAGAATTGGAGCTATAAAGATAGATTCAGAGAGTGAAATTATCTGGTACAAAATAAAGCAATATTTTACATTCTGAGACAAAAGGGAATAAAAATGAGTAAAAAGCAACCGACTATAAAAAAACAAAGCATATTTGAAAAAATATATAGATTCTTTAGAAGTGAAAATTTTCATATTAATATGTCAAACCTAATTAATGGCAGATTACTGTTGATGAGAGAATTAGTGAACTGGAAAATACATCTCTAGGAATTGTATCAAATATAGCCAAGAAAGAGAAAGAAATGTTATTTTTTTTTAATTTTTTTTTTCAACGTTTATTTATTTTTGGGACAGAGAGAGACAGAGCATGAACGGGGGAGGGGCAGAGAGAGAGGGAGACACAGAATCAGAAACAGGCTCCAGGCTCTGAGCCATCAGCCCAGAGCCCGACGCGGGGCTCGAACTCACGGACCGCGAGATCGTGACCTGACTGAAGTCGGACGCTTAACCGACTGCGCCACCCAGGCGCCCCAAGAGAAAGAAATGTTAAATATGAATGGATGACAACTCGGAGCCTGGGACCTGCTTTGTATTCTGTGTCTCCCACTCTCCTCCCTCTCCCCTGCTCACACTCTCTCTCTCTCTCTCTTTAAAAAATAAATAAACATTAAAAAATTAAAATAGACCAGGTAAAAGTATAAGGAATACTCTGAGGTCAAAGACTAAGGAAATGCAGGTAATTAGAGAATTAAAGGGAGCACTAGTTCATATATATTTAAAGTGAATGGATGTTAAGAGCAATAAAGACTATGGTAATGATGAAAAAGCTAATTAAATTACCAGAAGAAGAGCAAACAAATAATGGATCAGATGCATTCTTAGAAAAGATTATTAGTGAGGGGCACCTTGGTAACTCAGTTGGTTAAGCATCCAACTTCGGCTCAGGTCACGATCTCACAGTTCCTTAGTTTGAGCCCCATGTCGGGCTCTGTGCTGACAGCTCAGAGCCTGGAGTCTGCCTCAGATTCTGTGTCTCCCTCTCTCTCTCTGCTCCTCCCCCGCTCACTGTCTCTCTCAAAAATAAATAAACATTGAAAAAATGTGAAAAAAAGAAAAGATTATGAGTGAGAAATGTCCATTAAGTGATAAAATATATTAATACACAGAATCAGGAAGCCCAAACAAAGGAGGAAGAAAAATATAAAGAATATCACCCCTATGTATATTACATCAAATCTATAGAACCAACCAAATAAAATATCTGAACCATTCTTTAAAGAATTCAGAGAAAAAATCCAGATTAGGTAAAAAGATCACAGAATTTACTGTCCAAAGCAGCAAGTTTGGGAGTGAAAGAAAGAACATTAATTACTACTTCAACACAACTGGCATTGTAAAGACCATCACAGGACAATATATCTAATCATGATCCCACCTATAAAGAAGTGACAAGACAGATAAATTGTCTACAACAAAAATGAGAAGCAAAGAGAGTGAAATTCAGCATATGGGGAAATAATAACTATCAATCCAAAAGACTTTATGAACAAAAAGAAAGTAAAACATTTTAGGAAAAAGAAAGCTAAACATATGACCAAAAAACATAGAACATAATTTTATACATAAACAAATATAAACATATTATACCTTATTAAAATAATATAAAAATTAGATATTTGACTACTAAGGTATAAAAGATAAAACAGAGTTGATAATAGTACTTTAAATTATTTTTACGTAAAAGAAATTTAATAATAGAGATTTTTGACATTGGTAAATTAGGTAGGCATTTTTAAATTTCTAAGATGGTTATTAAAATTATAGAAATAGACTATAATTTTTAATCTAATATAAATTAATCAAGAAAAGGTATAGAATAGCATAAAATATAGCATATAAATTATAATGCAACATGCACAAAATAATAAGGAAAAATAAATCAGGGTGCCTGGGTGGCTCTGTTGGTTGAGTGTCTGACTCGTGATTTTGGCTCAAGTCAAGATCTTGTGGTCCTGAGTTTGAAACCCTAGTTGGGCTCCTCACTGGGTATGGACCCTGCTTAAGATTCTCTCCCTCCCTCTCTCTCTGCCCCTTTCCTACTGGCGCTCTCTCTCCTTCTCCCTCTAGCTCTCTAAAAAAAAATAATTATTATTATAGAATAAAAAGGAAAGAAAAGAAATGAAAAGTAAGAAGAATAAATCTAAACTCAATACTTAATATTATTACTTAATACTTAGAAAATACAAATGAAAAAAATAATTCAGTTAGATGACAATGATCAGAGTGGGATTTAAAAACAAATGTGGCTAGGGGCGCCTGGGTGGTGCAGTCGATTAAGCGTCCGACTTCAGCCAGGTCACGATCTCGCGGTCCGTGAGTTCGAGCCCCGCGTCGGGCTCTGGTCTGATGGCTCAGAGCCTGGAGCCTGCTTCCGATTCTGTGTCTCCCTCTCTCTCTCCCCCTCCCCCGTTCATGCTCTGTCTCTCTCTCTGTCTCAGAAATAAATAAATGTTAAAAATAAATAAATAAACAGGGCGCCTGGGTGGCGCAGTCGGTTAAGCGTCCGACTTCAGCCAGGTCACGATCTCGCGGTCCGGGAGTTCGAGCCCCGCGTCAGGCTCTGGGCTGATGGCTCGGAGCCTGGAGCCTGTTTCCGATTCTGTGTCTCCCTCTCTCTCTGCCCCTCCCCCGTTCATGCTCTGTCTCTCTCTGTCCCAAAAATAAATAAACGTTGAAAAAAAAATTATTAAAAAAAAAATAATAAATAAATAAATAAATAAATAAATAAATAAATAAATAAAATAAAAACAAATGTGGCTATATGCTATTAACAGAAATGTGTCTTAAATGTCATGATGAAGAAATTTTGAAAGGAAAGTGATGGAAAAGGGGATAGTAGGCAGATAATAAAAGCACACAATTGTTTCTATATTAATCCTGATCAAAATGGACATAAAGTTCAAAAAATTATTATTAAAGTTCGTTGATAACTATGAAATGCTGAAAATTTCACCAGGAAGATATAAATCAAAACTTGCATGCATCAATATAATATTGCATCTAATACAAAATTGCAAATATAGGCAAAAAGTAAAAGTCTATCATTATAATTGTATAACTTAATATAGTTTTCTCAATAATTAATAGATTCAGCAGAGAAAAAAGTCAATAAAGGTATAGAGGATGATTTGAAAAAACACAACATTAGACTTGATATAATGTGAATCTTAGCATTGAATCCAAAACTGAAGAATATATTATTTTGGAGACAAAAAAAGAGAGTGTAGAGTGACTTGACTCATGTACAAAGATGCACAAATCCTAAATAAAATATTATCTGACTAAATTAGTTAATGTATAAAATTATAGCCAAGTTGGTTTTCCCAGGAATGCAAAGATTGTTTGACATTAAAAAGTAAATTGATGATGGAACTGGAGAGTGCTATGCTAAGTGAAAAGAGTCATACAGAGAAAGACAGATACCATATGTTTTCACTCTTACGTGGATCCTGAGAAACTTAACAGAAGACCATGGGAGAGGGGAAGGAAAAAAAAAAAAAAGGTAGAGAGGGAGGGAGCCAAACCATAAGAGATCTTAAAAAACAGAACAATCTGAGGGTTGATGGGGGGTGCGAGGGAGGGGAGAGTGGGTGATGGGTATTGAGGAGGACACCTGTTGGGATGAGCACTGGGTGTTGTATGGAAACCAATTTGACAATAAATTTCATACTAAAAAATAAATTAATGAATTTTACTACCTTAACACACCAAAGGAGATAAGTGAAAATCATTTCAAGTGATGCAGAGAAAATAATGGGTATAAATCAACATGTATCCTTCCTTGATTTTAATAAAGGCAAAGAAGGGATAGAATGAAATTTCTATAAACAGGTATCATTACAAAAAAGAAACTATAATAATCATCATCTTTAATGAAGAGTCTGTTAAAAGAATTCCCTATAAGATCAGAAACAAGTCAGGATCTCTAATTCTATACCAAATCCATTTACATTCTATTAAAAAATATCTTACCCATCACAATAAGGAAAGAAAACTAAGAAAATATGAGTAGAAAGGAAGAAACAAGCCTGTTATTATTTGCAGATATGATTATGGCAGAAAATCTAAAAGAAACTATAGCCTAATGATCAGAATTAAGAAAAATAATTTACCAAGACTACTGTGTTTAAAAATGTATATACAAAAATTTTATACATTAGATTTCTATAGACAAGCAGCATATACATCCTTAGTATAAAAAAGGATTTCTTAAACACTACACATAAAATACTAACTATATCTTTGAAAAATTCAGTTGCATTGCAGTCAAGAATTATTCACCAACACCACAATGGCAGAAAAAAGACAAACCACGGAGTAAAAGAAGAGATCTGCAAAAAACCTATGTGAACAAAAGAAATGACAAGATGATATGAGGGAAGCTCGCAAAGGTGACTTATTTTCCAAAATAACTTGAATACTTAAAATTCAACTACTCTCTACAGAATCTGCCTTGTACAAAGGTATCTGATTGTTTACGGAATTAGAAATATTTTCATGAGTCTATTCTGCAATGTCACACTAACTAATGAATAAGAGTGTTGAAGCCCAAAGGACTCATAAACATCCACTAAAAAAGGGGGGAGCAGAAATCTAAAGTGCTGAAATGCTGTTAACTATGATGTAACTCACACTGCACTCTTCACAAATTACAGAGGAGTCACTGTGGCTTCTAACTGAAATGTGACTATGTTTTAAAAATTGAAACCAGACTGTTGGGGAAAAGGAGCTCTAGGTAAATGTTGAATCCACATTTCCTGACTTCTATTCATAATTCAACTAAATTTTGTTTCCTTAGGAGAAGAGTTTGAAAAAATATATAAATATATTATATATATTTATATATTTTCCCTAAATCCTTTTACTCTAGTGCAATAAAATAGAAGTGTGTATGCAGATTCATTTCATCACTGGGAATTGAAAATCTCTCATTTGCAAGGAGCGTAGAATATGAGATGGCAGCAGTTTTCAGAGTTAAAATTCCTTAGAGAGGAACTAAGAGAGACAGAATTTAACAACTGCAAAAGACCTTAGGGATGATCTCTTCCAATCCCTCATGTTACAGATGTGGAAACCCCATCTGGAAAGAGGAAGTTACTTATCCAAGGTCACCCTGTTAGCCAGTGACAAGGTAATAGCTTTCGATATGAATCAATGTATTTCAGCGTGAGAGTTATAAAGAAATAACTTGAATTCACATTGAAATCCGATTTCCAGATGGATTTTTTACACAGCTGAATTCGTTAAACATGATTTAGAACATCATGGCTACAGTTTAAAAACAGATAGCAGTAGCCTGACAGAGTAAAGCTTCTATTCCAGTTAAGCCTGATAAAAGATTCACTATTTCAGGACTGCAGAAAATAAACAGACTTACGTTTATTCTGGTATAAAACATTATGTCTGGGGCTCCTGGGTGGCTCAATTGGTTAAGCACCGACTCTTGATTTTGGCTCAAGTCATGATCTCACGGTTCATGAGTTCGAGCCCCATATCTGGCTCTGCACAGACAGTGCTGAGCCTGTTTGAAATTCTCTCTCTCGTTCTCTCTCTGCCCCTCCCCATTGCTCTCAAAAATAAACAATTTTTAAATAAAATAAAACAATATGTCTGATGAGTTTAACCACAAAACAGGAATTAAAAACCTCACTGGGTAAAATTTATAAAAAGCATTTACAAGCCTTAGTTATAAGTGCAATATTGTTTGACATGCGTATATACAGGACATGCTTAATGGTGCATTTGTTAATTCAAATACAGACCTAGTCACTGGCCTCAGGGAGCTCAGTCTACTGGGGGACAACAGTCAACTAACTGTAATAGATGCTTAGAGCAGAGGCCCAAGTGTTTGGGAAAGCTTGAGTCAGAGGTCTTTGACCTGTACCTTGGCCTCCTGGGAAGATAGATGGAAGGTAAACTGAATTTTAAAGATAAGAATTCATTACAGCACAGCAGAAAGAAATATTCCAGGGCCAGATATAAGGAGGTGAATGAGGCCAGAGCTCATACAACCTGGGAGACCATGAAATAATATGAAGGTGGGAGGTAAACCTTGAGGACCATTTTGAGAATTTTACTTTTTTTTATCTTAAGAGCAAGAAGAAACCATTAATGTATTTAAAACTATGAGATTGTGTCAGTTATGCATTTAAAAATAACCACACTCTCTGCAGACCTAAAAAAGTTACTTGCATCTATTTCCTTACCAATAAAATGGTGACTATAGCAGGATTCAGGGTATAGAATATTACATAGTGCTTAGTTTGTAAGTGCTAATGCTTTTCTGGAATATTCTGCAATGTTAATTTCTGAACAAGAATTATAAAGATTATTAAAGCCTGGAATTTAATCTGCTGACCATCCTTACCTATTACCTGGCCCAGGCACCTAGCACAGTAACCTATTCCTGGTAAACACTCCAAGGATGTTGCTCCTTGACTATCAGACAAACAATCAGTTCATCTGAGTTAAAATTTTTCAATCAAAATACACAGACAGGTGTGTTTTTGATGTGCAGCACTGCCCGCCCACACATCTTCTTTTCTTCTATAACAGGATTAACAGGTTCTTTAGGCAACTCTGTTCAATGAAGTAAACAGCTATACGGACATTTCTTCGAAATGCATATAAAGGACAGTAGCAGCTTGAAGTCAACCTTTTTGTTGGCAAATTGTGTGTTTATTCTCTCCAAAACTGGGTGGTTCCTGGTTGCCAACAATCTTACTTCCTTTACAGTACAGTGGTGCAGACTCAATTTCCCTGAAAACACGCTGCTGTTCACACAAGAGAACACAACTTTTAAAGACCCTACCTACTCTGATGCATGTTTTTTTCTTCTCCCCTGCCTCGAGAAAGAAACCTAAATTACAATTCAATCGATCCCAATTCATTTAAGTGATATATTTATCAATAAGTTTCCTGAAGATTTCATCACCTTCTGCAATGATTTTGTACAGCAGTTTCTAACACAGTGCCCCCTGTTTACTGCATTTACTAAGCACCAGCACTTCAGGGGACTTTTAAGTTTTACCAATGTGGACAGCACTGGCTTTCCTGGAGACTAGGAGCAGGAAGCCCTATAGCAGACCACATTCCTATTAGAGGGCAAAGCCTTGCTTTATGGCTCCTCCACATGAGGGGAGAGCTTTTAAAACACAGACTACTAGGTTCAGGGATTCAGTGGGGTCGGTACAGGTCTACTGAAGAATATCTTAGAGTCACTTTCTTAAACAAGAATACGTTATTTTTTACTTGAATTTAACACTCTAATTTTTCCTCTGAAGGGATGTTAGAATTAGATCCAGAATCTAATGATATGTAATAAAGCTAGACTCAGTGTAATTCTGCATACACGTTAGATTTTAAAAATAGAGAGTTTTGTAGATTTGTAATGGCAGTAAGTAGCTAAGAAATTTCAGAAGCTTCAATGTTACGTTAAATTTGAATCCCCTCTATTACCTTTACTTGTTTTAGAGGAAATCATCTTAAAATAGGCATTTTTAAGATATGTAACCTCTAATTAGCCTATATTTTTATTGTGTGGATTCTAAATACTTCAGTTTCCTACATTTGCATATATCCCAAAGTGTTATAACAATGGGTACTGGACTTCAATTTCATAAAATGGTTACAATTTGCATCTCACTTTCTGAAAGCTTTTTAATGTTACATTTATCCTTTCATCCCCCTGCTAAGTAAAATAAATGGATACACATTAGGGTTCTGACCTGTTTAAGAGTTTACTTTCTGAAGTGCTATTCTTCACATAAGTAATAATAGTTTTATATTTAAAGGACCAAACGGTAACTATGATTTACCATTAGCCAAGTGACACTCTGTGAGTTTGTTACATATTCCCTCAACCTGCACTAACTCCTTCAGTTACTGCTCATTAAAACTCCATAATATTGAAAACCACTAGGGCAAAACCATCTATTATAAAGTTTCTTGATCCATTTTCCATTTACTATAACCACAGGTACAATTCTGTCAACCGTAGTATTAATAGATTTCTCTAAATAGAATAGAAAAGACTTTAATAGACATCATCTCTGTCTTCCTGCCCCAGCAGGGTAGTGGTATTCTGTCCCATTTCAGGTAAGTTTGCTAAAAGTGACAATGGCATACCAAGGAGGTTAGAGGTTGGGAGAGTTTTACCTCAGTATGGAGAAGTATTTATCTCTGCCATTGTTTAGAATTTCTCATAGATGATGATGATAACAAGAAGAGCAACTTTTAGTTGGACTTTATGATAGCAATTTAATACTCTACAGAAAACGATCCCCCCACCCCCGCCCTGGCATGCTACTGCAATTGACTTACTAAGCTCTAGAATGTTAGACTTGAAGCGTACCTCAGTGGCCCAGTCGGTTGAGTGTCCAACTCTTGGTTTCAACTCAGATCATGATCTCATCATGGCTTAGTGGGTTTGAGCCCCACATTGGGCTCTGTGCTGGCAGTATGGAGCCTGCTTGGGATTCTCTCTCTCTCCCTCTCTCTCTGCCCCCCCCCAACTCATGCTGTCTGTCCCTCTCAAAATAAATAAATAAACTTTAAAAAAATGTTATATTTGACACAAACACGGCCAATCAGATACTCTTCCCTCTGACTTTGGAACAGGAATAGAGAAATAGTCAATAGTCATTCAGAGAAAATATAAATTTCAGAGCTATGGAGCTGTCACCTTCCATCTGCAATGTCACCACATGGTCAAGTGGAGTGACCTGGGCTATAAAATGAGAAGATGTGTAGATATTTGGCAGGATGTTGAGATGACAGAGATTAGTAGCATCTTTTTGTTTTTGAATTCTGAGAAATCTGCCATGCCCTTACATCTGCCTCTAACACACACACACACACACACACACACACACACACACACACACACGGACATACCATGTGTCCTCATTTAATTTTTTTCCTATTTGCTTTCACTAATTTTTGTCACTTACCAAATACTAAGTGTAAATGTTTGAAAAATATTTTTATTGTTTCTTAAAGTCATGCAATTCACCTCTTTTGCATTTTATGAGGCAGATTCTTTATATCCAGTCTTTAATTTTTATGTATTCCATGTAACAGTTATATTTTTGTTGTCCTTAATTCCAAATTTGATTTGTCATTAGATCAAAACATAAGTCTCCTTTTGAGTAGGCAACAATTTCTCTCTATCTTAGCCCCATATTATCTTCCTTCTTGGTTACCCACAGTTTTCATGCTTTATTTTATGTCTTAAAGCTAACATCTCTATTTTCATAAGTCACTATCATCCTTTGCTTTCTATGGTATTTTAATGAGCAAGATACTATTGTCTTCGTGGCTAATGCACTGAAGTAGCAGTTCCTCATACACAATCCCAAAGGTTTCAGGAGATGTAGTTTCCCTCCAAACGTATTTTATACACAGAGAATGATTTATTAACCATTCAAACGGTAGAGTTAAACTTTAAAAGCCCACTCTCACTTTACATCTTTTCAGATGTAGTATCATTTCTATACATTTGAATTTAATTATTATTTACAGAGAATTATCATCTTATCAAAACTCACTGATTTTTAAAATTTTTTTTATGTTTATTTTTGACAGAGAGAGAGAGCATGCATGCATTAGTCAGGGGAACAACAGATAGAGAAGGAGGCAGAAGATACAAAGCAGGCTCCCTGCTCTGAGCAGGGAGCCTGATGCTGGACTCAAACCCAGGAACCATGAGATCATGACTTGATCCGAAATCCAGAGTTGGACACCCAGGCACCCCAAAATTGACTGATATTTTACGTTCAGGTTAAGATATTACAGATCCTTAATTGGTCTAAATAGGTGAAGTTTGTTGAAATTAAACATATAAATCCAAATCAAAATGTTGTCTCTGTATTCATTTTAACAATTCTTAAAAATAATGATTAACCTATTTTACTCATTACTAAAAATTCATCTTAAACTCAATTATAGGCTTCCTCCCCATTCTCTGTCTCCTCTGTCCCAAAGTTACACAGAAATCAATGAATTTCATCTGTCTCATATATCTTATAATAGTAGATCAAACAACTTGGCCTAGTTGAGTCATAAACCATATTTTAGAAGTGGATAAATTCCAAAATGTTGTTTCAGTCTGTTTTCTTCCATTCACAGCCAATTTGAATCACTGCTGAGGGAGAATGCGGTGATGGGACACCAGCAGATTTTTCATGCAATTGCTTTCAACAGGATCTACCACAGCCTTCAAGCAGAGGAGGAGAAACTCCTAGGAGGCTTTATCCAGTGAATGAGCATGTAGGGGGTACCAGTGCACAGGACCGTTGGCCGGGCTGAGACTTTCTTATGATTGTACTGCAGTCTGATCTCCTTCCTGTTCAGTCCTACTTCCTCACCCTCCCCTTTCCATGGGCCTTCTACCTGCTCTGTCAACTGAAGGCTCTACTGGTCTGCTCCTGCTCTTTCCTTTTGAATGTTTCCCCCACTACAGCTCTCTTCCATATCCAATCCCCTCCCCTCTGCTCTTGCAGGACTCAAAAATGGATTTTTAAATGTAATATTTAAGGGGGAAAAAAAACTTGTCATAAGAGATATAGTGTATTCAAGTGAAAATGCCCTATTGTCTGGAGCACTCAGAGAATACTTCAAAAGGCTCTGGGACTTGGCATGATGCAACTTTCCACATGCCAAAATTGGGTAAGAGGATGTAGAAGAAAGAAATTCTAGGTAGCTGCAGCAACAGGGGAGAAGAAGTAGAAAACAATAAGGAAAACAACTGAAGGTATCTCTGCTGCCAAAGATACTGACGACCAACCGGGTGGAGTAAACCGCAGTTTGACAGAGATGGTGAGCAGCAGATCAAGTTGCTCCTGAGTGAGAAAAATACGGACTGCATGAAGCGAGTGACAGATTCAGTCACTGAAACGCTTGTCACACGTGCAACCTAAAATAAAATGAAGTAAGCTACGATTTATTATTTAGATAGTATGTGAAGAATTACATTTTAGCCATAACCATGTATTTATTTTCATCTGTATTTCACTGAAAAGAAGAAAAGAAGACTAAAATAGAGTTTTAAAAAAGTAAATCAACTGAGAAAAACATCAGTAGTATGGTAAAATATATAAAGGTGGGAAGTACATTCGTCAAGATTGGGGAACATCTCGGGGTGCCTGTGTGGCTCAGTCAGTTAAGCGTCTGACTCAGGCTCAGGTCATGATCTCACGGTCCGTGAGTTCAAGCCCTGCATTGGGCTCTGTGCTGACAATTTGGAGCCTGGAGCCTGCTTCGGATTCTGTGTCTGCCTCTCTCTCTCTGCCCCTCCCCTGCTCACACTCTGTCTCTCTCTCTCAAAAAATAAATAAACATTTAAAAAAAATTTTTTTAATTGGGAAATATCTCAAGAAAATAATAACAAAAGTCACTTCTTAGGTTAAAAAGTACCATAGTAAAGCTGAAATCTAAAGCTAATAATTTTTGTCCCAGATTTGTAAAGTAAGTTTGTGATGTCAGTGACATGAGATAAGAGGAAATCGAGTCTGGACAGAGGTAGTGGGATTAGTGGGAAACAGATGAGACAATCAATAGGAGAACAATTTACAAAAAAAAAAAAAAAGGAAAGGAGAATGAGTTGCGTCCAAAACACCAAAATTTTACAAAGGTAGATATAACACCAATGCCACTGAGAGTATGTTTCAGCATACTAAAAAGAAGAGGCTACTTGAGAGGAAGAAAGCAAGCTTCCTTTAGCATATGCTGTATTCACGATGCAGTTGAATCCAACCAATGTACATACTTAATTCCTTATAATTATTAGAGTCCCTTCCCCTTCCAGGCAAAAATTCAGTGAAAGTAGAAAAACATATAGAAACAGCCTGGCAAGATGCTTACATATTGTAAGTATTTTTAATATATACTTTTAAAAATACTACACATATCTACATAGGCAAAAATAAAAAAGCCAACTGGAGGAAAAAGAGCTTGAAGAGGGAAGCTTCAGAGTTCCCTGCCCCAAAACAGTAAAATTCACACTGACTGGGCTGTGATTTTGGAAAGGTAGAAAGAACTGGTGTTTGAAAGACCTGACTCATTCATTTATTTATGTATAATCTTTATTAAGACATCTGACCTCTCTAAGCCTCAGTTTCTCATCTGTATGATAATATATAATGATAATAAAAGTCCTCCATCTGGTACCATTACTGATAAGTAATATAGATAATGACTAGAAATGACTGGCATAATTCTTTGCACATATCTGATAGTAATCACTATAGCACAAAGAGTTTTGACCCAATAACATTATGCCAGACCCAGATGCTTTCTGTATCAGTGGAATAACATTCTGAGTCTCAACAGCTTGCAAAACCCGTCATTCATTTACACTTCTTGAAAAATAATATACTCATCTCGCTAAAAGAATAAATTTAAGAGTGCAAAAATAGAAAAATCATGTAATAGAGGAACTGGTTAGGAAAAGGTCTTTAGTAAATTAACCAAATGTTAGGTATATACCACAAGCTATAAATTTCATTGTCAAATGAAATTTATTGTGTCAAAATCATTCCTAAAGAGAAGACATAAAATACAAAAATAACAATTTTTGATTATTTTTAAATAGTTATTTTAAATATTTTAAATATTTAAATAATTTAAATATATTAAATAAAACTATTTTTAAATAGTTATTTTAAAATAGTAGGTACTAAAACCCCAGATTATATTTACAAATATTTGAAAATGATGGGGAAGAGAAAAATTAATGTAAATTTTTCATATTACGTGGAAAGAATTTTAAAGATTCAACTTAAATTTCATTATTGATAATTGGAGAAATAAAAGTATAAATAAAAGTATAAATTACATGCACACAAACACAAAAAGCATATATATATACATATATATATATATATACACACATACATATTTAATTACATAAAGGTAAACAAAAATTCAAAACCACGATATTTCAAGGAAAATTATAGATGTTCTGAAGGCAAATGCTCATGTTATCACTGTTCCCACTCATAGTATGTAATTTCTGCTAATTGATTTGTTGCACATTGCAAACAAGACCTACAAAAACATTTCCTTAATAAAATAGGTGTTAGTGTCCAAATATCCACAGCACTATTGAGGAAAGTTACAGACCTGTTTACAAGTATGTAAGGCACACCCTTTCTTTCTTGACTATCCCCACACCTCCAAATTCCTGCTCATTTTATGTCAGCATTCATTCTGTTACTCAGAAACTTACCGAAATTTAAATGTAAAGTCATTATACAGACTTGGATTTAAAACTTAGTCGTCCAGCTACCAACATAAAGGAAACTGCTCCTCCATCTAATTCAAATGAAGTTGCTAAAAGAATGTGTTAAAAACAAGGAAACATGCCTGAAACGGAGTCACTTATGCTAAGTCCTATGTCACAACACTGAGACTTAATCACAAGTTAAGCCCTCCCAGAAGTGGAATCTCAAACCACTCAGTAATCACCTGATCAGTACCAGCTAGGTAATCTGCCTTATAGACCTTGCCATCCTCAAAAAGAACTGAACTAGCAACAAACAACCCTCTTTTTGTCTAGTATAATTTCCTTGTTCCTGCTCCCTTCAGCCTATAAGTGTATAAAACTATATTTTTGTTCAAATAAACTTTTAAAATATGTAATATGACTGTTTATCTTTTAACAAATCATATACCTTATAATTCCATGCCATTGAAAAGCCAATTCTGCCAGGATTTATGATGGAAGCATAAAAAATAGAGGACTAGATCTCTCCATATTTTACACCTCATCCTCTGTTCTCTTTCCTAACCCATAATAAAGATATGCCTTTAACTTCATGTTAGTGGAGAATGAATAAGAGGTTTATTTTAAACCCTGTAAAAAAAAAAAAAAAGAGAGAGACAATATAATTTCTCCTTCCTATGAATAAACCACTATTTCAGTAAGATTGGAACTCAGCAAATTAAAATTCTCTAAGTGAAATACAAGAATCTGATTATTTAAAAAAGAGCTAATAGACTCTGTTAAGGAACTATATGGTTAAAATGTATGCTCGCATGTTTAAATTTAGATATCAAATTTAGCTGTAAGTTTGGTTAATGACTAGGTATGACTGTAATCTTTCAGTGTGTCTATGTTTACAAAATTAAAAAATATATAATATTTGCTTATAATTCTGTATAACAAACATATTTTCTAGGTAGGATTTAATGTTAAATAATTTATCTTATTTTCCAAATGAAACTTCTGAAAATATTTAACAATATAATTCCAGCTCTGTATGGTGTTTAAAGAAAATCCATCTAATTTTTAGGCTGACATTTTTTGTAGAGAGTGATTGATGTTAAAGAAAATTCCACTCGCTAAAAATTCACTTGTAATTTTTAAAAATAAATGGTTGTCAGGTAACTGAACATTTTTCACAAATTCTGAATGAAATGAGTAGTTGATATTCATTAAGAAAGGTATGGGTTATTTCTTTTTCTTTTTTTTTTAATGTTTTTATTTATTTTTGAAAGAGAGAGAGAGAGACAGAACATGAGCGGGGGAGGAGCCGAGGGAGAGGGAGACACAGAATCGAAACAGGCTCCAGGCTCCGAGCTGTCAGCACAGAGCCAGACGCGGGGCCCGAACTCACGGACCGCGAGATCATGACCTGAGCCGAAGTCGGACGCTTAACTGACTGAGCCACCCAGACGCCCCAGGGTTATTTCTTTTTCAATAAAGAAAAAATTTAAACATATCTTCGAGTAGGTGAGTTATAGCCTTTGAAAATGAAGGCATCTTGTGGGTACTTTAATGAAAACTTCAAAAACAGAAACGCAAATAAGTAAAGAGAATATCACTTTGATGGACATTCATAGCACTTGGTAGAATTTTGGATAACAAAATAAATATTAAATATATTTTTTTCTGTAGAAACTTTATCCTACTTCTGTCCCAGCTTTGAACAGTCATATTTTCTTCCATTACTTCTTTCCACTTTATTCCCTCTCCTTTTGGATTTAAAAATAGTATGCTAAATATTTAACTTTACATAACCAGTATTTTTAAGAGAGGACAAAAAGAAAAATTCTAAAGGAGTAATGAGAGTCAACAAATATTTGGAGATTGATTATGCAGAGATGTACAGAAAGCCTAATTCTTTGATAGGCAAGGCAACAAATTGGTCTCCCTCCCCACATCTGTAAAATTCGTCTACTTGAAGTCTGAAGGTTGAGTTGAGCAAGGGCCAAATGTGAGGTGAGGTACCTAAAGCCAAATATGTGAATTCCAGATCTTATTTCTGTCGAATAAAGCCTAAAATGTAAATATTGCCAAGACAGAAAGTCATCACCTCTGGAAATGGTTGTTCTTGTCACTTTGTGATAATCCCAAGATGTCCATATTTCTCTTTTATTTAATAGGTTTGTCCACCCCCCCCCCATGGGTAATTCCTTTCATACTTAACTCAATAACTTGAGCATCAAAATTGATTTTCCTATAACACATTGCCACAATAAGTAAAAAAATTAAAAATTTGAAGTGATGCTTTTGATTCTTGTTTATATAGGTGAAGTAGAGCATTTAAGAATTGAACAAAATGAAGACACAAACCTGAGTTTTCGAATAATTGCTAAATAATCTGAATAGTTATCATTGCAGCTCAAGGTTAAAAACTAAATTAATATTACTTCCTTCACATTATGTATATGTAAAGACAACTGTACTATCATTATTTTTTTTATTAGCCAGAAAGTGAAAATATCTCTAAAACATGGGGGTAGTTATACTAACCTAACACTAGATGAGTCTTCATTAGAAATGACTGAAGTATTGTACAGAAGAAAACATGCTTATTAAAGAACTATGCCACAAGAACCTTGAGACAGAACTGCAAATTAATGTGTAGTTTTGATACAGTATATAGTGGAACATGGTTTTTCTTGTTTTCATCACTTAGAATTTTAAGTGTAGAAACTGCTTCTGAAAACTGGTGTGGAAATCACCTGGGACTAAAGACATCAGTTTCAAGATAGAGGCTTTAGGAGAAATACTTTGAAGTGACAGATGATAAGTGGAAGTTCTGGATATAAAGATCTTGAAATGTGTTTCCTAAGAAGAGCAGGGACTTGCAAATAGCACGTTAAAAAGTACTATTAAAACAAATAAACACTTGCTCATATATACATTGATATTTAGCTAAGATACATTTCATTTCAAATTTAGTCAGTATTTGGCTTACTACTGAAAAAATAAGGCTATTGCGTATGGTAGTTTTAAAGTTTCAATGAAAGTATTCTCTCCATGAAGAAATATTCTTAGAGAACAGCCTGTCGTCAGAGACTTGAGCTAAGATTTTTTTTCCCCCATGTACTCAGATGAGCCCGTTCACTTGGAAACATTTAAATTATATAAATTCATTAACTCTAGAGGTTGACAATTTCATGGAAAGAAATTCAATTTTTGAATGTATTGAAGGAATTCAGTAGAGACTTTGGTGGTATCATTTTTGTTTTAGACTTTGTTGAAGGTGATTGGGAGTGTGTGTCTGTGTACATATCATTAGATGGTTCTTCATGAATAAGATTTTTGAGTGTGTGAAAAACACTTAAATGAGAGTCAGATTCGGTAACACTGTGGAAAGAAATGTATGTCATCAATCATTCTAAAACGTATACTTCACCAGAATCCTGTCTTAGAATAGAACCACAAACAATAATTCATTTTCCTTCCCTATTCATATAATTACCTTTTTATTGAGTGAACTCAAATTCAATGCATTGATCTGAAATGAATACCAACTGCCTATAGGTCCAAATGTATTTAAAACTCAACTGAAGCAAGTCTGTTAAACTGGAAAAAAAGCAAACCACTTCCACCCTTCTACTGGAGGAGAATTAAACTAGACAACAAACAGCATTGCTATAAAGAAAATTTAAGTCCAAAGCCCTGTATTTTTAACTATCTGCTTTGGTGGGGGTTGGGAGAGCTTTACTTTGTGGGTACTCAGGAAATGTTTCTTTTAACATCTCGTAATGATAATCTCACAAGAACCCTCAGGAGTCACCCAGTTCTAGAATCAGACACTATGCTAACAAAGCAAGAGCGACAGATCTGGAAAGTCTTTCTGAACCCCCGTTAGAGTTCCTGCATCCCAACATCTCTAAACCACAAAATAGCATGTTGGCTTAATCATTAATTAGATTATACATCCCATTCATTCATTTACTTATTCAGGCAAGATGCGATTATTGATTACCTGTCATATGTAAATATGGAGTACTCGACATATGTAAAACATTCTGGTAAGTGTTAAGGCAAGACAACAATGAATTAAGGGCATGGTGAATTAAATAAACCTCACTGACCCAAATGTATGGTAATAACATGTCAAGTGAAATCCATATTAATTTAATATTAATCTTCTTGAATTATAGATCAGATCCTTTAATTTCCTTATTCAAAAACTCCCAATGATCACTTCTACAACCCTTGCCACAAGCAATTACTGAGAGAAGAAAGTCTAGCTTTTATGTCCAGTATCTTACTTTCTGGCATTATTTTCTATTATTCCCCTTTACCTTACCATTCGTATTTTCCACATTGAACAGGTTGCTTGGTAAACAGGTTTGGAGTCTTACAGGACTGGTTTAAAATACCAATTCCGTTACTTTGTAGCCAGTGACTCTTCAGCAACTTACTTTGCTTCATCTTATAAAGTTGGATGGTACCTAACTCATAAGATTGTTGCAAGATCAAATAAGGAAACACAAAGCACATAAAGGCTAGTATAGGACAGATGCATTGGATATCTCAGTGCTGGATGTAGTACTTATTATGGGTAAATGTACAATTATGTGTGAATTGAACCCATACAACAGGGGTTCAAACTTTGTCTCTACCACTTACTAGCTATGTGTACTTGCATAAATTACCTATCTTTAAAGCTTATTTTTAAAGTAGAAAATTACAGTACTTATGTCAAAGATTTTTTGAGAGGATTAAGTGAAACATACAAAAAATCAAATATTGTCTGGCACATAGCATTCCAGAAATGCTATTTAAAACATATGTAGTATACATTGTTTATAATCATTATGATTATAATTACTATTTTCATTTTCCTCCTAATATACATTAGTCATTCATGTTTTCATGCTTTTCTTCATATAGTTCCTTTGCTTAGAATAAACTGGCCTTCTTTCTCTATCTTATGCATAGCTCGAGGTTTTGAGCCTCTGTGAGCCCCTCAGCTAGCTATGAGTTATCTTTTCTAACCTCCTAAAGTACTTTATCCAGAGGACCTTTCTTATGACATGCTTCAGTTCTCATTTTGTTGCATAGAAATTTTCAATATTACTTATGGGATATTTCAGACATACTGAAAGCTATAAAGAATAACAAAATGAATACCTGTGTTCCCACTGCCCAACTAAAGAAATATAACTTCTGTCCATCAAGAGACACTATAACAACAGAACATTGGAAAAGACAAACCACAGACTGGGAGAAAATATTAGCAACTCTCACAGTCCTCTGAAACTGCTATATATCCTTCCCTGACTAGTGTTGCCATATAAAATCTGGGATAACCAGTCAAATTTGAATTTCAGATAAACAACACATAATTTTTTAGTGTAAGTATGTACCAAATACTGCATTCTGCTAGGTAACCTCTCTCATAAACTTGCCATTCATCACTTCCCTGAATTTATTTACACTTTTACTATGTGTATCTTTAACTACATGATATTTTTACATGTTTTAGGTGATAAATGGTATTTGCTGTATGTATTTGCTTCCTTTTTTTCTCAGAACCTTTTTGTGAGATTGTACCATGTTTATGGATACTTAGGTTATTTCTATTTTTTACCTTTATAAATAGTGCTAGGATGAAGGTTCTTTATGTATATTAGCAAGAGTTTTCTTATACATTATACTGAATATATCCATTTGCCCTCTCCGGGTCCCCATTCTGCTTTGTGCCCTGGGTGTCTGACATTTAGTGACTTAACCAAGAGGCTCTCTTACTCGGTCTTGTGGTTCGCTAGGTCGCATTCATAGGTTATCAGAAGACAAAAGGAGAATGAGTCTGGGTTATTTATACCTCAGGCTCCTTCCCACCTGAATCACTTCATTTGGCTGCCTTTTTGATTCTTGAGAACCACAGCTCCTGTTGGATAGCCTTGTTTTACAGCCATCGCACTCTCTTCTGCTTCCAGTAACCCCTCTGCATCTTCCAGCCTAGAGCTGGTAGTGACTCCCTGCTGACATTTGTCCTTGGGATATACTACAATTCTTTGTTGATTTTTCTAAAGCCTACTCAAACTTTTGTAGATGATCTATTTTTCCCACCTGTTTCCAGCTAGAACACTAGTTAATATAGGCATAAGCCCAGGAATGGAATTTCTTTTTGGAGTATGTATGCCCTCAATTTACCTAGATAATGGCAAACTGCTCTCCTTAGTTTATGGTTCCACCAGAAGTATGTATGTATATGTATATATATATACATATATATTTATATATATATGTGTGTATGACTATATATATACATATATAGTCATGTATTTATATGAATATATATGTATATACAAATTTATATATATGTGTGTGTATATGAATGTATACATTCATATGTAATCATATGTGTATATATATATACACATTCATATATATATGTACATATATATGTATATATATTTGTGATTGTGATTGTGATTTCCCATAGCATTACATTCTAATGCTGGTGTTATCAGACCTAAAATTTTTGTGGAATTAATGTTTATTTTATCTCATGGTTTCAATTTACATTTATCTGATGATTATTGAGTTAGAGTAAGCTTTCATGTTTTATTGGCAATTCGGTTTTCATTAATTACCTGATCATATTTTTACCTTATTTTCTAATCTTGGTTTGGATTTTTTTTTGAAAGTCCTTTACATATTCTAGATTTTATTACTATGTCAGCAATATCCATTGAAAATACTTTCTTACATTCTGTGACTTATATTTTCACTATAATAAAATGATAACTTTTGATGCCTAGAATTTTTACATATTAATGTAGTTAAATTGATAAGGCTTTTCCTTCATGGTTTATACTTTTTGTTGTAGTATAGATATTTATGTATATAGCTTATCTCTTCTAAAGTGCTATAAATTCTGTGTGGGCAGAATAAATATATAAATATCTGATTCACCTTTATGTTTCTCAAAGCACTTGGCTTCGTGCTTTGCACACAGAAGAAACAGAATGCAGAGAAATAGTGTCCAAAGAATGAGTGAAAATGAGCTTACCACTTTACCGTATCTCCCCAGTTCTCAGTAAAAAACTAATACCAGGATTCTATTTAGAATAATTTCCCAACATGCAGTAATCTCTTTGGTATCCTGAAATACCCCAAAGATAATGAAGAAACAGAGAAGAGTATATATCAGTGGAAAAAATATTTCTTCCTCTCCTATTTTTAATGGGAATGAGTGTGATTAGTCTGGAAGACACTTTTGAAGATGTTCTCTGATTTGGAATACAAATCTGTATACAATACACCTCAGTATACTTGAAGAGCAGGTGTTTTGAATCTAAATAAATGTATGCTTACTTTTTCACAATATATTATTTTTTTTAACTTTATCTTGCAAAATAACTTTGGTCCTACAGGTTCAGGAAATGTGAGCTTGGTTTAAACAATGAGACAGCTCATGTGTCTTTGTGAATGAACAACAGTCATACGACACACACTTGGCATTTCCCTAATCTAGCTGAATCTCAGAATTTGAAAATTTTATAAACAAGGCCTTAAACTCAGAAATCACAGGTCAGCAAATAGGATGAGTGCCAGGCCTGTGTATATGGCATTCCCCAGCTCATTCCCATGTACCCATGTCAAGAAACAGTTTTATTAGGATTCAAATACATGCCTCGTCAAGAGATATCATTCACAATTGAGCTATATTAACGGGTCTGACAAGTGAAAAATATCTTCAGGTAGGTGATTTGTCTTCTTCCCAGTTGACAGACACATTCCATGTTCTCTTCCTATGATTCCTATGATGCTATGGCTCTCAGAGGACATCAAGAATGAATGCCTCCAGCTCTTGCCCTTCACAGATTATCTGCCTCTCAATTTTAACTTTGAAATTAATCAATGATATGGCATTGATTCGCAGAAGGGAGCTATACCAGAGAGAGTATTTTGAAGAAAGCATTTGTGAAATTGTAGCATGATTAAAGAGATAATCTTTTAGGATTTCATCAACATGGATAATCCTTCATACACAACCACAAAATAAGCATGATTATAATTTAACAAGTTTTCCTTGAGGCAAAACATCTTTTAAAAAGATTAATTACAGTAGCTTGATGACGATAGCCTGTGACCTCTGTCTTCTAACATAGGGAACATTCTCTACGAGTATTTCAATCTCAAGGCTGACTCACTGAACAGCTTGAAAATTTTTCACTCATGAGGTGCAGGGTTATAGCTCCTTCAGAGAGGCAAGTCATTTATTTGACACTTCAGGGGTGAATTAGCAATTGAGCTAAGTAGCTTTCTAATTGTGGGCAGAATTTCTTCTTTTAGCATTACTCTGATCAACAAAACCACTTGCACACATTCTAGCATTGGCATGCTGACTTTGTTCAGGAGGCAGTCCTGGTGCATTAGAGGAGGCAGCTGGGTGGCACAGTAAATGTGTCATTTGCTATTTAACATCTCTGTGACCTGGATTTAAATTCACAGTGGCACAAAATGCAACCTCAGTTCTCTCAGAAGGCTATTAAGTCATTCGCAGTAAGCCTTGTCGAGAATCTAAAACACTAAAGGGTTCTTTGCAGTGCAACACCCACTTGTGTTTGCAAAGATGCCAAAGTAGTTTATTTTTCTTAAAGGGATTGTTTAAAGGGAAGAAGATAGGCTCGACTAATCAACTGATATGAATACATATTGTTGTTTATATTTTTAAAAATCTATCTGCTGTGCTTTAGCCAGGATCTCAGGAAGAATATAACTGTCCTGTGGGTGATTTTTAATCAAGCTGCTTTTCAAGAACATAAGTTTTGTTTTTTCGTCTGTAGGGTAAAATCAGAATAAAGTGAAATGCTTTAAAATAGATGTGTTTCCTTCCCTAAAAGCATCATTATCGACATTCTGCTTTACAATATTGTCCATTCTGTTATATCTGAATGGTAGGATGAATTGCAGCTGTGTCTTTATAAATTCAGGCTAGAGTAAAACTCTGCTTTTCATTAAATTAATTCTAAAGGTATTTTTGTTTAAATATCCCATTTTATTACTCCCTCCATACAGGGAAAGTGATGCATTCTTGATTTTTCTCGAATCAAAAATTTAATGTCTCTTATCTGTATTCTCTACTCTTCCAACAATCCATTCAAATATGTTCAATTTACAACAATAAAGGATCAATAAGTAAATTAATCAAGCTTACTCACCACCTAACATTAACAGCCAAACCCTCAAGCACAATTTTTCTAGTTCTATGTTCCCCTGCCTGGTCTTTTCCTAGGATACTAGCCTCATTTGAACCTGGCAAGAAACATCATTTACTGAAAACAGAGCTCCTGTTTACTATAGCAGACAAGGTGCTAATTGTTTCTAATGACCTCAAGTAAGCTTTGTTATTCATTAAGTATGCCATTCAGAAAGGTGGCAACCTTTTCTTTTTTTTGCCTTACAAGTATATCAAGCCAGCACTGCCTAATGCAAGGACTTTTCTTCATTGATAGAATTTACCAACCTGATCATTTTTAAACTTTTAAATACAAGATAATCCCTTGAGGGTCTTTTTTTTTTTTTTTTAATGTTTATTTATTTATTTATTTTGAGAGAGAAAGAGAAAGAGCACATGTGTATTCTTATTTTCTTTTTTTTAAATGTTTATTTATTCATTTTAAGAGACAGAGTGTGTGGGCAGATGAGCATGAGTGGGAGAGGGGCAGATAGGGAAAGAGAATCCCAAGTAGGCTTCACACTGTCAGTGCTGAGCCCCATGCAGGGTTCAAGCCACAAACCAGGAGATCATGACCTGAGCCAAAATCAAGAGTCGGATGCTTAACCAGCTGAGCCATGTAGGCACCCCACTTGAGGGTCTTAAAAAAATTATATACATTTCTGTACTACACAGAATTTAATTGAATAAAAATATCTAAAACAATAATGTCCAAAGATATATAATGTGAAACACATAGGTAATTTAAATCTTCCAAAAGCCACATTAAGAAACAAATGAAATTAATTAAAAAAATTTACTTAAGCCAATATATTCAATGGATTATTATCATTGCAACACAGTCAATATTTAAATATTACTAATGAGAAATTTTACATATTTTGTACTAAGTCTTTAAAAGTTGTGCACTTCACAATTATAGAATATCACCAATAAGACTGAGCATATGCCAAGTCCACAACAGACTCATGTGGTAGTAGGTACTGTGTTTCACAGCATAGCACTAAAGAGTGATCTCTGGAATCTACATTTTTTTTTTAATTTTTTTTTTCAACGTTTTATTTATTTTTGGGACAGAGAGAGACAGAGCATGAACGGGGGAGGGGCAGAGACAGAGGGAGACACAGAATCGGAAACAGGCTCCAGGCTCCGAGCCATCAGCCCAGAGCCCGACGTGGGGCTCGAACTCACGGACCGCGAGACCGTGACCTGGCTGAAGTCGGACGCTTAACCGACTGCGCCACCCAGGCGCCCCTGGAATCTACATTTTAAGTAAGTAATAAAATTACTTCTACAGCAGATAGTCATAAATTTTCTCTGAGGAAATTGCTAAGTATTTTAGAGAGCATAAAGGTGTGTAAAAATAGATCTTCCTCTCAGGAAGTTCGTTGTCCACTGGAGACATATGTATGTAGACACGTGCATAGAGAAGTACAATACAAGTTGAAAGTGACAAATGCAATGGGATTCACAAAAACATATGTTTTGGGATTTTATAGGCGAGAGAAAGGTTAGCTGTGGGAATTAAAACATGCTTAATGGAAGAGATAAGCATGTAATTTGGATATGGTGAAGACACTGGGATTGGTAGACATGAACTGAGTTTTCTAAAATGCTACAGCTAACAAGCCCATCACATGCATCTTCTAAATGCTTCCAAATTTTTTTTTAATTTTAAGACATCAGAAATGTTTAATTCTCAAGTTCACTTCCTATTTATTTGGTAAAAGGAATTATAATATTACCATTCTCATATTATAATTCAGTTTAATTTCCAATGAGTGGATCTGGAAAAAAAATAAATACTACCTTCCTATACATTAAGTAAAAACAAAACAAAACAAAACAAAACAAAAAACAAAAAAACCTGAAGAATCTTTATAATAATCTAAAGATGATAGATCACATAAAATTTACTAGGGCTCAAAATCGTTTAAGGGACACTACTTAAAAACTATATTATCTTAATTAATAGTTAAATTGAAGAGCTTTTTCAACAATAACTCGAATCAGCTCAGCTTTTTATTATTAAATTTAAACTCAAATTCCCAATTAGAAGCTGTTCATGAAGTGAAAATATGATTAACTATAAATACTAAAGCAGCATAATTTAAATTCTTAATTTAGTTAGTTCATGATGTATAGCAAAATGAAGCATTTCAAGTAATTATTTATAATATTACTTGGAGATAATTATGAGCCAACTAAGAGGTAATGTGGTCAAATTAAATTTATATGAATATCCTAAACTTATAATCCTTCTTTTCAATGAGTCATTAGAACAAAGAATTTCTGGGTAAATATGAACTCTCGGCTCATTGTGTTGGATCCTGCTCTTTGACATTAGTTTAAAATGTACAAAAACTAGTCCACGTTTTAACAAGCAGTCTCTCTCTCTCTCCTCTCCTCTCTCTCTCTCTCTCTGTCTCTTTCTTTCTGTCCCTCTCTTCCATTTTGACTGTTTAAAGACAGGGGGCAGGACAAAAGTTTGACCAGTAGATTCAAAACTCTGAAAATACATGATAGTGGTTTTCCATTTTAAACTATCTTATAAGGTATATTTGTTAAAAGAAAATTTATTTTAGTATGTCTTACAGGTTTTTGATGTCTTCAGCTGACATGGTCAACAGCTCAACTAAATATCCTTTAAATTAAAATATATAATTGCTTCCGACAACAGAAGGAAAATAAGATGTACACTACCCTGTGTTTATTTTTGTTTTTATTTTGAGTTTTCCATTAACCTGAGAGTGGTATCTTCTCTCTATTGTATGGGAGACAGTAGTGGAAAATAGTGAGAAGAAAAGATTAGGAAAAACTGGAAATTATCCAGTTCTTTTTAGTATGTCTTCATAATGAAACTTGAAGTGGTATGATTTCTGAGAATGTAAGAAATACCAATATTTTCAGGTAACTATAATATTCATTCATGAAAATCCAATATTTTGTTGCTTCCTCTTATCTACCTTAATTTTTTTTTACATCTCCCTTGTTATTTAACAGATGAAGTCATCAATGCCCCCTTGAAAGTTAATTAATTTGGTCAATTACATGAAGGTCAATTACATGAAGGTAATCATTACATGAAGGTAAAGCAAATAATGATATTTATGTCTAGATTCAGCCTTTGCACTGTGTTTACAACTGAAAAACTATACTTAACATGTGGTATCTTTCAAGATCATTTAAAATAGATTTCTCAATAGATTATTCATATTGCCTATGAAATATTGAAGATCTTTAGTAGATGATGGTTAACCTTCATAGAGGCAGGTAACAAGTTATTTCAGTGAACCATATGAAATTGCTGGTATACAACTTTCAACCTACAAAAATGACAATTTTATATGGTTCAGACTAATAGTTTTTTGTGTGGAAAGGCACAGCTCATTTGTTGTGTACAATTCACAGTTCACTCTGAAGTAATAAGGATATCTGTCTTCCTTCACTATCCATCAGTTCTCCTCACAGATGATAGCATTATCTAATAATCATAGGGCCAAAATATTTTTGAAGAAAGCACATGTGGAGAAAAAATAAGTCAAAGTTTCATTTCAACACAGGTATCTTTTGTTTGGAATGTAAAAGATGTCAACACATTCCTCCTAATGGTTAGAAAGATGTTTGTTTGGATCATTCAACTTCTCCCACCATAGTTCTAAAATTAGTTAGAAAATTACTGATGTTGTCCATTTAGACATATCTGCATTGGAGTGAAGATGTTTCAGGATTAGATTGTGGAAGTGTTCTTTAGTCAATGATGATGAAATTATATAAAGTATCAAAGGACAGTCCATAGCAGAGTTCTAAGAGTGAATACAGGTGCCTACACTGTGTTTTTCCTAAAATCAAATAAAGATTTAAGTACTCAAAAGTGTAACTGGATTCCAACATATGTGTAATCCATAAAAACTATATTCCAAGAGATCTGATTATACCCAAAAGAGAATGAATAAAGATTAACTATAAAAGTATCTAATAATTTATCAACATACAATACTGAACTATAAGCTAAAAAAGTTAGGTCAAGATGATTGTTTTATATATTATTTGGGAATGAGAATGACATAGTCTTATGTATTTCTATTATCTATTCTCTCCTCTTTCCTGTGCAATGATAGCTGAAGAAAATATGATACATTTTCCTTCACAATCTTTTAGGGGCTATTATTTATTCATTTTTCATATTCTTTTCATGATCTAGAATAGCATACTGTAAGTCATGCTTTTCCAGCAAGTCACTGTGTAACAGATACAAAGATAAATATAGTTTTTGATTTAAAATATGGTTTCTAAACATTGAAAGTTATATTAAGCTAAAGTGACCTTGGATAATATAGGATGCTTTTCTATCTAAAAATAGATTAGGCCAAAGAACTGGGATATTTATATACTTATCAAAGGATTATTTAATATTTTCCAAATATTAGGTATATAGGATATTATTTTAGATAGAATACTTTCCCCCTATTTGAACTCTCTTACCACAGGTGATAGGGATGAAGGAAATATATTTTCTTCTTTTATTATGGAGGTGTAATGAAATCTAAACACATCAAGTACATTTGATTGTTTTAATCTGCAATTAGTACATTTTAATATTGCTTGAGAATAATCAACCAACCCTCTGGGGGTCTTCTTTTGACCTACTTATATTAAGGTAAGATGTCAGACTAAGGAAGAACATTCTTTTTTTGTTTGTTTGTTTTTTGTTTTGGAAATGTAAAGATTTTGCCAACTTACAAGTGATATTATTCTATTTACGGAGACAAATTTTATGTTATAATCCAATTGCTGGAATATTTAGGTGCTAAACTATTGAGTAGAGAGGAATGGATATACTGTTTAACCCCTCCGAGTAATTCTGCCAAATAGTATCTTTGTCACCCGACTATTTTTTTATGTTAATTTATTTTTGAAAGAGACAGAGAGAGAGAGAGTGAGAGAAGGGGAGGGGCGGAGAGAGGGAGACACAGAATCCAAAGCAGGCTCCAGGCTCTGAGGTGTCCAAACAGAGCCCAATGTGGGGCTCGAACCCAGTAACTGTGAGATCATGACCTGAGCCGAAGTAGGATGCTATCATGACCTGAGCCGAAGTAGGATGCTAAACTGACTGAACTACCCAGGTGCCTCCTTCCCCAAAATTGGTTTTAAATCAATACCCATACACATATCTCCTACCTACCAACTTTCAACTATGTTTTCACATCAGTATACTTAATACATTTTATTACGGTAAAGAAGGATAATAGTAGCTAAGTAGAATGAGGCTTTTATTCATTATTTCATTCAGTGAATACTTCCGCATCTACAGCATACAACATGTAATAAAACAGGACTCAATTATTTTTCTTTCATGGAATTTTACAACCTACTAAAACCAGGTAGCAAGCAAAGCAATGTATAATATTCCAGGAAGTGCTAAATGTTATAGAGCAAGTCAGGGTGAGTAATGAGGAGGGGGTTGTGCTCTATTTTTAGATAGGGTGATTAGGGAAGTCCTCTGGTGAACAAACACCTGGAACAAAGGGCCAGAGTAACTGGAGCAGAGAGCTCTAAGGGCATTTTAGGTGATGAGGTCAAGCAAAGAGCAGGGGGTGAGCTCATATAGCATCTAGCAGACGAGGGCGGATTTCAATTTAATTCAAAGTAAAATGGAAAATAATCAGCATTAGAATTCAGGTTTTTTCCTGATGACACATTTCATCATGAGGTTGTCTCTGTAAAGAATACCTAGTCATCTACGAGTGTTCCTACCTATCTGCCCCTAACTGACCCAGGAATGTATCCTAGGAGGCCTCTGGTATCCTTGTCTCACCAGTAAGATTCTGAAATGGTCTTCCACAGAGAAAGTCAAAGGTCTTGGAGTCTATCTGACCCCTCTATATTTCTGTAACACTGTCAGATAACAGCACCCCATACAACCCATTCCAATACATTTGTTTCCATGTCTCTTGGATTCATTCTCTTTCTATGTCCCCTGGGTCTTGTATGCAGAAAAGCAAGAGAGAAATTCTTTGTACTTCAGCCATTAGACAGAAAGGTGCTAGCCTCCATACTCATGCTAAATGAGTTTCCCTGGGGTAGGCAAATTCCACTTACATCCGTAGTGTCCCATGGCCAACTGTTCCAATTCCACCTGTTACACTGGCCCTGTCCTGCTCCTTGAAGATGACTGCCTCATTTCCAGCTCTCACTCGCTCCTAAATAGTTGAAGCTGGTTAGAATCGGCCCCAATTTGTACCACATGAATTTCATTTTTTTCTTATTATCTGTTTTGGGGCTCTTGCTCGTCTCTCACTGCTTCTTATTTTCTCTACATCTTGGGTATTCAGACTAGATGGCTGCACGCAAAAATATGTGGTTTAACTGTCCAGACAGTTAAACAAATTCCCCACGGTCAAGCTATTAGTTGCTATTGGCCAACACAGTAAATCATAAGTGCTTTACTAAAAATGGGGATATCTTCTGGTGTCACAATAACATGGATTAATGGAGGAAAGTCTCTGAAGTAAAAATATCAGTGGTATTGTAAAATTTCACCTCTAAAAAATGCTCGGCTGAATCATTTTAAGAGTATAATTAAGAATTACTGGATGAAATGTAGCATATGATGGCAATATTTAAAATAAAAATTTCAACATATTTCGTATTCATGCACTAGATTCTCTTTCATTTTGATCTATTTTTTTTTTATTTTTTAATGTTTGTTTATTTTTGAGAGAGAGAGAGAAAAAAAAAATGTGCGAGCAGGTGGGGACAGAGAGAAAGAGAGAGAGACACAGAATCCAAAGCAGGCTCCAAGCTCTGAGCTGTCAGCCCAGAGCCAAATGCTGGGCTAGAACCCACGAGCCATGAGATAATGACCTGAGCATTTTATCTTCTGAAAAATATAATTTAGATGGTTATAAATTAGAACTACTAAAATAATCCATGTTGAATGGGTGTTGTATTTAAACTATTGATAGGAGGTTAAAACCCCCAAAAGTAATGTAAGTAATGTAAGTAAGTAATTTTTTTAAATTTTTTTTTTCAACGTTTTTTATTTATTTTGGGGACAGAGAGAGACAGAGCATGAACGGGGGAGGGGCAGAGAGAGAGGGAGACACAGAATCGGAAACAGGCTCCAGGCTCTGAGCCATCAGCCCAGAGCCCGACGCGGGGCTCGAACTCACGGACCGCGAGATCGTGACCTGGCTGAAGTCGGACGCTTAACCGACTGCGCCACCCAGGCGCCCCATGTAATTTTTAAGCATACTTAAAAATGAAGTGTCCTCTGGGGTTTTACAGTGATTATAACACTACTTGCTAAAACAGAAGTGTATGTATTATTTATTTAATATAAACTGATTTGCTAAATACAGAAATGGTATTTATTATAAGCTTTGTTAACTTACACAGGTGAGTTTGCATCCCTTTAATTATGCTTGTTTGGCAACAAGAGTTAAAAAATAAATTATACTAAGTTCCATATCCAAGATTTTAAGTTGCTATGAATTTTTTAATGTGGTGGATTTTTATCACACTGTGTATTTTTGTTTTACCTTAGCCTCAAAACTTAAAAGTACTAAAACAGAACAAAAATATATTTTACTCTCTAATTAACAAATCTAGTTGCTTACCGTTTCTGTGAATTATAATGTATCAGACATAAATCAATGGGGAACTACTTAAACTTGCACCTTGTAATCAGAGCTACAAATTTTGGCAGCAGGCCACATAATCCAGTGCTAAATGTGAAGTCTTGTATTATTCCAGTAACATATTAACAAAATGTACAACTGTTTTGACTTGGAAGATGATCTAACAACATCCCGACAGAAAGCCTTTGTCCATTTTTTTACATAAATGTCGTTTCCTTGATGATAAACGTATTTTGTAATTTTCATGATCAATCAGTGGGAGAAATTAACTGTGCCCTTTTAGTGCTTTATAATTTTAATCTCACTGCTTTGGAAATGCAGCCTCAAATTCAACATAAAGTGAGATCTTTTGTACATATTGCTCCAGAATTTCTTTATTCTTTTCACTCATAATCCACAATCCTGGCTTATTTGCCTTTCTAGAGCCTATAGGCTTTAGGCCGCATGAAAAAAAAAAAATGTAAAATAAGTATTTTCCTCTGACATGATTTTATGACTGCTTTAGATGACTCATTTATCTTGACTTGTATTTCTATTCTAGGTGCAGAGTACACATGAATAAAAAGTGAGTTCCCAAAATACAGAAATCTTCTAAGTGAAAATAAATGGTACGGTCACATAGAAATGAGATTACATAACACAAGACTGTACTTTGATGTAAATGCCCTTACTTTTCTGTTTTCTGTATATGTTCCACATCAGTCACTATATATGTGCTGTCTTGCTCTGGTTTGGTGTTATGCTGTACAAATTCACCCTTAATTGTTCACTATATTATTTTCAACACCACTACTTTAACAACTTCCAGAGTTGCTTAATCTCTCCTGAATTATTAATAGGTTCTCAAAAATGGGACCTCAATGTTTCAATCAATCATGATTCCCCACTCTTCCAGAATTATCATCGTCAGTTTTCTTTTTCAATTCTTTTCTCTGTCTCACAGGTATGCAGGGTACATACCTTCATCCCATACCTTCTAAACTTTGTCTGCATTATGTTCTATAGTCACTATCTCTACTTGGCTACCTATTCTAGTTTGTTTTATGTTTCACTGCTCGACTAATTCTGTGTTTGTTCACAGCCCAAGTGGCCTTGAGATATTTAGAAAAAAAAATAATAATGAGGGATTTTGTTACTTTAAACAGTATTTATTAACATACAATTATCTTTGATTTTTGTGACAACTTGGCCAACTGACCAAAATTAAGTTTATTATCTTTTCACTAAATGTGTTTCTTATTTACCTCCTCACCTTGAACATGATTTTATAACTGACCCGAACCAACTTCTATAGCTATGGGATAATATTCAGTTCCTCCTTATCTTCTACTGGTCATCGCAAGTTGCCCAGTTTGCAGCAGGTCTTGCACTTCTGCCATCTTATCTATGATAATGGCCACTCCCCAGTTCACATCCAGACAACTACTCAAGGTATCTAAGGTGTCTACAAGCTTTCTGCATCTTCTCTACTCCAATGTAGACTTCTCTTTCCCACCATGGCCTCTCATGAATTTTAAATCCCAGCCATGCTGGGCAGTTATGCCCTGATCTCATTCATTACCATGACCCTTTTAGTACATTTTCGTGTCCCTTCTTTCCCTGCAGTCCCTTCTGCCTAGGATAATTCTCCCTTTTCTTACCTTTTGAGTTCTTACTCATTCAAGTCACTGCATCCTTGAAGTTTTCCCAGTTCAAAAATATTTTAGTCATTATTTTTATATTATTTTTTATCCCTTAGCACATTAAAATAATGTCTTTTTTAACATACTTATCACAGCTATCCCACTCTTTACTTTGGTATGTCTGTTCCCACCTTGAGGTTATAAACTCATTAAGGGTAAGGAGGAAACTTGTTCATGTTTTTAGCCTTCACAGATCTGGTAGAATATATACTTGACAAAGGTTGGTTCAGCTCAACCACAGATGTTTCATGAATATTTCCTTTTTGAAATAATACCTCTTTTTTTCCTGTATCTATTCAAATATTAACTATGTCAGTACCAATTTGGAGTTCCACTCCAGCCTTCTGTGGCCCTACCAGCAATCACTGATCTGCTTCCAATTTCACTTATTTTCGGGGACATTCTATGTGTATCAGTCAACTTAGTGCTCATTGTATATACTGTGTTGTGTTACCCTTCATTTCATGAGTTTTAATTTCATCACCCAAGATTATTAAACAAGTTTATTATTATTATTATTTTATGTTTATTCATTTGAGAGCGAGAGAGAGTAAGCAAGGGAGGAGCAATGTGATGGGGGAACAGAGGATATGAAGCAGGCTCTAGGCTGACAGCAGAGAGCCCAATGCGGGGCTCGAACTCACAAACCATGAGATCATGACCTGAGCTGAAGTCAGAAGCTTAACCAACGTAACCACCCAGGTGCCCCTCATCACCCAAGATTATTAAATGTTTAAGGGCCAAACACATTTAAATCCCTATCCTTCAAAATTTCAGAGTAAACCTTTTTTTTCCCTCAGATTGATTCTGAAGGGAACATTTTACATACCAATATATAAGTAAATATAAAATGAAAAATGTGTCTTTTTTTACCAATATATCCATTTTTTTATTATCAACAATGTATTGAATTGAATAATACAGAGATATTAACATGTGCATCTGAAGAAGCAGAAACCCAGTGACATGATAGTTGAGGATGTGAGACATCCACAGGTAAGTGTGTGTTTTTGCCTGTTATGCCAGAGGCCTACATTAATCATTCTGTTCTGGACAGACTTTATGTCTAGTTATGAAAACAATATATTTTAGTGAAAAGCAAAATTTGGTGCTACAGACTTTCAGATCTGCTTTTTTTGTTCTAAAGAAATGTCACTGGTAAATGCATTTATAGTTATAAGTACAGTATATATTTCTAGCTCAAAGCAATAAATAGCCTGATCAAATTTGGGAAAACACCACAAATATGATTCCTTCATTCTACATTTACAAGGTCCTCTCCTTCTCCTTCATCACCTTTAGCCCCTTCCTTAGAATCTTGTCTGCAGTACAGTTCATATCTCCAAAGAATAAAGAAAGAAGAGAAAGTGCAACTAAATTAAAGAGATCTCAGCCAACAGAGCAGTCAGCCCCTTACAGTAAGTGAAAACTTCCATGTTTACCTGGTGACCACAGTCTCCCTCTGCTCTTGAAGATCTAGCTCCAGATTTGGATGATGTTTAAAAACTAATAAAGAATAAGGAAAATCACACTATAATGACTTCAGTTTATGAAAACTCATGCTAGGCAAAAATGTCTATATCTGTATTTGTGCTAGAAATCTGAGTCTCATAGAAAAGCCAAAGTTCCTGAGAATCTGAATGAAAACTCAAAAGCTACCAATTATTAAAAGATAAAGCAACAATTAAAAAAAAATCCTTCTCTGTGATTTAGTTATCTGAAAGAGTGAATCCAGTGTCTGGCCAGGCAATGCATTGTAAATATCAGGGGAGGATGGCCTTAGATTGCTGCAGACAATTTAGAAACTTTGAAGTGCCAAAATCCTTTTGTGCGTGGACCAACCGGTTTAAAGCAAGGTTCTAGAAAAATGAACAGCTGCCCAATAAACTGACACAGGTTAAAACATCCCAAGTATCTTTGTTGTTCTTACTGATATTTCACACATGAATCCTGGGGTGAATTAGAAGGATATGCTCACTGGTAAATTTAAAATGAATAAAATATCTTTGAAAATATCATTTCCCTTAAGGTTACCCAGAAGAAAAATTTCTTATATTATGAAAGCTCCCTCTCTCCTCAATAAAAGACACCTTGTCCTGAGGACATCCTTGTCTTCATACACCCTTTGTTTTAGGCCATCTGTTTCCAGTTTGAAAATGGCTTAGCTTGTTCAGTATCAGGGCATTTCCTAATGTGTAGGTGACCTGCTTTTATTTAATTTTGAATTTAGCTTCTATTCATTTTATGATCGTACTCCATTTTGGTAATTACGTATAGGCACCCAGAGGGATTTTGTCAATGGTAACATTAAAAATTAATAAGTGAATGAATTGGTATGGTGATTTGTATTATAAAGAAGGCCCATAAGGCATTAGTAAAAGATGTTGTTAGAACCTAGCAATAGGTTACCAGTAAAAATGGTGTATCTCACAGCTATAGTTATTATCTTAAATAAAAATTTTCACTTTTTTCCTATTCTTCCTCTAGCCTCTGCTTCCTCTGTCCCTCCCAAAACTCTTTCTTATATTGACTGAACTTCATACAGTTCTTTTTTGGGGAACCGACGATGTGTCAGTGCCACTCACTTTCTCAGAGGGAAGTCAATCACTCCACACCTTTATACCACTTCTGTCCTCAATGCTGTTCTTTCTTTCTTTAAAACTTTACTCATCTTTTTTTCTCTTCATTCATACCATCACCATAATTGAGACAGATTTATTAAAATGATAAGATTAAGCTGGTGGAAATATGTGTCTCATGTTTTAATACCTAAACTTAAATATGTAAACAAACAAATGTGAATCGTTCTCCAAATACAAACCATTCTTTTTCTTTTAATGTTCCGAGTTTTGATTTAAATTCTAGTGAACAAACAGTTTTATATTAGTTTCAGTTGTAGAATTTAGTGATTCATCACATACAACACCCATTGCTTATCACAAGTGCTCTCCTTAATCCCCATCACCTATTTAACCCATTACCCCACCCAACTCCCCTCCAACAACCCTCAGTTTGTTTTGTATAGTTAAGAGTCTATTTTATACAATGCCTCTCTCTCTCTCTCTCTTTTTCTTTTCCCTATGTTCATCTGTTTTGTTTCTTAAATTCCACATATGAGTGAAATCATATGGTATTTATCTTAACAGAAACATTTTCAAAACTGCCTCTTTACACGATATACCCTCCCACTCTCTTTTAGGAAAATAATATCTATTACTGAATTTTCTAAGTATTTTACTAAGGACACATTCTTCTAATTTTATGTCAAATGAAGTGGAAGTCTCCAGGTGTTATTTTCAAGTTCTGTCTTCTCAAAGTTAGGCACCGATGACTAATTAAATCCACCAGCAGGTGAGAGCAGGGGCAGAAAATTGTGTCTGAAATTAATCACACCTGTAAAATATTTAGCCTATGAGAAAAAAGCTGAGCTTTTAAAATGTTGATTCTAAGTTTTCTCTCTTGAAACAAAATGTTTCTAGATCTTTTAAAAAATTCATATTTCACCATTTCAATGGGAAATTGTATCTTGTATGGTTTTACTTTAAAATTATAGTTTATAAGAAATTTAGTACTTGAATTTAACTTGAATCCATGAGTATCAACATTGAAATATGATAAAAATTATGCCTTTTATAATTTTAATAAGCTCTATTTTTCTACTTCCAGGTAGATGAATCCTCATAAATTAATAATTTAATTGAATTTTTTAATCAGAGCAATACTTAAATACTACTACAATTGACAAATTTCAAATGTATCATTATACTAAAGATATTTCTCATCTCAAATTTTTTATACTATTTTAAATTTCATATTGTATCTACTATGTAGTGCTCTATCAATATATTTCATTGACTCACAAATCATGGAAGTAAACAAGAAATTCATTTCTAACTGTAGTGGGAATTAACATGTGAAAAGAGCAAGAATTAATAGAATCTAATATTGTGCTTATTTAATATCTTTTTCATTTTAAATCCTATTAACAAGTCTAATAAAATGTATTTTAATAACTTTCTATTGATTAAAATCAACATCATTGCCAAGTAAAAAATAAGGACATTTTAGCCACAGGAAACTGTGTTTTTAGCTACTTTCTATTGATTTATAATTCAGAATGATAGTAATTTAGTAGGAGTACCTTTGAGAACAAGTAGGACTTGATTTTTGTCCATACACACACACACACACACACACACATACACACACACACACACACACACACACACAAACACACACATACACACACATATATACAGTGTGTATGTAAAACAAGAATAAAAAATCCTCCCATACCATACATACCATATTAGAAGAAAAGCAAAGCAAGTCTTATATTAGCTTATTTTGCATTTATTGACAGTTAACCTGTGTTAATACTCCAAATCATTTCAGGCACAGTGGTAGGTACTGGCAGTACAAGGTGATCAGGACATTGATGATCCTTTCAGGGAGTGCATATTTTACCTCAACTCTTGTCATCATAAAATTACGAGATAGATGAATATATATTATATAATTGTTTGGGCAAAGTAGTTAAACTCCTCCAGATTAGGGAGAAAATAAGGCTTTTGTGAAGTTTTTAGGTAAATACTGTTGTAAAGTTTTTAATTATTGAAATATTACAAATTATGGATGAATACTTTGATAAAACATTCTATGATACATTTGTTCTAAGCATGTGCCTAACTCCAACTTGTTCTAAGAGTATCAAATTGTCCTTCATAAAACTCTATTTACATGTCAGTCTTTTGCACAGAAGCCTTGAATGACTCTTCAAGGCAAACGGATGAAACTCAATCTTCTCAACTCCTAATTTTTATCTCTCAAAAATATAATCTAATTTGGCTTTTCACTCCTACTCTAAAATGTACCAAACATGCCTTGATAAACTCCCATTAAGAGACATGAATTGATTATGCCACACTTACTGCTTATAAGAAGCCGCCCAACACACTCAACATATATTTTTAAACAAAATCTCTGGAACAAGCTACTCTAAACTATATATTCAGGAACTCCTTTTGGAAATTAGAAAGAGCTGGTTGAGGAACTCTATACCCAGAAGAGATGAGTACAATGCTACTTTTTTGGCTGTGATTTTAATACCATTTGTCATGTTGTAGATTTGAGACCTTCCAATAGAAAGACACCAGAATTCTATGACAGGAAGATAGGGAATACCAACTGTTACTTCCTCTCTCTACCCCGTATCATTTTCAGCTAGGGTCAGTGATCAAGGAACAGTCTAAGAAATTGATTCATGAGGATTTAGTGTGCCTAGTGAGTGATTTCAAATACAGTATGCAAAACAGGCCTCTAACCTTTCAAGTTTTCAGAGAGCCCATGATAAGTTAAACACTATAGCTTCTGATTGCTAAGACCAAAATAAACGTGGTAGTAAGAGGGAGCTGCTGGGCTGGGGTCTGAGGATGAATATTAATACACCATTAAGACAATATATTTAAATTCAAACATATGTTATACAAGAAAATACAGAAAGAATATAATTAGAAAATATTTTACTTAGAAAACTAGCCTCCTGGTTCAGTGAATAAACCTGAACCAATATCAGTAATTTTCAAAGGAAAAAACAGTGACATCTAGGCCTGACAACTAACGTCCCAATTCTCCAACCGATGCAATTAGAAATGGCAGTAATATTAAGCTTTGACTCTGCTGAGTGTTACTAGAGTGTTACTAGAGTGAAGATTTGACCTGTAAATAAATTGAAATGACTTGCTTTCACAGTTTGTTTGCCCAGACTTCCATAATTTGTTTCCCATAAAAAGCTATGCTGTATATCCATTTTTTTCATTCTATTTTAATGTGGCGTATTATATTCCCTCACATCTCATTATAATGTTATTCAAGCTAATCTATTGTGACATTGCATCATGTGCATCGCATCCGCACAGGTGCTACACTTGTCCACCTATCGGAATTAAATTAGAGAAGTTTGGCCTATATGTAGTCATGTTTTACATCACTGATTGAATTTGACTGATACACAGACTGCTATATATGATACTGGTCACTTGCTGTGAAATTTTTGACCAAAATGACATTATCCTCTGATATTAACATCTAGTAAAAACTTAACGTGCATTTAAAGGAAATAGTTTTGTTTGTGTATATGCCCTATTTATTTGCTTGTTTGTTTAAATAGATTTATTTAAGAGTTATAGAATTTCCCTTGTCTGCTTGTTGGTAAAGTAACACTAGCCTTCTCCTCCAAGGAAAGATGAAGACAACCATCACCTTTTAAAACTCTGCAGCTGGTTTCAATTTTCAGCAGGTCCCAGCCCAAGCAGAGCAACAGAACAGACCATATAAATGTATGAAGGAAGAGAGACCATAGGATAGCATGCTCTAATTCTTTTTATTCCTTTCTCTCCTTTTAAGTGTCTTAGGGACACTGCAGCTCTAATGCATTAACACAGTTCATTGACCCACTTTCAAAGCTGTGGAGTAGGTGGCTATTTTGTCTTTTTCTCTTCGTCTCTACCACTTGTGTTTGATGCTTGAGAGTGACCAGGCATTAAGCTGTGGTGAGTCAGGATTATCCTAAGCATATTCAGCAATGAAAGAAATGAAGCCATGTATCTATTAGGCCTCTTGAAGGCATTAGACAATCTCTTAAGCATTCAACTGTTAAAACCTTAGTCCAGGGAAACTGTAGTTTCTGTAGGTCCATGTTTTTGAAAGATTTTTATTCTCTTTTCATTGAGTGAGGATATAATGCAATCACTATTCCATTTAAATCCACTCATTGTTCTGTGTTATGTGCGGTGCTTTTTTAAATGCTAAAATATTTAATATATTATTTTTTAAGGAATGCTAACAGCCAACATTGAGGTCTAAAAAAGTATAATTTTAATGTATCCCTATTACATTAGTCTCATTTATTAAAGTAGAAATGAAATATACTTATTATTCTTTTGTCCACTCATTCTTATTTCTCCTGCATCTGCCTCAAGTCAGAGAAATGAAAAAGATTGCTATATGTAGAGACAATTTTCCGATTGTCAACTTTATCACCCAACACAACTTTTACAACACCTTGTAAACATTTTTTTGTACAAAATGCAAAATATGCACTGAATTTTTGCAAGAGGTTAATAGATTTCAGAGAAAAAAAGGTAAATGTGTGGCTAAAGAGGGCTGGAAAGTGCTAAATTAAATACATTTCTTTATTGTAGAGTTTTCATTTCCTGCTTTAAAAGGAGCATGTATTGGGGCACCTGGTTGGCTCAGTCAGTTAAGCGTCCTACATCGGTTAAGCGTCCGACTTTGGTTCAGGTCACGATCTCACAGTTTGTGGGTTCGCGCCCTGTGTCGGGCTCTGTACTGACAGATCAGAGCCTGGAGCCTGTTTCAGATTCTGTGTCTCCCTCTCTCTCTGCCCCTCCCCTGCTCATGCTCTATCACAAAAATAAATAAAAACGTTAAAAAAATTATTAAAAGGAGCATGTATTAATTTTATCAATAGCCATCCATTCATATACTCAATCTTCAAATCACACATTTCTGCAAACTCAAGAACTCATCTGGAACAAGGGAAATATAAGTCGCCTGCAAGGAGCTCTCTGCTCCAGTGGGGTTCATAACCCTCTGAATCTGGTCTAGACAATGAAAATTGCCTTAGCAGAACCAACCACTCCCCTGGACTCGACAAAGTGTATATATTGGACATGTGTGGTTATAAGTAACAAATAATGAGTTGTTTGTATCCACTGTTATTTTCTATGTCTAGACCAGATACAGAGTAAGTATTCTTTGTCTGGGACTTCAGTATACAGGTCTAAGGATGAGTGGAAGCACTGATAGCCATCTCCATGAGTGGAACTGATGTACAGTGGGAGGAGTATATAGTTAATGATGGGAAGGAGCGTGTTTGTGAAAGAGCAGGAAGTGAAACTCAAGAACCTGTCAGGACTACTGTAGTGGAATTGTTTTAGGGAGTTCCTAAGTTGAGAAGATAAAGATACTGTGACAATGGTTGAAAATAAAGAATAGGAGCTAAGATGAGGAGAGGCAATTTAAAGAAGGCAAGCTGTGCATTATGACCAAAAATAGTATTATTTTTCAAAACATTTTTGAATATTGGAATATTTTGACTTAATTGTTTTAGTGTTGCATGATGCTGAGATGGGGCCACCAAGTGGGTGGGTGGGTGGTGAAAAAGCTACACAAAGTTTCAAGGAATTTTATTCTTTCATATAATTAATTCAGTATATTCATAAATAAATCAACTTTAAGAATTAATTTTTAATCTCTTGGAGAGGAAGTAACTATATTTGAATTCAAAATCACCTTTCTATCATACTAAAATTATCCAATAAGCTGTGGTATTCATTTATATCTATTAACTCTATAACCCATATTGTTCACCCATTATATTGAAAGTGGCTCCTACCTTTTAAATATTATTTTTTTAATTATTGCTACCTTATATATCTTCTGATTGTTATTGACTATTTGGACATTGGTTAAACAATCAATATTAAATATCATTTTGGGTTTAATAACTAAATACATTTCAAAAAGGACCTGAAGCTAGCAGCACAAGAAACAAGGAAGATCAACATATCATCGAATCATAAAGTTTTTATACAGTGAAGAATAGTCTTTTTTCAACCTCAGTGTTATACATACCAGGATGCATTTTTTCTATTCTGTCTGTGATTCATACAGGGCTAATTTAAAGTATTCATTATTCCTATTTTACTGCAATATCAATCAAAAACTATAATATGTAAGAAGATTATATGTGCATTATGCATTTTCCATATTTTAGTATTAGTAGAAATACAATATATATTTTATATTGAAAATATCATTTGAACAACTCTGTTTAGGGGCACCTGGGTGGCTCAGTCGGTTAAACGTCCAACTTCGGCTCAGGTCGTGATCTCGCGGTCCGTGAGTTCGAGCCCCGCGTCGGGCTCTGTGCTGACAGCTCAGAACCTGGAGCCTGCTTCTGATTCTGTGTCTCCCTCTCTCTCTGAACCTGGAGCCTGCCTCTGATTCTGTGTCTCCCTCTCTCTCTAACCCTCCCCCTGTTCATGCTCTGTCTCTCTCTGTCTCAAAAATAAATAAACATTAAAAAAATTAAAAAAAATATTTTGAACAACTCTGTTTACCTTATATCACACATTTTTTTTTTTTTTAAGGAGGCCTCACACCCAGCATGGACCCCAACTCAGGGCTTGAACTCATGATCCTGAGATCAAAACCTGAGTTGAGATCAAGAGTCAGTCAACTGACTGAGCCATCCAGGTGCCCCTAAAACTAAATAGTGTTTTTACGTGAGGATACGGTATTTGATTATGTTGTTACTTTATTTATCCTCACCTTAGTAGATTCTTTTCAATACTAATAAGAGAAAAGTTTACAATTGTGATACAAGTAGTGCTTAAATTTATTCCCTTATCTCTTCGCTAAACTTACATTTCTGAAAAACATACCTTCTATGATTAATTGGGTCATTGGGGACTGCTGCCAATTACTAAACAATCCAATGTGATTTTGCTCATCAATTTCCAGTAAATTATGTTGGATTGTCAGAGGAAAGCCAAGCAATCTATGAATTTTATTCACATTAAAATAGTATTTGGGGGTAAAATTCTCAATATAATTCTTGGGAAATTTACATTTTTCTCAAAGTCCCAAACAAGAAGGTATGGACCATATGAGTAACTTGAAGAATTTAACAAGTGTCTAAAACATAAACAATTTATTTTCAAGTAAGAGAAAAGGAGAGATTAAATTGAGACAAATCACTTTATGGATAATTTCAAAATCTTATTGTCTTAAAATGTGCTTTTAAAAGGAAACTAATACTCAAAATATCAAAATACAGGACAGGTTAATCATAGATATTAAAAACTTTCAAAGCTTTTGATAAAGGCAATCAATACATATCTCAAAATACCGAATGAGATGTACTTTTGTGGAATATAAAGGGGTAGAATGGTTGTAAAATGATTTTTTGTCTCATGAAGGATCATTACCATTTTTCATTAATGCTAGCTGTTTTCCAAAATTATACATTGCTTTTTTTTTTTTTTTTGTATATGTGCTCTTTTGTGTATGTGGTATGGGAGTATGTGTGAATACACGTGTACATATGTGATTTTTGTCTAATTTCCTTCTGATAATAGAGGAAATCTAAAGAGCAAAATAAAGTGTGTTTTTTTTTTTCTTTTTTTCCTGGTAAGTCATAAAAGGCCAATATTCTTAACTGAATGAAGACTGAAACAATAGGAAACTCTAGCAAACCAATGAACTAAACTTTATTATTCCTGAAAATGATGAGAAAAGGTCTAAGAGAGTCACATAAAGTGTCAAACAAATATTTCTATGAAGTAGTTATTCTTGAGACTACTCACTATGAAATATTAAGGATAGATGATACTTTAATGGATAACATTACCTATCAGCAATAAAGTCCACCTAAGTATTTATATTTCTTTAAATCTCACCCTAGATTTTCCATCAACTCACAATTATCTATTAAACATAGTATCTTGCAATTTGAAGGAAGTGTAGAGATAGAAATTTCTAAGAGAAAACCACTTCTCCCCAAAATGAATACTTCAACATTTCCTAATTGCTTGGAACTTAATTTCTGCTTAAACAAAAATAGTTTTAAAAACAAGTTTTGGGGGCGCCTGGGTGCTTCAGTCAGTTAAGCATCCGACTTCGGCTCAGGTCATGATCTCACGGTCCGTGAGTTGGAGTCCCACGTTGGGCTCTGTGCTGACAGCTCAAAGCCTGATGCCTGCTTCGGATTCTGTGTCTCCCTCTCTCTGACCCTCCCCCATTCATGCTCTGTCTCTCTCTGTCTCAAAAATAAATAAACACTAAAAAAAAAAAAAAAGCAAGTTTTGTAGGAAGATGACCCTACCAACATTGAATGCTTATATTAATGTAAAATCTATCTTCATGGAATTTTCATCCATTTGTCACAGTTTAGATGTTTGAAATTATAAAGATTAAGTAGAACCACCTTTTCATCATGGGCTCACAAACATGTTAAAAACCTTATGTCCCCTCTCAGATTTCTCTTATCCTTGATAAGTGCCCTTGTCTCCTTCTATGTGTCTTCATATTCATATATAATTCCCTTATCAGCTCTCTCAACATTGTGGGTATTTCCTCTGCAATTAGTCAATGTTCCATTTTAAATTACATATTGGGAAATATAATATCCATTTGTTTATAAGTGACAACCTAGGGAATCTTTGATTTGAGTCACCTTAACATACTTAGGCAAAGTCTAACTATTGGAATAAAAATGCTACAATTCAGAAATTGCCTTAGAACTCTTTACTAAATTGAATCAGGAAAAAATGAATCTGGAGTGCAAGCCACGCAAATCCAAGCTTCAGAAATGACAGTGATCATCATGCCCGTTATCAGAAGAATATTAAGTTTGACATGATTTTCCAGTTCTTGTAATTGGTTTTTACTCTGTCATCTGTGCCCCCCCATATGACCTCATTAATCTATTTTGCTCAACAAGAATAAACAAAACCACTTCATATTTGAGGTCACCTTGCATAATTAAAACCATAGTCCAAATCATTGAATATCCTAAATTATTGCTTTCTAGTGTAAGTGAGACAAACAGGAGCATCACCATTTACAGAGCCTAAGAGAATGACGCTGGGCTGCTTATTCTTGATCTACTAGCAAGTGCCCTTGAGAGGTCAGGGATGATACTCATAACCTTAGAAATAGGTAATAAATTGGTAATTGTGTCCCTGGCACCCAGGAAGTAGAACAAAGGTAGAAGGGAATAGCATGAAAAATCCCTTCCCACCTCACAGTGGGCAATCTTATTAGGCAGCTCCCCCATGTTATAAAATAATGCCCTAGAAAGGTTTTGTACAACCATGTGAGTTTAAGTTCTTGCAGTCCTGTTTTTTTCTACAAAAACCATCAACTATAAACTACCATCAATACATAAAATAAATACAAATTATGAGTACCATCTTTCATAGCGATTTATAGTGAACTGCATTTATGCCACTCTCCATCTCACCTCAACTACTTTTTTGAAAGCTGGCCTCTGACAGTGAGTAGAGAAAATGGAACTTTGGTTTTAAATATAAATTATTAGGAAGAAAAAGGGAATTATGGAATTCAGAATCAAGAAAAACCAGCCAGGTAGGAGCATAAGACAAACTTATAGATTAGCACTATCAGATGGAACTTTCTGGATGTTTCAAATGTTCTCTGAACTATCCCATACAGTACACATTCCCACATGTGGCTATGAAGAACTGAGATCTGGCTAGTGTGACTGAAGAATTGCTAATTTTAATTAATTTAAATTCAAATGGCCTCATATAGCTAAAGACTACTATATTGGAAAACACAGCTATATTCTATGTCCACTTTTACATTTCACTTGTCTCTCAACCCGGTATTTATTAAAAAGCTATATTCTACCTATTATCTATTAACAAGCAGCAAGTTTCCTTCTTTGAAAAAAAAATACCAATCCATTCAAGCAAATACAAGGTTATCACATCTTGCATTCTCCAAGTTATTTTATAAAGCAAATGTTGGAAATACCTAATGGCTTCTGGGACTCAGCTCTGCCATTAATAGCTATATGACCTTAAGAAAGTCAGTACTAATTTGAGTCTTAGTTTCCTCATCATAAAATGAGAGGTCAGAATAGACCATCTAAGGCCAAAATCAGTTATAAAAATATTCATTATTTTTATAGGTATCACAGGATGTATGTATATATGTATAATAGAACTGATAGGTATTAGGAAGAGAATCAAGCAAGGTCATGGTATAAAGTAACTGACTGAGAGGTTACTCCTTTAGCTAAGGAGTGGTCAGAATGGACCTCTCTGAGGATCCAACATTAGAGCTGCAACCTAAATGGGAAGTCTACCATGGGATAATCTGGAGGAAGAGCAGTTAGACAGAAATCACAGTAAGTGCATAGTTTCTGAAATGGGCATGAGTCAGAAAGAAGTGTAGCTAAAATATGGAGAAGAAAGGAGATAGGGATAGGATATCAGAGTAGAGAGTTAAGCAGGACCACTGTTATTATTGATTATTGGATAATTACTCCTGATAACCTTGATTAGAAGTATGCATCATATCATGTCCAAAAAGGCCAAAAAAGATCAAAAACAGGGACTTAATAAACTGATTCATATTTTTTCAAGTAAAATTCTAGTTGCTATTTGGTGAGTAGACAATAGAAAGAACAAATGTGGAAGCATGGAAATCTCACAGAATGCTGTTGCAACATTTAATCATGTCTGAATATATAATCTAGTTGGGTAACTAGTATTATCAGGATATTATTCTGGTTTCTCAAAGAGATCACATAGATATATTCAAATAAGGGAATGTGACAAAATATCTAACCATCAATCAAAGCTTTTTATTCTCCTTTCATGATGCAGAGTTAATACTGGGAAGTGGCTGCTCAGCCAAAGACTGAATTTCCAAGTTTCCTTTGTATGTAGGTACAGCTTCATGAGTAGTTTTCATGAAAAGAACACGAGCATAAGTGATGCTTCTCTCTTCTGGGTCAATGTGATTAAGATACAGGTGTGCCTTCATGCTTTTTCCCCTTTCCCTTGTTTGCTGGATGTCTCCCACCTCCATTAGGGAGACCCTAAAATTCATGTCTTTGAAAATTGCAGAACCTCTATTCTCCTGGGTCTTTGAATAACTGCATGAGGAGAGCCTCCCACAGACCCAACAACTAGAAATACTCATGTTAGAATGTTACTTGGCCAAATAAATTGTTTTGTATTATGCTTCTGATTTTTTTTTTTTTTTACCGTAGCTAGACTTTCCCTAATTAACCAAGAACCCCTATATACCAATGCCTGGGCCACATGTTATACATACTTTTCACCCAGTATAATTCTTCATATGTGCAAGTGGAAATTAATCTTAAGACACTACTGGGCTAATGGCTGACTGAAATCTAAACCCATGGTACAAATTCTTTGGAGATCTAGTTTAAAAAAAGACACCAAAGAGGATCACTTTTTTTAATTGTCAAAAAGTAGAGCTTGAAAAATTTATTATGCAGATCTGTATGAAGCCACAAAAAACACATAATATAGAAATTGACTGATTCGTGATAAAACCAAAGCATTAGAGGTAAGAATTTTTATCTATCTATCTATCTATCTATCTATCTAGGAGGAAGTCATTAGGCAATACTTTAGGTAACTTTAGATAATGTAAACTCTACGAGTGCAAATTGCAGTGGCCACTTAAAATATTTCCATTCTTAATTATGTTTGAACACTAAAATCACAGCTAATTTTTCTTTATATATGGGAACAACTCTGTTATCATGATCTTCTTATAGAAAGAATGCAGTAGGAAATATTCAAGTATTATGTATTTGTAATCTCAGGGAACAAACTTGTACTTTAACCCCAATTTGCATTAAATTGTTTGAACAATCATCAGAACCTGCACTGTCTCACAGTCTTTCACCTTAGTTATTCACAGAACAGAATTATGTTTGACTGAAAATAAAGGCAATTCAATGGACGAGACAGACTGACTTCAAAACTTACTTTGAGAAGATTTATGAACAGCAAGGTTTTATTTAGAACAATACAGTATTTGAAAAAGAGCACCCATTTTCTTTTATGCTAAACAAGCTTTACATTTCATTTGCATTTCTGCCACATTTCAGCAAGATTATATGTTCAGAGAGCTGATGTTATGACTAATTTCATTCACATTTAAGAATAAATGTAGTCTGAGAGGGAAAAAATTAAAACACTAAATGGTGTTCTAGAATAGGGAACAGAAAAGACAATGATTTCCTGCAGCAATCTAATGTAGAAGATTTTTTAAATCACAGGACTATTGCGGGAGACATTTTTGGTCGAGATAGTATTTGCATGGTGCAGCACAAATAAGTAGACAGAGGTTGAAAAAATTGAGGACAAATTGGGAAATAGCTAGTTTTCCTACAGATACTTTGCGATTTCCTTTCCCCATCTCTTGTTACACACACAAACACACACACACACACACACACACACACACACACACACACACACCTCATGTTATTTCCTGGATGCCCACAGTTCTTCACTGGGTTTCACTCTTCTACTCTATATATTCCATTCTCTAACATAAATTGTTCTCCCATTATCATTATCACTTTTATCCCCAATACATGATCTAATCTGATTCTTTCATCAGGTCAGGGATACCCATGCAACCCATCTCACCTCTCTTCCATTTCAATGACAGCCATCGCAGTTGGTTATAACAATCTCCTGTTGAGCCCAAGGTACTGACTCAATCTATCATAACACAATACACTTTAGGCATCCACTACCTATTGTCAGAATTTGTATGTTAGTGTCTTAAGGTAACAAATTTACTTCAATAAACAAATTAATGAAATAAATAATCCTTTCAAGGGACTTTTGTTTTTAAAATATCTTAAAACAGGGAAAACAAACTATAAAAGTTTAAAACATGCTTGATGGCATTCACTACCAGATATGGGAAAGGCAGGTAGAAAATAACTACTAAACAAACACAATGTGACAATGACAATAAAAAAGATACACATGCCCATTTAGCCTAGCCTGCCAAAATGGTGGGTGGAAGATGGGAAAAGAAGGGCTTGTTGAAAAAGAAACATCTAAACTGAGTTTTGAATTATTACTAGGAGTTATTTAGATCAACAATGGCAAAGAAGAAACATTGGAAGAGGAGGGGGAAAAAAGGAATAATATGGTTCAAGAGTGCTAGTAAATACCTCTTATAGATAGGTTTTGATAGTTTGGAAGGAGCAAGATTTTTTGAAAGGACCAGCTCAAAAAAACAATGGTTAATTATACTATGTCGGCAAATGAGTATTGTGATGTTGGTTTAAATAGATATGTTAAGAGGGTATATCCAACCAAGAAAAAGAAATCATTAATAACCACCACCACAACAAAGTAGACTTTTAATCCTATCCTTCCACTCTGCCATTGTTAAGTCTTTAGAAAGCTGAATGCCCATTCATACAATGCCTATGTGGGGAATTTTGCTATGGTGGTATTTTCTTTTAATGCCTTTAATCAAGGTTTTGCTATTGATAAAAACACAAGTATTAAAGCATAAGATCAATAGAATGTAACTTTTAAAGCATTTATCTAAAGTATTACTTCAGGATACAGTCTACACAAGAAAGTGGAGGCCATTATTTAATTAATGGATTTATAAATATATTATCTGTGAATCTTGTTTTGTATTATGTATGCATTTAGGTAGCCTAAAGCAGGCTACCTTTTGAGGTCTAAAATACTGGTTTTATTACATTATTTGGCACAAAAACTTACTAAAGACTCTTGGGTTCTTGGGAACATATTGATGTTTTGCTGAGATTTAGTGCAAGATTCTCTTTGGGAAAACATTTGAAAAATATAATTTACTATTAACACGAATTATTAATTTAAATGTGAATGAATATTCTAGTTTTCATTCATACATTAACAAAGAAGCAGAACAAATAGAGAGCCACTCTGAAGACTGAAATATGATTTATATCTGAGCTAAGGGAATTGGCAATGTCTACAAGGAGGTTGAGGGCCATGATGAAAGAATCAAATGTTCTTTATTTAGTTAAAAATACCAAGATGGCATGTGGCTGAATGACTTTTAATTGTTATCATTTAGACAAATAGCAAATTAGGTTAACAGTTTGAGTTTTGGCAACATGAGTATTGGCAAATGACCAATTTTCACTCCAAAGATGCAGAGGAGATTAAAAACTTTGGAATTTTGTGCCAGGACATATCAAAAAGTATCACAATTTTATACTCTGGTTGAGCAACAGTAATGTGATTTCAACACTTTGTCCTTCAGAGTACTTTACAAAAGACAATTTCAAGAAACTCTAATGGACATGTCAAATTATTTTCAAAGGTGAAAATAGATAATTTACATGTTTTGTGTGTCATTTTAAAAATACTCAAGTCAGAAATATGCTACTCACAAGAAAAATGAAACAAAAAGCACCATTTTTTCCCTAGTAGGATTCTTCAAATTTGTTTTCTTTGAGGTAAATTAGATCAGACAGGTAAAAATTCAATGAGATTTTCAGGTTCTCACATGTTGACATAGTTAACCATGTAATACACTATCATTATTACTCATTTCCTTATTCCTACCAACAAACTTTTATCTGTTCAAGGACAGATAGCTAACCTGAGTTCAGGTCATCTAAAACACAGAACACACCTTTCAAAAAGCATAATATTTTAAGGAGCTTTCTTATGATATTTTCCTGTATACAGAAAATGTTTCACCTCAATGAATCCCCCAAATGATTTGCGACTGTAATGAATTAGAATTGCTTCTTCTGAATTTAAATGAATATAACTTTGATATGAAGTTCCGGGAGCATTTTACAATTATGAAAATAGAAAAACTCTAAGTAGATATTTCATTTCTTGTTTGTAAAGGATAAATGACCTCATAGCAGAGAATGTAGGAAACAGTGGAGATCATGTAGACATAATTAATTTAGGTTTCTACTTCATCGGGGAAATGAAAATGAATGCTTATATCTATAATTTGGAGCTAACTACCTGAGGCCTTAGATTCTTAATACTTAAATTCTTAGTTCTTTCATCTTTAAAATTAGATGTTAATTGGGGCACCTGGGTGGCTCAGTCAGTTAAGTGTCCAACTTTGGCTCAAGTCATGATTTCACGGTTTGTGGGTTCGAGCCCCATGTTGGGCTCTGTGCTGACAGCTTGGATCCTGGAGCCTGCTTTGGATTATGTGTCTCAGTCTCTCTCTGCCCCTCCCCCACTTGTGCTCTGTCTCTCTCTGTCTCTCAAAAATAAATAAATGTAAAAAGTAATTTTTTTTAAAAGTCGATGTTAATGAAAAATGTTTGGAGACAATAGTGGTGATGGTTGTACAATGTGAATGTACCTAATACCACTAAATATTTACTTACAAGTGGCTTAAATGATCTTGTTATGTATATTTTATCAAAACATTTTATGTTTTTTGAGAGAGAGAGTGCAAGCAGGGGAGAAGCAGAGAGAAAGAAGGACAGAGGATCCAAAGTGGGCTCCGTGCTGACAGCAATGAGCCCAACGTGGGGCTCAAACTCACAAACTGTGAGATCATGACCTGAGCCAAAGTTGGACACTCAACCGACTGAGCCACCTACAATAATTTTTTAAAAGTATATGTTGCTTTCCTTACATTTATACTTACATATAAATACCTAATAAATATCTATAGATATCCTCTAGAATCATAGATATTTTTATGATTTCTATTTCTAATCATATAGAAATAAGCATTGCAAATATATATATATACAAATATACATATATATATATACAAATATACATATATATATATATATATATATATATATATATATATATGTTATTTTGCCATTTATCCTAAAGTCTGTGTTTCAAGAGTTACTTCACCCACTAGAGAAAAAAAATAGTTAACAGTCTTTTGAGTTGGATACTTTTTTCCTTTAGGTTTACCCCTTTTTTTGTAAGTCTATAATTATCCCTGGCCCTTTTCAGAACAATGTATCGCTTCAAGTATGATTATGCAAATAAGTGTGGACTCAAAAAGTGAGTTCCTTTCTGAATCTACTTCTCTAAAATTTCCCTGAGTGATAATTGGCCAAACTGGAAAACTAGCAACAGTTCTTCAATTATAGTTGATCTTCATGAAAATAAAGGCATCTCTTCCAATACGTGTTTTTGAGATGCAAGCAATGAAGTTGTTACCACAGCATGGTATAGTGGTTCCAGTCTCTGCTCTACCACTTATCATTCATGACCCTGAGTAACTATTTAACTCTTCTGTGTCACCTGTAAACCAGGGATGATAGTATTAATTACTTCATTAGTTTTGGAGGAGATTAAATGAGTTAAAGCTCTCTTAGAACAATGTCAGACACAGCGTTAGCTTTTATAAATGTTATTCACCATTACTCTTATCGGTGTGAAAAAGCTAATCATAATACATTTAGGTAATGACTGTGTCTATTATGCTCAAAATGAATTCAGGAAACTGAAGTATAGAATTTGATTATTACATTGATCAAATAAACAAAGTGCCAATTTTTTTTTTTTTTTTTTGCATCTTAAGCACAAGAGAAGAGAAAGTAAGTTCTAAAAGTTCAAATTTACAGACACTTCTCTTTTCTCCCTGTTCTTCCCCACTGCATTATCTTTGACAAAGCTTCTGTCTCTTGTTGTGGCATGCTGCAATTAGCAACAATTGATTAACCTTATAGAAAACTGATAAAAAGCTGATTTAAGCTCTTCTTTTTCTTTTTTCTTCTTTTCCCCTCTCTTTGTATCTTTATAGCCTAGGGTTTGTGAAAAAGTTCAGTCTGCAGGGATTTTTCTTTAATATACTTACGACAAATCCAATGGATGTTTTACATAAGACTTATTTTCCCTATTATTTCATAAAGTTTTGACAAAAATAATACTTATCATATCCCTGCTTTCTGAATTGGGTACTTTATTTAATTGATGCATAAGATTTCTTATTTCACTGTTCGCATATGATCAACACTACCATTATTTTCAGGCAAAGTAAATATACTAATTTTCTTTTAGACTCTCTAATCATAATGAACAGGACAAAATATGATTTGCATGCAAAGTAATAATCTCATAGTTAATCAAATATGTATGTTACGTAAGTGGTCTATGAACAGGTATTACTTTTAGTTTTCATCCCTTACCTTTCTTATTGCTTTGTTGATTATCTGCCCCAGAGTACATCAGTTAAATGTCACTGATCAATTACTCCTATATCTAAAAAAAAGCTTAAGGGTGTAGAATCAATATCCCACTCTGGAAATCAAATTACAACTCCTGCCCTTGAAATTTAACTATACAAAATAAGAAGCTGAGAGGAAAGATTAGTTCTGCCAAACTCTAATATTATAAAGAAGAACAATATTGTTATTATTTAAATGTAAAGTGATTTAAAAAATTAAAACAGACCATATCTAACAAGTGTTGCTCTGCTTATTGGTTCCTTGTGTGTTTCCCTTATTCTCTTTATTAAAATTTGAGAATTCAGGTTGTGGAAGAGATTAAAGCAGTAATTGGCATTTATATTTAGTAGAGACTGTTAGTTTCTAAAATGTTAAAATCTACATATTGTAAAAACAGAATCCATTCACTTTATTTATGAGTAATATTTATTAAGCATCCCTATGTACATTACCTTGTGATACAGGAGTTTGTAGAAGTGGCCAAAGTAATTCTAGTTTTTGATGTATATAACCAGCTGTGGGGTATGTGTTCATCTTGGCAGATTCCCTATATACCCTGATGAATCACTTCATCTCTTGGGGTAAGAGGTCTTTTACTTCAAAATTGCCTGACTTATCTCCCTGGAAGACTCTTGTAGTCTTATATAGATCTGATAATATCTGCAATGAGCTTTGGTGTTCCTCATTTGGTGCTCCATGGTTATAGCAGCCCAATTTCCCTTGATTATAATCATAATTTCACAGAGCTATGTTGGCATAAGATTGCCTCTTAAAATTACTCAATCACAAAAGAACTCAAATTCTGGGACTCTCCGCATTTCCCTCTAGTCTGTTCTCCCACTTTGGGGCATGCTCTCATTTCATTAATAATATAACAGCTTTATAATTATCCAATATTAATAAGGGCCTATATATTGTATGCATATTTCTATTAGAGTCTTGGAATGGATATGTCTAAAAATCTATTTGATATGAATTTCAGCAGTCATGTTTTAATATCTATATTAACAAACTAATTTTCTTCAAAATGATACATTTCAGATAATAATTTGAGAAACTTGTTTCTCCACTTCAGTATACCTAAATATTTTGCAACATCCCTCTTCTTTCTGAAACCTTCCTGAATATTCTTTACATTCAGTTAAAAAACAAAATAACAGATTACTTGGCTCTTCCATTTTTTATCAGTTTTGGTGCCATTGGTCATATGATGAATAACTTACAAATGGTAATGATTTGCATGATAGATGGCATTTAGTATTTTTTTTGTTACAAATTCAGTAACTTTACTCATATTATTATTTTAATGAGCTCCATGTTTTTCTCCTCTGATGACTTCAAAAGTTGGAGTGATGAAATAATTCAATATCAGAGAAAGAAGAAAGTCAAGTGTCACCATTCACAAGAAAACAAAACTAAACCAAACACTGAAATCACTAAGACACATATTTTTGAGGAAAATTTATTTTTGACATATAAATATATGCCAGTTTCTGTATTTCACATTCTTTTAAGTTAGTTGATTTTCATCAAGCAATTACAGTTTTAGCAGACACACCACAGTAATAATCAATTTATAGATCATAACCCATTTTCTCTTCTTTAGATTTACGTATGGAATTAAATCTATTGATTAGATGCTTACATTTTCCCTTACATGCTGAAATTCTATAATTATTTAAAGCTGTGAATACCTAGTGTTTCTCCAAGCACTACAAATTTAAATTACAATACCAGTTTTCAAGATTTGTCCTAAAATATAGACACCAAAAGATATTCTTTTATCCTCAGAAGTGAAACAAATTTTCATAGCTACATTACAGCAATTAAAAAGCTGCATAAAGTTTATAATCATAAATACTATACTAAACATATAGTATATTTGTTAAAAAAAAAAATTGTTCAAGGGGCAGCTGTGTGGCTCAGTTGGTTAAGCAACTGACTTTGGCTTAGGTCATGATCTCATGGTTTGAAGGTTCGAGTCCCTCGTTGGGCTCTGTGCTGAAAGTTTGGAGCCTGGAGCCTGCTTCAGATTCTGTATCTCCCTTTCTCTCTGCCCCTCCCCTGTTCATGCTCTGTCTCTCTCTCTGTTCTTCTCAAAAATAAATAAAGTTTAAAATTTTTTGAAAAAAAAAAGTAGTACAAGACAATCGGACCAAAAGTTAGAGCACCATGAAAGAATATGTACTTTATGTAAATTAAATAATACCTAAGACTTTCACATATAAAAATATTAATCATACATGGAGTATTTGTATGCACTAGAGTTAAAACAGCTCCTTATGATTTTAAAATTTTAATTTGTAGCAGTCATCTTTGCTCAAATTGAACACTAAATGTTTCACTTGCTAATTCTTACTTGCTGCAACAGTCCTTATTTGTAACACATTGAAATTAACACACCTTCTTTACATATAAAGTAATTATCTTAGTGTTTAAACCCACTAAACTGAACTTTGGTCTCAGACAATCCTTGTAGTCTTACACATGCAAAGCTAGGATATTCCAAAAAATGTAGTAGAGGTTATATGTTCATGGTTAAGATAACAACAATTAAGCCAACAAATTGAAAAGCAGTGCTTTTTAAAATACATACATCACAACAATTAAGAGTGATGTGTGAGTGTGCATGTGTAGTTGCTTACTGGCTGTTCTAAATTAGTTGTCATTCCTTTGGACTTATATAACACTTCATGGAAAATCCATTTAATAACAGCTCATTTAAGACCAAGATAGGTGGCAATTTTCTATAATCAGTGCAACTCTACCAAAGCTAAATCATTCAATACAATCTTTCAGTTACCTTTCCAACAACACTTGCAGATTTAGTGGTCTTTGGGTATTTGTCATCTTGGCCCCTACCTATCTTTAATTTTAGCATTTTAGTTTTCAGGGTAAATATTCTAAATTTTCCATGACATCATTATGAAGACTGCAAATTATTTGTTTATTTGTGTTTGATTTCTCTAGGGGAGTTAACTTCATCTTCCATTTAACAGTTACAAGTGGAATCTTTTATTCTCACATAGTGTTTAGACCTTTTGTCACTATCTAAATGTATTTGTAACACAAATATTTATTTTTAACATTTCTAAGTCAACCATGACTAAAAAAACCCCAGACCTTTACCTGGTGATTCAATGGAAAAATCTCTGAAATCCTTTAACATCTAATGCTACACTCATGGCCAGTATATTGCTTTCACCCTTAACATAGGAAACACAATATCCAGTTATTGCCAATGATTGGCAAAAATTCCATGCCCTATGAAAATCCTTTTATAAGGTATTACAATTTCCTTAATGGAAAAAAAATATTTTTGTAGGTCAAATACAGTTCCATATAAGGAAGTTCAAATATTTCAACCTAATGCATACACATACATATGAATTTATACATACATCCATATATATACTATATGACTATAATATTTAAAATACAAAACCACCCTACCTATTTATGGAGTTAAGAACACAATGCTGAGCAGTTTGTATACATCGGCTTTAATCATTTGCCTCAATAAATATTCTGCTCCTCTTTTAGAGCTGAGGAAACAAACTTAGAATACTTAACATTACTTGACCTAATTCACATAGGTAGGAAGAATCAGAGGGAAGATTCAAACTCAGGCTGACTGATAACAAAGCCTATAGCTTTCTACTTCACCATGCTTCTCTGTATGAGGTAGTCACTCAACACTTGCTCCGTATTATTTGATTTTTCACACTGCTTACTCCAAACTTCAGGAATGGTTTCTAGGAAAACTGACAAAAACTCTCTATTGCATATGCAATAGAAAAGTGACAATATATGTCTTTGCCATTATTTTAATACATTCAGCCTCTCAAAATGGATGATTTCAATCTTCTCAAGGGGATATTTTCAATGTAAACTATGGTATGAGCAGATAGAAAAGATGAAACCGCTAAGAGGAAACTAGTTATACAAGCACCAAGTCAGCACATTAATGCCTCACCTTGCTCCTGTTAATAAGAATGGATCATTTTCCCAGTGACTTCCCTCCCCACTGCCCCCCTCCAATGAAAAAGCTATTCTTAGCAAAAATGAATACAATGGCCTCTTACATAAATGTTTATTTAACATTTCTGTTAACTTAAGTATGTAAACACTTCAGTTTGTTGAAGAGAAAAAATACATCAAGAAAAGAAAGAAGCATCATGAGTATGAAACATCTGAGGGCCCCACACAGGCACTTGTAGTATTATGGTCATGGATCTTGCTTACTGAACTTTCATGCTGCTTGGCTTGGGGAATGAATGTTGTCTGTGGAATGTTGACTTAATTGGGTCGAAGCTATTTATCCACTGTCACTTGCTAAGGGTGCAGTGCCAGAGGCTTCTGGCATGATGTTGTACCTACATCTACTTTTTCTTCTTTTTCCTCAAGGCCCTACTATGAAATGACTGGAGTCAATGCTCAGGGCATTACAGTCCTCAGGAAACTATCAAAGTCGTTTTCATTTCTAAGAAGAGTTTTTGCTGACAATTTTGTAAATCATTCTTTTAATTTCAGCTAGTACCAATGCTAAGATTGAACAGTAAGTTTTACTTGGTGAGCACTGCTGGATGGTTGAATTTCCTGGACAGGTTAAACCTTCTTAATTATTAAAAAAATCACATTTCAGGGGCACTTGGGTGGCGCAGTCGGTTAAGCGTCCGACTTCAGCCAGGTCACGATCTCGCGGTCCGTGAGTTTGAGCCCCGCGTCAGGCTCTGGGCTGATGGCTCAGAGCCTGGAGCCTGTTTCCGATTCTGTGTCTCCCTCTCTCTCTGCCCCTCCCCCGTTCATGCTCTGTCTCTTTCTCTCCCAAAAATAAATAAAAAACGGAGAAAAAAAAATTAAAAAAAAATCACATTTCAGTTTTATTTATATTTAAATCATCTTATTTTATTTTTAAAAAACTATATTTTATTTATCTATTTTAATTTTTTAATGCTTATTTTTGAGAAAGAGAGAAAGAGAGCACGCACACAAGCGGGGGGAAGGGCAGAGAGAGGGGTACAGAGGATCTGAAGCAGGCTTCGTGTTGACAGCTGACAGCCCGATGTGGGCCTTAAACTCACAAACCACGAGACCATGACCTGAGCCAAAGTTGGCCACTTGACCAAATGAGCCCTCCAGGTGCCCCTATTTTGTTTCAAGTTTATTTATTTTGAGAGAGACAGACACAGCTTATGTAGGGGAGAGGCAGAGTTAGAGGGAGAGACACCACACTGCCAGAGCAGAGGTCAACATGGGGCCCAAACCCACAAAACCATGGATCATGACCCGAACCAAAACCAAATGTCAGATGTTCAACTGACTGAGCCACCCAGGTGCCCCCCAAAACTATATTTTAAATCACCTTATTTTTTAAATTTATTGGTGTTCTGATAGGAAACCAGAAACTATGTAGACATTGGAGCAGAAAGAGTTTTGATAGGAAATTGGTTTCAAAAGGTGTTCAAAAGGCTTAACGAGTAAAAAGAAGATAACGAGTAAAAAGAAGAAATGGGAGGGGCCCAGAGTAGCAACTGTAAAATCAGGACTGGATACATAAAGACCAGGATCTGATACTGCTCCTGGACCAGAAGCCAGTATTTGCTGCAGGCCTGCGGAAGTTAACAGGAGTGTCCCTGCCTTGTGACTACTGACACACATAGTGCCTCTGAGCAGGAATCTAGGAGCCTACTTTCCCTCTGAGTGTGCTCAGACAACCTTGGACCTCACTGAGGTCTACAAATACACCTGGTTGCTCTTTACTGTCTGCTGCTGTTGGAGGCTCTACCAGGAGAAGACAAAAACAATACTGTCCTCTTCCTTCCATGTTCTTCATCTTCCTCTCTCAGCAGTGGCTCCAACTGTTAGTGTCTATAGGGAAGCTAGGAAAAGTAGCCTGGAGAGCTTAGTTGCCTGCTTTGAGGGGAAACATAGAGACAAGAGGCAAAAGAAACAACTCAGCACAATATATTTTATTTTATCTTATAATTCTATTTCATTCTTACATTGATTCATTGAAATGATACCCACAAAGTGCCTTTGGCAGTGTTTTGCCCATTATATAGGCATATAAGAAATGTCAGTACCATAGGTGAAGGTCTTTTTAAAATCAATTTATACTTCTTGCCTTCTGAAACAAAGGAGACTAAATATAATTTAACTTTTTCTTGATGGCTCAAGGTTAACTTTAGAATATCAGCATTTACACTGGGACCACTGCCTTCAATGGTTTTGAGATGTAGCATGATGTTTGCCCCAATGCTAAGGATTCCACACTGCTATTATTTTAAGGTTTGTGTTGTCTGGTTTTCTTTCTCTATGCCTTACTGACAAGAAGTCAACAATAACTCTGTGTACTTTTCCGTGTATACCCCTTTTAGTAATATCCTTACAGCTCCTAATTTTTTACAATTTATTTCAATGACTTGCATGTGTCAGGAACCAAGATAACCAAATTTTCTAAAGTCAGATTTTACAAAGAGGAAATCTAAATGAATCCCTGTGAGGAGGGTTTTCCCCATGAGTAAGTGCACCTGTTCAGAGACCATTTTGTCTATTCTATCTTTTCCTCTATTTTCAAGAGCATGGTTGTTTGCTAAGTACCCTCCAGGTAGTTGAGATGTTAATGTAATATCATCGGCCAGCTAGCAACAACAGGCTAATTTGTGAATGGCCTGAAGTGTGTTCTGAATGATTCATCCCATAAAAAGATTCCATAATTGAGAGAAATAAATCCTTTCTCTTTACGAATACAATCATGGCCTCTTTTGCAAATTTACAAAAGTCTATTGTGCTTTGTAGATTATAAAAAGGAGCTTATAGAATCAGGGAATCACACAAATATTTTATGCCTGTGTCTAGATATTATATTAAATAAATGTGTATGTGTCTATATACGTGTATACAAGTATACGTATACACACACACACACGCATGCACACACATACGCGTTATATATCACAGATTTTGCACACTGGCAGGGAAATAGGGAGTATCAGAAACTGGGCAAAACTGAGAAAGGAAATAGTTTTAATGACCCTAAATCTAATGATATCATCAAGGAAACTTTGACACATCCCTCTGTTGCCCTACAGTAGGACATTATGACCTAGTACAATTAATTGTCCACATACTAAAATAACATATTACTTTTAACTCCTGCTTTTGTAATTCTTTCAGCCTTACATTTTGGATCTTCTTACATTTACAATCTTATGCCAAGTACTGAAAATAATTAGCTCCCATGAATAATGATTAAGATTAAGCTTTACTGACATCTCAAAGTTGCCTTTATCATGCTCTTATCTCTGAGTAGTTGTGGCAGCTGAAAGGGCATTATTGTACATTTAAAGCACTGAGGTAGAGTCCTTTAGGCCAGAATAAAACAGCTGATGAGTGACACAGTTGGGAGAAAGCCTAAATCTCTAGGAATCCATGTTTGAAACTCCTGGGAATTTTACTACTGGGAGAAGCATAGAAAACAGTAATTTAGGGGCGCCTGGGTGGCGCAGTCGGTTAAACGTCCGACTTCAGCCAGGTCACGATCTCGCGGTCCGTGAGTTCGAGCCCCGCGTCAGGCTCTGGGCTGATGGCTCAGAGCCTGGAGCCTGTTTCTGATTCTGTGTCTCCCTCTCTCTCTGGCCCTCCCCCGTTCATGCTCTGTCTCTCTCTGTCCCAAAAATAAATAAACGTTGAAAACAGTAATTTATATAGTAATGATAGTGAATTAGTTTTCTATCGCTGATATAAAAAACAGCCACATAGTAGCTTAAAACAAATTTATTTTCTTATAATTCAGTAGGTCAGTAGGGGCATAGAGAGACAGAGACAGAATCTGAAACAGGCTCCAAGCTCTGAACTGTCAGCACAGAGCCCAACACTGGGCTTGAACCCAGTAGCCATGAGATCATGACCTGAGCCAAAGTTGGACACTTAACCAACTGAACCACCCAGGCGCCCCTCTTCAGCCTCTCTTCTATTTTTGAGACCTTTATGATCACATTGGGCCTACTTGGATAATCTAGAATAATCTCCCTATTGTAAGGTCAGCTGATTGAAAAACTTAATTCCATAATTCCATCTGCAATCTCAAATCCCCTTTGCCTTTTAACTGATGTATTCCCAGGCTCTTTAATTAGAATATGGCCATTTTGGGGAAACCATTATTCTTCCTGCCATAGACAATAAAGGTAACAATACATATAAATGCTCCCATAGTTTCATTTATTTGTCTCAAAAACCCTATCAGAAAGCATGTAGTTGCTCTATTTTGTAAGAGAGGAAATAATATCCTAGGGATTTTAGCTTCTATTGGTACATATTTTTAGGAATTATAAACACAAAGCCTTAGAATTATTTAAAGTTTTTATCTGAAAAAGAAAATTAATTAAAATTAAAAGGAAACTCTAGTATTTGCTTTTGGGAAAACCATAAAATGCCTAAAGTATGGGTTTAAAAAGCTTCAGTTTTGTGGAAAAGAGAAAGAAAAAAAAGGATACTAAAGACTTTGGATCCATTAAGAAGTAAATGAATATTATTTTAAATAGCCTTTGGGCATAGTAAAAAAAATTCTTATTCAACATTCTAAGACCTCCTGTGTCAATTATACTCCAATTTAAAAGAAAATCTCTAAAGTCTAAGAGTGGTTGAATGATATAGTTGCAAATGAATGAATCAACATTGACTCTAACCTGTTAAATAGCATATGCAATAATTTCATTTATAAACTATCTCCCCAGACCTCCCTTAACATCACTTAACCTCTTCAAGTCTCAGCTTCCATGTTAATAAAGCAATTTAGTACTTTTTACTTTACAAGGTGATAGTTAAGTAAAATGAGATAAGATGGGGAAATAATCTGGGACAAAGCAGGTGCTTAATAAACTGTAGCAATTGATAATATTTATTATCATATGTATTATTGCCACTTGCACAGGATCTAATGCTGAATTTTCTGGCTAATAAAGACAAGGTGGGACATGACATAACAGTACCCAATTTTCAGCTCAAACCATGTGTAATATATTTACATTTAATTTTTGAAAATATTTCTTGTATTTGAATTTATTTTGTTCCCTACAAGTTACTGAAACACGTTACTGGGTGGCACAGTAGGTTAAGCTTTGGACTTCGACTTAGGTCGTGACCTCATGGTTTGTGAGTTTGAGCCCCGGGTTGGGTTCTGAGGTGACAGCTTGGAGCCCAAGCCTGTTTTGGATTCTATATCTCCCTCTCTCTCTCTCTGCCCCTCACCCGCATATTCTCTCTCTCTCCCTCCCTCTCTCTCTCTCTTCCTCCCCCTATATATATCTCTCTCTCAAGAATATATAAATGTTAAAAAATTTTTTAAAAATAATAATTCACTGCAAGGATTCTCTCACATAGTGAATGCCTTTAGTACTCTGAAATATGGATTTTAAAAAATCAATTACTGGGGCACTGGGTGTCTCAGTTGGTTAAACATCCGACTCTTGGTTTTAGCTCAGGTCCTGATCTCCCAGTTTTGTGAGTTTGAGTGCCATGTCTGGCTCTGTGTTTACAGTGCAGAGCCTGCTTGGGATTCTCTCTCTCCATCTCTCTCTTCCCATCCCTCAATCAAGCTGTCTCTGCCTCTCTCAAAATAAATAAATACACTTTAATTTAAAAAATCAATTACTATTTAATGAAATGTATGAAGAAACAAATAGGACTCACAAGTGGATCCACTCTTCAACTCCAAGTTATCTTGACTTATAAATGATTTATTCTCTTACAGAGATAAGTATACCTGCATTCAATGTGTCAAACTGTATGAATGTCTTAGAGTTTTTATCTATAAGATTTGGAGGTGACAATACTCTGCAGATGTAACAGTGCCAGGGGGCCAGTCCAGAGCCATCCAGTTGGGTGGGCTGAGAGACCTCAGGCTCACCACAGAAGTGCTCGTTGAACTCATATTAAATTTTAAAACTTTGTGGTGAATAGCTACAATTACCAGATAAAATTTGAACTACAGTAATGTGCTCTGGTGATACTGTAGTTCTAATAAATTTTTATCCAATAAATTATATATTTCTAAAATTATTATAAATTTCAGTCTTCCATTTGATTTAAAATCAGAAAAGATGCAAAACATAACTTTTTTAAAAATGTATGTTTATATGAATTATTTCTATAAGTATTTTTAATAATTTATGTAATTATCAATTGTCCCATTACTTCTCCCAGATTAGGAGAGGTATAGATTAAATAATTCCATGAAAATTCAAGGATTTTTGTATGTTAGAATACAGTATGTGGCTTATTTAGGTTTAGTTGGTTTTGTTAAAGAAATAAAGATTTAGTGTGGCTTTAAAGATAAACCCATATAAAATTAAAAGTATAGATTGTTAATAGTTTGTCATATGCTTTTATTTAATTTTGCTGAATATTTTTTCTTTTTAACTATGTAATGAAACCTTATGTGGATAATGAATTGATTTCTTTCTCATTAAGTTTAAGCAAGAAATTCCTGATTTAATGTAGAATTCTTAGCTAAGAACATCATTAGAAATCATATATGAGAACCAATTCTATGCTTATACACATATACTACTTCTATTAACTGTAATATTTTTTTTAATTTCACTTAAAATTACCTAATGCTTAATTAAGATCAACTATGCACTGTTTCCCTAATTCAGCAATTAAAACAATTAATTTTGTGTTGACTTTAAATTGGTAAGAAATTCTAGATTAAAGTTACAGAAATTCCCAAAATTTAGAAGCACACACACAGACATGCATGCAAGTATTTGTGTATCTGTATTAGTCTATACAACCTTCAAGAATTTTAAAATACAAAGTGATAGTAATAGATATACTTAATATTAAAGCCATGGATTAATGTAAAGACCCAAGGACATGGATTTTGTACAATAACATGGTTCCATGAAAGGAACATTGTGTAACGAAGCTGAAAATAAACAGTAGCAATAATGACCCGAAGGCACTGTTAGCCATATTGACTCACCATTGAGTGCTGTTCCTTGCCTTAACCGTGTGATTATCACCTTTACACTATGGGTATTGATATGAGGTGCCTATTAAAGTGGCCTGGGGAAATCCTATTGTCTGATCTTGTGTGATTGAGTTACACCAGGCCAATGTGATCCTAAATGATTTACCACATATTTCCACTTATTCCTCAGAACAACAGTGAGGTAGCTATTTCTATGAGGTAGTTATTTCTACCAATATTTAGAAGAAAGAACAAACTTCAAAGAACTATAAAAATAAGAATGATAAAATTAATGCACTAAGAATAAGACAAATATGGATCAGACTCGGTCCCTTGCAGTATTATACCCAATAACATTAAGCTATTAAATGGGAGAAGAGAATTAAAATCAGAGTCTGTGGTGGTGTCAGTAACATCAAAACACATTTATTGTGCTTACATTTTGCCAGGAACAGTTTTAAGCTCAGTACAGTATATGAATTCACTTAACCATCAAAAGACCACTGTGTGGGAATTTTATTATTTTTCCCATTTTACACTGAAGAAACTAGAGAAAGGTTAAACAACTAGTCCAAAGTCACCCAAAGTAAGTGAGGAAATGAAAATTGCAGCTAAATTTGACTTAGATTCAAAGGCCATGGTTTTAATTGCATCTATTTTCTCTGGTAGATATGCCTGTCTAAACCTATCTCCAAATCCTCATTGTGCATTAGAACTGTTGTCTCCTTGTTAGAAATTCTGTTCTTCAATTTAAAAGAAAAATGCAAAGCAGTAAATATTTACTGAGCATCAGAGTGTCAAATAGAGAATTCTGTAAAGTGTAGGGAGAAGGCCAGCACATTGCTTTGCTTCACAGTCCCTGCTTAGTAATTATTTGCTAATTGATTAGTGAGCATGCTACTCAATGGACTGACTGCAAAAACACCTTTGCGAGCTCAAAGAAAGGTAAAGAAATGTGCCATGCACATTAAACAACGACAAAAACGGTGAAACATGTTCAGATCATTCTGAACTTGTTGGACATATTTTGCAATCTATTCATCAGTCTAGATGCATTAAACCTTGATGTGTTTCAGGAATCGTTTTTAAATATACATTGGTATCATGTACTATAGATGAGTCTATTACTAGGTTATTCTACCATTTATATTGCATACCAACTTTGGATGAGAAGGATATAAATGCATTATAAACATACTCTCAGATTAGGAATGTGAGCCCAATTTTATCAGTTTTGACAGGTTAATATGCTGAAAATGGTGGGGTACATTTTCAAAGCAGCATGCTCTAATGCAGTTCATGTTTATTTTAATGGTAGTTGCACAGTAAAATCACTACAAAACACTTTGAACACTTACCCAACTGTGTCTACCCAACAAAAAGCAATATAATTGAACTAAAAAAGGAAAATAATTACTTAACCCTTAAATAATTACTTAGCCAAAAGGATGTTGTCTGGTTTTGTTTAATTTCAACATTCTTATGCTTTAGTAAAATATCACAAATAGGAACCACTATAAAACGATTTTTTATTTAACTATATATTTCATGTATCATGATTCAAAAAGTACTGTATCTTGGGATAGTCAGTAAGCAGTATTGTCTAATAACCAATCAATCTTTGTTCTTTACAGTCAAAAAATTCTAATTAGTTGCAATTGTATTAATTACAACATCAAAAATCCAGTGGCACAAAATTGGGAGATTTTTACTTTATTAGGTGGCCTCTTTTCTCAAAAACTATTAACATCAGATCACAGACAAAATATGTTAATTTCACATTGGGCTTTAAAAATGGGTAGGACCACATCTCTAATTAATGATTCATAAAATCATTTGCAGCTATTAGCATATAAGGATATGTGCTGGTAGTTCTTTTCTTTCACTGCTTGCTGTGATACCATCAATTTAAAGTCTATCTCATATGGGAGATTTATATATGTCACATAATTCATTGAGGACTGTCAAGTCCTTAAATTTTGCATTGCTGTGTACAATTATACATGTCACAATTTGAAATAACATTCAGGCAGGAATTCTCTGAAACCTCTTTTAACTACCTGAGACCAATTATGAATTCTTTAACATCAGTGTTTGCCATAGTAGTAAGAGTTCCATTTTGTTATTCAACTTACGCGAAGTCTCTTTAAGAGACGTGCATGTGGCAGTGGCCAGACCAAACAGAGAGAGAGAGAGAGAGAGAGAGAGAGATGCTGTGGGCGGTAGGGAACAGATGTTCTTCCAGCCACTCTTTGTCAGGAGGCAATACAATCTCTCTGTCTGAATTTTATCTTGACACTTAGAGAAATGATTGTGTCTTTGTACTCTTGCTGCACTTTCTAATGAGGATGTGAACATGCTTACAGATTTTAATTCACAAGTCCTTACAACACCTTTCTTTTGAAAGGAAGTGATAAACACCTTTCAGTTATTAAAAATTCAGTTGATTATAGAGTACATCAAAGGCTATCATGCATACTTATGGCAACAAAAATACCAATAGGCTACATCACTCTCTCAATGGACATCTAACATGTCATTGAAGGGCACTAGGTCTTGGACACTGGGCAGTATGAATCAATATGATTCTCCAAAAATTTACTGAACACTTACAAGGCCCTCTACAAAGTGTTACTATAAATTGTTTAATGAAATATATCTAATACTAAATGCATAGTAGTTATCAATATGTATTCTAATCCTATGCTCCTAGAAGTCAGAGAGAAGTGTAGATGGGTGATGCATATACCCATGAGATGATCATGTAATATAGAAGAAAAATAACTGGGAAAAAAAAATAAAACAAATGAATCACTGTGATATGTTGCAAGAGATGCAGCTAACTGCTAATAAACATAACTAGGTAATCTCTGTTCTGCCTCAAAGTAACAACATAAATGTGGGCAACAGTTATCAATACTGTTCTGAGTCTCAGTTTATTTATACTTTAAACATATCAGTATTACCAAATTTGAGATGCAATATAACGAATCACCATGTTATGGTTTTTGACAGGTTATCTAGCCCACCAAACCTCAGTTTCCTATCTATGGCAGGAAGTAGGATTAGTAATTAATTGTTCCTACATCATCAGATTGCTGTGAGTACTAACTTAAGTTTTTTTACGCAAAGGGCCCAGGGCCTAGAAATCCACTTGTAGCAATTATTATCACTATCATAATTATATGTGTGCTCCAAGAAACACTAAGTTTGTTGAAGATGTTTTACTGCATGAAGTAATTAAACTTAGCTTTATTGAGGTAGAATTAACAAATAAAATTATAAAATATTTAAAGTGTCCACATTGAATATATATTATATATTACATATTATATATATATATATATATATATATAATTATAAAGGATTTCTTCCACCTAATTCTGTAACCTCACATATTTATTTATTTTCTTTGCTTGATGAGAATATTTAAGTTCCAGTCTCTTAGAATACATTTATTTCTAAAGGTAAACAAATAGTTCTACATTCAAAAAACTTTGAATTGCAACATTTTAAAACCAAATATTTTCCCCTCAGAACATCCAACATATTAGGCTTTTAATAAGCTAAAATCTCTAAATCTTCAAGGGAGAAATACAGCAATGTAGTACAGGCTTATTTGAGCACAGAATCCTCATTTCAGAAAACAATGTGTAAGAAGAAACTTAGGCCAAAGACATTTTGGAAATATTGAAAAAGATGATCTCTGAACTAGTGGGGTTTTATGATATTAAGATCTCAAGCATTTCATATGAAACACCTTTCAGAATGCTGTTTCCTTTCACCATTCTGGAATAAATAACAATGAAACAAGGGGGCATGTATTTAGGACAGTTGTAAGATGGACCCAGCCTCCACCTGCAATTTCCCTGCATCAATTTCCCTAGTGGCATTTGGGTTTGGGAGGGCAGGTTTATTTCAGGTTTGGGTCTTCCTTTCCCGAAATTTAGATTCCTCACTGAAGAATTGAGACTTAAATCTTGAAACCTTAGAGTACTCAAGCATAGGCCTTGAATTAAGTTTGAGGGTCACTTTACCAAACAGGCTCTTCAGCCACGATGACTCTGTGACACATGACAGTAATCTGATCAGTCATTATAGTAATCAATAGTGTCTTTTTCTCCCCTTTACCTTTTCTTTAAAAAGAAAATATTTACTTATTTTGAGAGAAAGAGAGAAAGTGGGGGAGTTGCAGAAAGAGAGGGAGAGAGAGAATCCCGAGCAGGCTCCACACTGTCAGCTCAGAGCACAATGCAGGGCTCAATCCCATGAACCATGAGATCATGACCTGAGCTGAAACCAAGAATCCAATGTTAACCAACTGAACCACCCAGGCACCCCCCTTTACCTTTTCTTAATTGCTTAAAATATGCCTTAATGAAAACAAATGTCTAGAATTACTTGGAGCTGATTATTTTTTTTCACCATACAAAATTATTAGAATATTATTGACTATATCTTGATGCTGTACTTTTCATGTCTGTGACTTAATTATTTTAAGAAACTAGAAGTTTGCAAGTCTTAATCCCCTTCAACCTATTTTGCCTGTCTCCCCACCCCCTTCCCACTTGCAATCACCAGTTTGTTCTCTGCATTTGAGAGCCTGTTTTTTGTTTGTTTGTTCATTTGTTTTGTTGTTCTAGATTCTTACATATAAGTGAAATTATATGGTCTTCTCTTTTGCTGTCTGACATCTTTCACTCAGCCTAATACTTTCTGGGTCTTTCCATGTTGTTGCAAATGGAAAGATCTCATTTTTTTATTTTATTTTATTTTTTGATTTACAACCAAATTAGTTAGCATATAATGCAACAATGATTTCAGGAGTAGATTCCTTAGTGTCCCTTACCCATTTAGCCCATCCCCCCTCACACAACCCCTCCAGTAACCCTCTGTTTGTTCTCCATATTTATGAGTCTCTTATGTTTTGCCCCCCTACCTGTTTTTATATTATTTTTGTTTCCCTTCCCTTATGTTCATCTGTTTTGTCTCTTAAAGTCCTCATATGAGTGAAGTCATATGATTTTTGTCTTTCTCTGACTAATTTCACTTAGCATAATACCCTCCAGTTCCATCCACATAGTTGTAAATGGCAAGATTTCATTCTTTTGGATTGCCGAGTAACACTCCATTGTATGTATATACCACATCTTCTTTATCCATTCATTCATCCATCGATGGACATTTGGGCTGTTTCCATACTTTGGCTATTGTTGATAGTGCTGCTATAAACATGGGGGTGCATGTGTCCCTTCGAAACAGCACACCTGTATCCCTTGGATAAATACCTAGTAGTGCAATTTCTGGGACCCAGCAATTGCAGTACTAGATATTTATCCAAGGAAAGATCTCATTTTTTTAATGGCTGTGTAACATTCTAATGTGTGTGTGTGTGTGTGTGTGTGTGTGTGTGTGTGTGCATGCGCATGCACCGTATCTTCTTTATTCATTCATTTATCGATGGACTCCTGGGTTGCTTCCATATCTTGGTTATCATAAATAATGCTGCAATAAACATAGGGTGCATGTATCTTTATGAGTTCGTTTTTTTGTTTTCTTTGAGTAAATATCCAGTAGTGGAATTACTGGTTCACGTATTTTTAAGTTTTTGAGAAAACTCCATACTGTTTTCCACAGTGGTTGCACCAATTTAGATTCCCACCAACAGTGCACAAAGATTCCCTTTTCTCTATATCTTCACCAACACGTGCTATTTCTTGCCTGTTTGATAGTAGCCATTCTGACTGGTGTGACATGATATCTCATTGTGGTTTTGAGTTCATTCCCCTGATGATTAGTATTGTTTAATATCTTTTCATGTGTCTGTTGGCCATATGCAAGTCTTCTTTGGAAAAATATCTATTCAGACCCTCTATTTTTTAACTGAAGTGTGTGTGTGTGTGTGTGTGTGTGTGTGTGTGTGTGTGTGTGTGTGTGTGTTGAGCTCTATAAGTTCTTTATATTAACTCCTTATTAATTCACTGGTTATTTTACACTTATAATACAGTCACAAAATTCACGAATTACTTGTTCAAACTCTTTGCTACAGCAGTAAGTCCTGCCAGTGCTTCAAACAGCAATTCCTTAAGTTGTTTCAATTTTTTTTCCAAACTATAATTTGAAGTTTATATTTACTTCACAAAATATATTTGCTTCAACAAGTAAATCAGTAGCCATTGCAATACAACCCCTCTCATTTGTAGATTTTATCCTGAATTTTCATTTTACTATTTGATATTTGCAATGAATTTTCCAATTCTGGTTCATCTGTACAAGGGACTGTAGTCAGCATATAACTGTCTTCAGTAGGTGTTGTTTTATATATATATATATATATATATATATATATATATATATATATATATGTTAAAAAATGAGCAAACTGCTACGAAAACTGATCAGAGCTTTCTTGGTGCCAGGCTATAGCTGCTTAAATTCATTTAAATCTTTCCAGTAATGTGGTAGGTGTTATTGTTATGGTCATTTAGAAACAAGGGATTCAAATACAGAAATTAAGTTACAAATCTAGGGGCAGCTGGATGGCTCAGTGGGTTAAGTGTTAAATCTTGATTTAGGTTCAGGTCGTGATCTCATGGTTCATGAGATCAAGCCCTGCTCTGGCTCTGTGCTGACAGTGCGGAGCTCTCTCTTCCTCCCTCTCTGCCACTCCCCTGCTCTTTCTCTCTCTCAAAATAAATAAACTTTTTAAAAAAATTAAGAAAAAGTTAATCAAAGAGGATATTATCTTAGGTGGGCCAGGCTTAATCAAGTGAGCCTGTATAGAAGGTCTTTGAAGGAAAGATTTAAAGCAGCAAGGAATACGTCTCTATTGCTAATTTTGAAGGTTAGAATAGAGGAAAAGGTGGATGTGGAATGGCTGAGGAGAAAAAATACACACACACACACACACACACACACACACACACACACACCCTATATAGCATTTAGTGCAGATGACTAGGTTTCAGGACTCACAATCAGCTGTAGAAGGGGCACAGAGCTATAAGAGGAATTGGCACAGACAATTATGTTTTCAAATAACATAGGAAGCTAACAATAGCCACTCATGGAGAACTGACTAGCAACAGTTTTGTAACAACCTGGGCATTTTCAGGGTGGAGAGAACTGGGTTATTAAATGCCAGACAGTTTTCTCTTAAACCCTAGGAACTATGTTCTGTTACCAGTTGATATTTTCAAGTTACTCTCCTTTTATTGGCAGTATACTTAATATATGAATGAGGCAGCAGGAACCCTAGTTTTCATACGACCTGCCTGTCTGGTTTTGCAATGTTTAATGTAGACCAAGTTACTCTGAGCAAGAAGTCACTACTAATTATTTTATTCGTATAGTGATAAATGAAAGAAAACCATGAATAAATGTTAATCTCAGCATTATTAATTATGAGGAGTGTAATGCTATAATTCATTTGTTTTTCATAAGTAATTTATTAAACATAATTCATCAAATTTGTAAACTCATTTCAACATGTGAAATCTAATTTTATTCTATAGTTTTCCATCTTTCTCAGTCTGGTGTTGGAACTTACTTGACAAAATATATCCCAAACTCAAATCACTAAAGCAGGAAGACACTTTAAGGTTTGGGAAAGAACTCTTTCTCTTTTTTTCTTCATTTTCTTTCTTTTTCTCCTCATGAAAAGACTGAGTATTAAAACTAATAAAAGTTTGCTCAAATAAGCGAATAGGAAAAACAAGAACAAAAGGAATACCTAAACTGGCACTGCTGATAACATTTAAAATTGGGGAGAAATTTTCATTATAAAAATTGTTTGAAGTATTTTTGTTTCATTTCCCTTCCTTCCCACCCTCTTCCTAAATATTCCCATCAACAATAAAAAAAAATTGAGGACATCAGTAAAGAAAGATTATCATCATTAGAAAAAAATCATGTGTTGTTTTTAATCCTTGCATTTCATGAATTTCTAGTTGCACATAAATGAGGATTACTTGCATTCTTGTTATGTCATTTGTAACCCAATAAAGTTTTTCAATTAACATTAATTTTTGTACTAATTAAAAATATGCAATAGAAGGGTTAATCAAAACATTCTGGAAAACAACATCTATCCATTCAATCTTTAAAGAAATGTGTAACAAGCAGTTTGTCATACTCTGGCAAGCTAGCTAATGATTGGCTTCTGGTATATTAGGCTGTTATGAAGCTAATAGCACACTAAAAATCTTCTCTTCATGTACAAATTAATTGCATTCATATGCAATTCACATCGCTGTGACTTACTTTGCATTTTGATGCTTTTAGAAGTTTATGTGAAACTTCTTGCACCTTCTCCTTTTATGCATTCACAGCTTTGATTATCCATTCTGTAACCTGAATAAAGTGGAAGGCTGGAGTTCCTGGCAGCCAGCTGCCATCAACTTAAACTAATTTGGCAGAAAGCTAAAATGTTTAGTTAAATTATGGTTTCTATAATTGCCCAAAAGATTTTAAAAGGGGTTAGATTTTTAATTTCCTGTTTAAATTCATACAAAGACTAGTCCCTTTGTTGTATACTAGTATGCTTTCCATGGAAAGTGATTTGTCTTCCTGCAGTGCTGCTGTTTCTGAGTTCTAATGCTGAGAACATGGGATTTTAGACTCTATCTTTAATGTGTTTTCTCAATACAAATGGAGGTAGAGAATCACTTTACAAAGTGTTTCCAAAATTTGTTTTAAAATATATTTATAAAAATGTTCATAACTGGAACCTAAAAACCTGAATTTTCTGGATTTTTTCAACAATTAACTCATCCTTGTCGAAAGATAGGAAAAATGTCCTAGACCATCTCTGCAAGGCAACACATTTGCCTTCATAGTTGCGTTTTTGTCTCTAATAACAATAGTAACATCTAAACTCACGAAATCAGGCCTTAAATAATTAAGATCAGGTCTTTAAAACTCAGATGATTTTAAATTTAGAATAGATATGGAATCTTCTTTCCTTTGGGTTCTGAAACATCTAATTAGTTCTCTACTCATTTTATAATTAGAGGCAAAATGCTGTAACTTTCTTGTAGGACAGTTTCTCTTGCTACTGATCAAATCATTAGCAATATAACTTTAAAGAATTTGTGCTTTTTGTTAAAATTTAGTGTCAAAGTCCCAGATATGTCCAATTGATGATAAAATAACAAGGATTCAATGTTCATAAGCATTTGTAAAGATACATGGATCTTGATAAAAGAGGGATTTGCTTGTCTAGGCATTAATATTTGCCAAACAAAATTAGAAATAGGGTGCATTCAGCCACAAAATACAAACTGTTCCAAAGTGAACCTTATGTATCAACTCTTAAAGCCATCCAGAAGAGAAACATCCTATTTATTTTCCGTACCTCTGACTGACAACTGAAATTTGGCCTGTTCACTTTCATGGAGGAAAGGATCTCAGGGAGGGCTAGAACAAGACAAAATTGCCTTTAATTAATTCCTCTTTCTTTTCATAATCCATCCAAAACCACTGTTGGCCCCTTGTTCTTCATTAAACAGCTTGTGTGAGTCTGTTGTGGGTCAGAATAATGTAATAGCTTTGCTATTAGACAATGGTATGATTCCCACCATTATCCCTTACAGGGTCTGTAAACTTAATTAAGTTATTTAACCTCACTCAGCCTGATTTTGACTTCAAATCTACAAATCAGATAATGATCCCTAAAGCAGTGGGCTGTGAGGATAATTAAACAAAATGTTTGTATAATCCAGTTGCCCAAACCCTAGTACAGTCTCTATGCAGTTTACTTATAATTCACTAGTCATTTTCCTTTATGGGCCAGTTGAACATACTGTGGCTTTCTCCCATTTTTGTATCCTTGCAAGAAATCCTAAAAGGAAACAAGGAAAGGGATTCATTCATGACTAGGGCTTTAATGCCAGTGGTAATGTTAGGCTACCAAGTAGTAACATAACTTAACTTTGGACTTGGAGCCCTGTTTCACTACTGAACCAAGATCCTTTGTCTTCTATAGCTGGGCTCCCTGTGTTGCCCCACTAACTTCTAGGGTACTAATGACAAAGTCTGTCAACTTTGCTTCATGGCCTAGACCTCTCCTCCTGCCCAGTGGATAGGATAGCCTAGATTCAAATGTATTGAAGAGTCAAATGTAGTCTCATATTGGATTCTCTACTGATTTCTCTGGACACATGGGTCAAGGTGCAGAGTGTAGCCCATACTGCCAGCTGTTATATTTAGATATAGTGAGATTGTTTTGGCTTTATTTCAGGGGGCCTTTCTCCTTCTCTGCCACCTGGCCACCATTACCTCAACCCTAAAAACTCCAGTTATTAAAAGTTTTAAATTGCTTTCGGTGACCAACCTTTCCAAAGAAGAATCAGAAATTGTTGCTGGCTACCTATTTCTGACCAAGTATGTAAATATCACTGTGAAGATATATATATGTATACATATATATAATTTTTATATTTTATATTTTTATATTTATATTTTATATTATATATATATATATATATATATATATATATATGAATTTTTTTTTTCCCCATGGTGCTCTAAAGAATTGGTCAGAAGGGGCAGGGAGTAGAGAAGGTCCACATCCTGGTCTACTGGAATCTCAGTTTTTACTCAACAGAGCCCTGCCCCACATTTTATATACAAAGTTCCTGGAACACAGTAGATATTTAATATATTATTTAATACATTTTGTTTTCTTATCTTCCATGCACCAGTGTGCAGACTCCACATTCCAAATCTATCCATCTTATTCTCCCTTGCAGCTTGGCCACCCCAAACCCAACTTCTTAAAACTGTTAGGCTTCTGAAGATCAGGGAAACACTGCACTAAAAAAATTAAGAGATGGTGAGCCAAGATATATTCCCATTCCTGGACTCTAAATTCTTTTTTTTTTTTTAATTTTTTTTCAACGTTTATTTATTTTTGGGATAGAGAGAGACAGAGCATGAACAGGGGAGGGGCAGAGAGAGAGGGAGACACAGAATCGGAAACAGGCTCCAGGCTCTGAGCCATCAGCCCAGAGCCTGACGCGGGGCTCGAACTCACGGACCGCGAGATCGTGACCTGGCTGAGGTCGGATGCCCAACCGACTGCGCCACCCAGGCGCCCCTAAATTCTTTAACTTATAAGTCTACTCACTCAAAAGGAAGAATTTGAGAACTTGTTGTAGGCTACATGTTTTTGAGGTTTGTTTGGGAAAAGACTTAATCTCTTGTCTCTCACATCATGGCATGCAAGAAACTCTATTCTCTACCTGAAAATAAAGTCTCTGAACGAGAAGGTATCTTAATGGCTGAAACATAGAATTAAGGACAAAGTAGATGACAATGTCAAAATGTAAAGTAATATGTAGTTGGTTATTTAGAGCTCCTTTTGTCTGATTTGTTCCCTACTGTTTCCATGAGCAACCAAGAAGATACCCTATTTTATCCCTCTCTCCAACCCATGCTGAGCTTTACTTGGTAAATATGAGTTGGCTCTTGCCAAAGTCTGTATATTATCTTGCACTAGCCCCACATATCCATCCCAATATCCTGACACATGGACCTACATATAGTCTCTATTTTTCTCTACAAGATTGGAGGCCTTCATTATTTTTGCATGTGTTACATGGAATCCTGTCACTCAATTCTGTTGTTCCTGAAAAACTTCAAATCTAAAGAGTGTCCATAATGAAATTGAAAGCATATCCAAATATACCTGATGTTTTCAAAGGCATCTTAAATCTGTAAAAACATTAAAATAATATAATCTATGTTTTCAGACTTTATCATTTATGACATATATATGCATTCAGATATATGTATATATACACGTGTGTTATATATTCATTTGCATATATTGTTTCTATACATATATATAAATCTGTACATATATAATGGTATATATAAACATATTATAAATATAAAACATTTAATTGGATATATATGTAGACATGTGAGTATATATATGTATGTATATACATGCACATATGTGTATATAGATATATGTATATTATTGACCATATGTAGATATATATAATGGTATATATAGAAAGGTGTTAGTATGTATATGTGTGTGGAGGGCAATGTGTGTCTGTGCCTATTCACATAGATAAAAAGATAAAGATATAATCTATGCTGTAGGTCATTTCCAAAGCTCTTGAGGCAGTAGTTCTCAACTGGGGGCAATTTTGCCTCTCAGTGGACATTTTGGCAATATTAAGACATCTGTGTTTGTTGCAAATGAGAGTGAGGGGCTGCTACTGGCATCTACTGGACAGAGGTCAGGGATTCTTCTAAATCTGTTACTATGTATATTATGTACAGGATAGTCCCATAGCAAAGAGTTATCTGGCCAAAACTTCAACCATATAGAGGTTGAGAAACTTTGAGTTACAGGTTTCTTTGCAAATAGTGGACATAATAGAAAATCCCAGTGCCCCCTGTGTCTCCAGGGTTAGATTAGTATGATAGCACACATTTAGCTGTAGGCTATATTCTGCCTACAGTTTCTAATCACTTACATCAACTGACATAACTTTTCACAACTTGTACTCAGCTCACCATCACCTGAGAATGACGATGGTTGATTATGGCCTTAGACACCAACATTTTATGCAGGAATAGAAGGCTACATGGTTTTTCTTGATCCATAACTGAAGATACTACCTCAAGGATAAACATTAATCATCAGATGCAATCATGCTGCGCTCTGCCTCATGCATTGTGCTATCTTAATTATGACTCCTTTTTTTTGACAATAAGGTTAAAAATATTAAGCAAGTTCACTTGAGAACACATGTTCCTCCTTCTAGTGAGCATTTAACAATTACTTGATTGAAGATCTGAGCTGTAGGTAGCTATAATTTTGCAGATTCGTTATATTATTTCTGGCTTACTTAAGTGTTGACTCATTTTGTACTGTCTGAGAGCTGAAAAGAAATCGTTGGGGAAAGCCTAAAAATACCTTTGAGTTTTCCCTGTGTTGCTTCAATTTTATTTCATTAATGTACAATCAAAATCATGTTCTATGCACATAAGGAATCTCAAAATCTCTCAAAAGGAGGGAAGCCTTCTTTTCCCTCTGTGCTCTCAGACTTTGTGTCATTTGATAATATACATGAGTAAGTTTAATACTCAATCATTTCCCAAATCTAATTTGACTGTCGAATGGGGTTTAATTTACATCATGATACAATTTCTCACACCAGAAAGCATAGTAACCCTTCTTTTCTGAGGTTAATGGTGATCTAGCTTAAAGCCTAAAAGATAATTACAAGGAATGTGCTTCAGGTGACAGAGTAGTTTTGACAATCCCAGACTATTGATAGCTTTTTAATTATACTTCTTTCCACCATAAGAGACTGGATGCTTTATGCCAAATAGTTTAAAGGTCTGCCTTTGTGCTTTTCAAATTAATCCCCATTGTAATCAATATTTTTAAGCTACTGATACTCTAGGTGCCTGAAACTTCACTCCACCATTCTACAACTCCTGAAATGAAATGAAAGTCTTGGGTTATTAATTTTCCTCATCCATGAAATATAAAAGAGTATCAACCAAGAAATACACAAATGTAATTTGACTCTCTTTGTCTTCTTTATTCATTTGATATTTTGTGACATTTAACAATTTTTGAATTTCAGGAATTGTTTTGTTTTGTTTTAGGTGAAAATTTGTCAGCAGAGAAGGTCGGATTCCCAGAAAAGATGAAAGTCTAGGATTTAGTAAACCAGAAGGAAAACAAAGCAAAACAAAAAAAAAATGTATTTTATGCAGAATCACTTATCCTTCTGCAAATACCTGTACATTTTTCTAAAACATATTTAACTATTAAATAATAGAAAAAAGATGAAGAAAGGTCAATTTCTTGAGGTCAAAAGGTCAAGAAAGACAATTTATTATTGTCTTTATCTTTAAGTCTAAATTAATCAATTTTTCTTCAAGGTTTTATTTAAGTTCCAGTTAGTTAACATACAGCATAATAATGTAATTTCAGGTGTAGAATTTAGTTACTTATCACTTACATATAATACCCAGTGCTCATCATAAGTGTCCTCCTTAGTACCCATCACCCATTTAACCCATCCCCATGCCCACCTCCCCTCCATCAGCCCTCAGTTTGCTCTTAATAGCTAACAGTCTGTTTTATGGTTTGCCTCTTTTTTTCCCCTGTGTTAATCCATTTTGTTTCTTAAATTCCACATATGAGTGATATCATATGGTATTTGTCTCTCTCTGGTTTATTTCACTTAGCATAATACCCTCTAGCTCCATCCACGTCATTGCAAATGGCAAGATTTTATACTTTTTAATGGTTGAGCAATATTTCATTGTACACACACACACACACACACACACACACACACACACACACACATTTTCTTTATCCAGTCATCAGTCAATGGACATTTGGGCTCTTTCCATAATTTGGCTATTGTTGATAATGCCGCTATAAACATTGGGGTGCATGTTTCCCTTCAAATTAGTTTTTTTGTATCCTTTGGGTAAATACCTAGTAGTGCAAATGCTGGGTTGTAGGGTAGTTCTAACTTTTTGAGGAAACTCCATGCTGTTTTCCAGAGTGGCTGCACTAGTTTGCATTCCCACCAATAGTAAAAGAGGGTTCCCCTTTCTCTGCATCCTCACTACTACCCATTCTTTCCTGTGTTGTTAATTTTAGTCATTCTGACAGGTATGAGGTGGTATCTCATTGTAGTTTTGATTTGCATTTCCCTGATGATGAGTGATATTGAGCATCTTCTCATGTGTGTCCTAGCCATCTATATGTCTTCTTCGGAAAAATGTCTATTCATGTATTTTACACATTTTTAACTGGACTATTTGTTTTTTAGGTGTTGAGTTTGATAAGTTCTTTATAGATTTTGGATACTAACCTTTTATCAGGTATGTCATTTGCAAATATCTTCTCCCTTTCTGAAGGTTGCCTTTTAATTTTGTTGATTGTTTCCTTCACTGTGCAGAAACTTTTATCTTGATTAAGTCCCAACAGTTCATTTTTGCTTGTTCCCCTTGCCTAAGGAGACATATCTAGTAAGAAGTTGCTATAGCTGATGTCAAAGAGGTTACTGCCTATATTCTCCTCTACACATTTAATATAATCCCTATCAAAATACCACCAGCATTTTTCACAGAGCTAGAAAAGACAATCCTAAAATTTGTATGGAACTACACAAGACCCCAAATAGCCAAAGCAATCTTAAAAAAGCAAAGCAAAACCAGAGGCATCACAATTCCAGACTTCAAGTTATGTGACAAACCTATAGTGATCAAGACAGTATGGTCCTGGCATAAAAACAAACACATAGATCAGTGAAACAGAACAGAAAACCTAGAAATGAACCAACAACTATACAGTCAACTAATCTTTAACAAAACAGAAAAGAATATTCAATGGAAAAAAGTCTCTTCAACAAATGGTGTTGATGAAACTGGACAACAGCATGCCAAAGAATGAAACTGGACCACTTTGTTATACCATACACAAAAATAAATTCAAAATAGATAAGAGACCTGAATGTGAGACAGGAAACCATCAAAATCCTAGAGGAGAATAAATTGATCAAATTGTTACAGCTTATTTTTCAAATTCGGTCAGCCTGATTATTTTGACATAAATTTAGTTCTATTTTTTTAAGTTGATATTATTCACACAAAGTCAAACATCGTATGGAAACTGAAAATTTTAGTCACATATCCAGATGTTTGACTATATTAAATCAATTTTTACTTCATATTCTCATTTTGTCAAGATTATATTCTTCATTTCATAAATTATATTCTTAGCACTCAAGTCTTCATGAAGGGTCAAATTATGATCTCATAGATCAGATATATATTCTTTGTGGTTTTCATAAAGAAATTGAATTGCAACCTAGTCCTCATTAGACTATGACAATAACAGTCATAATATTTAGAGCTTTAGGGAGACTACTTATTTCAGCACTATCATTTAACAGAAAAGAAAAATGATGCCATAAGATATCAAATGTCATGTTCAAGATCACACAGTTATTTAGTGACAAAACTTAATGAAGTGTGGTTTTCTGGCTTAGTTTAAGTATCCCACCATACCATTCAAATTCATAAAACTATTATTTATTTCCTTTCCTGTAATTGGAATTTACACTCCGCTTTTAGAAATTAAATGGATAAGATAAACAGAATTTTCAGATTTTACAAAGACAAGTAAAATCAATAGAGTTTCTACCATAGTGGATCAAACATTTTTCTGTGTAACAGTCAACAAGATCCTTAATCTGTCAAGTCTTTAATTTCTCTAGGCGTCAACCTTTCATTAGTAAAATGAAGCTAAATTTGGGGAGGATTATATAATATGGTATCAACAATGTGGTTTTTAGCGTGTCTATTGAGAGGAGGCAATTAGGAAAGGCACTGAGGTTGGAAAATCCTCAGCATATTTAAATTAAAAATAACAGAATGGATGCATAATATACATATTTTTATTAAGTACCTACTATGTGCCAATCGCTATGCTCATGCTGAGGATAAAAATACTAAAAAAATAAATTGTTCAGTTCATGTAACCAATATGGCTGAAAATAGGATTCAAAATCATTACTATTTTCTTTTTCTTTTTTAAAAATTATTGTATTGTGTTGTATTGTATTTTTTACATCCCCTGCACAAGCAGGGGACAGTCAGGGAGAGAGAGAGAGAGAGAGAGAGAGAGAGAGAGGAGAATCCCAAGCAGGCTCCACACTCAGTACAGAGCCCAACACAGAGCTAGATTCCACCATCCTGGGATCATGACTTGAGCTGAAATCGAGTTAGTCACTTAATTGACTGAACCACCCAGGTGCCCCTTTTTTTCTTTTCCTTTCAATAAGATAAGACTGGAATAAGACTAGATAGGTGGGAAAGGTATAGTCTGGAAGTCCTTAAAACTAGCAATGATAAACCATTAAATACTTTTAAGAAAAAAAAAAAAGAGCTCTGAGACACAGACTAGTATAGAAAGATTATTATGGATGATGGTATCTAATCTACAAAAAAAAAATTACCTTGCTGATAATAGGAAAAGATGTAATAGAATTTTATAAAAGAGTCAGGACAGAGAGGGAACTGGCACACATCTATCAATAAGAACTTTACAGGCATTTAGCATACACCAATGGATAAAAAAGTATAGGAACTTTTTTAGACATGCAGTATCACACCCATTTTACAGAATATATTACAACAAATAGCTTGAAGGTGAAGGAAAGAGAGAGTTATGAAAACATTTTAAGAAAAAATACTTGATGGCTGGTTAATAAGGAACTATCTCAGAAATTATTATTTATCATGTAAGTGGATTATTTTAGGAATATTAATTACAATTAAAAAAAAACATGACTAGAAAGATCTGGAATGCCAGGTAGGTAGAAGAAGTTGAAATAGAAAAGATGATGAAATATATTTGCATTTTTGATGGCCTTGGTCTGGAATTCTAATTAGCACCTATTTAGTAGCATGTTTTTAGAAACGAACTACTGAATCATGAATGATGATAAGGAAATTATTATTGAAAACACATTTTTAGAGTCAATTTCAAGAAATAGTTGAAACTCTGAAAATGAATACCTCAGAAAAGGAAAAGGCATGTCAAGTTAGAAACTGTTGTCAAAAAATTTAAATGTCCGATTTTACATGAAAATAAGAGGAAACAAAAAAGGAGCTGGTACAAAGCATAAAACCAGGTTAGAGCAGTCTCACAAAAAACTTTTAAACAAGTGGATGGTTAACTGTCAAACACTGGAAGCACATAGAGTACAATGAACACTGACAGTCACTATTTTTGGCCAATGTGTGGTCATAGTTTCCACCGCATGTCCATGGTGAAATTTGGAGAGAGAGAAGGGACAAGTTAAAGGTAAATAAAAAGAAATCAAAAAATTCTATGAATATTTATTGCCTAGTTTTTTTTTGGGGGGGGGGGTGCTAAATGTTTTCCTAAAGAAAATTATAGGAATGAAAGATAAAGTTTTTTGTTTTGTATGTTTGTTTTTTGAGATATAATTGTTTATAATTGTTTTCTTATGGCAAAACAAAAATGTTAGCAACCATAAATGACTTCTTAAAGTTTCTTTTATAAATATTACTGTCGGTGGAGTTCTAAAGTACCTGACTCAAAGAGAATATTGCCCTTATGAAAAAACAGCTATGGATCTAAATGCAAGAAGACTGTATCTAGATGAGGTGGCTGGGCTCCTCTAAAGGTTTGTGAAAAGGAAAAAAAAAAAAGTAGAGAAGAATATTAAATATTAAAAATATGAAAGCTAGTCAATAGATACTTAAAAGAGTTAACAAGAAGTGATGTAAAGATAAAAGAAATATTAGCCTTAGAAAGATTGGCACTTAATCCTCTGAGACCGAAATTTGATGAAATTGATGCCATAACTTAGTGTATATCTTTGTCTTTCCACAAGGTAGTTCACTTTAGTTAACATTTACATGGAAATATTAGAACATAATGTGAATATTACTTAAAATGAGAATTAAGCCTATATTCATCAATATATTTATATAACAAATATCAAATGATAATCAAAGATGTATTAAGTGATAAGCCATTCGTTCTCAGTATTATAATACACACTACATTTTAGATTTATGTGATTTTAAATGAGGCAATTCCTAGCTTTTTGTCATTTTTCAATCTTCAACTTTCCCCATCTTGTAACAGCCTGACACAGGGTAGGTACTCAGTAAATATTGTGTTGAATTATAGAAAAATATTTGTAAATTGTTTTGTGTGAATAAACATTTTTTCCCTTTGTGCTCATCTATTCATTTACATGCTTTTGTCATTTTTTTTAGTGTTTTCATAGCTATTCTATTTTAACTTCAAAGCATGAACACAAGATAGCAGGGTCTTGCATTTCAATGCTCTATCATTTGTAGTCTAAATAATTATGTGCTATACATAAGATTTCCTCTGCCTTGGTGTGAAAAAGTTAATACCCTTTATGTGGCTAGAATGAGTTATCAACTAGTATTTATGTGTTTTACAACAAATTGTTTGTCACCTTCTCTGATTAAATGTGCCTATAATAACATTATTGTCATCATTCTTCTTAAGTTGCAGTTGATATTTAAATCATGCTGTCTCCTTTTCCTGGAATAGCCATGCCATTTTCTAAATAAATATCTCCCTTCAGGTGGAAATGAATAACCAAAAGTCAGCCATATTAGGATCTAGACAGACTCAAACTTTATAACATATGATGGAAGTATAAATTGCAGTCAATCCATTTGTAATAACTCCCTTTACAGAATATAATGTTATTCAAAATTATAAAAAAGAATTTACTGTAGAATTTTTCTGTGGCTCATTTTATAACTTTTATTTTTCTTATATTGTATATTTTAATCTTTAGATTGCTTCTCCAAGAATGAAATCCAACCCACATTTAATGAAGCTGTTTTTGTCTAAGTTTATCCGGTTTAAGTTGAAAATAAATGCATCAATCCTGACATAAAATAATTCTTTTTTTAAGCCACAAAGTCTACACAAATCAGACTTTTATCCATCTCGAAAATGTGCACAGGTCCAGAAAGATTAAGTCAAATGTAGAATTGAATAATTGCTGAATTAGTATTTCTATCTAATGAAATTCTAAGCCTGAGTCACACATTTTGCCTCAGAAGCCAGATTTGGAGCTTTCACTATCAAGATAAATGCCTAAATTCTCCACCTCACATCACTTTCCAGATATGTATGCCTTATACATGTATACTAATTGTAAAAATCTGGAATTTAATTAAAAAGCACAGTAAAATTCAAATTAAGTTATACTTTTAGATTACATATTCCTGGGAATGTTACAACCCTCATATTGCTGGCTTTTCAGTGCTTTGCAGAAAAGCTTTATTAAAAAGGCTTTAAAGTGAAATTAATTTAAGTTTAAATTGTCACTTACAGAACTCTTCCAGCTAGCCTGAAGCAAAATTACATCTAATTCAAAATTAAAATAAAAGATTTTAGCCCTCTCAAATCTTTTAACTGGTACTAACCCTTATTTCATTTTTAATTTCCACAATCCACAGAGAAATTAACCATATTGTATAGACTAACAGTTAGTCTAAATTATTGAAGAGGAATGCAAGTGTATGATTATGTGTGTAACTACATATGTTAATTCAATAGTTTAGTAGTAGAAGGAAAAATAAGGTAAATTCACTAATACAAGATAACTTTGAGGAGTTCTTTGACTCCTCATTTTCACTCACAGTGCACATCCCATCTGTCAGAAAACTGTTTTGCCTTATCTTCCATTTTTAAACACAAAGTGACTACTTTGTGTCACTTCCAATGCTACTACTCAGTTGGAGTCACTACTGTCACTTTCCTGTTTGTTACAGTACATTCCAACTGGACTCCTGTTTCTATCCTTCCCCACTATAGTCTGTCTCAAAACAGGATCCAGAACAATGCTTCATAAACCTACTTCAGATCTTGGTGCTCAGCTGCTCAAAATCTCCAATAGCTTCCACCTTACTAGTGTAAAAGCAGAGCCTTGCATTGCCAGAAAAGCTCTATAACATCTGACCCAGGATAACTCCCGGACTTCTACCTACTCCCCTCCTAGATCACTATGCCCTAGTTCAACGCCCACCTCAGAATGCTTTCTATGGCTGCTCCTACCTCCAGTGCTCCTCTCCAAAGATCCACAACCCTCCAGATCCCTGCTCAAATGTCACCTTTTCATTGAGGTATTCCTGGAACATCGGATTTAAAATTGTAATTCCCCCCATTGCCAAAATCTCCACTCGCTTTTCCCTTGCTTTATTTTTCCCACAGCCATTATACCTTTCTAAAATATGTAATTTATTATGTACCATGTTTATTGACTGTCTCACCACATTAGAATATAGTCCCCAAGAGAGCAAATACTTTTGTTTTGTTTTGCTCACTGATGTATCCCCAGCACCTACACAATTGCCTGGCATACAGCCCATCAAGAATAGGTAGGTACAGTCAAAGGGCTACAGTGGGTCACAGGAGTAAATGGTCATAAACAGTTTTTTAAATGTGTAGAAAGAATGTGACATTTGACATAAAGCCTGAAGGATGACAGAAAAGTATAATAGGTAGGGAAAACCCAAAGCATGCTCAGAAGTGTCTATTTCCCCCAGAACTGGAGGATGCCAAAGGGAGTTTTGGAAGATGACAGAGACATATTGAAAGTATTCGGTATAAGGTCTTGAATGCCAAGGATGAGAGCTTATACTTCATATATATATTTTTGTTTTATTTTTTCCCCTTATGATAGTCTATAAGATAGCATACTCATAGGTTCAGGCTACTAAGCTGGTAAAAGTATTCAGAATAAAACTGGGGCTACAAAAGTATTTGCTATCAAATCATACCATCTCCTGAATCATTGCATGTTTTCTGCCATTTGCTGGCTCAACTTTATTTTGTGCTTCTATCCACAGAGAATGTTCAGTGAGTAACTTAGCTAATTAGAACTTATTTTGAGCCTTTGCATGAAATAGAAAAACTTAAAAAAATAAATAAAAAATAAGCCTTCCCAGTGTGTGAATTTTTGGTTTATGGTGTAGGTTTAATTAGAATTGGATTAGAATCAAGATCAAGGGTGGTCATACATCTTCTAATTAATTTCAGGATTTAGCATCTGAGCTCTTCTGCAAGTTCAGGTCAATTTTACTTTCTCGCTCTCTTGATTCTTGCTAGAAAAGCAAAGCAGCTAGTAAATGTTCATTCTAGACACTAATTGCAAAGTTGCAAAATCTACTTCCGTGAGTGACAGTAAGTACATCTGGCATCACAAAATAAAGCTTTCTCATTTCATTCCAATAAAAAGTGATTGAATATCAATATCACAGTAAATGTTAGACTCACATTAACTTAGGTGAAAAAACAAACCAGCAAACGTTTGACAATGCAGAAAACACATGTTCTTCTTTACAAGTCTTTAATACTTGGTATTCTTATATGCACCTTTCATTCTAAAGTTACAATGATTCACAATCAAGGATCAATGAAGCAAGCAATGTTATTCATGGTACTATCAAATACTTGAGTTCATTTACTTCATGTAAATTAAGTCTTAAATAGCTTTTTTGGGACTTTTTTGGCAATTTTTTTGTGTCACACCAGAAACTGAAAAGATCCACAACAGTATTACTTGGCTTTTTGAGCCTATGTTAAAATTCATACAGCAAATTAATGAGAAGAAAAGCACTTGAAGAAATATATTTTTAAATGTGTTTTAGTGTTTTAAATATTGATGCTAATAAACTATATATTATTTATTTTGCAAGTATCACAGTAGCTAACGATATTTAAGGAAAATAGGCACAAGTTTAACCTCCTGCTCCAAGGAGAGTTTTTATGTATCTGAATCTGATACTCATGATTTGGTGCTAGCCCTAATTAGAGTATAACTTCCTATAAAGAACTTCTGGTGATATATAATTTACTCATAAAAAATTAGCAGCCTTATGGAATGTTGCAATGATATTTAACAGGAAAAATAGAATATAATAAAAATTAACAAAGGTTCATAAGTTTTACTTTTATAAGACAGAAAAAAATATACTATTTTTGCATAAAGATGAAGAACATATTTAAATACTCTCAATCAGTTGACCTTTTGTTTCATTGCATGATATTTGTCCTTGTTAAGCTGTGGTGCCAAAAGATTATTGCATTTTAAAGCCATTTCAAGGCTAAAAATATTCAGAATTTCTACTTCATAAAAATGTAAATTTGCATAAAGTGATTTATACTCTTAGAACACAAGAAGCATGAAACTAAGATTCTTCTTATTATATTAGAACTTGTGAATGTCAGATCAAAAGTGTATATTTTTATTATTATTTTTATAGGCATATAATGAAAGTTTACTATATTGGGGCCAATCCTGGACCAATGAAATCATCTCACTTTGTTTTCCAACATGAGAAAGAAAAAAAATGATGGAAAATCAACACTCTACAGTGAACTCTTTAATTTTTTTTAATGTTTATTTATTTTTGAGCAAGAGAGAGATAAGGTGTGAGTGAGGCAGAGCAGAGAGAGGGAGACAGAATCCGAAGTATGCTACTGGCTCTGAGCTGTCAGCACAGAGCCTGACTTGGGCCTCGAACTCACAAACCATGAGTTCATGACCTGAGCCCAAGTCTGTTGCCTAACCAACTGAGCCACCCAGGCATCTCTACAATGAACTTTTTAAAACATAATGTAAAACAATCAACAATGAAATACTTTTCAATTAGGAATGGATAGCATAATCTCTGCTGTGTTTACACTTCAAAAGTAAATTATATGAATTTGAAACACTTGGCATTTACTATTTTTTTTTTTTTGTGGTTTGCTTTAAAAGGTGAGTAGTCTCTATAAGAGGTACATTTTTTTTAATCGCACATACTAAAAGGAACTTTTCAAGTCTAAACTAATTTAAGTGTAAGACATTCTAGATATACTCCTTAAACTTTCTGTTACTATAGGCTGAAGCTAATTCTATGGAATGGGTTCTCATTAAGTCCTGTTAAGACTGCTTAGTATCCAAATATCATAATTTTATGATGCTGTGACTAAAAGACCATGGCTAGATATCCATGGATGCCACGTGCTACAACAGTGCAAAAAGGGAGCATACCCTATCAGAAGGATTGTATCTGAATCTACTGTAAAGTTACCGTTGCCTGCGCCTCTTTCAACAACCTTACTTTTACTTCCGTGTCAGTCTTGAGCTAAAATATTCCATAGTATCTGTGTGTTTACCCTTTCCTACAGTTTTTTATGTATAATAAATTGACTCAATAAATATATTATTACCTCCTTCCCAACCCAGCATCAGTGTCCCAACTTGGCCTATAACTATTTTCAGTTCAATTCTTCCTTTCTTAGTATTCACCTTAATTCCTCATTTCAGTTGTCTTGTGGTGACTTTATAACTCAGCTCCTGGGCATGAGGTAAATGGCTCAAACTCGTGTACTCATTTTTTTTTTTTTTAAATAAGGGATTCCTATTTTATGTCTGGAGTAAAGATTCCAATAAAGTCATATGCTTACCAAGAGTATATGCACTTTAGAACCTCTGGCAGAGCTGTTCTTTGGTTCATTTTGCAAAAATACCCCTATCAAGGTAAAATAAGCTAATTCACGATATGGGGCCAATGACTGGGTGTAAAGGAAAGATAGTACTTCTTCCAGGATTGCTGATATTTTAACATGAGACTACTAGATACACCATGCCTCAATTTAATGAATGGATCTCTAATAGTAAAATTCCAGGCAAAATTGAAAGCTGAGGAAAAGATAGTTTGAGGTTTGAAGAGTTACCTTTAATTCTCGCATCCCATGTAAGTATCTTCCTTTTTTTCTATTGTGTGCCAGTCAAGCCCTGTCTCTCCAGAGGATTCATGTGGTTATCAAGTAGGTATCTTCGTTCCCTTCTTCCTCAAGGGTTGGTTTCCATTTTTCAAGTAATCCTATTGCTTCTCCAAAACACGACTTTTATTTAATATGTATTTTGACATACACTCTTCAACTTTTTTAAAGCTTATTTTATTTATTTTGAGAGAGAGAGCACATGTGGGTGAGGGGCAGAGAAAGAGAGAGAATTCAAGATCTGCCAGTGCAGAGTCCAATGTAGGGCTCAAACCCATGAAATCAAGAGTTGGACACTTAACTCACTGAGCCACACATGTGCCCCATATTCTCAAACTTTCAACAAAACAGGATATGGTCACATATGAGTATAAATTCCATTTTGGTATATGCTATGAAGCAGCTATGCAAAAAAAAAAAAAAAAGTATGTGAATGACTTTAGCCTCACATTGCAGCTGTGAATGGGAGAGGTTTGTTTGTCTATTAGGTTAAGTAGCCATATGAATAGTGGGGGTAGAGTTACATTGTGCTAGGAAGGAATTAATCGTAAGAATCAGGTTATCATTTGGTGTAACCATTGAAATACACTTAGTAACTGATTTTTATGGTATGAGAAGGAAACTGTAGTCATCCTTGTTGCATTTGCTAAAAATCTAGTCTGTTTTCTAAGCAAGTGATGCCATTGGTGATTTCAGATATAGAGGGACATGATTTATTTTGGATGAATTTAACTCATTTTGTTATTTCTTTAGGAAGTTATGCTTTTGCTATATGGAAGCACTGGTGACTGACATCAAAGCCAAAGGGAAATAACAGTGACCAAGGAAAATCTTGGTGGCAACTTGAAGCTGTTAACCAAAGAACAGTTCCACATCCATTCTGCAGATGGCTTCTACTTTCACTATAATCATATTAATTAGCTATGCCACTTTAAGATACATCACCCACTAAGGCACTAGCCATATTCCCAGAGCAAGAGTGCCTATTGTCTCCTCTCTCATCCCACAACCATCCAGCAACAAAACTGTAATCCCTAGACTTTACAATCACTGTTCCAACATCAGATCTGCCCCTCAGTCAGGGCTTCCCAGAGCATGGTGACTAATAACCCTCCCTATTCTGCTGGTATCCTAACTCTTTTCTCAGCTTAAGCTTTCACACTTCAGAAATTCCAACAAATTAGGGCATTGCTTCTTAATTTTGGCCTGCATCAGAAACACTTGGAAGACATTAAATCACAGATTGCTGGCTACAACACAGATTTTCTGATTCAGTAGATATAGGGTGATATCCCCCAAAATGATGGGTCCCATCATTTCCCAGGTAATTCTGATGCTGCTAGTCCAGGAAGCAAACTTGAGGAATAACTGCCTTAAGATCTAGTTTCTCCAACTTCCTTCACTTTCCTTGTATGCTTGTCAAGTCAATTATCAGGTGAACCTTTTTGTTTCTCTTTGGTTGGTTGCTCTTAAGCTACAGAATTTTATGGAAAAAAATACTAAAACCTATTTACTTGGCCATCTACAAACTCATGTTAATTGAATTTTCCAGATTTTCACTGCTACTCTGTCATCTGTTTTTCCTTTTCTTTTTTATTTATTTTTTTTAACGTTTATTTAATTTTGAGACAGAGAGAGACGGAGCATGAACGGGGGAGGATCAGAGAGAGGGAGACACAGAATCTGAAACAGGCTCCAGGCTCTGAGCTGTCAGCACAGAGCCCGACGCGGGGCTCGAACTCACGGACCATGAGATCATGACCTGAGCCGAAGTCGGCTACTTAACCGACTGAGCCACCCAGGCACCCCTGTTTTTCCTTTTCTATTAGATTAGGTACAACTCTTCTTCTGAGACTCCACTACAAAATCTACACCTGCTCCTTGATTCACATTTGAATTCATTCTTCCACCCAATTATTCAACAGCTATTTATTAAATATCTTCTAAGTGGAGATAAAGAGAACACAAATAGTGTTTCTGTTATAACAGGACTTATATTCTGGTTGGGAAAAATGAGAATAAAACAAATGTTGAGCATAATCTAGGTAGCATGTGGAAGAAAAATAAAGCAGGGAAACTGATGTTTTTGTGTGTGTGATATGCTTCTAATTATACAATTTCTTTTTTTCCTAATAAGAATTTTCCTATCTATTATTGAGTACCATTATTACCCTGTCAGCCAACTTGCCTCTCCTTCTTCTTCACAACCTTCTCTCTACTCCAAACAGGTTCCCCACTCAGTCACTCAACATGTAATTTCCAATCCCACAGAATGTTTTCTATATGTAGTTTTACTACAACCATTTTTGGTCTTTTTTTTTTTTTGTAATTTTTATTATGAACAGTTTAATAGCTAACCATCACACCATAATTCCCTATAGAAGATACTTAACCAAAAACAACACTTTAGGATCATAATGTTATTCCATCAGCATACCAATTTTATGAGGCAAGTACTTTTAGTACTCCTATTTAGAAAAGAGTAGACTAAAGTATTTTACGAAGTCACAGAAATTTGAATCCAGGCAGTGTTTGTAAAACCTGGGATTTTAATAATAGGGCTGTTACAATAACTGATTACAAAGGAACAACATAAAGTGATGTGACAGCAAAGAATAGGATGCTAACTCCTCATAGAGGAGTTGGGAAGAGGTCACTTGGGTGGTTCCTCTGTCACTTGGCAGTTTGTGTCTCAGGTTAAAAATTCCTTAAAAAAGACAAATTTATTTCGAGGAATAACTTTCACACAACGTAGGTGATAATACATTGATGAGTTCATTGGTCAATTGATTTTCAGTAACATCTAAATAGGAAAAAGCTTTACATACTACGATGAGGAATGTGTTTCAATTTTTTAATGTAAGGCTAAAGCAGGTATAGAATATAGTGATAACAAGAATGAATAGATTTAGCTTACTAGCTGGCATCTTCCATAAATTTCCACCATACATTGCCTACCAACTCACAGAGAGTGAACAGGTTGAGCCCAGCTCTCACAAGGGTGAGAAGAGACAAGAGGCAAAGAAAACATTGACTAGATCTGATAGTTATGTGGCCCATGAAACACATTAAAATCTTTCAAAAGATCAACATTCCAAAATCTTGTCCAAAAAAATCCCTCATGCTTTATTTTTTGCCTATTTCTTGGGAACTGTCAAGACACTGTCACCTTTAAAACATAGCAGCAGCTATACAAACTTTGATAGAAGATGATTCACATTTTTACTTCCATTTTAAAGAAAACATCTGTTAAGATATGAGTTTTATGCCTTTGCTTCAATCAAGTTACACCATTTTTTTCTCTCAGCTCATATGCAAAACCATATTGAGACAGCTGAAAGGAAAAGCCCAATGCCATATTCATTGTTTTGAAGGATAGTTCAAAACAATGAGGACTGCCATGTCATGTCATAATGGTCATGTTCCACAGGGATAAATCTATGTGATAAATAGTACCTTGGGTCTTTTTTAAATCATCATTTCTTATGAAATGTATTTGGAGTTTATATATATATACATATACATACATATATATTATATACATATATACATTATATAATATATAATATATAATACATTATATAAATACATACACTCTCTCACACACACATATGCACACACATGATTTTTTTCTATCCCAAAAAACCCCTAGTGACTATATTTAATAAGCTATATTCAATTAGGTAAATTTACAGAGAGGCTAACTTAAAACCCTTTTCCCCAGATGGTGAAGTGAATTGACATTTATGTTATAGCCAAACAAATAAAAAGTCCTTCAGGCAGTAAAAATTATATTTTGGTAGGAGTGGGGAGGGTGCTATTTTCTGAAGGGTATAACTCAACATCGCAGAGAAGATCAAAACATGTAGCTTGACTATTTACATAAAAATATAAACATTTTTGTTTTCAAATATGTAGCTTCTGGAGCTATTGGGGCCAGGGGTGAGTTATTTTTTATGATATTTCCTCATGGTACATCGTGTCCTCCTCATAAGAAGAATTGCCTTTCTCCTATGACAGGGAAAGAGAAACATGAGCACTGAACCAAAATTTCTCAAGTTGACAGCAAGCATGACTTTTATGGGTGCTACAAGAATATGATCTATTCACTTGTTGCGGCTAGAAAAGATTGTGTAATTCATACCAGATTGCGAAAGGTCACCCTTACTCAGGTGAAACAGATGAAGGGAATTTGCATGTGCTTTGTGTGCAGAGAATGAGTAACATATATCTAGCCATGTGACACTGTTTCCTATACAGACTGGTCAAACTGCTGTGTTCATCTATTGTTGATGCATATATGAGAATCCCAGAATTTAAGAGATCCAACAGTCTAGTCTAATCATTTCATTTTGTAAATAAAGAGATTTAGATTTGTTAAAGGTTGTTCCTTTTTCAAATACTATGGTGGAAATACTGTAAACTCAAATATTAGTACTGTTTTTTTAATCTTTCCACTACACATTCAAGACATACATTTATAGTCTATAAATAAGGAGATTGTACAGCAAATATAATAGGGAGGACATATATCTACCTTTCTCTGTCAAGAAAATGGCACCAAAATATATGAATGGGACGTCTACTATACTGTCAAACAGTCTCACAGTAGCTGACCTTTATGAAGTGCTTGCTATGTGCTAGGACCTGTTCTAACTTCGTCACATGTATATATCCATTTATTCCTTGCAATAAGCCACTGAAGTGAGTAGTATAACTACCATTTTTTAGATTAAAAAACAGGGAGGGGTACACAAGTTTAGTAATGTCTCCAAGACCAACTGGTTTGAAAGTCGTATCCAGGATGAAACTTAAGAGTTTATATCTTCACAGTGATGTACACTCTCTGCACGTGACTTTGAAATAGATACAAAGAGTGACAACAATTATTTTATTTGATATCTATCCTTTTGCTCATTGACTGAGGGTAGCTGTCTTTTCAGAAGTCTGGGTTAGATTATGCCAACTAGTACCTATTTCAACTTTTGACTCATTATCTCATGTTAGGGAACACTGGCTAAGTGGCTTGTGCTTAGTTATTAATTATAACACAGAACTTTAAAAAGTTTAACTTCATATTAACCTTTGAAATCAACTTAATCATTCATTTCATTACTAATTACTTACTGAGTCCCTATCATGTCTAAAGTTGAGTACTAGTCTATGAGCAAAAACAAAGATTGTCCTGGTCCTTAAGGAGCTGGACAGAGGGAATACTTTGTTTGGTTGACTTTTTAAAAAAATATAAAATTGGCTCTAATAAAACTCTCTCTTTCTAGTGTACAGTGCTATGATTTTGACAAACGCATAGAGCTGCACTATGTAGAGCTATGTAGAGCTATGTAGATAGCTGCGCTATCCTTAATCAGGATACATAACAATTCCATTACCTCCCCTTGTGCTACTCCTCTGTACTCAACCTTTCCACTGTCCCCAACCCCTGGCAAACATTGATCTATTCTTCATTCTTATGTTTTGTCTTTTCCAGAATGTCATATGAATGGAATTACAGAATATGTACTATTTTGATCCTGGTTTCTTTTATTTAATTTAATATGCTTGTGATTTGCTGCATGTCAGTGGTTCATTCCTTTGTATTGCTGAGTACTACTCCTCCATTGTATAGATGGACCCAACAGTTTCTTTACCCATTCACAATGGAAGGAGATTTGGATTCTTTCCCATTTTTGGTAATCATGTACAAAACTGCTATAAATACTCACAAACAGATTTTGTGTTAACATCAAATTACTCTTAGGTTAATCTCACTTAAGTAAATTCTTACAAGTGTGATTCCAGGGTCATAAGGTAATTATAATTTTACCTTTTCTTTACCTTTACCTTACCTTTAAAAGGAGCTATAAAACTGTTTTCCAAAGTGAGCATAACATTGTTCACTCTCATCAGCAATGTATGAAAACTCTAATTTCTTCACATTTTTTACAAGCAGTTGGTATTGACAGGTTTTTTCTCCCCCCGCTCCAGCCACCTTAATAGGTGTGTGTGAGTAGTATCTCACTATAGTTCTAATTTAATGAATGATGATGGTAAGCATATTTTCGTACTCTGTTATCTATCCTTATATCTTCTTTGGAGAAGTATTGTTCAAATCTTTTGCCAAATCTTTTTGTGTTGTTTTGGTTTTCTTTTGTTTTTTTTCACATTATTGGCTCATCCACTTTTTAACTCCCTTCTTCATCATTGGCAATGACTAAATTCTTGAATGATTCTGCATATCCTGTCCCTATATTGACCAAATATCAAAATCACCCAGAGAAGTTGTTAAACACAGTTTTTTGGCCCGTTCCAAGAGTTACTGAGTCAGAATCTTCAGAGGGTGAATTTCACAAATTAAAAAAAAAAAAAACCTCCCTATGTTGAAATGCAAATTAACACCATGTTAAGATACCATTACATTCCTAATAGAAGAGCTAAAATAATTAATTTTTTCAAAGTGAAAATATCAAATTCTGGTGTGGACACAGAGAAGGTTTCTTGGACGTTGAAAGGTATAAGTGAATCAACATATAAGCCTTGTTGATTTTAATCTCACAATTACAATGACTTATTTTATCCTACTCTTAAAATTACCTAAACATATAATGATAGGGATGGACATGATAAATACATTTACTCGCAATTTATTTTCATATACAAACCAACAAACAAACTTGGGTTCAGAGAAGTGAAGGAGAGCAAGTTACAAGAGAAAAAGCATTTAGTTAAAAAAAAGGTGGGGGGGGGGAGGAGGGAAAGGAAGGACAAGAATTAACACCTGTCCTTTAGTACAAAGTTGCTCATAAGTTACTCTACAAATGTCTCTCATTTTCAGAATGCCCAACCGCAACGTATGCCCAGAATATTTGACCCTCTAGAAGCCCATCCCATTTTTCTGCAATACTTTTTGATGAAACTCTAATCCATACTTCTCTAACTCTAGATTCCTATTGGTTTCTGAACATTGCCCTATTTGTGTTTTCTCCTCTGCTGTTCTCAAAACTACCTGATGCAATTAATTTCTGTTGTGACAGGAAGATTAAAGAGGTGACTGTATTAGAGCCTGAAACAAAGACCTGTTCTTTAATCAAATGACTAGACATAGACTTTTAAACTCTTTTTTCCTTTTATATCCGTTTTTACTCTTCCCCCAACCTTTGAAAAATAATCTGTCCTCTACAGAAAAAAAAAAAAAACCTGCATGTTTTAATTGCGTTATGCTTAAATATATAAATTGAATGCATCTGTGTGGTGAGCACATATTTTCTCTATGTGTATTTCTTAAATGGTAAACTCCTAGAGGGACTGACTGGGTAGAATGCACTTCCTTAAGACATTTTGCATAAAACCAGTTGCAATTATGCTTCTTATCAAAGTTATGAAGATGGCTATAAAAGAATGATTCACATTAAAAAGCAGTCAATATTTACTTCTCATGTTCATTAAGGCAAGAAATGTGAATTGAAAAACCACTACTAAACATATTGATGGTTGTAATTTAAGTAAATTTATGGACTAGCCTATCAGAGGGCTTATATATTTAGTAATGATTTTCATTCTTTGCTCATTATATGAAATTTTAAATGATCAATGACCCTGGAATATTTTCCCAATTAAGTTGATACAAAGAAAATGACAAAAATTAGATGGCAGATATCTGGGGGCTAGAATATTATGAAGGAATACTTTGGAAAAAAACAAAAGCTTTAGTAGAGGGCAATTTAAATCCTGAATTACTGAATCTATCCTTCAGAGCACATATTAAAACCAGGGACCCAACTAATAAAGGCAGAGGATAGATCTGTGTTAGGGATGGAGTGCGGTAAAGGACAAGTATAAGAAAGTTATTTGTATAAGATTTTTATTAGAGTTGATATCACTAGGACTCCTGACCTAGAAAGAAATCACTCTTGATGGTGAGGACAAGCCTTGGTGATGTTAGTTATCTTGGAATTGGAGCTGGTTGTTCTAAATATTTAGTACCAAGCAGTGTCACTGAAGTACTTTAGCTTTTCCCAGCCACAATTTATTAGATATTTGAAATCCAAATGTTCCTCAGTCCCGCTCAAACCTATTTTTATCTCAGCTGATGTTGCAATTTTGTTCTTATAGACCTGTCAAAGACAATTTTTTAGGGTTGCAGCATAATTTCAAGCTTTTTGTGTTATTTCTTATACCACCACATATTTTTTACTCTGAATCATATACTTTAACTGTTTGTCACATATGGGCTTTTTACAAGTCTGCACACCAGTCTTCTATTTATTCTGTTTCTGTGTTAACTTTACCCACAATATGATATGACTTTCTTTTTGTGTGTTTATAATGAGATAAATGTGTACAAGCTAGATAGACAGACTTATACCATCAAATCACTGCAATAATTTGTATTCTCATGTTATTGCAAAACTGACTATATTTGGTAAAAGATGATGTATTTGGAGAAAACTGATTTTCCTTATTCACTGATAGGATTCACTTAATGTATTGATTTTCTAAAGAAAAATGGCATATTCCCAACTGCTCTTACCATTCCCTGAAACTGCTTTTCCACAGTTTCCTTCATCCATTATTCAGATCTGTTACAAGTTGACTTGTGCCCCCAAATTCATATGTTGAAGTCCTTATCCACCAGTACCTCAGAATATAAACTCATTTGGAAATATTCATTATGGATGCAATTAATTAAGATGAAGTCATTCTGGACCAGGGTGGGTCCCTAGTTAAATATAACTGGTAATCTTATAAAAAAAAGAATGTCACGTGAACAGACAGGCAAGCACATGGTGAGAATGCTTCCTGAAGACTGAAATTGCCTTACCATAGCCAAAGAACTGCCACGAGGAGGCCTGATACTGATCCTTCTCTAGCACCTTCAGAGGGAGCATAGACGTCCATCTTCGACTGCTAAGCCCCCAAAATGGTAAGAATAAAGTTCTGTTGTTTAAGTCACTCAGTGTGCAGCACTCTGTTATAGCAGCCCTAGCATACTAATAGAGTATCTAACCAAGATTCCTATAGACGTCAACAGATAGGAGCCAATTCGTCCACTTCTTTCCTGGCAATTACACCATTTGAAGCTTCACTTGTTCTCTGCTCTTTGGATGCATGTGTTAATCCTTCTCTCCTACCATGCAACCTCCCTCACCGTTGCTCCTCATCCCATCTTCTCCTGTCGATTATATTCCTTTTTCTGAATGATTTATCACCAATATCTCAATCTCTGCTGAATTCTGTCCCACACCTTACAGTCATGGTGAAGTGGCTGTCTGTTTAAAAGTTAGAGAGGCCTTAAGGGTTAGAGAGACTTGCTGCTCCTTCTTTCTTAGCATTGAACAAAATCTGGCTTTCATCCTTCCTACCTATGGAAATTATTTTCCTAAATATCAGCAGTCACCTAATTTTCCGGTAAAAACATTCTTAAACATCTTTTCACTGTTTTCAATTTTTGGTCCCCAAATATATGGCCAGTAATATCCCTCTTATTTATTTGTTTGTCTGCTTATAATTACATGTAGACATACAGCACTTTGAGCCCTACTACAGCCTAGGGCTCTCCTTTGTGGAGGACATGGAGGCTGTTTGACTTTGTGGTTTGGGCCCACCTGAGGTCATCTCCCCATTCAGCTCAAAGTGGACAAGACATACACTGCAGAGATATAGGAGACAGAAACCTTCATGCCATCGACTCCTCATTCTCTCAATTGCTAGCTAAATGATGAGTTTTTGTTTTGTTTTGTTTTGTTTTAATGTTAACACTATTCTGCATAGACTCTGTCTACTATTCTCTTTCCCTGAGAAAAGTCTTCTTACCTGGCTCTGTAATACCATTGGCCCTCAAATATAATTTGGACCCCAAATATAATTTGTTCAAAAAAGAACTCACTTTGTTCCATAAACTCAACCTGATATTCTGCTTCAGTTTGTTTTGGCTGTTTGTTTCAAGATTACAATCTATAAATCCAGGCCAGGAACTTAGAGTCATCTCTATCTCCCTTACACTGCACTTCCCAGGTGGCCCCTAGGTCCTGATAACTCTATATGCAAAACATCTCTCAAATCTACCATCCTTTCTGTAGTGTTACCTGGAATATTTGTGCCTCCTCACCACCCAGTTGTCGCTTATCTAATCTACTCTGCCCATTGTTTTCACAGTTATGCTTCTAAAATATTAGTAATTAAAAAAATATATTTGTAGGATATTATTACCAGATATATTTTTCCTGTTGCCTTTTGGAATAAACTCTTAATGCTATAATATCCAACTTGCTTATTAACCTGCCTTTTTGCTTAATCCCTAAACGTATTCATACTTACTCTAACTATAGCTATCTCCTAATCATTCCCTAAATATGTTGTGGGAACAAATATGCTATTATTTGTATTGTTCCCTCTGTACATAATGCTTTCTTATTAAGCTGACAAAATCTACTTTCAGTGGTGCTTCTTTTGTAAACATTTTGGGACATATACTCCTTAGAATTTGAATTAGTCATCCTTTGGGGAAGTATTTTTTTGTTCATACTACAACTATATTATGTATTGTTTGTATTTTAGTGTTTAAGTGATTAATTATTGTAGTTTGAATTACCTTGTATTGAACAATTTTACTAACTCCCAAATAGATACTATAATCTTCATTATTCAAATGTAAAATTATTAAATAAATCTTTATATTCAGAAATCTAAGAAACCATAAGCAAACTTATGATAATATTAATCAATAATATTCATAATGGGTAGCCACCCACACTATAGTAATAGTAGGATAGGGACTGTTCATATAATCAATGTAACTATAAACCTATCGGTGTCTAGCATATACTAGCACTTCAATAACTGCTTTTTTAAAATGAATTCATCCCGATTTATATTTAAAACACATCACATTTTTGAAAAAAGTTATAAAATCATGATGAAAATAAATAATTTATTGGTAGAATAAGAATATCTGTTATAGAAATGCAATTAAATAATCATGGATGAGCAAAGATCTAAACTCCATTCCATTCACTTATCAATCATTTAAAATGGGTGCATTACTCCTTTTCAGTAAAATAATTAATGCCATTTATTATCCAAAACCAAGTTGACAAATGAGATTCAGCATTTCTTTTTTAAATCCATCTGTGTTTTGATTTATTTTCCCAAGAAAAAAATCCTAGTTACACCTTAATCACATGGACTTGGATGCTGAATGGAATCAGTTTCTCTATACACCGTGGTAGGACACCCTTAATGGTTTCCTCCTCATCTGTGGGTAATGGTGCAGGTGTTATATCGAGAACCACCATGGCAATACTCCAGCCACTTTAAGGAATTTTCCCAGCACAGGTGGTTCTAAATTTTGGCTGCTCATCAAAATCACTGGTAGAGGTTTAAAAAAATACAGTTGCCTAGGCCCTAATTATCAAGAGAAGCTGATTTCAGTATTCTCAGGTAACAGAACACACTCATTTGTATTTTTAAAATCTTCATGGATAATTCTAATGTGTAGCTTGAACTGAGAACCACTGTAACACTTAACCTTTACATTCTGACCATCCTTTTGAAGTCAACTTCCTTTATTCTAATTATGTGGTCAGAATAAGCCCCATTGCTTTATGAGTTTTGTTTCTACAACTCAGAGTTTGGTCCAGTTGTTTTGGTGAGAATTTCATCTTTGGATTTTGTCTCTTAAATTTCCTTTAACTCCTTGCTCTGCACCTATAGGCCAGTTGCACTTTTTTCCCATATCGTCCACAGCTAATATAACATCACGCTGGGAACATGGCCACAGACCACCCCTTGTTAATACTGCCTTTCCAGTCTGCCCAATCAGAAGCAAAGATGGTGAACATGCAAGCCTTCAAAATTTATTATTTTTCCATTTAGGGACGGTTTGATGTGATCTGTCATCAGACAGGGAGAAAACCAAGCTTTTTATGGCCAATTTAAGAATAAGGAAGTTATGTTGGCCATTGACATTTCTAAACACAATTCTCAGTTAATAAGTATAGATCTCAGTTAATAAGTATAGATATTTTCATAAGATCTATAAAAGACATTTTTGAAGAACTATACATTTTTTATCTTCCTTGCACTTTATTTCTTAATACTACATATTTGAAATTCTCTTTATCCACCATTTCGAATGCCTAATTCCTATTATTGTTATACTCTATGGTAATACAGTATGAAGCCTGAAAGATTTTTTTAAGAAGTGTAGAGTGTACAGTTTTTAAATTCTCAAAACTATCATCAACAAAGAAAATGTTAGAGTAGTAACATTTTCCCCACGATCTCCTTATAAATTAAAATGTGTTCCATATTTAAAAAATTGAATTTTCTTTCACTAAAGTAATAAATATTAAATTTAAAGTGGACACAGAGGTTTTCTGGCTTAATTGTGGAACTTATAAATTTTCACAGAAACAATATGCATATCCAAAAACTTTCACAAATTCTTTTATATATGTTTTATTCACACAGACTCAAAAGTGTTGAAATCACTAAGTATTACATATATCATGTTTTCCTAATAAAAGAGATTAAGATTCCTAACCCATTGTAATACTTCTATTATATGTTCTGCAATACAGATTGGCACTACATAGTTCAACAGATTTTTTTTTGAGAGAGAGAGAGAGAGTGCGAGCAGGGGAGAGGGAGAGAGAATCTTAAGCAGGCTCCCTGTAGCATGGAGCCCAATGCAGGGCTCAATCTCAGGACCTTGAGATCATGACCTGAGTCAAAAATCAAGAGGTGGTCACTTAACCAACTGAGCCATCCAGTCACAGCCAGATTTTTTATTTTTTATTTTTTTTAACACAAGGACACCTTCATATTCACAAAGAATTTGCTAACTTGGCACTCATATTGGGTCACACAGAGTACTATATTTATCTGTGACATGGATGAAAAAAAGAAAGACTAATTAATGCTGATAGTCATCTATTTCTTTTTTTTTTATTTTTTCATGTTCACAATGTCTGAAATGGAGGAATACTCAAAACAATCACAAAAACAAAACCACAGGGCTATTTTGGATTCTGTATTCCTGAAGAAAAATGACAAAGTGGAGATTTATTTTGGATTCACTTCCATACTGCTTTCCCCTTTAGAAAGCCTGGGTTTCCTAAGTTCATCCAGCACAGTGGTTTTGGCCACTATCATGTCCTCCAGGGAATGCCGGGAAACGAGTTACAAAGACTTAACACCATGTACATTGCGCTGTTTATGTCTGGTTGAGAACTAAATAAGGATGGGGCACAGCTGCAGACACACAACAGGTAGAAAGTCACTTAAGAGGTAATGAGAATTAGCAGAATAAGAAGTTTAGAGCGAAAGAAAAAGTTCAGCACCTGAGGTAAAACCCTGGTGTGACAACATAGCCTGGAAACAAGACACAATACTGAAGTTCTACTTTGAAATCCCCAATCTGGAAAAAGCAGGATCTGTAGAATGTTACTTAGAACCAAAAGGTGGTGAAATCTGGTGTAGGGTAAATGACACTGCACTCTGAATGCAGACATCTAACTTCCAGTTCTAGTCAGTCACTGACTTGTATATGACTTGAACGAGTTTGCTTACCCTCTTTTGGACCATCTTTAAAATGATAACAGCGGATTACAAGTTGCAATTATGCATTTTCTACAGTTCTAAAGCTTATAAATTCTAAGTATAAACATTTTTAGAGAGCTAAAGAAAGAAGAATATCAGACACTCATTAGATAATGACCATAGGCTTGTAACAGAAACTTAGAGTGGTTACATCAATTTCCTGTGCAGCATCCCTGAGTGTTGGTGTGAGATCTTAGACTGTTCCACATCAGTGAGAGAAGGCACCACCTAATGAGGCAGATATTCTGCATCTGGAGTGTTCTTATGTTTGCTACTCATTTTCTACCAATTTTTACCCCTGAATCCAGTTCTATACTCAAATAATATAAAGGAAATAAATTTCCTCCTTAAATATTTAAAACAACATTTCATCTCTTTAAGTTTTACTATATCTAGGTTATGAACATTCTTGTTTCCTTCAGCTATTGCTCATTTACATGATGTCAGAACCTGAAAAGCGAAAGGATTGCTGACTTTTCAACAGGCTCAAGCTGTCAGCTGTTTTCAATGGTGATACCCTGAATGTAATGGATGAGACAGGGACCCCAAATTCTAAATAATCCCACATGATTAGTATCAAAGATGACACAAAAAATCTTACCCTCTAAGCCCAGCTGCTAACAAAGTCAAGGAAAAGCATAGGAGATTAAACTACATTAACTGTTGATATCTGATGCACGCAAGTCTCAAGAACTGACAGTGACTCTACAAAAAAAGCATCAGTAACAATACTCAACAGTTATAGGGTCAGGCACTATACCAAGCCCTTTTCATAATTTACATCATTTAATGAAAACTGGTAATTGGACAAAACAGATTTTTCTCACTTACTGTGGAAGGACTGGTTCTTAGGGAAGCAGCCCTTCATTCTGCACAAAGTCAAGTCTGTAGTTAAATTTACTATGGACAGCATCTCTCCCTCTATGATATAAAGGTTTGTGCCTATCAAAACCATCTGTCATCTTTGTGCCCTTGTCAATTGGGTATCACCCAGTGATATCCCATTTCTCTTTATCTGCAAATATTTACTCGCCACCTTTAACTTAAAGTGAGATGTAGCTTTTTTTTTTTTTTTTTTTTTCCAGCTTTGGTATTCATCTGATAATTTCACACTGGACGGTAGAGAAGACTCAAGTGTAGACTTGATAACAAGATATTACAAGAAGTCTAGGTCAATTGCTGCTTGTTCTTGCTCATGTATGTAGGCTTTATGTTACAATATACCAAGAGCCCACAAGAAGAAATTATTTGTCTGAAGACTTCTATTCAACATTTCTGATGCAGCCAATGATTAGTAGGCATACTTTCTTCCCTCCCTCAGTACTATCCTTCATCTCATCGTGAAAGGTGGGTTTTTCATCATGGAAGGAGAAACTTAAACTGAGAATAATTATAAAATATGCAGTCATTGGAAGTTTCTCTATACTAAATAGCTTGGTCAAAATGTACCTCAGTGAACCAAGCTGGAGGTTAACAATGGATGTCTCTTCTACATTGCAAATAAGCATCATAATACCAATAAAATCTCTAAACCCTGTGATCCTGTGAGCCACATCAATCTCAGTCATCCCTGTATTTTTCTAGAATTCCATAGAATGTAGTGTGATGTGTGTATGTGTGTAAGTGACAGACCAGGTGTACTGGAAACAGTAGTTAAGAGACTCTGGTCCTGAATAAAAGAATAGAATACGTGCTGAGGAACAATGGTTTCCTTATAATGCTCCTGTTAAAAGAAGGGCAACAAGTAGCACCCTTACCCAAACACAAACCAAAAAGAATTCCTGGGACTGGGAGGGGTGGGGGCATGTGTGTGTATGTGTGTATGTGTGGTAGAGCATGTCTGATTGCACATATCAGAGCTCAATGTGGGGATGACAAGTGGGTCAGAAAAAAGTAGAGGCAGTAATGTGAAAATGTGTTTTTATAAATCTGAATTCAGCTACTTTATATTTGACTGTTTCCATCTGTCATTCATTGTAGTCACTATTCCTCATTGTTTTGTATCACCTAGAAATGGCAAAAATATTTTCATTTAAATCATTACTAAAATTTTTGAAAATGCTTGACTAAAGCAGAGGATACAGGACAATCCTATAGATTTTCATCCATCAATCAACACGCACTTTCAAGAAATTTACTATTCAACCAGTTATAAAAATTAGCTAATTCTGTTTTTCATAGTTCATCCTTGTGGGCTATTGGGATCCATTAAATTAATTGTTAATATGAAGATGATGCAATTGATATAGTGTATCTTCCCCAATACTGATTCTTCTCCTCAGAGTACTCTAGTACCATAAAAAAAATGAAATGAGATTGGATTAGAATGCATTTTTATTTGTTTATACATTTGGTGAACATAATTTGGTTTCTAGTGATTGACTTCTTCTTTTTTTTTTTTTTTTATAATGCTGCAGCCATCTATTGAACAACCTAAATGTGTGCTCAGAAATAATAATTAAGTTCATAATATTTTCATTTTTTAAAAATCGGAAATTTTCTGGGGCACCTAGGTGGCTCAGTCAGGTGACCAACTTCAGCTCAGGTCATGATCTCACAGTTCATGGGTTTGAGCCCCATGTTGGCCTCTGTGCTGACAGCTCAGAGCCTGGAGCCTGCTTCGGATTTGGTGTCTCCCTTTCTTTCTACCAATGCCCTGATCATGTTTTTTCTGTCTCTGTCTCTCAAAATAAATTGAATAAAAAACATTTAAAAAAATAAGAACACTTCTGTTTCTAGTCTTCTTCTATCTCTTCCATGTGTTTTTCTTCAAAGAATAAAAGGGTTCTAAAATAACATTTACATGTCCTAAGAGGTAGTTCATTCTGAAGAAAAGGCTTGAAATCATTTAGAGGAACACTGTGTTCTTTTATAATTTCCTCCTCTCTCTTTTTTTAAAGTTTTTATTTATTTAAAGAGAGAGAAAGAACGAGTGTGTGTGAGAGAGTGAGTTGGGGAGGGGCAGAGAGAGAAAGGGAGAGAGATTCCCAAGCAGGCTCTGCACTGCCAGCAGGAAGCCTGATACAGGGCTGGAACTCCCAAACATGAGATCTTGACCTGAGCCGAAATCAAGAGTCAGGCACTCAACTAACTGAGCAACCCAGGTGCCGCTCCTCATATTTTTTTTTTTTTTTAGTTCAATTTCCTCCTGAGTATTTGTTCTGCCTTTACCATTTGAAAATGTATTCTCTTTGATAGAGATGAAAACAAAATAGGCCAAAAAAACAATTATGTATCATCCCATGGAATCAAAGGGATGCAGTTTTAAATCCAGGATAAAATGCACATTAAAAGCTCTACTGAGGGGCACCTGGTGGGCTTTGTTGGTTGAGTGATCACACGGTTCGTGAGTTCGAGCTCCACATCCGGCTCACTGCTGTCAGCCTGTAAGTGCAGAACCTGCTTTGTATCTTCTGTCCACCTCTCTGTGACCCTCCCCTGCTTGAAATCTCCCAAAAAATATTTTTTTAAAAAAGTTCTACTGAGAATTTTTTAAATAACCTGGTAAGTTTGTTCTGAAAATAAAACAATCAACAAATAACGTTTTTACTTAATAGCCTATGTCTATGAGTGATTCATGTCTATGAAAATGCCAATCACATTTTCAAAGAAAAGGGAAGATTGAGCTATTTAGCCTGGCAGTCAAATGAGTTAGACCTATTTTTCTTTTTCCTTTCTTTTCCAAATGAATTACTTGCACTTTAGCTGATCAACAGTCAAGATATATATGACAGAAGTAGAGGGATTTTTAGTTGTTTAACTGAAAAGACTTAAACCCAAAGATTTTAGTGAGTACCTACAACCTTAAGCTAATCTCTCTGGTACCACCATGTATGTAGAGTCCAATAAGACACATCTACAGACTTCAATATTTCAACAATTAGAAGAGCACTTCTACTGAGACACTTCCTTAGCTCGTGAAAATGTATTTGTAAATGTCATACAACCAATATCAATCTTTGCTTTCTCCTGATTTATTTTCTTCCTGGGCCTGTATTTACTTCTATATTCAAATTCACATGCTTTTGGTTAAGACTGCATCTTTGAAAGAGAGAAGATTTGTAACTTGCCTCTGGTGGAATATCCCTGAGATCTGTTGGTGACAAGGACGCCATTATACAAAAGCTCAGAGGAGTAGTTGGCCACTCCAAGGCACAGTCATATCTGACTAGTTAGCTATGTGAAAGCTGAATGAAGTTATGTTACCAAAACAACTTTTCATTGGAATAAACATAGAGAAGACGTAGAAAGAAAAGGTATTAGGTAGCAAGTGTAGGTCTATTATATGAAAAGAAGGTCAATGATATTGATTGAGGCAATAATTTTTGAAAACTATTTTTTAAATTTTTTTTTAACATTTATTTATTTTTGAGACAGAGCATGAACGGGGGAGGGGCAGAGAGAGAGGGAGACACAGAATCAGAAGCAGGCTCCAGGCTCTGGGCCATCAGCCCAGAGCCTGACGCGGGGCTCGAACTCACAGACCGCAAGATCGTGACCTGAGCCGAAGTCAGACGCTCAACTGACTGAGCCACCCAGGTGCCCCTGAAAACTATCTTTAAATGAAAAACAAATCCTAGGTATGAACAAAATAAAACAAAATCCTACTTTTCATTTCATGTTTCCATTTGACTAGATTTGAAACCCAAAGAACTTATTTAAACAAATACTATGTCTCTTGATATGAACTAAATTCTGTAGGAACTTACGGACTCAAGAATTTTAGGATGAACTTTTGTTGTGCTGGCTTGTGAGTGTTTTATTTTCAGTAACACAGCCCACTGGGGAGTGGGGAAGATAAATTCTGAAATTCAGTGAAAGTAGATACAAAGTGTGTCCAAGAGTTTACTCTTACAAAGATACTATGTGGATTTTAAGTTATATGTTCTCCAAATTTTCTCAGTACATTTTTTTTAATTTAAAACTTACATATTACACATCTTTTAAACTTATGGAAAACATAAATCTAAATTAAAATTAGTCAACACAATTACACTGCTCTTCATTGTGGGGGAAAAAAGATGGTAATTTTTTTTCATTATGATAAAATAAATGGAGAAGTATTAAACTGGGGGATGTAACTTCAAAGAAAAATGGTAAAAAGAATACTGTACTTGAGCACTTTTTTTCCTATAGTTTTGTCAATAGTTTCTTCTGCATAATGTGTGCTGTATGCTAGCCACATGAAATAAATGACTTTGGCCTTAACTGAATGCTACTGTCTGCAGTACATCATAACCCCAGCCTGCAGATAATAAGCCTTAGTTGGCAGTAATCTACATCCAGTGGCATTTGGAAAGCTGCAATAATGATGATGAAATTAAAACCCCAGAATTTAAGTAGCACATAGGTCAGTGTGCTGTAAAAACGTAGGTAAGAATAATAATGACCTCTAAAATGTTTGTGTTCATTGGTGAAGGCTGAGCTAATTAGGACAGGAAGTTGAAATACATTATTTCTTTTCTGAGTATTCCAAATAGAATGGCCGGGAATAAGCAAGCAAATTCAGAAGTTGTATCTTCTTAAAGCAATAATATACTCAATAATTCCATATTTAATCAATATATCTTTTGACCTCTACTGTCCTAGGTGGTTCTAAATTAAGCCCTTTTTTTTTTTTTTTTTTATTTAAAGATCCGTTACTAGCAATAACAGTAATGGACAATGTTTCTTCAACAGGCCTGGCAAGGATTACCTTAGTTATACATATTCTACTTCCAGAATAGCCTTTCTAAATCTAAACCTATAATGTGTCTCTCCTGGTAAAAATACTGGAATATGTTGGCCTAAGCACCTAAATCATATCCAAACCCCCATGATTTGGAATTAGTCATGTGGACATTTATCTAGGGAAGGGAGACTCTAGTTTCTTTTTTTTTCTTTCATGAGCTTACACAGAAAGGGGCTGTTGTGACTTTTATTGTTTTGGGTGAATGGTACATTAACCAAATTAAGCATGTGCCTTCATTCCAAGATTCTTCATTCATCTTTCTATGGAGTATGATCTTTCAAGGGGGAGGTAATATAATTCAATCCACATATCAACTAATCACATCACCTTCCATTTTTAGTGTCTCTAGGGACACTATTGGTCTATGGAATTAAATTTGGGAAACATTGGACTAGTAATAACATGATTTTTTTTTATCCCTGCCTAACTTTAATCTACTTGAAAACTTCATCTTAAATATTCCCATATGCTCACTAATCTGGGTTAACTGGATTTAACTGGAATGACTTCCTTAACTAAGCAAGTGTAAAACTGATTAAAAAAAAAATATTTCTTTCAAGAGCCAGACATACCATCAACTGAAAGACAATCAATACGAATTTTCTGTATTCATTATTGTTATAATGAATGCACTGTACTTAAACTAATGTGCAAAATAATTCTCATTTTTTCATGTCCACCACTATTAAAGTCAATTCCTCAGATTTCCTGTGGTGTGACAGCAATGACCATAGATGGCCTTTGATCATCTTTTAGAACTAAATGACAATTTCAACCTTTGATCACAGCTGACATGTAGTTTTACATAGAAAACAAAAACAACAACACCTCCATATCTTTACCACAGCAGGATAGATAGATCTAAAGAATTTAAAACAGAAACAGTAAGTGATTTATATACTGGATGTCAGCTGGACAGTTACTAGACACCAAATAAGTGAAAGAGAGAGAGCATACATTATCACTTTATTTGGCACCATATCAACCAAAAATTATTAACTGTTACATTGACCAACTCTATCCTTTTCTTTACTCTAAAAATCAGCTGTCCGTCCATTTTTCAACAGCTCAATGATTTTAAGTCTTTTCTCCAGAAGGTGTGAAATAGCATACAGGTGCAGAGTTATTCACTTGCTAAGATCCTTTTGTTAAAATAATTAGCCTTTCATTCTTTCAAGTCCTCCCTAACACTGACATTCAAATGGAGAGGAGCAGTAATTTTGCAGGGTCGTATTTGACCATTCAGACATATGGAAAAGAAAAAATGCAATTTAGACCTAAAGGGCCTGCCATACAACAGATACTTGATAAATATTTTGAATAAATAAATTATAATAATTATAGACTTCTCTGATATGGTGAAGTTGTGATCTAAGTAGCTCACTGGTAGCCCGATTTGGAAGCATTATGTTTCCAAAATATGCACGATTATCTGAGCTGTATTTTTAATCTTCAATATTATATATATATATATATATATATATATATATATATACACACACACACATATATATATATACATACATATACATATGGCATTATATTTCATATATGCCTATCACAATTTTGCTTCTTCACTACTAGAAACAAATGTTAACTGTAATTTTTATCATAATTTTATAGAGTCCATTATTTATATGTCCATTATTTAGAACTTGACAAACAGTTCTTATTTGCTAACACTTCAAGATACTACAACCCTTTCCTTTGTACGCACATGGAAATCAAAAGGAGTTATATTCTTCCATCTATGGGTGAATTTTCACATAGTCCTAGGTCAGGGAATGAGACAATATAATTAGTTCACATGACAAAGCCAAATATGAGTTGGTCCCTGTTGGATAGTCTAGAAATAAACTGGCTAGTACCTGCTACTTTAGGGAGACAATCCACCCATATAATTTAGAACAATGATCTCTTCCAGAGCTGGGTTTTGCATGCTTCTGGAGAGCAGAGATATGTGCACACAGTAAGTTTCTGAAAAAGGTCTGAGAATGATGAAACACTTATATGTACTAAGTTATTTGATAAATCCACACATACCAACAATTTCAATTATTTTACATAACATAAATCCAAATTTAACAGAGTAAGTTTTCAACAAGCAAGATTTTTTTTCCAGAGTACAAAATCTAAAACCCCAGGCACATTCTTCAATTCTATTTTTTCTCTTCATGACTATTTCCTCCTGTACCCTAAGTCATAAAAAGACATTAAGGGGCATCCTGATACAGAAACGCTCATAATTATCATCAAACTGTAACAGCTAACAGAAAGGAGATTTCAAATTGATAAAAATCTCTTTTAGGTTTGACCCATTTTACTTCTTTCTTGGGCATAGAGACACATGGTAATATTTATATCGTGCTATATATAAAAATACCTGAGAGTGGCTGGATGGAGCCAATTTTCAATAGGCAACCTTTTAGTTTCTCCATCTCTATATGCATTGACTTATATAAAAAGTAAAACAAAAAAAAAAAAAACAAAAAAAAACTTAAATGAGTTGTCTTTAAATGTAATTTCCTTTATGAAACTTGCATATAACACTATGTATTTTAGTTTTCAAGATTACTGACATTCTATAAATGCAAATATACATTTTCTACATTACAATATTACCCAAGGAAAAAAACAACAGAAAAGGAAGTGCCTGTGGAGGAGTAAGAAGGAATAGAACAGTCCCAGGATTGTACCATTCTCATAGTGCTTCAGGATTGTCTTTCAAATTTCTATTTTTAAGTTGCTTCTATTCCTATTACATTTCCCAAAATTGGTTGAGAATTTGAATCTTAATTTCTCATTTTAAAAATTAAAGAACTTCCCCCATCATCACCATCCTTATTTTTCAAGGAAAAGTCTCATTCCAACTGCAAATAATGTGATAAAACAATGTATTTGTTTTTATCAATTTGGATTGTAATATTTTTTAACTGGCATTAACTAGCATTCAGAGTCAAAATTTTCCCTTTACTTTATATACATTGTTGAAGGAAAAAATTAGGTAGGCAATTAGTGATCAATGGGATTCTGCTTATGTTGATATATTTGGTCAATGTAAATAAGCTTATTTATTGCGAAACCATTATAATAACTCCTGACAAGAATAATATTTAGAATCTAATAGATCATGCACATGTCTTGCTTACTATATGTCATCTTTAACTTTTAAACAACCCACAAGTATGATCTAATTGTTTTCATTCTGCAAAAGAGTTAACAGGTTTTTAGAGACATTCTGTCCCTTGTCCAAGACCACATGGTCAGTAAATGTCAAGCCTGGCATTTGAGTCTTCATTGCATTGGCAACAAAGTCCACATTTGAGGAAAGGAAATTAAAAGTATGGAACACATGTTGACACTCATTATATGAATACCAATGGAATCTATCTTCTGCTTTGAAATTATTCAAGGTGAAATATAGATAAAACAGAAGGCCACTATTTAGGGTAATGATAGAATGACTTGCTTCAATTTCACAAAGTATTTCTTAAACAGACAAGTTGTAAAACAGGACCATAACAGTGAATAAGAGACAAAAAACAAACAAACAAACAAACAAAATAGTAAGTACTGCATGACTTCTGATCTCACTTTCTCCTGCATTATGTTAAGGAAATAAGACAGGTAATTTGTAATGTTGAGTCCCAACTACTGAAGTCAAATGCTGTACTGAATACTTCTAGAATATCACATCAGTCAAGAAAGGACTGAAAAAAAAATGTGCATGGTGTTCATGGTTCTTAGAGTCTTGATATTACAGAATTCTCCTTTCCCTGCCCCTTCAGCTACTGGTATGAAAAATTAGTATTTATAGACATTGACTGAATTTCTTTCTCTTTTGGAGGGCTGGGGTACAGTTTCTGTAAGACTGTCAAATAAAATAAAGCATGTGATTATACTTATCCAAGTAATGGCAAACAGAAGAAGAAAAGAACTTCTGGACTCTGGGCCATTTCAATGTCAACATCTGGACTACTGTGAATGACTTCAGCACTCTGAACAAAAGCTATGACACATTACCACAAAACTGGTTTAAACTGGCAACTGACACAGTTTATTCGGGTTTTACTTTTAGGGGTGCCATGCCCATAGATGGGAATGGAGCTTGTTCATATACATAAACTGATTTTCTCTCCACTCTAAGTAAAAGTTTGAGAGGAGGGAGAAAAACAACATAGTAATGATATATAATTTCTGAGTTAATAAAAATAGAAAATATTATAAAATTGCCCTGAAAAATTTCTGGCGCATTATAGACTCTCAAAACTCTTTGACCACTGAATTAAAAGATGCTCAATAGTGCTTGCTTTGGCAGCACATATACTAAAAGATGCTCAATATAATGTAGTGTTCCCCTTTGTCAGTTTCCATTAGCTTAAGGAACCATGATGTCCTACCAGAATTCATACAAACTCCCCTTTGCATTCATCTTACAAAAGTAGGCATTATCTATAAAGTTTTGTCTCTATTTTTTTGGCTTGTTGAGGAAAGGAATATGGCAATTATTGAACATCTATTCATTTCCAGACATTGGGAGTATGTCAATTTATACATCCCCATATTTCAGATGGAAAAAGTGGAGTTCTTATGGATTAACTAATACGCTCAATATCAGTTAGTAACTGGCAGAGTAGGGATTCAAACCCAAGCATCTTACACTGAACAAAAGGCTCTTTCCACTCTAAACAATACCTCAAATCTTTTTTTTTTTTCTGCTGATTCTGAACTTTATTTTTAATATATGAAATTTATTGTCAAATTGGTTTCCATACAACACCCAGTGCTCATCCCAAAATATGCCCTCTTCAATGCCCATCAACTACACTCCCCTCCCTCCCACCCTCCATCAACCCTCAGTTTGCTCTCAGTTTTTAAGAGTCTCTTATGCTTTGGCTCTCTCCCACTCTAACCTCTTTTTTTTTTCCTTCCCCTCCCCCATGGTCTTCTGTTAAGTTTCTCAGGATCCACATAAGAGTGAAATCATATGGTATCTGTCTTTCTCTGTATGGCTTATTTCACGTAGCTTCACACTCTCCAGTTCCATCCATGTTGCTACAAAGGGCCATATTTCATTCTTTCTCATTGCCACGTAGTACTCCATTGTGTATATAAACCACAATTTCTTTATCCATTCATCAGTTGATGGACATTTAGGCTCTTTCCATAATTTGGCTATTGTTGAGAGTGCTGCTATAAACATTGGGGTACAAGTGCCCCTATGCATCAGTACTCCTGTATCCCTTGGGTCAATTCCTAGCAGTGCTACTGCTGGGTCATAGGGTAGGTCTATTTTTAATTTTCTGAGGAACCTCCACACTGTTTTCCAGAGTGGCTGCACCAGTTTGCATTCCCACCAACAGTGCAAGAGGGTTCCCGTTTCTCCACATCCTCGCCAGCATCTATAGTCTCCTGATTTGTTCATTTTGGCCACTCTGACTGGCGTGAGGTGATATCTGAGTGTGGTTTTGATTTGTATTTCCCTGATAAGGAGCGACGCTGAACATCTTTTCATGTGCCTGTTGGCCATCTGGATGTCTTCTTTAGAGAAGTGTCTATTCATGTTTTCTGCCCATTTCTTCACTGGATTATTTGTTTTTTGGGTGTGGAGTTTGGTGAGCTCTTTATAGATTTTGGATACTAGCCCTTTGTCCGATATGTCATTTGCAAATATCTTTTCCCATTCCTTTGGTTGCCTTTTAGTTTTGTTGATTGTTTCCTTTGCTGTGCAGAAGCTTTTTATCTTCATGAGGTCCCAGTAGTTCATTTTTGCTTTTAATTCCCTTGCCTTTGGGGATGTATCAAGTAAGAAATTGCTGCAGCTGAGGTCAGAGGGGTCTTTCACTGCTTTCTCCTCTAGGGTTTTGATGGTTTCCTGTCTCACATTGAGGTCCTTCATCCATTTTGAGTTTATTTTTGTGAATGGTGTAAGAAAGTGGTCTAGTTTCATTCTTCTGCATGTTGCTGTCCAGTTCTCCCAGCACCATTTGTTAAAAAGACTGTCTTTTTTCCATTGGATGTTCTTTCCTGCTTTGTCAAAGATTAGTTGGCCATACTTTTGGGGGTCTAGTTCTGGGGTTTCTATTATATTCCATTGGTCTATGTGTCTGTTTTTGTGCCAATACCATGCTGTCTTGATGATGACAGCTTTGTAGTAGAGGCCAAAGTCTGGGATTGTGATGCCTCCTGCTTTGGTCTTCTTCAAAATTACTTTGGCTATTTGGGGCCTTTTGTGGTTCCGTATGAATTTTAGGATTGCTTGTTCTAGCTTTGAGAAGAACGCTGGTGCAATTTGATTGGGATTGCATTGAATGTGTAGATAGCTTTGGGTAGTATTGACATTTTGACAATATTTATTCTTCCAATCCATGAGCACAGGATGTTTTTCCATTTCTTTATATCTTCTTCAATTTCCTTCATAAGCTTTCTATAGTTTTCAGCATACAGATCTTTTACATCTTTGGTTAGATTTATTCCTAGGTGTTTTATGCTTCTTGGTGCAATTGTGAATGGGATCAGTTTCTTTATTTGTCTTTCTGTTGTTTCATTATTAGTGTATAAGAATGCAACTGATTTCTGTACATTGATTTTGTATCCTGCAACTTCGTTGAATTCATGTATCAGTTCTAGCAGACTTTTGGTGGAGTCTATCGGATTTTCCATGTATAATATCATGTCATCTGCAAAAAGTGAAAGCTTGACTTCATCTTTTGCCAATTTTGATGCCTTTGACTTCCTTTTGTTGTCTGATTGCTGATGCTAGCACTTCCAACACTATGTTAAACAACAGCAGTGAGAGTGGACATCCCTGTCGTGTTCCTGATCTCAGGCGGAAAGCTCTCAGCTTTTCTCCATTGAGGATGATATTAGCTGTGGGCTTTTCATAAATAGCTTTCATGATGTTTCAGTATGTTCCTTCTATCCTGACTTTCTTGAGGGTTTTTATTAAGAAAGGATGCTGAATTTTGTTGAATGCTTTTTCTGCATCGATTGACAGGATCATATGGTTCTTATCTTTTCTTTTATTAATGTGATGTATCATGTTGATTGATTTGCGAATATTGAGCCAGCCCTGCATCCCAGGAATGAATCCCACTTGATCATTGCGAATAATTCTTTTTATAAGCTGTTGAATTCAATTTGCTAGTATCTTATTGAGAATTTTTGCATCCATATTCATCAGGGATATTGGCCTGTAGTTCCCTTTTTTTACGGGGTCTCTGTCTGGTTTAGGAATCAAAGTAATACTGGCTTCATAGAATGAGTCTGGAAGTTTTCCTTCCCTTTCTATTTTTTGGAAAAGCTTGAGAAGGATAGGTATAATCTCTGCTTTAAATGTCTGGTAGAATTCCCCAGGGAAGCCATCTGGTCCTGGACTCTTATTTGTTGGGAGATTTTTGATAACTGATTCAATTTCTTCGCTGGTTATGTGTCTGTTCAAACTTTCTATTTCCTCCTGTTTGAGTTTTGGAAGTGTGTGGTGTTTAGGAATTTGTCCATTTCTTCCAGGTTGTCCAGTTTGTTGGCATATACTTTTTCATAGTATTCCCTGATAATTGCTTGTCTCTCTGAGGGATTGGTTGTAATGATTCCATTTTCATTCATGATTTTATCTATTTGGGTCCTCTCCCTTTTCTTTTTGAGAACCCTGGCTAGAGGTTTATCAATTTTGTTTATTTTTTCAAAAAACCAACTCTTGGTTTCATTGATCTGCTCTCTACAGTTTTTTTAGATTCTATATTGTTTATTTCTGCTCTGATCTTTATTATTTATCTTCTTCTGCTGGGTTTGGGGTGTCTTTGCTGCTCTGCTTCTATTTCCTTTAGGTGTGCTGTTAGATTTTGTATTTGGGATTTTTCTTGTTTCTTGAGATAGGCCTGGATTGCGATGTATTTTCCTCTCAGGACTACCTTCGCTGCATCCCAAAGCGTTTGGATTGTTGTATTTTCATTTTCGTTTGTTTCCATATTTTTTTTTTCAACGTTTATTTATTTTTGGGACAGAGAGAGACAGAGCATGAATGGGGGAGGGGCAGAGAGAGAGGGAGACACAGAATCGGAAACAGGCTCCAGGCTCTGAGCCATCAGCCCAGAGCCTGACGCGGGGCTCGAACTCACGGACCGCGAGATCGTGACCTGGCTGAAGTCGGACGCTTAACCGACTGCACCACCCAGGCGCCCCTTGTTTCCATATTTTTTAATTTCTTCTCTAATTGCCTGGTTAACCCATTCATTCTTTAGTAGGGTGTTTTTTAACCTCCATGCTTTTGGAGGTTTTCCAGACTTTTTCCTGTGGTTGATTTCAACCTTCATAGCATTGTGGTCTGAAAGTATACATGGTATGATCTCAATTCTTGTATACTTATGAAGGGCTGTTTTGTGACCCAGTATGTGATCTAACAATACCTCAAATCTTAAGTTTAGCATGGAGATTGATCGTTTTTAGCCTAAATCTGAATTGTGAAAATTGCTGTATTTAGGTCAGAGCTGCCTTACAGAGTTATAGATGACATTCAGGCCCAACCCTTAGGAGACTACAGATTGTGATCTATGGAAATCTGTTCCCTAGAGTGTTGCCACTATATTGACCAATTGTCCATTCTTGGTCAACATGTTGTCACATACAATTAAACCAAAAATCTCCTATGAAGGGTAGTTCACATACTGCAGCATGGAAAAAAATGTTGGGTTTCTTCACAGAACATAGACCTTTAGTGGTTAGATCTTTAGTGGTTTCTAGCTTGGATTATTGGTAATTCTGTTAATGTGTTTAATTTTTATCAATTCTTTGGAGTAAAATGACCACCTTAAGAACGTTATATGGTGGTTTTCAAGATCCAATGGCATGAAATGAATGCCTGTACCACAAAGAGCTTTGATGGAGACTGGCTAGGTGTTCACAAACTATTTCTCCTCACACTCTGGGTATAAATTTACACTATATCCCCCAAATTTGCCTGTTTAAGTTTGGAAATTTGAGTGAGTTCTGGCCTATGGATTGTGGACACAAGTAATAGAGGACATTCTCTCTAAAACGGGCCCATAAAGACACATTGTGAAATGCTCTGCTCCTTCCCTCACCTTTTCAGAGAATCCAGGACAATACCAAGCCCCTAGGGGAGAAAAGAGCTAATAGAAGTCTCTGGCACCCCCAGAGTCTACACTAGACTCATCAGGCAATAAATAGATAAATATTTCCTATTCCAAGAAACTGACATTCTCGGGTTCTTTGTTACAGCAATTTTCCTACTCTGAACAATCTAATCTCTATGCAATTGTGAGGGAGGTATTTTTGTCTATTATTGTTAACATAGTAGTCCAAACCCAGACCTTCCTCTGTGCCAGTATTCTACTGTCATAATGAGCATTTTGTACATTGTTACTTACTGTTGTAAAAGTATTTCCTAGTGTTTTCCAGACCTGTTGAAGCACCTAGATTCCACTCACAAGTACTGAATTGCAAATAACTGATTTTTACTTACCCTACTTCTGCAGCTTCAGCAACTGCCAAAATGGTTCTTTTCTGAGCTTTTTCTTAAAAGGATGAAACTCCACCATGTACATGACTTTTAAACACTTTAAATATCACTGAATACAGCTAATATTTTTGACCATTTGCAAAATATTTTGTCACAAAGATATGACAGAATTTCAAATTGTTTATTTACATTTGATAGCAGCCTGAAGTACCTGCCATTGTTATTTGTAGTGCATTTAAAAATTGTATCTTGTATTAAAGATTGCTATTATGGAAAGTTCCTCCAACATTCTCCACTTCCAAGCAGATGATGGGACACTAAAGTGGATGAAGGAGAACTTTATGGTCTCATTTGAGTCACTATTGTGCAATGAAAATAGCATACTCAAAAGATTAGTATATTTGCAATGAACCTGTAGAGAGAAGATTCACTGCCTTTATTGAAAACCTGGAACTATATATTGTCAGACCTCAGAACCTGTTTTAAAAAAATGTGTAATTTGGGTGACTAATTCTCCATTCTACTAAAATGTGGAACTGTTTTCATTTTTTTTTAATGTAGGAATACTTTAAGTCAAGAGTTTCTAAATATCCCAAAGCATCAGTCCAATTCTAAAGGTGGTATTTGACCAAGATCATTTCTATTAAACTTATGGAGCTATGATGTTTTAAGAAACCAGAAAGAGTGTTGATTATTAAAAGAAATTACTTTTTTTTTTCTAAGAAAAGTCCTCATACTAAGTGCATGAACAATCAGGAAAAGACTGAAAAACATCATACCAGTTATTCCATTCATTATTATATGCAATTAGTGAAATTTTCTACTATCATAGATATTTTTTTTAATGGAAACCCACATCATATTTTTCTCTAGATGTTTGCTCTTTCTCTTCCTTATACTCTTAGCAATAGCTTTTATCACCCATCCTACCATTGCTTGGTTCCAACTTTTATAAAGGTATCAAGGAAACTCAATATATATCGCCTCAGGACAGGATTCAGATTCAAGACAAAATATAATGGCAGTAAGGGTGGCAAACATTATATGAACTATGCACTGTCAGATTACATTAACATAAACATATCTGCCAATACTGGGTTCTCCCAAGGCACTTACACTGTTTGACTATATCAGTGTTTGGTGGCCCTTTCCACTGACAATGTTTCTCTTCTTTCATTCAATACAACACTTCAAAATTCTCAGGATTGCCAAATACCTTGAAAAGATTCTATCTACTGCTCTGAATGAGATCTCTATCCCTATCCATTCAATTTATACCAAATATTTGAAAGAAAGGCAGATAGATAAGCAAATAGGCAAATAGGCAGCCCACGTATTACCTGGCTGCCAATGCCAGCTCTGTGACTAAGATTTATGTTTGAAGAAAGTGGGAAACTCCAAAGATATAAACCTATGTGGTCTAACAGGATTATTTAACATTCTTTTCAGTTTGGACTCCAAAGCTTTAAAAATATTTAGTTGATTGAAATATTTCAAAAACCTCATGCTTATCAATGTCCTAATAGTTCTTTTCTATTAAATTACATAATTAATTTCTATAGGTATGTGTGTGCCTGTGTGTGTATGTACATTATGTATCTCATATATATTCATGTGCAATTGCCAATAAAATAGTAATAAATGTTGTACTTCTCACCAGCTTAAAATAACAAAAATAATTCCTAGTGCTGTAACAAGTATAATATCATTTGAAACCTTAAGCATTCGAATCTAGGTATACAATCTTATCTTCTAGCTTGCATGTAGGTCATAAAAGATACTAAAACAATAGGAAAACATTATTTTGACAGCTGCCATTATGCAATAAATGTTCTATTTTAGTACAGAATATAATAATTGCCAATCTAAATAAGTGATGAGGGGGAAGTATCACAACATCAAATCTCCTACAATTCTACTTTTGCTATAAAAAAATCTCAGGGGCGCCTGGGTGGCGCAGTCGGTTAAGCGTCCGACTTCAGCCAGGTCACGATCTCGCGGTCCGTGAGTTCGAGCCCCGCGTCAGGCTCTGGGCTGATGGCTCGGAGCCTGGAGCCTGTTTCCGATTCTGTGTCTCCCTCTCTCTCTGCCCCTCCCCCGTTCATGCTCTGTCTCTCTCTCTGTCGCAAAAATAAATAAACGTTGAAAAAAAAAAAATTAAAAAAAAAAATCTCAGTGTCAAGATAAAATCATTCGCTACTTAGGTCTCTTAGAAGCTTACGTTGAATTGAAGAGAATATTTTAAATGACTCAGCTTACTTGATTCCAATTTTTATCAATAGGCCAGGAAAAAAATTATTGAAAAGTTAGTCCTTATGTAGTAAAGGATCCCTCTATGCCCCCCCCCCCACCACCGCCAACATAAACACACAGTATTTTGAGGATACTAGTGTGAAGATTGTTTACCTCTTGCTTTGAGGAAGTCTTTTTCTCGTGAACTCCCTTCCCAGATAAATTTTATATAGGATATTAGGAGACACTCTAAATTTTACCTATTTATATTAAATACTTTTTTCACCATGATGTGAGTCTACCAAACAAATAAATATGTGCTCAGAAAATATATGAGTTTATTCCCAAGTCAAGCTTCCCAGGAATAAAAGTAATACTAACACAAAAGTTATGGCCCTACGGGCACTAGGGTAGCTCACCAGTTAAGTGGTTAAGCGCCCAACTTCAGCTCAGGTCATGATCTCACCGTTTGTGAGTTCAAGCCCTGTGTCAGGCTCTGTGTTGACAGCTCATGGCCTGGAGCCTGCTTTGGATTCTGTGTCTCCCTCTCTTTCTGCCCCTCCCCCACCCATACCCTGTCTGTCTCTCAAAAATAAATAAACATTAAAAAAATTGTTTTAAGTTATGGCTCTAAGAAATATTATGTGCAGAAAGTCTCAACAAACACACTTTGGGGTATACAGGAGGCACAAAATGACACTTAAGATGGGAGGGAAAAGTTAAGTTCTGGCACTAAGACCATGAATGAGGATATAAACATCTGAAGAGAGCATAGTTAAGTAGGAGAGTGTAAAATAGTGATATCCAAATGGTTGAAGTATGAAGACACCTTTATAACATGTACATTGTGAGTGAGAATGTGAGTGAAAGACAAGCATATATAATATTGGTGAATTTATAAACTGATAACAATATTTTGGAGAGCAATTAAGACTTATCAAATATTTATCTATTTTTTTAATTTAGTTTATTTTCTTTAGATTTACTAATTTTTTGTAAATATGGAATCTCCATAACCTGGCAAATTTTACTTTTAGGAAACTTGAGACAAAAATACACAAATAATCAAAGTTGATTAACTATAGTTTTTCATCAAATTCACTAAAAACTTGTTTCAACATGTGAAATAATGGAAAAATCCTAATTGACAACAAACACAGAAATAATTAAAGATGTATTCATACTTTATAATAGATACAAAGTCAACAGTGTTTAGTTAATAGATATATATTTTGTTGGAGGAACTTTTTAATAACAAAATTAATACTTGTCGATTGTTAACATAATAACATGGGGTAAAAACAACCGATTTTAAGAACAAGATAAAGCAGAATGAGAAATTTGGAGTTTCACCCATTTACAACCTGAAGAGTTATGAAGAGCAGATATGCCATTTTTGCAGAATTTACGTATCTAGAAATATTTTAAAATCATATGAGTAGAGGTTACATGTTCTAGGTAATGTTATTTTGGAAATGTGGTTATGGTTGAAACCATGACTACATCTCAAACATACTAGCAAACAAGTCAATAATGCTGGAACTGTGACAATAAGCATCTGTGCTCTTTACATCCTTATAGTGGAAGGACCACTAACTGCGATAAACTTGTCAACATTTCTCTCACGGTACTTAAATATTGGACCTATGGAAATGATCATGAATCTTATATTTTGGGAGAACTACATTCCTTCATTTTGTTTCCTTTTTTCCTTTTTTTTTAAATTTTAGTATAAGTTGACATGCAATGTTACATTAGTTTCCGGTGTACAACATAGTGATTAGACACGTTTCTATGTTATACTATGCTCACCACAAGCATAGCTACCATACAATGCTATCACAATAACATTGACTATATTACTTATGTTGTACCTTTATTTCCGTGACTTATTCATGCTATAACTGTTAACTTACTCATGCCTTTATCTTCTACTTCTCTTCACTTATTTTACCCATCTCCCTGTCCCCTCCTGTCTAGTAGTTATCTAATATGAAAAGAAAAAAACACCCCTATATTTATTGTAGTATTATTTACAATAGCCAAGACAGGAAAGCAAGCTAAGTGTCCACTGATAGACAAATGGATGGGGAAGATGTGGTCCACACACACACACACACACACACACACACACACACACACACAAATGGGATATTACACAGCCATACAGAAGATGAGATCATCATGCCATTTGTAAAAACATGGATGAACCTAGAGAGTATTATGCTAAGTGCAGTAAATTAGACTAAAAAGACAAATACCCTAAGACTTCACTTACATGTGGAATCTAAAAAACAAATAAACAAACAAACAAACAAAAAGCAGAATCAGTCCTTCCCCTCATTTTTAAACTTTTGCAGGATAAAAAAATTAAGCAACTAAAAATAAACAAAAAGTCTCATGCAATATTATTTTGTTTTCTAATCTTAGAGTAATGACACCCCCCTCATTATAAGTATAAACAAAATAATAAATGGATATGGAAACTCAACTTTTAGTCACCTATAAACATCTTCCCCAAGTCCCCACAGCCACGTCACACTTGAAAGAGCTTGGCAGGCTATTTGCCCACATTTTAGTAGTAGCAGGCTGATTTGTGTCAAAAATGAACTGCACAGAAAAAGCTGAAAAGAGAACCTTAGTCCCATTACCCTTGACTCCAGACAGCTTGATTAGTGATCAACTTCCAGGAACAAGTCTCTGCATGCACTTCAGTTATCCTCATGGAGTTTCAGTATTTGTGTACATTACTTTCCTTTCAAAAATGCTCAGGTACAGCCCAGCCAATAAACCCTTTCTTAAGCCTTCTTAGGAATTGCTGAAAAAGTGTTCCTCCTTATGATTAATGGCAGATTCCTGAGTGTGCTTGTAGGGTGCTCCTCTGATCCCTCATGGTTTTTATCTATCACTCTCATTCTTTACCTTCCCTCTCTTTCACTCTCTCCCCTGTGCTTTTCTTGATTCTTTTCAAGCTTCCTTAACATGTGTAAAGATCTCTCTGCTTGCACACAAGTATGGGAATTTGCACGTGCCAAAAGCTGACTCTATCAATACATTTGTTGATGAGAATTTAAGGAGGAAAAAGGTAAGAACTCCACAGAGGTAGTGCTAATTGATTTTCTTTATAAATGTATAAGCAATCATACAAGTGACCATCTGCTTTGTCTGCATGAAGTTAATGAATACACAAAAGGAATCAAATTTTGAGCTTACTTAAATCTTAAATCCAACTGCTTAGATAGTTGCTTAGATGTGTCATAAGACAAAAGGAAAAGTGTTCTAATCTGCAGGATAAAGACCGACAAAATAAAACAGGATCCCTTGTTTGCTTCACTGAGAAACATTGCAAATAGAGGTAAATTGGTTGCAGTATCTGAATGTACGGATTTCAGAAACTTATATATAACATTACTTTCAAACAGGACTCTGGTATTTATTTAGCTAAATTGAGGTTATTAAATATAGAAAATAGTTAAAGACAACATCACTGTTGCAATTAGCAACTTCTATTTAAAAATGTATTCATTTCATTTGGCTCAGTATTTTAGAAGCACACATAACTATTTTATGCAGATTATCATTAGGACTAAAGAAGCATAGCAGAAATTAACTCAAAGGATCGCTGCTATAAGATACCACTCCTAGACTCCAGGGTTAAAAAGCAGATCTGTATAAATAAAGATTATATATATACATACATACATGTGTGTATAAAATAGAAAACCAAAGATTTGCAGGAAAACCTGGAAAACCAAAGATTTCTAGGCACAAATTTTATTTCACCTATTCAAGCTGGAACAATGAATGTGTACAATTGCAGATCTGCATGCTAAGATCCTCTGATTCATAAAAACTTATCTATATTATTATACGGGATATTGATAATTTTGAGAAGTAATATCCCTAAAATTATTAATAAAAAAATCACTGGTCACTCATTAATTATGCAAAATACTGACTTGTCTTTAAAAAAAATTCTTTTTAATGTTTATTTATTTTTAAGAGAGAGAGAGAGACAGAGGAAAAGCAGGGGAGGGGCAAAGAGAGGGAGACACAGAATCCGAAGCAAGCTCCAGACTCTGAGCTGTCAGCACAGAGCCCCAACGCGGGGCTCAAACCCATGAAACATGAGATCATGCCCTGAGGTGAAGTCAGAGGCCCAAGTGACTGAGCCACCCAGGCACACCATTACTGACTTGTCTTTGGTAACACAGTCTCTGTTAGCTGCTGGATATATCGCATTGACCAAGAACGCTCACATTCATGACACTTATTCAGTGAATAAATCAGGATTGCAATTACCAATGTTGTAAGGTGTCCTAAAAGACCAGATATAAGAGTATACATAACTGGGAGCTCTGCTGGACACCAGGTGCATCAGGGAAGGGAATTAAACCCAAGGAAACTAAATTTGAGCTGACGATTGAAGGATGACCCAGAGTTCAGGGAAGAAACACTGGATCTAGTTCAAGCTAATAGTTGGAGCATTAGATACTTTTGATTCTATTTAGTCATATTTTTCAATAAAGACAAATATGTCTCTGAATGTAGGAGAAAATATTCAGTTCATTATCCTATAAGAAACAAGTTTTTAAAAAAATGACACTGGTAGATGTTAATTTAAAATCCATTTAAGCACAAAAGTTTAAATTAATTTGTCCTCTTCCCCCAGAGAAAATATAAAACAATATAAAAATAAAATAGTGGGTGTTATACAGAGTGAATGGAGTACCAGCTTTAAAACTGCAGAGGAACCCAAGAATATTGAGAATTTAAGATCCTCCCCTAGGTTGCTCCAACCCACTTCTAGCCTTATTTCTCAGTAGTTCCCTAAATATGCTATAAATTCTAGGCAAACTCTTGTACATCCCATCCCCTGAACACCTCTTACTCTTTCATCTTTACATGTGCTATGGTCTTCTTTCTGCCTCTGCTCTTATTCCATAAGGCCCATCTCCTCAGTGACTTCTAAGCCCTTAGTCAGATGATTACAGTTCTTTACATACATATTTCTGATGACACATAGTAAACTCTGGCTTGCATTATATTATTTTATATATGTAATCATCAGAGTCGCCCACCTAATTGGAAGCTCCCACAGCAAGTGAATTCTGTCTTCACCTTTCTATGCAACACAGAGTGAATTTTATTTGATATTTAAAATAACAATGAATTAAACTGAACTGAACTGAATTAGCATGCAGCCTGTAAAACAGCTCCTCAGTCTAACTCAAATTTGAGATTTTGTGGCCTGTTTTTCACTCCAAAACCACTTACAGAAAAAATGTTGTATGAATTTTTTAAGCTCAACTCGCCTTCAAATTTGGAATCTTTTACATAATCTTGTTTAAGAAATACCATGTTTCACATCAGTGAATTTTACAAGTAACTCAATTCTTGTCTCTAGAGTTAGTGAGCCATGGAGAAAAGCTCATTGTGTGGGAGAAAACATCATTCATTCCATCTTTCTCTCACCAAATATATATTATGCCATTCGCGTGCATAAGTAACCATCCTAAGTGCTAGGGATATGATAGTGAAGGAGATAGAAGAGATTCCGTTATGGAGCTTAGAGTTTGGAGGCAAATAGGGGAGACATGGTAAATATAGATATTTACAAATACTTGTAAGTATTATGAAATAAACAGAGTATTGACACAGAGAATAGGAGGCAGAAAGAACTTTGGATTGAAGGTTAGGAAATACGCTCTGTGATAGAAAATGTAAACCAAGACCTGAAAAATGTTGTAACTTGAGGATAGCAGGATAATCTAATGACATATTAAAGAGCTCATCATATTGTTTACAGACTTTAGAAGACTATTTGTGGAGAAAAGATAAATATCAAGGAAAAAAAAACTGTAATGGGAAGAAATAAAGAAAAAATAGCCAAAGATATGAGAGCTCCTAGAGTTATAACTGAAGCTTGACTGTTTAATTACTCCATATAGATATTTGAGTCTTATACATAACCCTGCTAAATACATTCTTTTTCCACCTTGTTCACCTAATTATATGAGATTGTTTCATATCTCAGTCACCTTTAAGAACTTCCCATGTTTGTACCATTGCATCAGAACCTAAGAACAATCGTTAACATTCTCTAACTGTGGATCCTGAAGACACATTACTCACATCATTATCCAAAATGTCTATGAAGCACTGACTCTGCTCACCTCACATTTTATTACCCACCCACAGCTTGCTGAAAAATATCAGCTCCTGATACTGCAAGACTTTACTAAAAGTTTTTGAGTGATTTTTATGTCAGTAGAACATTTACTATTTTTTAGAAATGTTCACAATAAATTAAAATAGATTTTTGTACTCTTGCTTCCTACAAGAAAACACTGTTTGGACTTTTTGTCATTGTAAATGTTTTAGGAATGAACTCTCTTCTGTCTCATGTGACAGAACTGAAAGAAAGGACATGGTGGGCAGAAGTTTGAAAGGCAAACTAAAACTTCCCTAGACACTGCCGAAGAATAAAATAAGTCTGCACCAATTATACAATGAGTCACATCCATCATTTGTAAATTTGTAAAACCTTTAATCGTTACAATTTTGAGAGTATGGTTTATACCATATGAATATATATAAATCTATTAGGAAAGGTTGAGCATCCTCTGGAGGTGACTGAATGTAATATAAAGGCATTTAAGCTTTATTCTGCATAGGGAATGGTTCAGTAGAAAACAAACACAAACACAATCATAAAACCAAGAGACAAAAATACTGCCCGGAGGTCCTCTGTTTATCAGAAAACATTGATGAAATAAATTTCAGGAATTGCTAAAATCTGTGTTCTTGCCCTTGCTAAGACTTTATGGCCCCTTCCCTTGCAAAATGTATGAGATTATTATAATCAGGAGTTGTTCAATTTTATAAAATTTCATATGAGCAAAATTTAAATCTCTTTTGCATATTTGCTCTTTTTTCTCCTGACATACCTCTCTTCTCCAGCTATGATAATTTCAGCCCCAGCAATCTATTTTATATTTAATAACCTTTTATTGCCAATAAATATTTTTGTTTATACTATGTTACCTTTTCACCTAAATTATGTGCTAAATGCATTATCAATTGAAAAAACAGACAACTCAGCATTTTCGCATCCCTCACAAAGAAAGAAAATTGCATGTTTTACTTTTTATGGATTCTTATTGCTTTTTAAATTCTGTCATCTAATGGGACTAATGTTCCTGGTTTAGGAGTATATTTACCATAAATAGCTTTAGTGGTTATCAAACATCGCTGCTTCATTTTGGCGTTTAACCAACCTCAACCACTATTTATTGCTTCATATACTTCTCTACTGTGAACATTATACCTTAATTACCCCAATCCCTATTTCTAGGCCTGATTTAGAAAGCCTGAATGGGAATAACCATTTCTTGTTTCACTTATGTAAGAAAGCAGTGCCTGTGCCCAAGCAATCAGAGATCAGGGCCATGAAATCAGCAGAGTGTGTTTCAGTGACCTGAAAAATCCAAGTTCTATGGCAATGGAAATTCAAATTCTCTTATGTGCAATAAAAGGGGAGTGGAGAAAAGAACAGACGGTCCAATATTTCTTCCAAATGTTCACATCCATATTGAAGTCTAGTGATATTGAATGCTGCTGAGGAAAATGGAAAACTACTGATTCCAAAACTGTTGATTAATTTTAGGAAAATAAAAACAACTGGGATTTTTGTGCTTTAATAATCTATCTTTGCTTTGTTCCAGTATACTCCCACACTGCTTTGTCCATATTTTTATTTAAAAAATACTGTCAAGAATGCTGTTGAGAATAGTGTTAAGGGTATAACACTATTTAGGTTGTGGGACATTATCTCATAAACAGATGGAATTAGTGTATCATGAAGTTATGAAGTGCATTAAATTTGTGTCCCAGTTTAAGCCCTTTGCCTGAATTTTTGTTTTCTTGATCTTTTAAGATCCAGCTTAAACAACTCCTTTCTGAGAATCTTTACCTATTCACTACCACAGATTCAAAGAAACCTTCCTTAAAATATGCCTGTGTCTACTCAGCTTTCCACAGCAAGTGTCATGGTTACTTACAGTTGAACACTTGCTACAGGGCAAGGTCCGAGTCTTAACCTCTTTATATTCAAAGTGGCATTCAGTGCATATTTGCGGAATGAAAGGTTGTTTGCCCAATTGGCCAATAAGACAATTCAGGGTGTTTAAAATGCAGAAATGGGGATTAAAATGTATTTTTGCTTTTACATTACACTATTATGCCCCTTTTAAATTTTAGAATAGAAATGATGCTTCCATTATTTTGTTAAGATGTTTAAAATATTTAGAACTGCCTTTTCTACCCTCAGCAACCCTAGTTGGCTAGCTGTCCCTGCCTCATAGATGAAGATAAACTTTGTTAATAATTTGTGCTACTGGGATTTAATCTTAAAGTGGTATTTACTATAGTAAAATTTCCTCTTGTGTTTCCAGTCTGACTGCTTCTGTACTCATCCCACAGCAGGTCACCTACCCTATTCTTGACTCCATCAGTCTTCACCCATTCCATTGCTTTAGTGGTTATCCTATTGTTCTTTGTCTGTTGAGAAATACCTTAGTTCTATTCTCAGTTCTATTTCTCTTTAATGCCTAGCATAATGCTTTGCATACAATTGGTGTCAAGTCCATTTTTATTTAAAAAACAAATTAGAGGTTAAAATCTTACAAATTTAAATCTCTCTCATTTTCATAACCTCTTTTGTATTGATCAGCTTTAGCAAACAGCACCATGATTAGGAATATAGGAAATCTGTCTTTCTATTCTCACTCCTTCATTCTTCTCTAAATGTGTAACTTTGGGAAAGTTACTTCACCATTCTCTATCACAATTTCCTCATTTGTAAAATAGGGAAAATAGCAGGGAATGATTTATAGGGGTTGCCACAAGCATTCTCTACATATAAAATATGGGATTTATTACCTATTTGTTCTTGAGAAGACTGCCTCACTTCTCAGAATGACAATGTGCATGTTTTTGAAAGAGGGTTATCAATACCAGCATTCATAGAGACATAAAGTAGGTTAGTGGTTGCCTAGGATTGGGGTAAGAATGAAAGTGCCTGTAAATGGTACACAGTTTCTTCTGGGGGTGATGGAAATATTCTAAAATTAGATTGTGGTGATAGCTGCACTATTCTGTAAATATACTAAAGTCTTACAATTGTCCTTAAAAATGGGTGCATTATAAGGTATGGAAATTATATTTCAATTTAGCTGTTAATTAAAATAATAATAATGATAATAATAATACCAGGATTCAAGTCAGGTCTGTCTGAGTTCAAAGTACATAATTTTTATTCTATCTTTGCCACCTCCTTATAGAAAAATGAGAAGTTCATGTTGTTGTTATTGTTGTTGTTGTTGTTGTTGTTGTTGTTGTTGTTTATTTTTTATTTTAAGGAGGTTCCAAACCCAACAGGGGGCTTGGACTCATGACCCTGGAATCAAGAGTCCCATGTGCTACCAACTGAGCCACCCAGGAAACCTGAGAAGTTTATGTTTAAATTGATCATGATAAATGATAGAGTTACTCTCTAGGAAGGCACTTAATATAGATAATATGGTGGTAAGCTATAGAATTACCTAATCTAATCGTGGAAACATTTTAGTTGTTTGTGAGAGAGGACACAAAAATTTAAAAAAAATTCTTATTATTTGAATTAACAGTTGTTTTATGTCTATGTATTAAGAGAAGCCATTATAAAATTATATATAGATTAGAAATACATTTTTCTCCAGTTAAGAAATGGGCAAAAGACATGAATAGACATGAAAAGACATGAATGGGCCAAAGACATACAGATAGCCAACAGATACAAGAAAAAATTCTCAACATCACTCATCATCACAGAAATACAAATCAAAACCATGATAAGATACCATTTCACCCCTGTCAGAATGGCTAAAATTAACACCATAGGAAATAACAGATGTTTGCAAGGATGCAGAGAAAGACATACCCTCATACGCTGTTGGTGGGAATGCAAACAGGTGCAGCCACTTTGGAAAACAGTATGGAGGTTCCTCAAAAAGTTAAAAATGTAACTACCCTACAATCCAGCAATTGCACTACTAGGTATTTACCCAAAGGATACAAAAATACTGAATCAAAGGGGCACATGCACCATGATGTTTGCAGAACTATTAATAGCTAAATTATGGAAAGAACCCAAATGTCCTTCGACTGATGAATGGATAAAGAAGATGTGGTATACATACACAGTGGAATATTACTCAGCTATCAAAAAGAATAAAATATTGCCATTTGCAATGACGTAGATGGAGCTAGAGTGTCTTATGCTAAGCAAAATAAGTCAGGCAGAGAAAGAGAGATACCATACGATTTCATTCATATGTGGAATTTAAGAAACAAGACAGATGAACATAGGGTAAGGGGGTAAAAAAAAGAGAGAGAGAGGGAAGCAAACCATAAGAAGACTCTTAACTATAGAGAACAAACTTGGTTATCAGAGAGGAAGTGGGCAGGGAATGGACTAAATGGGTGATGGGTATTAAGGAGGGCGCTTGTTGTGACGAGCACTGGGTATAATATGTAAGTGACCAATCATTAAATTCTACTCCTGAGGGGTGCCTGGGTGGCTCAGTCGGTTAAGCTTCCGACTTCAGCTAAGGTCATGACCTCACAGTTTGTAGGTTCGAGCCCTGCTGTGCTGACAGCTCAGAGACTGAAGTCTGCTTCAGATTCCGTGTCTCCCTCTCTCTCTCTGCCCCTCTCCCACTCATGCTCTGTGTCTGTCTCTCAAAAAACTAAATAAAATGTTATTTTTTTAAATTATACTCTTGAAATCAACATTACACTATATGTTAACTACCTAGAATTTAAATAAAAATTTGACACAAACAAAAGGAAATAGATTTTTCTTTGCCATGAAATGTCTGCTTCCTTCCTTCCTCTCCTTTTCTCTCCCTCCCTCCCTTCTTTGCTACCTTTACTACCTTCCTTCCTTCCTTCCTTCCTTCCTTCCTTCCTTCCTTCCTTCCTTTTCCTCTTTCCTTCTTTCTGTATGGCTCCTCTGTTTTTATTTCTGAGTCAGAGATGCTAACTAGAGATACTGAAGATCAATTATCTCCATAATTCATAGACAACATTTTAGAAGGAGCATATCCCTTATAAGCTAAAAGGAAGGACCTTTGCATTAAAAGTATTGGAATCATTTTACATTTTTCTTGAAATCATCAAAGTATGTCTATGTGAAGTACAAAGTTGAATGAGATCCTATTTACAGAGTGTTGAATGCCTTACCCATACTTACAAAAGGGTATTCACTCTTTTATATTATGCTTTCAAAAACATTTTACCATTTCTTAGAAAGGTTAAAAAAAAAGGTAATTTAAAGAGAAGATGAAAATCTCAGGAGTTCTTGACAGAACAAAATTTCAGAATGCATTTAAAATCCTTCTAACTGGGGCGCCTGGGTGGCGCAGTCGGTTAAGCGTCCGACTTCAGCCAGGTCACAATCTTGCGGTCCGTGAGTTCGAGCCCCGTGTCAGGCTCTGGGCTGATGGCTCAGAGCCTGGAGCCCGTTTCTGATTCTGTGTCTCCCTCTCTCTCTGCCCCTCCCCCATTCATGCTCTGTCTCTCTCTGTCCCAAAAAATAAATAAACGTTGAAAAAAAAAATTAAAAAATAAAATCCTTCTAACTTTTTCTATTCAATATCTAAATCAAATTCCTGAAGAAGACATTTTCTACAAAGAGATTAAGGAGAGAGAAATGGTTCAGTTGCGTATGTTTGAGATGAATCGTGTTTCTTCCCTCCTAGTGATAGGAGATCCCATTCCATATCATAAGTTGGGGCTCGCAGTGCCAGACCTGGGAGTTTTTAAGCCTGCGTGCTTTTGTGAGATGCTGGATGTCAGAGGAGCTCCATCAGGAATGTGCTGCCTCTGAAAAGGTTAAATGCAAGAACCTCAAAGGCTTTTAAAGAGGAGACTGCAAAAAATCTGTTGTCAAGGAGTATTATATCTCCCAGCTCGGCAGAGTTTGTCTCTCTGATCCTCCCTCTTACTTTGAAAGTTAGAAAATCCATAAGAGGCGGATGGGTATGTCAAAGATTTTAAAACCTGGTATAAGTTGGGTTTATTTTTGGATTATTCTGGCTTATTTTTCATTGTTTAACAAAGAAAAAATAGTAACATTGCTGTCTTATATCTCCTTGAGGGTAGTAATAGAGCTTTGGCTAGACAAAATACTGCAACGAATGTTATCCTTTGGAAAATCTGTATGTGTGTTTTTATTTCATGAAAAAGTGTCTACATTGTAAGAGAAGACATATTTAGAGGCGATCATTGCTCCTTTGGCAGTCATGAATTACACAATTACATGTACAATTGCCAATGTGTAAAATCAGTTTAAAATAAAGTAACTGGGTTAATAGAAAAATTAATTTGTCAATAAATATTTATTGAACACCTACTCAGATAAGCACTTTGAGAAATATAAGACATAAAGTAATGGCAGGGTATGGTCCTAATTAAATGATGATTAGGGTTCATAAGGAGGTATTGCCCTAGAATGAGCTTTTAAGGGAACAGAAGTGAAGTTAGAACCTGAGACATAAAAGGATTCTAATGAATGGAAAGAACACTATACCAAGGAGAATAACAGCACAACACAGACATGGAGAGAAATTCAATTCCATCTGGCAGGAATCATTATTAATTTATCTTACAAATTCAATGTATATCCCCTAAGAAATATTTTATTTTTTTCACATTACTTTGAGAAAACAATGAGTTAAAAAGCCACTCGGGATGAATAGCACAGATCTGTGCTCAGAGTGCTTGTGTGGATAAATGTATATCAAAAATGTCTGGAGAACTTGTGATGACAATATTTTCATTTAAGTTTTGGAATGAAAGAATACCATCAAGTGAGAAGGTGAACAAAACTCATCTAATTTTTATTCTTATCCAGGAAATGTGGACCCTCAATAGGAGACCCTTCAGGTCTCTTCCTGAATTCATATTTCTGATAGAGAATTTATTAGGAATGCAGTGAAAAATTCTAGGGAATATGATAAAGTACTATGCCTATAATAAAGCATAAACCTCATTAATGTATACCGAAGAACATAATACAAGATATTGTTCAGCAAGCAGGGAAAAGAACATGGACAAGCCTGCAGCACTAAAACATCTGTAAAATATTAGTTTTATATTTTACATTGAATGGAAAACATTCAATTTATGCAAAGCATTTCAGTATACCCTCTGTGATATATTTTGCATTAACATAATCAAGTTAAATGACTATTATACTAGAATAGGAGTCCAAGTTTAATCAAGTCAAAAATTCAGGGCTGACAATGTATCTTCTTCAGTATTTACTTAAACTTGAGGGCCAAAGACGATGAGTCTTATGAGCTTAATAGCAAATAGATTTCAAAAAAGACACACCTACAACACTGAACTTCATTTAGGCTGCTTTCCACAGCCCTCAAAAAAATTTCACTCTTCTGGGTTCAGAACAGGGAATTTCAGGTTAATAAATTTGTGGAGGGCACATTGGGAGATCTGGAATTACTCCTTACTTTGATCAACGTTTACCTTGTTGGATCTCTCTGGCACAGCAGACTGTCATTGAGAAAAACCTTCGATGAGGGTGCTGCTTCTACTGCCCACGAGTTGCTCCTTAAATATTAGTTAAGAATCTGCTGGGGTGATTCCCCTAGATGGTTTCTATTCAAGAACTTAGCTCTTCACACGTAAACTTCCAACAGGTTCCATTACACACTATGACCTTGGACAATCTTCAGACTTGGATCCAGAGGACTTGAATGGTAAAGTGGTTGCTATTGTTTTTATGTCTGTAGGTGCTCTCTGTATGCTCAGAAAAAATCAAAGGGACTATGGATATGATCTAGAAATCATGCTTGCTTCTACTCACATACTGCCACCTCTCTGACCTCTAAAAGCTTCCAGCATGAAGAAGTAGTGAGTTATTGGAGGCAGCAGTATGACCAGTAAGATAAATCTGCAAGGTCTTTGCTGACCACTGCCTATTCACATCCACCATGAAGCCTGCCAATCATAAAAATATTTCATGATCCAATCCCATTCATTTCTAAAAAAAGATGATGAATGGGCTACTTCAGCCATAAGATGAAAGCTGAGGAAAAATCTTGATGTTGATGTCTACTAGGTGGACCAGAAATAATTAATGTTACTTTATGGCAGCACAATTTATCAGGGATGACACAGCACTTAGGCTCCTGTGAACTAACTGATGACAATTACTACATCGAAATTTTGACAACTAAATTTGAAGCAACCTAAGGAATGTACTGAGTAAAATGAACTCCTTGATTTATAATAATCAGACAACCAGGGCCTTTAATGAGAGTAAGATATCGTTTGTCAATATTATTTCTGTGCTTTGCAATCTTTACAAAGGTATGAAAAACAAGTATGATTTAAAAGTATCATATACCCAGATATTTTTAATATAACACTTTTGTTCTCAATTATGAGAATGTTCAATATTTTCAAATTATGTTTTGTTGATCTTTTTTGGGACCTGCAAACATTATGTTCAATATCAGAAAATACTAGTTTTATCTAACATATAGGAGTATTACCTGAAAAAAAAAAAAAAGTGTGTTTGAAAAAAAGAAGAGTAACAACAAATATGTATTTCACAAATTCCATGTATTCACTATTTATATGTATGTATATATCATGTGTTATTATTGTCTTCATTTTCTAGATGACAACATATCAAGAATTGAATACAAAGTTGGTGTTCTCCATTTCTCAGTATAAAATTTGTTTAAAGTAATTAATTGCCATGAATTTACAATACATAGAGAGCTGCAGTCATTACTTAACTGTCTTTTAGACAGATGGAAGTGGTCTAAAAGCCAATAAAGCTATACAAGGCAAAGGCTATCAAAAGAAAAAAAAATGAGTAAGACCTTTTGCAATGAATATGCTTTTAGAAACTTAAATTCTCAATATTGAGGGTATTAAGGAGTGACAATTAAGGAGCACAATTAGTATCAAGCCTTGACCTTCTGTTTGTTTGGTTTTGTTTTTAAGAAATAATAGAAGGAAGTTCTGTTTAACCAAAAACATATCCTCCTCTACTAGGCCTTAACAGTGACTACCAGAGAGTTCTAATTTACAATAGACTTTTCCCATTTTCACAAATAATGGTGAATTAAGCAAAACTAAAACATGGAACAAAAATATATTCCCTCGACCTTGAATCCCTTTAAAACGCTTTGTGATAAATATTAATTCAAAACCTAACCTTTGAGGAAATCAGCATTTCTAGATAACATGAAATAAACACTACCATTGTAATCCTCTAAAATTAGAGAAATACTATAAAATTTCAAAGATTTTATTTAATTGTAATAGAAATGATGGAATTATCACAGGAAAGAATACAGGTCTTAGAATAAAACACAAGATGTAGTCTTGAATCCTGTTCTCCACCCTATAAGCATTTCCTAGAATGAATGCACGCACATACATACCTATTTCTTATTAATTCCATATGGCCAATAGTATATAATTAAGGTTTATATCCAGTGTGATGATTATTGAAGCAATCCAAGATTTTGAATTATCATTGAATAATGTTATTTTAGAAAGATTTTGGCAATAATTCTTTTTTTTTTATTTTTTTTTAACGTTTATTTATTTTTGAGACAGAGAGAGACAGAGCATGAACGGGGGAGGGGCAGAGAGAGAGGGAGACACAGAATCGGAAGCAGGCTCCAGGCTCATCAGCCATCAGCCCAGAGCCCGATGCGGGGCTCGAACTCATGGACCGTGAGATCGTGACCTGAAGTCGGACGCTCAACTGACTGAGCCACCCAGGCACCCCAATAATTCTTTAAATAAAAATGTTTTCTTCCTAAGTCTCAGTGTACCCAAATTATTACAACATGAAATTTGAATAATTTGGTTAATTGGAATTTTATTCCAGCATAAAGCACAGTATAATATTCAGGATTCTTAATATTCAGAATTCTTTCTTTCTTTTTCTTTCTTTCTTTCTTTCTTTCTTTCTTTCTTTCTTTCTTTCTTTCTTTCTTTCTTTCTTTCTTTCTTAACATTTCATATAGTCTTAATGATTCAGCTTTCTGTACCCTGTTTTTCAATATCTTAGTGATACTGGATAGATTAATATTGCAACTCTACTGTTGGCACCCATACACCAAAATGCCTTTTATCAAACTGAGTAAAATTAAGTATGGTGATCTGTCTTCACTTTCTCTGACTGGCAACACAGTGATTTCATTCATGTATGAAGTATTTTTAAATCTAATTATTCTTACAACCAGACAGGAGAAAAGGTCATCATTCTAGCTCATTAGCTGTTTAATTGGAAGGTATAGCAGTGAATCTGTATTTTGACTCTCTAATTCCAATCTTCAGGACTGTTAGGAAAGGGAAATTGTGTAATATCATGACTCCAAGAACAATGATTATCACACACTTCCTTCTGTCCTATATTGACTCATATAACATTCTAGAAATATTCTGTGCAACATCTGACTTCTATAATTGAGACGTAACATTTCAAATTACATCTGTCCTCTTTTCGAAACATATGAAAACAAACGTGATGTATGTATGCACACACATGCACACACCGAAAGACTATTTGCATATATCTTCTTGTTTTCAGATCAAGTAATGACTTGAGATGACTGATAAAATAAAAATAAGTATTTATTCAAAAGTATATAGGGATGCCTGGGTGGCTCAGTCGGTTAAGCATCCGACTTCAGCTCAGGTCATGATCTCACAGTTCATGGGTTCAAGACCCGCTTCGGGCTCTGTGCTGACAGCTCAGAGCCTGGAGCCTCCTTCAGATTCTGTGTGTGTGTCTCTCTCTCTGCCCCTGCCCCACTCATGTTCTTTCTCTCTCTATCAAAAATAAACAAACATTTAAAAAAAATTTTTAAGAAGTATATAAAGAGAAAAAATTGACATAAGTGCACTATTGACTTCTTCATTTATTATACTCTTCATATATACACCTATATCTCCATGTACCTAGAGAGAAAATTCAGCTAGTTTCTATTACCCAGACACAACAGCAGAATTTTGAGTTGTGTTTTAAATTTCTTTTTTTTTTTTTTCTTTTTAACGTTTATTCATTTTTGAGAGACAGAGAGAGACAGAGCGTGAGTGTGGGAGGGGCAGAGAGAGGGGGACACACAGAATCCGAAGCAGACTTCAGACTCGGAGCTATCAGCACTGGCCCAATGTGGGGCTCAAACCCAAGAACCGCGAGATCCTGACCTGAGCTGAAGTCAGGCGCTTAACCAACTGAGCCACCCAGGAGCCTATTGAGTTGTGTTTTAATACAGAGAAGAGTGAAAAAGTAAGCCAAAGATAATGAAAATATATCACAGCACCAGTAGAAAGGACAATCCTGGAACATTTAAACAATAAAATATTAGTTGAAGACTCTAATTCTGTGATAGAGACACACTACAAATTTGATGCCTTTAAATGAGTCATCATATAATGGCGTTGTATTTGTTTCCTATCATTGCTATGCAAATACCACAAACTCCATGGCTTAAAACACAAATTTATTATCTTTAGTTCTGTACATCAGAAATCTGACGTGGATCTCACTGGGCTAAAATCAAGGTGTCAAAAGGGTATATTTCTTTTCAGAGACTCTAGGGCACAATATGTTTCCTTGACTTTTTCAGGTTTTTAAAGGTTTCTCACTTTCTTCTTCCTTACCTTTTCCTAAGGGGGGCTTATGGCCTCCTTTCTCCAGGTTCACAGGCAAAAATGGCTAGTTGACTCCTCATTTAGCATCATGCTGACCTCCCATAGTCACATTTCCCTGACTCTCTTCTGTCTCCCTCTTTTATTTTTAAATACACATATGATTATACTGGGCCTACCTTGATATTCAAAAAACAAAAAAATCTACTTTAAGATCAACTGATTAGCAACTCTAATACCATATTCCACTTAAATTGCCTTTTGCTATGTAACATAGCATATTTACAGGTTCCAGGGGTTAGAATGTAGACAATCTTGGAGGCGGGGGATTATACTGCCTACCACAGTCTACCTTTGGGTCTCCAAAGATGCACATTCATTAAAAATGCAAAATATACTCATCCATTCAAAGTCACCCAAGTTTTCAACCCCAAACAGCATTAACTCAAGTACAATATCTTATCTAAATCTTATTAGCAAAAATTCCATCAAAATTATTTAAATTAGGTATGGGTAGGACTCTTGGGTAGGATCCTGGGACAAAACTTCTCTCCATTTGTGAGTCTATGGAACTCAAAAAGCAAGTCATTTGTTCCCAAACTGTAGTGGTCATACAGACATAGGATAATATTTTTAGATATTTTGGTTCAAAAAGGATACAAATGTCAGAGTGGAGGTTTGTGGGGAGATGGGCGAAATAAATGAAGGGGATTAAAAGTACACTTAGCATAGTCAACACTATGTAATGTATAGAATTGGTGAATATTATACTGCACACCTGAAATTAATATAACCTTGTATGTTAATTATGCCTGAATTAAAAATTTAAAAGTAATAATAACAAGGAGAAAAAAAAGGATAAAAATGGAAGAAAAAAAAAGCCACTGGTTTAAAGCAATTTCAAAATCAGTTAACCAGGCTCTTTCTCTCTCTCTCTCTTTTTTTTTTTTTCTTTTTTTAATAATTTAGTGTCAAGTTAGCTAACATACAGTGTATACAGTGTGCTTTTGGTTTGGGGGGTAGATTACTGTGATTCATGGCTTACATACAACAGCCAGTGCTTATCCCAACAAGTGCCCTCCTCAATGCGTATCACCCATTTTCTCCTCTCCTCACCCCCCATCAACCCTCAGTTTGTTCTCAGTGTATAAGGGTCTCTTATATATGGAAACCAATTTGACAATAAATTTCATAAGAAAAGAAAAAATAAAAAAAAAAAGAGTCTCTTATAGGTTTGCCTCTCTCTCTGTGTGAAACTGTTTTTTTTTTTTCACTTCCCTTCCCCTTGGTTTTCTGTTAAGTTTCTCAAGTTCCACATATGAATGAAAACATATGATATCTGTCTTTCTCTGACTGACTTATTTCATTTAGCATAATACCCTCCAGTTCCTTTCATGTTGTTGCAAAGGCATGTTTTCATTCTTTCTCATCGCCAAGTAGTATTCCATCATATATATAAACCACATCTTCTTTATCCATTCATCAGTCGGTGGACATTTGGGCTCTTTCCATGATTTGGCTGTTGTTGATTGTGCTGCTACAAACACTGGGGTACACATGCCCTTATGAATCAGCACTTCCCTTTGCTTTTAACGTTTAAAAGAATAATGTTTCTGTGGCTCATAGCTCCGCCCTCTGGTCTTCACACTCAGAATCATCTTTTTTTTTTTTTTTTTTTTTTTTTTTTTTTAATTTTCCACGCAAAGTAGGACATGTTTACAGCTACGTATTTTTACTTGCCTGTTTCCTACCTGTATCAGTTTGGTGGTCAGTCTTCTTTTATTTTGTATCCTGTCTTTTCTAGTCCAAGCTGCCATTTTTTTCTGCTGGAATAAAATTCTCAAGAATCTTGTGGGTCTCTTCTTTAGGCCCTGAGATTCAAACTATTAAAATAGGGTATTCCACATATATTTTTCCTAGATAATCCCTGTTTTTGTCTTCTCCTGGAATGGCTTAGGGGATCTAGAGGGGTCACATACTTAATCTCTTCATAGAGACTTTTGTGTACCTGAATACTCTGACCTTTCAATTTTTCTGATAAATCAGTAAAAGGTTGTCCAGACATACCATTGGCTTTTTCTCTAGACCCTGGTTTCTTTCCAGTGTATCGCTAAACTTTAACATCCTTTTACATTTAGGTAGGCTAAGGATTAGTGAAATCATTGTCTCCTCTTACATTTTAGTATAAGCAGTAAGACGGAAACTAGGCCACAAATTCAATACTTTCAATGGAAATATCATCTAAATATCCAAATTCATCACTTATGAATTCTGCTTTCCACCTACCTACAGAACATAATTCTGCTAAGTTTTTGTCATTTTATAACAAGGTTTCCCTTTCCTCCAATTTCTAATAGCATGTACTTCATTTCCTTCTGTTCTTTCACAAAGAGTGCCTTTAATCTCTATATTTCTCCTCATGGTCCACTTATGATGATTTAGGTACTCTCTAAGGTGATCTCTGTTTTCTCTACCATGCTCTTCACTTCCTTGAGTCCTCACTAGCAGAGTCATTAACATCCTTATTTCTCTAGCTTTGAAGACAATCTATTTCCCTGCCTCTGTCTTTTGTTCAATTCCCAAGTAACTTCCTCATTTTTTACGTACTTGTATCGTAAAAACCACTTCCAGGTCCTAAAATCTGTATTAGCTTCCTTCTGCAACTGTAACAGATCACCATAAATCAGTGATTTAGAAACTTATTATTTTACAAATTTAATTTTTTTTTCATCACAAATGTATTATTTTACAGCTTGGTAGATCAGAAGTCTGGCATGGGTCTCACTTGGCTAAGATCAATGTATTGGCAGAGATGTGTTCCTTTGGGGAGTTTCAAGGGAGAAAATTCAACCCCTTACCTTTTCAGCTTCTAGGGGCTGTCCACATTTCTTGGCTCTTGGACCCCTTCCATATATCCAAAGCCAGAAATAGTTGACTGAATCTTTCTCACATCACATCATCCACATACTGCTTCTGTCTTCACCTCTGACTTTCTTCTTCTGCCTCCTTCTTCCACTTTTAAGGATCTTTGTGATTACATTGAATCACCAGATAGTCCAGGATAATATTAAAGTCATTATTTTAATCACATCTGCAACGTCCCTTCTGACACACACAAAAATGTAATTCACATTTTTCTGGGTCTGGGACATGGACATGTTCAGACAAGCACTTTGTTCTGACTACCACAAGTATAGGCAGAAAGTGTTTTAATATGTAATGTAACACATTCAGTGTTATACAGGTTGGGATTTATTCAACAGCTAGGTTATCCAAATTCAGGAACTTTTCTGCTTTATATAATCTCCACTTTGAGTGAAATGTGTTCTTTGGAGGGGGGGTGGGGAAGAGTAAAATGTAGACTGAAAAATGCTATGTGCTTCAGTTTAGACCTGAAAAAGTAAAGTGGAAATAATACCCTATTCCCCGTCCAGCATATCACAATGGCACCAAGGAAATTTAATCTGCCATTTTGTCTTGCTGAGATTTAAGTATTATTTTTATTTTCCCTGTTGATATTTAAATATCATTTTCCCCTTTGTTGGCCTGTATTACTTTATTAAGGCTGAAATATTCGATTCTAGAAATGAAAAAACAGTGCATCTTTGATTTATCTCTTTTCTCTACCACACGATATTGGCATCTGAAATGTTTCACAAGTAAAAATCTTCAGACCAAAGTGTCTCTTATAAGAATACAGGTTTGGGGAGCCTGGGTGGCTCAGTCGGTTAAGCTTCTGACTTCAGCTCTGGTCAGGATCTCACAGTTCGTGAGTTTGAGCCCCATGTTGGGCTCTGTGCTGACAGCCTAGAGCCTGGAACCTGCTTCGGATTCTGTTTCCCTCTCTCTGCCCCTCCTCCACTCATTTTCTCTGTCTCTGTCTCTCTCTCAAAATAAAATAAACATTAAAAAATAAAAAAAAGAAAAAATATAGGTTTGAAGAGGTCACTGTTTTTCTTACATGTATCACAGATCAGTTTAGTAATGTGTTATTCTACTAACTCTAAAAACAAACAAAAAAATTAGACTATAAATAAGGACACATTGCATGATTTATTATCTACCCCCTGTGGAGAAGAGGAAAAACATAAAATCAGTGGAAATGGGACCATTCTGCTTATTAGCAGCTCAGAGGTCGGTTTCTCAAAGATTATGATTACTATAATGGTTTCCATTCTTGATTTATCATTAGTCTCTCAAGGGAAGATTTTTAAAAATTCAGTTTCAAGTCTTTTCACTAGAATTAATGAAAGAAAATCTCCAAAGTTCGGTCCCCATTTAAGTATTACTTTATGAAATCGAGTAAAATCTGTTTTTATTTTATAATGGTATTTAGTTCAAAATCGGTGCAACTGCCACTCATATTGGAGACACTACAAATGCTTTTAGATTTACTTCACTCTTTATCTGAATTTTGTGAATTTAATAGAGTAAAGAGGATTTGATGTTCCATCAGTGTCAATATTTTTGCCAGCAGAGAGAAACAAAGAGCAGAGTTATTGAATCTGGGATAGGACCAGGAGAACTTGGAAGAGACAATTCTTTCATCTTTAAAGAAGACCTTTTTATAGGTCAGGGTTCCTTCAATGCCCATGGATTATGTTGATAGTGATAACCTACGTGTGGGTTTGCTGCTCATCTATATTTGCCATGACTGTCTTGTATATTTCCTCAATACAATTTTTCACAACTTTGATTTATTTATTTTCTTTACATCAGTTAACAGGTTTCTCAATATGATGTTAGACACAAGGTCCTGGAGGACAAGGACCATACCCCATTCCTCCTTGTTATGACACAGCCCAGAATGGAATTGTGCTCATTATTGTATTAGGCCCTCAAAAGTACCAAAATGCATTTAATGATATCATCTCATTCGGGAAGCCTAACCTTCCTTTCATTTTCCGAAGTGAGTCAGTGGTCTATTAATGGTTGTATTTTTCTCTGATGATTTAAATTGTTTATATTTCTTTCTCTCCCTTCAAAACTGTAAAATTTATATAAATAAGAATTCTAATTCATCATTGCAACTATAATGACTAAGTAACAGCATGTTACTAAAGAAATATTTGTTGAATGAACACACTAATGAAAACTGGTCCCACTCCTTTCTGTCTCTCCTTCCCATACTCTTTACCTCATTCCATCCCTCCATCTCTCTGTCTTGAATTTTCGTTAAGTCAAAATCATAAGACTAACTGTGTGATGTGCATCACTCTTGTGAAATTTGTGGTTTTTTTTTTTTTTTGTATGTATGTGAGTGTGGTATGTGGGGGGGGGGGTAGATGGGTGTGTTCACATGTGCATGTGTTTAATCTATTATATAACTACCAGTTATAACTATGAATGATATTGCCAAAATTATGCTGTAGTTTCAAAGATGATTAGGTTAGGAGGCTTAAAAAGGACTTTTCCCACTATAAATTCTACTCTAGTAGAAGTCACAGTGCAGTCCTCCTGATTTGAATTTAGAGCTAACATCTCATAAAAAAATAAAATTAAAAAGGTGTTGATGAAGATCACATTAATATTCTTGGGAAGACAATTCCTCTGCCTTAGATATGAAGGGCTTTGAGTGATGACTTCAGAATTTGTTCGTCTGAAGAGAGCCAATAACTAAGTCTCCTTCCCCACCCCCACCCTGAACCTTAATGACTATTGCCATCTCCTTAGTCGGACACTCACTTATTTCATGATTTACTCACGCATTGATTTTGGCCTGTCTTTGCAAATTTGATTCTGTAAATTCATGTTCATAAATGTTAATATAAGTCTCTATTAAAGAAAAAAATACAACAAAGCATTTTTCACAACAATACAGTAAATCTCTTTTCAGTTTGTACACATGAAAAGATTCTGCATGTGAAGTTTTATCTTTAAAAATGGACAGGGTTACAAAAGAATGACAAGCCTTCAGGGGTAAAATGTTCCATATGATAGAATACTTGGTTGTAGCTAAATTTATACATTTAAAAAGATTAGTGTTTTTGCAATCACATCTCTATTTCTTTTCTGCTAATCAACATGTTTGTTTTACAATGCTTTATAAAACAATTTGTGCAGTAATTAAATGTCTAACAGGGATTTTTATGACTGTTTTCTGAACACAAATGTAGTTTAGCTTAGTAGTTTGGAGTTATTAAGTGAGCCATCATAATTCAATGTTTTAAATAAAACAAATTATAGACCTCTTCCTAGCTTTGCATGAGGCTCATATCACAGTGGAATTTATGGACTTCAAATTTAACAAATTCCACATTCCCAACAACCCATTTGCAAACACATCAATAAAACTCTTCTTTTTCATTTCAGTTTGTTCTTTAAGGCAAACAGTCCACAGCAAGTAGAAATAAAAGGTCAACATTGATTTTCTTGTGAGAGGGAACAGAATGGGAGGAACTAATATTTATTGAGAACCTACTACATGTCAACCACTGTGCTCGATATCTTATGTCCTCTCATTTAAGTCACACTATCACCCACAAAGAGACAGTTTATCCACATTTTAAAGGTAATGAAATTGAGGCTTAGTGAGGAGGTTAAATAACTTGTCCCAAGTTATCTTTGTCAAATAAATGGCAAAGTTAGGTTCTAACACAATCGTGTATTCCCTCCCCCAAATTACTTCTCAAATTTTCTTACATTCGTGTTTGTTGATGTGCACAAATACAAAAATTCACCCAGCACCTTGACTCACTTCTACAGTGGCAGCAGTATCATCATCACAAGAAACTTACAACTATTGAGAACCTGTTGCAGTCAAGTATTTTGCGTAGTCCATGCACAGATGCTCCCATTTTAGAAAGGGTCATTCAATTCCTTACTCAACAGATATGGATTACTTCATCTATTCTTATCTGAACCAGAAAAAAAGATAATTTCCCTGGGAATGATTAGAATTCACACAGGATATCAAATTGAAAATATTTTGTCAAGGAGAGAAATAACATTTGAAAAGTATTTAAATATGTTCCATACTCTCTGCTAGGTATGTTTTTTTTTGTTGTTGTTGTTGTTGTTTTTTTTTTTTTGAGAGAGAGAGAGAGAATCTGCTCTAATTTAACCCAAACTCTGTGAACTCAATTTCTAGCATATGCGTACATGTCTTCTCACTTGTTTTCTTTTTCCACCAAATTATCTTTATTGTACATACAAATAAACTGAGACTGAAGAAATTAAATTAACTGGCTATTATGAGATAGCCAAGAATAGACAGAACTCAGGTTTCTAGATCTAAACTCATGCTTTTGGGGATTGGAATGGTGGCAGAAAGGGAGATGGAGGGCTTCTCTTTTCAAACACCTCTATATTTATTACACTTATAATAGTAAATGAAGTACATTTATTGAAAACTCCACCTTTCCACTACCTGTATTCTCATTGCATTGCTGCAATTGTTAACTTCTTGGTAGCCAGCTACCACAAATGTCAGAACTAACTCAAAATTATATAGTATGTATATATTTTTCATGTTATGTTCTTAATTTTTTCTTCTACCTTTCTGATTCAATCCTATCATTTCCTCTTTGGTTTCTGTGAACTGAAGGGTAATGTTCCATACCAGAGGTCTATAAACTGTGGCCCATGGGCCATATGTAGCCCAGTGATTTTGTTTGTTTGTTTGGACCATAAACTAAGGATAGACCTGTATAGTTTTAAATGGTTGACAAAACAAACCAAAACAAAAATCAAAGGAAGAATAATATTTATTGGTATGTGATAACCATATGAAATTAAAATTTCCACACCCATAATTAACTTTGAATGTGTCATAACCACAGCCACTCAACTTGTGTACCGTCTGTAGCTACCTCAGTGCTACAAGAGCAGAGTTGAGTAGTTCTGACAATATAGTCCACAAACCCTAAAATATTAACTACATGGCTCCTTACACAAAAACTTTGTAGACCCTGTTTGAGGCTCTCTTCTCATTTTACATATTTCTGGAGCAACCCTTCCACCATAGTTATGATCTCCAGCTATACAACTGCTCACCTTCTCTCTCCAGAACCCTCAGGCCCACAAAACAGATGGCCAATTGAGAGCTCCATGGGGATGGTACAAGAGACTGCTAAACCCAATGTGACCACAATGAAGTTTATTTCTTCTCCCCCCAAACTATATTTTCTTCCTGAGACTCCAAGTTCAGAGAAAAGCACCAGTCTACTCAATTTCCCAAACCAGAAACCTGGGCTTCTTTGATACTTTCTTCTCCCTCCTTCATTCCCCTGTAAGAACCTGGAGCTGTAGACTCTATCTCTTAAGTACCTCTCAAATCTATTCTCTAATTGCACAGACCTGAACTAGTTTAGGCTACCATGGTATACTGCCTGCATTAATTCCGTTACTGCCTAATAAAGATTCCTGACTCTATCCAGGCTTGTTTTATCTACCTTATTCTCCTCACTGATCAGACCTTTGCAAAGTGCAATTTTAATCTAGTCACCACGTTGCTAGCAACCCTTCAGTGATTCTTTATTTCCCCTAGTATAAAAGTCCATCCTCTGCTTACCGTTTTATATATTCCCATTCCTCAATTTATACTCAGATCTTTTTGAATGGCCCATGCTCTCAGAAAACTTACTTTCTGTAAGAAATATACCACAGCCTGCTGAAATGCCCAGTCCAGAAACCTAACAAATATTCCCTAAGCCCTCAAAACATAAATGAATGTCCTTTGTGCTGCATGTATTTGTTACTCTCCCTTGTAATCTTACCATTCTGAGATACATGATCCTGTGAGGGCAAAAGCCACTGGTCTGTTGTCTTGATCAAAGTACTCCCAGACCTACAGTAAGGTCTGGCATAGATGGTAGATATTGCACAAATATGTGTTAAATAGAAGTGAGTGCAAGTCCGACATGTACGCCAAAATAATCGTAGTCAAAATAAATTTTTAAAAACAAAACAGGAGCACCTGGGTGGCTCAGTAGGTTAAGCATGTGACTTTGGATTTAGGCGCCAGTCATGATCTCACAGTTCGTGGGATTGAGCCCCGCATCAGACTCCATGCTGAGCTTGGAGTCCACTTAGGGTTCTCTCTCCCCCTTTTCCTGTGCCCCTCCCCCACTCTCAGTCTCTCCCTCTCTCTCTCTCAGAAAGGAAGGAAGGAAGGAAGGAAGGAAGGAAGGAAGGAAGGAAGGAAGGAAAGAAGGAAGAAAGAAAGAAAGAAGGAAAGAAGGAAAGAAAGAAAAAGAAGAAAACAAAGCAAAATCTCTATGTTTTTATTTATTTCAGGAAGAAAAGTTGGGTGAAGCTATTTTACTCTTATCTATAAAAATTCTCTAGGAGATTATTCAGCAGTGCCAATAAGGATAATCTTATTCACAGTCAGTAAATATCATTATTTCCCTAGGAAGTTATCTAAAAATGAAAGAGATCTACAATCTCAGCACCACTTATAATTAAATTTGCTATCATTATCATTAGACTATTATACATTATCATAGTTTTTATAAAATAAGCATTAACAGGACTATTAAAACATTATATAATAAAAGGCAAGAGCCTACATCCTTAGAAAAGAAGTATAATCTCCCCTTTATTAGAATGAGGTAAGATTCACATGCTCAGTCTAAATCTAGGTGTACTAATGGTAACATGTTGCATACACTAATAAATCAGGTGTGAAGCATGGAATAACAAAATAATTTATAGAAAAATCTTAGCTAATACTACCTTACACGTGGCAGGGGTCCCAGAAGAAAATATTAAATTGTATAACTTGTTGTCTATATTCACTATCTAAAAACCAGATGCTCTAACAACTGAACTTCTAATTTTTTCTTCATGTCCTATCACCAAATGTGTTTACCTATATGAAAAGTAACTATTTGAGATTGTGTCTCATGTTTTCATATTTTACGTCAGTCTTTTTTTACATAAATTATTCTGTGTGTTCATTAACATCAAAGAGGGTCAAAGCCTCAGCTGTTTATTTGTATATACACAAGATAGGAGGGGACATTTTCAAGCACTTTGGGATGATGAAGATCTAAATAAATTGATCATCTGAATATCCAAGTCATGTGTCTAAATGTAGCTGACAAGAACGCAGTCCATTCACAGAGGGGCAAAACAAGAAATGGTAGAAGGCCTCTGGCTGGTCTAGCTGGAAATTTTACTATCAGCACCATCCGAAGATACACCTTTCATTCTGCTTTCTTGACCTCAACCTTCTTGTTTCTCGTTAGGTTCTATCAGCTGTCTTTCCTCCTTTACATTTTCCATCCCTCCATCTTCCCCATAACAATCCATTCACTCCACGGGCAGGCCTAAAGCTCCTTTATGATAAAATAACGTAGCCCAACTCTTTTCTTCAGTCTTGTTACTTCCTGTGTCTCTCCTTTACCAGAAAATTTTCAACCAAGGAGTTTTATTCTCATAGCTTCTGGATTATCACCTCTCATCATACATGCCTCAAAATGCAATTCACTGCCTCACCATTTTACTGAACTCTCTCTCCCCAAAACCATCAGTAAATTATTATTGGCTATGTTTAATTACCTTTTCTCTATCATCTAATTATTATGCTTTTACCAAAAAGCTTTTGCCAATTCTTTACTTTTGGTTTTCCCAAAGCCAAACCTCTGACAATCCTGTTTAGTCTTGCTTCCTCCTATTTCCCTCTTTTTTCCCACCCAAAGTGTTGCTAATTCTCAAAGTTCCATCATTTTCTCTCTTTTCTCTCTCTATTCTTTCCTCTCACAAATGACTTGGTTGAAGAGTCTCTTCTACTGAGAGGATTCCCAAATTATACTTTTGGCCATACCTTTTATTTGGCATTTCCTGTCTTCCTTACATCTCTGTGTGCATGCCCGATGGGAACACCGCATTCAATATGCTTCCATCTGGGAAAGCATCTTTTGCTTCACCTGGCTCCATCCCTATGTCCCTGCTTTTATTTAATTCCTCTAATTCCATTCACCCAAGCTCAAATGCTCAAGGTTATCTTAATGTCCTTTCTCCTGCCTCGAACTACGTATATTTATTAGGTTATCAAATGTTATTTCTACTTCCAAAATATACTTATGTCTGATCCTTTATCTGTTACCTCAGAAACACTTCAGTGGTTTAGGATAACATTAATACTTCCACAGACCAGTAAAATTATCTCATTTATCCAACCTTTCCTCCCATAACCCATGTCATACGTCACTTCCAGATTTGTTTTCCTAAATCAGAATTCTTTTTTTTTTTTTTTTTTTAAATTTTTTTTTCAACGTTTATTTATTTTTGGGACAGAGAGAGACAGAGCATGAACGGGGGAGGGGCAGAGAGAGAGGGAGACACAGAATCGGAAACAGGCTCCAGGCTCTGAGCTATCAGCCCAGAGCCTGACGCGGGGCTCGAACTCCCGGACCGCGAGATCGTGACCTGGCTGAAGTCGGACGCTCAACCGACTGCGCCACCCAGGCGCCCCGTAAATCAGAATTCTTGTCATGTCAGTGCCCATTGCACAGAAATTTGTACCTACCTGGCAGTATAACTTAAGTTAAATAACACAGTTGTTCCACCCCTCCATAAACATAAATTGAGGATTATATTTTCTCTATCTTCATTAACACACAGCACATTACCTTGCATATTTATTTTTTATTTATTTTTTTTTTTAATTTTTTTTTTCAATGTTTATTTATTTTTGGGACAGAGAGAGACAGAGCATGAACAGGGGAGGGGCAGAGAGAGAGGGAGACACAGAATCGGAAACAGGCTCCAGGCTCCGAGCCATCAGCCCAGAGCCTGACGCGGGGCTCGAACTCACAGACCGTGAGATCGTGACCTGGCTGAAGTCGGACGCTTAACCGACTGCGCCACCCAGGCGCCCCTACCTTGCATATTTTAACCATTCAACACTTAATGTGAGGTTACTGAATTATTTGCAAATATTCAATTTGGCTATAGAGAACAGGAAAACAGAAGGATGGTTGATAATCGTTAAGTATTAAATGTTGATATAAATTAAGCTTAAGAGATACAGACAAATTTCATAAGATACATTAAGCACAGTGGTCAGGAACAAGTAGTGAGATAAAGGCAAAATTTAATATATCTTGTTAATAGAATAAATAATTTAGTAACTTGTAAGACACGCTAAAGAAAAATAGAATAAATAGAACATGATGGAACAAACCAGGGTATAGCTTATGGATAGAAAGGGATGAAAAGATTTATTCAAGAACATGTGACCTCTGGACTGACATGTATGCCCCATTTAGTTGGTGTCCCATCACATTGGTAGTACCCAATGTGGGCCAAACAAATATAAGGTACCTGCAATCAATGACCCACACTCCTTCTTTCAGGGGCACAGGAACAAGTACGTGTGGCCACAGCTACAGTTCTGTCACATTTTCAGGATAAGTAGATTTGCCAGTTTACTCAATGAGGATTTCTTCTAGGAAATATCTGATATGTTAAGATACTTTTGTTTTGGGACTTGAGGAAACAGTTAAAATCCTGCATGCGCTCTCCCTCTCTCTCCCATTATGTCTGCCTTCACGTTAATCAAGAAGCTTACTAAAACTGGAGATTTACCTTAGGGAAGTTCAGGGCAAAGCAGAAAACAGCTTGTCTTTTCAATCACAATCAAAACTCATGAGAATCAACTGGTAAGCCCATAGGGGATTGACTAAGAAAATTGTCTGAATCAAATTTCAGGCTGAATCTAGCCTCCAGGTACAGCTCTGTAGGCTTCAATTAAGGGTTTAATTCTCTATTTGCTGCTGTAAATCATAGCTGGCCACAGAAAGGCATTCTTAACCACAACCCCCTCCCATATAATCACCCTGAAGCAATAACATTTCACAGCTTGGACATAAAGCACTGACAGGTTTTTGCAATAAAATGTGACCTTTACTGTTAAAAAATGTTTTACGACATCTGACAAACCGTTTTCTTAATAGGAAGATATATATTCACTTGGTGAATTATAATAGCATAAACAATTTAATTTTGTGGAAGAAATGAACCACAGTATGTTCCAAATGAGAGAAATTTACTTTTATACCTATCTACATTTAAAAATTATAATAGATCATGCTTTTTTTAAGGAAAAAAAATGTTCGCACCAACAGCATCCTCAAAGGGAACACTAGACTTACCTATTTAGAAAGAATATCTGTATGCCTGTAGAAATATCCATGAGTTCGCAATACTTGAATCTTAATATTACTTGCTAAGGGTGCTTTGAGGAAAAAGCAACATAAGAGAAAATGCCTTTAAGTAGAATCTACTTTCACACTACGGCTTTAATTCATCCATCTCATGCTTTATGGGGCATTCAAGTGTGCATTAAAATCACAGAAGAACACAAAGTTCCAAATCAAAGGAAGATGAGAAAGAGTCCTGGAAAACTGTACAAAACTAGTTTTTAAACAGTCTTTTCTTCTTTAAAGCAGAACAAGAGAACATTCAGTAGTAAGGATTTTTGTTGGACTTCATCACAGGAATGCTGATCAAAGAGGCTTGGAAATCTCCGAAGAGGAATCTTTAGAGGGTCCCTGTAATATTTTTCTGTTAATATTTATAGTGATACTCTCAAAATGGACTTCTAAGGTAAAAATGAAAACTATTAGTCTGTGAAAATGACATACAACATTTCTGGGTACTATTAATTTCCCTAAAACATTCATCTGTGCATGTAGCTTTTGAGCATGTTCGTATGACATCATTTGAAGTGTCATGTTATAAACAGAAACACACACACACACAATACTGTGTGGTACAGAATAAAATTTCAGAAGGTTCTTATAACTGCTTACCTATTACACACTTCTTTCACACCTGAACATTTAAAAATCTAAAACACTACCATTAGTGTTTCCTCTCCAGAGTCACTTGAGGTAAGAACAGAAACAAGTTCATCATGCGGTCTCTTCCTGTTTACCTAGAACATGGGAATTTGCCCAAAGTGCCTAGAGTATCTTGAAACTGACTTGATTTGGAAGTGACTTAGAGATATTCTTCCAGACATATTCTTAAAGAGAATTCAAATTCAAATATTTTCTGAAAATAACAGAGAAGCTAAACAAATCATTCACTTATTGATGAACATTCTTAGGAAGGGACCGTGTCTTTATTTAACTTCATATAACCAAATTCTAGCACCATTTGAGGCAGAAGATGTATTCAGCAAAGGTACATGAATGATTAGATTTTTTAAAAAAAATTCTCCACTTGCAAATACTAGTTCTTTGTATATCCACAGAAAGAAGTTATGTTTATGAACATAAAAATTATTATTAAGATTAGAGCCTCTACGCATGGTATAGGATAACCATCAGTATTTCTGTAATTTTCTGTGGATATTTATAATATAAGGTAACAGTAGTTACCACTTACAAGTTCAAAGTTTTTCTGAAGTGCTAAGAAACAGTCAATGATAAAGCCTTCTCTGCAGGGGAGAGTGTTTGGGAGTATAGTTTCCTTGGTTCCCTGCAGGATTTCACAAATCTTTCTCTGCAAGGAATTTGTCTTCAGCAATCTCTAGTCTATTACATCTGCCCAGAAGGCCTCAGAAATGTTCCGTTGCAGGTGGTAGGTCATATATTCTAGAACAACTGAATTAGTTTAATGATGATACTAAAATATGTTTGCCCAAAGCCCCTGTTCAGAATCATATTACTTGCATATCTAAATAACATAATTATCTACTACTTTGAATAATACTTTGAATGGAAAATCACCCCAGAGATACACACAGTGTTCATTGTGGCCTTTTTCTCCTCCACCAATACTCCCAGCTGCATGAGTAATGCTAAACATTTTTTATTTTCATAACATAATCAAAATATAACCTGCACTTTGCTTCCCATCTCTCCCAGTGCTCATCTGCCACGTGATACACATGCATCAGATTCATCAGATTTAGCCTGATGCTTGAAGCCCTCTGAAAACTGATTGAAGACTATATTTTCTCTACCTCCTTCATTTAGGAAAAGCCCATGACTATAAAAATGACTTAGCCATCATTCCAAGGTTAGACACTTCCTTGCCTTTGCTTGCACTGTCCTGGCCCAAGACATCTTCCCTCTCTACTTCTTAAAGCCTAGCTATTTTTCAAAGCTCATTTCATCTCAAATACATCCAATAAATATTTTCTAATAGTTGGAAATCATGATTTTTTTTTTCTTTTCATTGATAAATTGTACAACATGTTGTTGGTAATATCATCTGCACTAGGTTTGAGGTCAGAAAAGTAGGACTTGAGATTCAGGTTTTGTGCTTAAAAACTGTATAATCCTATTGAATTATTTTAACCTCTCTCTTCCTCAGTTTCCTCCCCTGTAAAGTGAGCACAGTATTATCTATAGGATCAGACAGTTGCGTTAATACCTTTGTGGAAATACCTAGCAGAGTTGTTGCTCTATTGCTGTTAGCCTTTTTAAAATCTTACTTATTTTCTCAGAAATTCAGAAGCTTCTCTAGGAATCTACTCCTTTGTAGCTTCAGCCTCAGATATCAGAAATAATTATTACTAACATATGATAATATAAATAATTAGGGTTTAATGATAGAGTTTTCATAATCTATATAGCATAGTGTAGTATTTATGCAGTAGTGTGTGTATATATATATATATATATATATATATATATATATATATATATGTATATATGGCATCTATGTAGTTGCAAAGTAGATGCTACAGTATTAGAGTAAATATTCTATATGGTTTGCAATCTATATAGTAGACAGGTTCACTTCTAACTGCATTGCAATAAATTTCAATAATACCTGTGTCTAATTCCAATTTAACACACATATTCCTTCAAACATGTCATTATTTTAACATGATTTAAATTCAAAATGCCATCACATTTAAATTAACATTCAGATAATTTATTTTTGCAAACCACAAATTATGACCAGATGCTGGATTATACAGCCATGAACAGAGAACAAACTATGAGATTTCAATTATACCACTGAAGGTATTTGAGAGATACACTGTTTTACATGAACAATAGGAGAGAGACATTTAATTTTTGCACATGAACATACATCTAATATTATCTGTTGTGTGTTTTAGCTATTTTCCTAATTTGAACTTTTCTGAATACCATTATGGTAAGGAAATACATATAGAGATACAAATAAACATTAGAAATGTAGGGGCACCTGGGTGGCTCAGTCAAACATTCGACTCTTGGTTTGGGCTCAGGTCATGATCTCATGGTTTATGAGTTCAAGCCCCACAACTTCACTGTCAGTACAGATCCCGCTTAGGATTCTCTGTCTCTGTCTCTGTCTCCCTCCCCCTCTCTCTTGCTCTCAAAATAAATAAATAAATAAGCTTAAAAAAAAAAAGAAATGTAATACACTAGTAAGGCAAAATCTTATTTACCCTGGGATTCCAAATTTCAGTTAATATACTCTCAGGTTTGAGAACAGCCAAGTATTCAAAATGTGATTTTTCAGAAATCCAGTATTTTTTTTCATTTTTCTTAACACATATTATAAGTAGATTTCATTTGTTTTTATTTTCATTTCTTCATAACAGAGCTCTAAATTAACATGTTTTCAATAAGCATATGAAATAATCAGTTATCTCCTCTACAAGGAAGTCAGAATTAGGAAATAGTAGAGCACTATGAAATTAGTTTCAATTGAATTCATTTTAACTTATTTTTAATTTTGGTTTACTCGCATATGATGAAAAAATTTAGGATTATTCCCTGCATTTTGGACAACACTATATTAAGAATAATTCTATCATGGGTCCCCCCACCCCCCCCCCCCCAAAAAAGCTAGAAATGAAGAACGTCAACAAATAAAACTTACGATTAGATTCATATGTGTCAAATAAAGACTTGGTCTGGGAAAACTGACTGCTACATGTCTTTCAGATTATAGTTATGATTTAACTACAGTATTAAATCTGTCCTTTCATTTTTGGAAATAAAGGTGCTATTAAATGAATAGCTTCTTCTGAGTGTGTTCAAGTGTGTTTGGGAACACATAAGTCCACTGTAAATGATCCAAAAGAAAAGAAAAGATGGTTGAGCCTAAGGGTCACGGTTTTCTGTGTTTCTATGGAAACCTGGTGGAAACTGTGTTTTTTTATGGATTTTTATTCACGTTTTAGTTGTCTTTAAATAATCGCTTTGTTGCCAATCAAGCATTAAGAAACAGAAAATGCAAAAGTGTTGAGTTTGTAAATAATCTGTTTTGAAATTAAATTAAGGTTGTTGAAATGATTCAGCCCAACTTAGTAAAAGAAATTGGCTACTCCTAATACTTCAAGTACAGTGTTTACTCTGCAATTGCAACTTCCATACAGCTTTGTACCATCAGATTCATAAGAAACATCCGCTGCTAATGTATTGTTCAGAATTCTGTATTTCTGGTGGGAATATGACTCCTCTTTTCTCATTCCTTCTGGATAGAATTTCACCCACTTGAAATTACCACAGGTAGATGCTAGAATTACCACAGGTAAGCCAATGATGCCTTTCTTACTCAAACCTAATGTGCTCCATCTTTAAAATTCCAGCATTTTGGGGGCTCCTGGGTGGCTCAGTCAGTTAAGCATCCGACTTTGGCTCAGGTCATGATCTCACGGTTCATGGGTTCAAGCCCTACGTGGGGCTCTGTGCTGACAGCTCAGAATCTGGAGCTTGCTACAGATTCTGTGTCTCTCTCTCTCTGCCCCTCCCCCGCTCATGCTCTGTCTCTCTTTGTCTCAAAAATAAAATAAACATTAAAAAAATTAAAATTCCAGCTTTTTGAGTCAGCTTAACTTGCCTTTCCCTGCTTAAAATAATGACTTAATTTTCAAATCTCTAATTCCAGTAGAATTTCAGGAGGAAAAGAAAGAAAGGAAGGAAGAAGAATTTCCAGGAGAACAGTGGATCCAAAGTTGGAAAACATGACTTTCCCTCAGAAATCTTAGTAAGTTTACACACCCTTTCCTTCTTTCATTTTTTTTTCACTTACAGTACTGTCTGAATTCGTAGAGTTTAAAATTAAAGTGAAATAATAAATATTAAAGGTGATGGAAAATTGTCTTAATACAAAAAAAAAAAAATTACTTACAAAGCCTTAATGTAAAAAATGTATATGCTCAATGGACCCTGAGAAATGAGGTTATAAAAATAATCAGGATGGGGAAAAAAAGATATTGTGAATACTTATGGAAGAAACCAATAATTCCCATATTAGGCTAGATATTATGGAGATTATTATTTAATCTAATATAAATCTTCATTCTGGGCCCATGTTGTACCAGAATGGCTATAAGCCCCTAGAGATAAAAATGTAATGAAAACATAATTTATGTTCTCAAAGATCTTCTGGTCCAGTGGTAGAGGCCACCATGTAAATGAATCAAGCTACTTACTATAATAGGAAATTGCGTAGAAATAGAAGAAAAAAAAGTAGGAAAGAAAAAGAAGTATGGATGAAACACAAGGAGAAAACTTTACCCTGGGAGGTAGAATTGGCAAAATATAGAAATTAGTTCAATTTAAACTTGTGGTTATTATCTACTTTTATTTTGCTTGATAGATTTTTTTAAATGATATTTTCAGAACTCAACCCATTGAATCTTTGTTATAACTCTCTAAGTTGGTAATAGCATTATCTCCATTTTATAAAGGAGAAAAACTGACACTCAAAAAAGTTAAGTATCTTGCCCAAGATGATGCAGCTATTCAGTAAATAGAAGTAAGATTCAGAATTAGGCTGATGTGGCTTCCGAGTCCTTGCTGTTTGCCACCATGTGATGTGCTTTGTTCAAAACAGTCATCAAATATATACAACAGAGTATTACTTGGTGATCAAAAAGAATGAAATCTTGCCATTTGCAACAAGGTAGATGGAACTGGAGGGTATTACACTAAGCAAAATAAGTCCATCAGAGAAAGATAAATATCACATGATTTCACTCATATGGGGAACTTAAGAAACAAAACAGATGAACATAGTGGAAGGAAGGAAAAATAAAACAGAGAAGAAGGCAAACCATAAGAAACTCTTAAATACAGAGAACAAACAGGATTGCTGGAGGGGTGTTGGACGGGGATGGGCTAAATGGATGATGGGCATTAAGGAGGGCACTTGTTGGCATGAGCACTGGGTGTTATATCTAAGTGAGGAATCACGAACTTTTCTACTCCTGAAACCATTATTACACTATATGTTAACTACCTTGGATTTAATTTTTTTTTAAGTTGTCAAATGCACAGCTGTTTATATAAACTTTTTTTTGCCACCTGAAATAATCTTATAGCTATTTGAATTTTATTTATTTTGAGAGAGAGAGAGAGAGAATGAATAGGGGAGGGGTAGAGAGAGGGGGAGACACAGAACCCGAAGCAGGCTCCAGGCTCCAAACTGTCAGCACAGAGCCTGATGTGGGGCTTGAACCCACAAATGGTGAGATCTTGACCTGAGCCAAAGTCTGATGCTTAACCTACTGAGCCACCCAGGCGCCCCTCTTATAGCTATTTAAAGAATATTTTGGAAGTATAATGTCTGAAGCTTTAGGGGGTTTTTGTTTGTTTGTTTGTTTTTTGTTTTTTTTTTTTTCCATATTGTCCATGGGTAATAATCTCTTTCCAAGAAAACTCTGGAAAAAAAACAAACATAAAGATACCAGTACTGAAATCCAATGCCTGAATTACTGCCCATGTGTCAGTATGTGATACATTTTCTCACATGTATACTAAACTCCATTCTACCAAACACAGGGGAGATGAATCAAACTTCTAAAAAATTGCTTTGACTTTGTTCTCTCATAGAAGTTGAATTTCAGAAAAGTCCATTAAATATCACAGTAAGTACCATCACTAAGAGAATTTTTATTCTCAAAAAAGCAATAGGAATTTGATAATATGATTCAGTGAATGCAAATTTGGGGGAGTCAAGTCAATCCTAAAATGATAGGAAGAGCCCACCAGCTGAGATTCCTTGCTGGAGAGACCAGGACTGGCCACTGCCGACCAGTGTCCTAGGTGATCCTGCCAGAACAATCCTATCATTGAAGTTCAGTGATTTAGAACAGCTCTTCCAGGGGTCACATGAGTCTGAGTGTATGTCCTGCAACACAAGTTAAATCATGTCTTTTTTTTGTTAAATGAAATGTTCAAATCACAGAAAATGGAAAAGGTGAATAATCAGAATCTCATGGTTTTCTTACCCATGCACACACATATACATAACATGCAAATACACACATGTATCATCTATACACATTAGGAAGGAAATATATATATTATTCATATGTATGTAAACATCTGTACATTTCCTTTATTTCCGTGTGTGTGTGTACACATACGGTGGGGAGGAGGGATATAGAAAAGGTTGTGGGCTTGATGAAGGGGTAGCAAATGACAGAGATGAGAAGGGGTAAGGATGAAAAAATTCAAGATACAGAGGTTCATAAACCCATACAGCATGATAAAGCATGACAGTAAGCTTAACCTTAAAGAAGGGGATGTCCAGCAAGAAATTTCTGGGAACACAAATGGCCAAGGGATTTGTGTGTCTACATAAATAAATCAAGTAGAATCTTCTGTCTTAGCCTCACTACTTCCAATCCTATGACAGTTGTGGTACTAGCCCTATCAGTTTTTCTGACCCTTCCTCTCACCCAGCTTTCCTGATCTCTCCTCAGTTTATTTCCCAATGAATCTCTTCCGCTCAGTTACTGGTCCTTAAATGTACAGTCTCTGTAAAGCACTATTAAAGTCAGAAATCAGAAAAAGTATCTCCTTTTGCAAGAAAGCAGTACATTTTACTGTGTTTAATGAATATCCCATAATAGTCTGAAAAGGCTCTTAGAGTTTATCATGTAAGCATGTGTAAACAGATAATATTTAAATATGTATTTTATGCTTGATAGAATATAATTTCTCTCTTGAGGAATTTAGATGCACACACAGTATATATTTAGTTCACTTTAAACTGTAAATTAATTTCCTGATAGACTTAGGAACTTGAATAATCTGTCCTATAAATATATGCAGTATGAAAAGATGTTTTAAAACAGGTATCATTTAAATTCTAATCAGTTCATAATGAAATTTTCCTAGACTGTACATTAAACAGGGTAAAAAATCTTTATCAAATGTCATGACTAGTCTGGGATAAGCACCTTTCTAATTTAAAATCTGTTCTCTCCAAACAAGGGTGAGAAAATTAAATGAAGCTATGTTAAGTTTTGTGTTATAAAGATATTCTGAAAAAGATGTGGATGGAGATATGTCTTTTAGAATCTCTGTGCTCTATTTGGCACATTATTCAATTTTTTCTATATTCCTGTTTTCATGATTCACACTATTTTATTTTCCCTCTCTCCTCTCTGATCATTATGTCCTCCTTTTCCTCTTTACCCTCCTCCTCTTCCTCCTCCTCCTTTTCCCCAACCTGAATTTTCAATTTTGACATTCTCTCATCTTCCATTTCTTGAAGACTCATGCTTAGTCTTCAGGGTGATCCCATACACATTCAGGAGTTTATCTCTAAGTTGATGGACCTCAATTCACTTGTTCCAACTTAAGACTTCTCCCACTTACTGTATTCACAGTCATATATACAACTTTTTGCTAGACATATCTGCATTCCTTATTTATGAATTGAACTGATCAACAAGCTCTTCTAAATTCACTTTATATTTCTTCAACCTGAGTACTTCCTCCCTCAACCAACTACTTTTACCAATAACCTTCCCAGCTTTATCATTTGATCTTTGATTAGTCTCCTAGTTACTTTCCTGATCCTCTTGCCGCAATTTGGCCCTTTTCAGATCTATTCTCCACATAATTGGCAAAATGCTCCAACTAAACTGCACATCTGACCTTTTTAGGCCCTGCTTAAAATCTGTCAATGATTCCCAGTGGTTTATAGAATAAAGTCCAAGCTCTTTAGTATGACATAAAATGAGGCCCTCCAAGCTTTTGGCTTCGATTTTTTGTCCTTTCTGCATTAAAATTTATACCTCAGAAGTATTTACTTCAGTGAAGTTCACAACATTTACAGGACTTCTCACATCTAGCCTTGTGCCCATAAACTCTCTCTACATCCTCTCCATCCTTTTCACCTATTTTTCCTTAAATAACTCCACTTAGTTCAAAGATCAATTTTCTCAAGATGCCTTTTGGGCACCCTACATGGATGGATTATATGTGCCTCATCATTTCTCCCATATTAGCATGACACCAGTAAGACTATTTTTATGCCTTTCTATATCCATCTGCTCCACTGGACTGTGAACTCACTGAAGGCAGGAAATGTATCTATTCATTCAATAAGTAATTTACGGTGTGCTTATAAAGACCCAGGAACTGAGTTAGGCACTAAAGAAAAACGTTGAGTATTTTTTGTGCTCCAGGCATACAATCATTATATGTAAACTTAAAGCACACAAGTAAAAATCATTTTCTCTGTCGTATGCTACATATTTACATGTTTATATATCTTAGGACATCTTATTATTCATATACTTTCTTGTTAATAAAGTACCTGGGAGAGATGTCCATCTTTGTGTGTTTCTTATAGCTTGCCCACATGCACTGAGGCTGCAGGTCAGCCATTTTGCAATGCCCAAATTAACGTGACTTCTATTATTAATTTAACTCATACATTCAATACCTCAAATTGTATCTGAGTATAGTCGATGTAAATATAATACTATGGGTAAATTGTGATTGGACAGTTATCCAGGACAGGCCTGAAGTCACTGGAGTGCATTGCCCTCCTCTGGACCTTTGGTCATACATGTCCACAAGCCATTGGCTGATTGGATCTGTCCTGCAGTCCTCACTCAGTGGCAATGCTATTAGTTACCCTTTAACCTATTACACGTGATCTGAATGCTAAGGAAATAAAAAGTTGCATCAAAATAGGATCCCTTAGGTAATTAATACGGTACTTAATGTGTTCAGAAGTATCTCAGCAAGAGCTAAAATGTGTCATTTTCCAAGGGTGAAAATGTAATGCTATTATTCAACATCTTCACATGACATAACTGAAAAAGAGATGTTAGTTCTTAGAAATAGACACACTTAGGGCCTTTAGAAATGGATCTACCAGTGGCACTTTCCCCTTGATCGTGGAGTTATAAAGAAAACATCAGAACATTTTACAAAAAACAATGTGTCTTCAGATAGGGTTCTAGACTTAAAAAATGAAAATACATGACTCTCAGCTAAATTTGAGCTTCAGATACAACAAATACTTATCTGAAATTCAAATTTGACTGGGTATCTCATATTTCATCTGTCAACCCTACATATTAGGTAGTATAGACAAGATTGGATACAACGTCGTATTTATGTAACAAAGTTTAAAATCTCATTGTCATCAAGAAAGCCATTTCCTTTTAATTACCCTATACATTCTTTTTTTTTTTTTTTGCCTTTGTGAAATATTTTTTTCTATCTCTTCTCTTCCCCTCTTGCCCAATCTGATTAATTACTCTTCTGTGATTTTCCACATTTCAAGAGGGTGTTGACCTCTCATTAGTTTGGTTAAGCTCAAGGCTGGTTCTCTTGTTGGGTAATAACAGCTATCTTGTTTCAATAAGGATAGTCAAGAATGAGAGAGTAATATAGAGCCCTATAGCTTTCTATTTTAGGTTTCTACTGTCCATAATGTTTATTCCCTGGTGATTATAGGAGTTTATGATAATTAGCCCATTATCTCAGATAACATTTTCTTATGGACTTGGGGTAGGGAAAAAGAAATGGCAGGTTAGAAGGGAGAAGGCAATTTAAATAATCTTCCTTTTATGTTGCTTTCAGTAAACTACCCTTTATTTGATCTGAGCTTCGTATATACCTAGAATTCTGTAGGCTTGACATATCTTACTTGGCAGTAATTTTAAAAGAAAATGTAAATGCAATATTTAGGATTATTTACATGAATTACAACAAAAGGGCAAGCTATTTCAGTACAGATCTTTAAAGAGGAATTATAAGAACAAAACTCAGAGGGTATTTTCTCCCTCTGAGTCTCTTCCACTTATTAGCATGTAAACATATTCCAACAATCATTTTCATTTCATTAGTAAAATATCGCACCTTTTCAGCAAATTAAGAATAATACCATGTAATTCTTTTCTGCCTAACAAAGACAAGGAACCACACAGAAAGATACAGTGTCTACCAAGCTAGATCTTTTGTAAATACCACTGTACTGAATATAGCAGCTTTTCTTAAGCCTAAGAACAGATAATTCTGTTTCAGGCAAGAGATAAGCTCAATTAGCACACAGATAGCAAGCTGTACTTTATAGGAACACTATCTCTTTCTGCCTGAAATGACCTTTTACAAACGCAAGTAGTTTCAAAATTAAGTACTCAGATATTATTTTTTTCTCATTCTGTCTAAAGAATACATATGTGTATAAAATTCGTTCATATACACCAAAACCAAATTGTGCGAAACATGCAAATTAGTAATAACTATTCACATATCAAAAGTAATTCACTAAAAGATTTCCTATAGCTTTCCTTGCAGTTTTGAAACTCACAGCACCTCAACATTTTAATTTAAGGCTATAGATATAGATATAGATATAGATATAGATATAGATATAGAAATATAGATAGACATAACCATTGAATACACACACAAGGCTATAATTTATATATAAAATCATTGAAAAATAACTTCCATAGAACAAAATTCATACATGCCTATTTTCAAATTTTGCATCAAGGATATCAGTTAATACTGCTTGATATCTAAAATTTAAGGATAGGATACCTACATTAGCTATGCTTCACAAAAAATATAATTAGGATAATTATCTATTTCTGTTTCAACAATCAATCCTAAATAAATCTTACCAACTGCATTGAGTCTATATAAACTATTAGCTGGTTTCAGTACACGGTCTAACTTGAGATGAGCAATGTACTGTAAATGGTATATGAGGAATTAGCATAATTATAACAGCTAATATAAGCCATAGATTTGAGTGAAAACTCTACTAGTTGAGGTGTAGTAAAGTATAATTTAGTAACATCCTCTGATGCTTAGATTTGGATAGTGCTTCAGCCATTAGTTCTTTTAATATTCTTTTAAATCAGGACTCACTCTCAACTCATAAAATTTAGTCACAGCTGATCAGAGTCTCTCAATACTTTATTAGAATTTTTAAAACATCAATTTTTGGTGAATTAGTCCTAATAGCATATTTGTTTAATGATTATTTGACTTATACAGATAAATGCATTGTTACAGTCAAGAAATATTGAGTGTTTTCTATGTTCCAGAAACTTTTTTAGGTACTGGGAATACATTAGTGAACGCAACGGACAAATCCTCAGAGCATGGAGCTTACATTCTTTTAAAGAGAAAAAATGTGCCAGGAAGATAAAAGTACTAGTTATGCAATCAATATTACATTAATTTTTAGCTCTTTCTGCAATTATTTACTGAGAATCTACAATATCCTTGGATAGATACTGTGGAACACACAGGAAGTTATAAAATATGGCCTTTCCTAAAAATGTTTGCATATTCATGTATAAGACAGACATAACTGTAAAACATAAGGAATGGTGAAATGCATAGATGCAAAATGTCTTGCAACTGAAAAGAAACAAACAAAAAAAAACTACAAAAATTTCAAAGGATTGAGAAACGCTTTGTGAAAATATTTGATATTTTAATAAATTTGGAAGGGTTGGTATGTGAAGAAAGGGCATTCTATGCTTTGATGCTTTAGGAAGAGAATGAGCTCAAACAGACCAGGCCTTATTTTCAAATACTTTGGAAAGAAGGTGGGAAGCATATGACAGGAACATATGTTCATGGACATATATGGACAAATATGGTCTGAGACAGGGGAAAGAATAGTGAGTTGAGGGGATGTTATCATGCATCTCAAATGTAATAGTTTAGTTGTCACTCTATAGGCAGTGGGGAACCAATAACTATTTTTGAGGAATGTGACATATGCATCTGATTAAGAAAACATAAATGTGAGTTTAACTGACATACAGAAGCCAAGCTTAATCTGTTTAAGCAATTACAATATGTTTGAAAATATATTTTTTAAGTCAGTTATCAAATGAATTATCAGTATGATACATTAAGGTTCATATTTATCTAGTACAGTAATCACCCCTTATCCACAAAAGACATGTTCTAAGACCCCCAGTGGATTCCTGAAACTATCAAAAGTACTGAAACCTCTATATACTACGCTTTTTCCTATGTCTATATACCTATGATAAAGTTTAGTTTATAAATTAGGCACAGTAAGAGATTAACAACAATAACTAATTATAAAATAGAACAATTATAACAATATATAGTACTGTGATAGAAGTTATGTGAATGTGGTCCCTCTCTTTCTTTCTCAAATATCTTACTGTTCCATACTCACCCTTCTTGTGATGATGTGAGGTGATAAAATGTGTACATGATGAGATGAAGTGAGGTGAATGGTGCAGGCACTGTGATGTAGTGTAAGCTACTAATGATCTTCTAACCACATGTCAGGAGTAGTATCAGCTGCTCCCGGACCGCGGTTCACTGCAGGTAACTGAAACCCCTGAAAGCTAAACCGTGGCCAGAGGAGGACCACCACACTTCTATTTTCAGAAAACAGGATTTGGTTCATGATTTGGTTTTTGGTGTGGTGTCTGTTTTTTCACTTTTTTGGTTTTGTTTATTTTTTTCTCCGATCTTTCATAATCAGACTTGTTTTATTAGTATATCACACTGGCTTTATCATATATCCAAAATTTTTAGCTGTGAATTACTGTCGCAAAAAAGCAAAGTGCCAGATGTATTTACCATCTTTATGGATAAAGAGAAAATATACAAATATGAACAATTAGCCTTTTTGTATTATATTAAAAGTAAAGCATGACTTCATTAATCGCTTATTCAAAAAATTGATCTTTGTCAGAAACAAGTCAAAGTTGAATATCATATTTATATATGTCTTTAATTATTTACTTACAAATAACAACTGTACACATGATTCTAAGCCTTGGTTTCCTAAACCTGTAAAGGGTAATAATAGATCAATTTCAAGTTATGAGGATCAGATATGTACTCTTTACCTGTGTTATCTCCAATCCTCAGAACAGCTGTGTAATTGAACTACGATCACCACCATTTTACAGGTGACAAAACAGGCTCAGGTTTCTGTTCAAGAGCAAAGCCTTTTTGATTTCGAACCCTATACCCTCTTCCCTCTATCACGCTGACTGTACAGCATACAAACTGTACATCACACAAGTTCTGTGGGCACAGAGATGAAAATAATTGTATATAAGAAAGATCATGAGAATTTGATGTTTTAAAAAATACTCAAGACTCCACGTTACAGGAAAGGTATTCAATGTTGGAAACAAAAATACTACAAATAATCTCCCACCAATTATTTCCACATTTTGAACCAAGTATGAATTATTTATACGAATCCTATAGAACTGTAAAACCAGAATATGCAAGTTGACTTAATGAAAAATGAGCTAGCAATACAACGTACTATCCACTTGGTATTTTTGTCCCTAACTTATTCTTAGCCTCTAGGGGAATTTCGTCACTTAAAAATTTCACCTTTCAAGACTTTAAGTGGATATACGGTTTCTAGGCTATTACCACAGTTCATTTGTGTGAAAAATACACTAATATTAGAAGCTAGAGAAATATCATGATATGGTAAATTTTAAATGATATAAAAATACCTTCTTTAATTTAAAAATAATAATTTTAGTTTTACTCCAACAAGTTTCCCTTAAAGAAAATATATAATTACAATAATTTCATAGATAAGGCCAACAACTCTGTATGGATTTCCTTGAAAATTTCTCTTACTGGTTACATTTTATTTTTTTGATTAACCACTAAGATAAAATCTGCTTTCATTACCTGGATTATCTTCTGTAATTACCTGCTCTTTAAGCAAAGAACGAAATAAGAAGATTGTTCGTTTTTAAAATGAGGTATAAATGTAATTTAATATTTATCTAACACTTCTATTTTCAGAGGCAAGCTCATTTTTTAGACTTTAGCAAAAGTATTTACATGTTAAGCTAAAATGTTTAAAGAACACTGTGAAGTTGGAAAACACACCATCACCATTTTGCAATGTGATAGGCACTATTAGTTATCCATTTGGATCCTGTTCTCTATGTCTCATATAATAAAGAATAAGGTTGGTTTTATTTGTTTTGAACTTTGGAAGTTAGCTAAGAGCTGAAAATGACACTTTTTAAAAGTACATATAAGTCCTCTGAAAATAATGTCCTTGGGGAGGGGGGGCGAGAAGCAGCCAAGCTTTCCTTCAAAACCTCTTAGGTATTATGAGAATATTTGGATTTGAGTCTAAAGATCTTAATTCACGATGCAATTCTGCAAGTTAGCTATGAGAGTATGTATGGCTTTCTATCTCTATATGAAAGACACTAGCCACTAGCCAATTCACTATCCCTACACTATGCCACCAATGTCCATCTTAGATACTTTTTCTTTCAAATTAGAACTCTGTCTTTATTGAGGAAGAAAACACATTCAGTCCAAAAGGATGAGATGCAATTGGTCTAAGCAAGTTATGACTAGCATGTGTCTCCTTTAAAGAAACTCTCTTCCCAGACTCTCTGACAGCTCAGAATGAGCATGTCACCTAATTGTGACCAATGAAATGTTAGAAGACTATTGGAGAGATTCTAGAAAAAAAATTTGTTCAGTGATAAAATGTCAAAGCTACTCTGAGAAATTCCCTTCTGCCATCCTTTTTTCTTCCTTATCCTTTCCTCCAGCAGATGAAAAGCAAAAAGATGAAAGTCAAAACTGAGGATGGAAGGGAAACTGAATGAAAAGAATGTGGGTCATCACCAAGCCCCAGTACCATCTCTAGACTGATTTCCTCCAGGTGTCTTGTTTTGTGTGTAATTAAATGTCCTTTGCATATGGCATTGCGAACAAGATTAACTGTTATGTGCAACTGGTCTTTGGATCCCCTATGTTTTGAGAAAGTACCCAATATTTTGGCTGTTACTTAATAAATTCTTAGTAATTGTTTAAAAAATAAGTACTTGCTCTCTGATAACTAAGCCTGAATATTGGGAAAAATGATAGTTTTTGTAGTTTCAGACTTTGATTTTTTTTTGGCATTTTAGTATTATAAAAATTATGCATAGTATCTATTTGCTTACCCTGATAATGACACATACTTAGGTACTTTTCTCAGTGTTGTCTTTAAGTTTCATAACTTTGTGAGAAAATACCTTAATAAAAATTACTTTTAGAAAATAATAGGGTGGGCACAATTACAAGAAGGAAAGTCCAATGACCTTTGGGTATAGAAGCATAAACAATCATGAAGTGGATTAAAAAATGCAATCTGACTCCTCTGAGAGTTGGGACAAATTTGTAAAGTCCTCTGTCTTTTCTGTATAGGAATTTTACAAATGCTATAGCTTCAGGAGGTTTAAACACACAGGCTAGTGAAAAAATAGTCTATATATGCATAGCTATGTATACAGGAGATGGTAAATACAATTGTTTTCCAACAAATATTAACAAACAAGTATTAACAGCAATTTTTAATCTGAATAATTATATGTTCAGTTGTTCTTGTGGATTTCTGGACATACATTGTGTTCCTACCAAAACGATCATAGTTATTTTCTACATTTATTTTGAAAACATGTATAAGAAAATTCAGTTGTAAACTAAACTCTGTATACTCTAATAATACTAAAATCACCAAAAAGAACAGAGGCCATTATATGGACTGTGTGTGGTTGCCCATCTACAAATCCATGTTCCATTGTTCCCATCATCTCCAAATCCTGTCTTACATTTTCATATTCCATAAGGGATAACTCAAATATTTCCCTCATCCAAATCAGAACTTCTCTGAATGCCCTCTTCATTTTGTCACTATGTCTACATATTTGCTGCAGTAATTATAACTCACTATTGCTAATTATAATACATATATTATCTTTCCTAGTAGACCATAAACTTCATGAAAACAAGAACAATTTCTTTTTCTCTCTTTCCCCAGTCACTAGTCAGCTGTTTATTAAGTTCCTTGAGAGCAGAATCACTTTTATTGGCCCCAGAATGTATGAAAAAATACCTTTTGGAAGCCATTACATAAAATTATTCTTCATCCCACTTTGGCATAATAAATCAGGTGCAACGAATGGACAGTTAGTATAGGTCATTCCCTTTTTAAGAACAAGAAGCTCTTGAAAAAAAGCAACACTATTAAATGTAAAGGTAAAACAAAATATAGCATTGAAAATTTTCCCCTCTTCCCACTGTCATATATCCATTGAATATGTGAATCACAGAACTAGAAAAGCCAGAAAGGCAAGATAGTGAATATAGAAAGGAACTAATGGGGTTAGTAAAGCACAAATCCAGAAATGTTGTGTGCTTTGTTGTTGTTGTTGTTGTTTTTAATTTTTTAGTGTTTTATTTTATTTTTTAGAGAGAGGGGGAGAGAGAAAGGGCAAGCAGGGAGGGGCAGAGAGAGAGGGAGATACAGAATCTGAAGCAGGATCCAAGCTCTGAGCTGTCAGCACAGAGGCCGACAAGGGGCTCCACCCCACAGACCACGAGATCATGACCTGAGCCAAAGTCAGATGCTTAACCAACCAACTGAGCCACTCAGGTGCCCTGGAAGGTATGTACTTTATGATGCATGCTGGCAGTGCAGGGGTGTGGGGAAAACTAACCCTGTATTTTGGCCAGATGAAAGACAGAACATGTTTGGAGAGTTTAGCACAAGAAAGGAGACAGAGTTACAGAGCAGGTGTCATGCAAGTAATTACTTTCTACAAAGGAAGCAGGAAGCATTTGAAAGTGACTCTCAAGAAGATATGGTGCAGGCAAGGCAATTCTTTTATAATTTCTTAAGAAACAGGTATTAAAGCTTTTCAATAATTTTTGGCTGTCTGGCTGGTGTGTCCTTGATTATGACTTCATGCTTAAAGTTGGCTTCACTGTTGAGCCCAGCTTTATCTGGGGCCCACAAAGATAAACTAAAGTTTAAGATGGTCACAGAATATGCAAGATTGACATTATGAGGGACCACTTGACCTTGTGCTGTTGTAAAATACTAAAATGTACTTAAGCAACAGGACTGTTAGCAAAAAGAATCATCAGCCCAACAGGCATAGAAAGTAAATTCAAAATATATCATTCAGCCTGCTTATTTTAGGCTATAATATTACTAGTTAATATTATATTATTAGTTTAGAGTAAATTAATACAAAATATACTACAATTTAAAGTGAATAAGTTGCCTTGCAATGCCAGTATTTGGGGATTCTGTAAGTGAATAGATAATTGAATACAGAAGAGAATAGTTCAGGAAGGAATTTAATAAAGATTTCATGGGAAGTCATATTTTTTCCACCTTATTTACACCTAAATGCCACTAAAGTGCAGTGAATATTTGTAGAATTTACGTGAATTGACCCAATTAGCCACACTTTAGGTACTACAGTTAGGTAAGCAATGTGTTAATTTCAAACTGTAAAATGTTGACTAAAATGGGAAAAGAGTCTTCTGTTCAGAGCAAACAACAAAAAAGTAGATGCCATATGAATATATAAAAAGTCTTTTTTAAAATCAGCAGATGGACCCCTATATTTTAGAACTTACTTGCAATGGGATGTGTATATGTTTTTAGCAAGATGTGAAGCAATGCACAGGAGTATAAGTTACCAAATGTGTATTATGCTATAGCATCCTCTTTAGCACCTCACAGTTAAAAAAAAAAATCCCTTAATAAGAACCTGTGATATGCTGCTATTGTAGGGTAAATTGATTTCAAGGGAGTAAGTAGTTCAATAGACTCCATAGTTTATAGTTGCCTAATATTCATTAAGTACTTAAAATATCTAGTATAGTATACAAACAACCATTTAGCTGCAGCATGTGTATGTGTGTATCCTTTAATTAAAATTTTTGTTTCATCATATTTAAGAACAAAGCAACAACTAAGGTGACCATACAAATGAGTCAGATGTAACCAATGACTTAAACATTCTGGAAGTTCTCATAGGGGTATTACAGGTCTTAGTTAATTACAATCTCCAGGCATGAAACTGTACTCCAGTGGGTTTTAGGTTATTCAGTTTCCAAATGAATCCCTTCTAAAATCAGAAAATACCTCCTTCTATCTATGTACATTTTTTCTTTGAAATGGAAAGGAGCTTAGCTAATGCTAACATTTATTTTTTGTTTGTTTCAAGTTTTTATTTAATTCTAGTTAACATATAGTGTAATATTGGTTTTAGGACTACAATTCAGTGATTCATCACTTACATATAACAACCAGTGCTCATCACAAGTGTCCTCCTAAATACCAATCACCCATTTAAGCCCATCCCCACTGACCTCCCCTCCATCAACCATCAATTTGTTCTCTATAGTTAAGAGTTTCTTATGATTTGTCTCCATCTCTTTTTTCCACCCTTAGCATATGTTCTTCTGTTTTGTTTCTTAAATTCCACATGTGAGTGATATAATATGGTATTTGTCTTTCTCTGACTTATTTAGCTTAGCATAATATACTCTACTTCCATCCAACATTTGATATTTGATATATTAATGTCACATCTTCAACTCTGTATATTTGATCATTTTTACAAGTAGATTAGAAAATAGGTGTGTTGGATTTGGAAGGGGTTGTTTTGTTTTGTTTATAAAATAGATGTTTGTTGCTAAACTATTGCATGTAGCACCTCTGGATTAGAATCCAACTCCAAGATTGCTTCTCGGCCTTTTGGCTAAGATCAAGTGTAGAATCCAACTCCAAGAAACAGGGAGACATTACTATGTCAAGCACTTAGGATCCAATACTAAATTACTTTGGGGTTCCATTCAATGCCTGGTAAATAGTCATATGTAACAGCAATTGTGAAAACCATGGTGACAGTAACTAGAATTCAGTGTAGATGCCAGATCTTAGTCTACTTAACTATCCTTTCTGTGCTAGACTTATTTCTTATAAATCCAAATAAATAACACTTGTATTATACTCACCTTCCCTTTTGGAAAAGTTGACAGAACTCTATAGACTGCTTTTATTGAGTTCTAGTCATACTGTCCTGTATAAGAGGGCAGGGACACTGTCAATTATTATTTTATGCAAAAGATAATATGGGAGAAATTTACCAATTTTCTGGGATAGTAATGGAGTAATCGAAAAACATAACCTTGTTCTGTATCACACTAGGACAAGATATCAGAGAGTGTTTACTCAGAAAATAATCTCACTTAGGAGATTTAAGTAGAGCACAGGGAAAGTGGAATGTCGAGACATAATTTGATAAGCAAGGCAAAGCAATAATTTTCATTATTCACATCACCCCCAAATAATGTGTACTCTATAAAGGTCCTTTTGTACCAATTCTGATCTTATATGATATTAATTATGCCCGTGACCAATTACCTTTATGGTATAATCCTTTTGTTCCAATAAATGAACCATAAGCCTCATACTGTGATGGGAGAGAAGTCCCTGACCATAGAATTCAGTACCTGATTCCTGGCTATGAAACTAAATGTATTAAACTAATTTACTCTTAGATGTAAGAGCTCTATGTTACTATTCCACAGAGTGAAGTCACATAAGGCAGCAGATGTAAAGTCTTTTTAAAAAAATTTGGTGGAGGGGCGCCTGGGTGGCGCAGTCGGTTAAGCCTCCGACTTCAGCCAGGTCACGATCTCGCGGTCCGTGAGTTCGAGCCCCGCGTCGGGCTCTGGGCTGATGGCTCAGAGCCTGGAGCCTGTTTCTAGTTCTGTGTCTCCCTCTCTCTCTGCCCCTCCCCCGTTCATGCTCTGTCTCTCTCTGTCCCAAAAAAAAATGAACGCTGAAAAAAAAAATTAAAATAAATAAATAAATAAATAAATAAATAAATAAATAAATAAATAAATTTGGTGGAGTGACAATGCAATCATTGATCATTATAATTTCTTACGTGCATGTTTAGACAGACCATTAGATTATCCTAGTCCATACCCTGCTGTGATTATCACTATAAAAATCTTTTCCCAAAAATCTTGCTGTATCTATTTTGCCTAGTACAAAGCTGGAACTTCTCAAGCTAGCACTTCTTCTACCAGAATGTAACACTGTGAAGGAAGAGATGCTCTCTTATTCATAGTGTCAAACAGGACCTATTTTATAGGAAAACCTACAAACATATCTATTTGAAAAAATAATTAGTGCGAACTTAACTTCTTTTTGAAGCTCTTCATTCTCCCTAAAATGATGTGGCTCCACGATGTTTCATGCAAATGCTTTTGACCCATTTCAAACATGAGCAAGGCATTTGAGCTCATTCGTATTTATAAAGAAAGCATCACATTTTATTCTGCAATGTACCACGTGTGCAAAAAGGAAGGCAACAGTTTAATTTCACATAATATTTGGACTTGGGGATCATCAATTAACATTTGAAAGACAGATTACTGATTTGAAAAATTATTTGGAAAATCATATCTGGTATTTTTCAATTTTAAAGTTACTGAATGTAGAGCCAAATAGATCTCCACATTTCAAAACTTAAGTAAGCTAGATGCATTTTGAAGGACATCAAAATGATTTAATGTCAGCATACACAGAGCTATCTATTGAAAAAAAATATGCTACAAAAAGAAAGTACATTTTTAAACCATACAATTACCATTAAATTAAGAAGTTAGTTGTTTGAAGTTGGCTCTGTAAATCTTTATGAAGATTCTATATTACCATTTTGAAGAACTCAAATGTGGCATTCAGGATAAAGAAGACATCATGTACAAATGTAAATAATGTAACAACAACAGATTGAGTTTTTGTACTTCTTGTTCTCTTTACAATCTTGTCATGAGAACAAATCACATGGTGTAACTTTTTCTTTTTACAAGTCCCTGAAAATGGAGCATCAAAGTCTAATATTTTTCCTTGCCTAAGCTCTCTACATTTTAATGTTTTGCAAGAACAAGTACAAGCTATAAAAAAATCTTGCTCTCTCACACAGTCCTCTAAGATTATCAGCAAACCAAGAGAACATAGATATTCTCCTTCTGCCTATATTCCTCTACCCCACTATATTAACTCCAACCTGGCAAAGGGAAAGAAAGAAGGAAATTTGCTTGAGGTCAGATCTAGAAAATGTGCTTCTTCTTTGATGCTCTGTAACAGAATAATTCCATTTGTAAACATTTAGGAAAATGTTTCCAATAGTTCAACATGCATTGATGAATTTTAAAAAATATTTGAATTACTGACAATATTCCATAGGGTTAAGAATTACTTAGAAGTAGATATTACAGGAAACTGGCCCATCTGAGGACTCTTAAAATGGTTATTTAATTTATTTTCAGTTTAGAGAACATGTTTTACTATTATCATAAAAACACTCAAATATGTATTCATTTTCCAGTTTTAAGACCCCATTGTAAGATTAAATACAGAACAAACAAAATCTGAATTATACAGTTAAAAAGGCTAAATTGTCTTTAACAGGGACAAAGTTAGTGAAAGAAAGAAAAAAATGCTCTTTACGTTATTATCACTCGTAGAAGTAGAGCTAGACTAAATAGATGAATAACATATTGAAAGAAATTATAGAATCAACCTTGAGGTGAAGTCAGCCTTAATTTACTTGGGGCCTCATATTATTCTCAGCAATCTAAATGGACTAAGTCATGGCTAAATGAGAAAACAAAATAGAAATGTACTCCAAGCTGCACAACTGATAATTTTCAAAAGACACATAATTTGAAAAGTTGGAATTCACTTTTGTTAATTCAAGTAGATCTTCCTTAATTAGAACTCACTTTTCTCCTCTAAACATAGTGTTGACTCTTGCCATATGGATGATTATTTAATAAATGTACAGGCAACTAGCTCTCATGCAATAACTTAGTGTATTTCTGCCTGGAAACATTATTCATATAGAATAAAAATGAGACTACCACAAGCTGATATCCAGTACATAATATACAATCACTGTAATCCTCTATCATATGCCACAATCCATAATGGTGGAAAACTCATATTCAACAGTGATGCATGTGCAAAACCAGATGAAACAGGGTTCCTTGATCTTACTGAGATATTTAATCTACATTTTCCCTTTAATGGCCACCATCCCAGTGGGCTTTACCTTCAAAGGGTTTATAATCTAATTGGCAACAGCATTTTAGAATGATGACTATAAGTATAGTTCAATAACGCAATAAAACCCATTTTATTCTAAAGCCCATATTTAACAGAATAGGCAGATATGATTATAATATTAACATGATTTGGAGGATAAAATGTTTTCTGCTTAAATCTCAAACAGAAATTTAATAATTAATTGATAGTTTAAAGACAGGCAATCTATGATTTCTAGATTTCCTTAGCAAGTTTATTTATTCCGTGTGTACAAACACCTTTCATGCTATTTTTTTTAATTTTTAAAATGTTTTTGTTTATTTTTGAGAGGCAGAGAGACAGAGCGTGAGCAGGGGAGGGGCAGAGAGAAGGAGACACAGAATCTGAAGCTGGCTCCAGGCTCTGAGTTGTCAGCACAGAGCCCAATATGGGGCTTGAACCCATGAACCATAAGACCATGACCCGAGCTTAAGTCGGATGCTTAACTGACTGAGCCACCCAGGTGCCCCCCTTCCATGCTATTTTGAGTATTAACAATCCCAAATCAAACTGACGTTCATTGGGATTTTCTGACACTAAATTTATATTGGCAAATTGCATTGGCTAGACCAAATTCTTCTCTTAGCCTTAGATCTTAAATGGTACCATTGTGCTAATAAGCACCTTTCCTCAATTTTCAAAATAATTAGTTCCCTAAGTGGTTTATTTCAGATAAAAGAATAATACACTATCCCCACAGAATTTGTTCTGTTTCTAAATGATTTAAAATTCTAAATTTGCCATAGCATTTAAGTTCCAATAGTAAAAGTGCGTCAATGATTGCAAAGTTTCTATGGCAACAACCTCATTATACCACCACTCCCGAGATAGTAACCTGGATTATAAGTGTTAGAGAGATGTCAATTATCATGAAGTCTGGTGAACAAGAGAACTAATGCAGCCTACATTAAAAAAAAAAAAAAATGTTGACTTTAATTTCATAAACAATGCAAATGAGTACAATGTTACCCCCAGTGATTAAGACTGAGATTTTCTACATTTGTAGACATTATGTCTCCTTATAGAGAACATTGTATTTTTTTAGACTAGATTTAAGGACACTTGGTTTTATGTTATCTATATAAAATTGGATCTACCTATGAAAACCTTGAAGGAAGTTTACAGTCTGTTTACATCATCACTTTGCCTTAAGATATCAGGCAACCTAGGCATCTCACTGAAGTGCTTACAGAACACAGATGCTCTGTAAAGTAACCATTACTTCAGCCAAAAATATATTAGCATCAACATTGCTCTATCAACAAACATCATTCCATGGAGAAAGACAACACCGACATCCAGAGTCCATTTCCAAAGTGAATACTAGCTTTTTAGAGACTAACATCTGCTGTGCCCTCATGCTCCAGCTGCTATGGAAAGCAGATTTTCAAAAGTAAATCTGCCCCATTCATTTCGTCCAGGAAGTGGGCATTCAGCAATTGAAATCTATTAATTCTTATTTGTGATTCATTTTAAAGCTATGATTTAGAAAGTTTAATTGACAGAAATAATGAAGAACTACAATACATTTTGGAGACTGCATTACATTTTAAAACAAGTGAAGATAATTGTAAGTGAAAAATGAAAGAAAACTGCATACCTCAGTAAATGAGTCATTAACCCCTCACCTTGTAAACCAGAAAAGAAATCTTGATGGTAATAACCAAGCTTCTTTAATGATACTGCAACATAATTATAAAATTAAACTGATAGTTTGAGATGGGTTTTGGTTCTTTATAAGCTATTTCCAATTTAGCCTTCCTCTTATAAGGACTCACTGTCCCACCACCACACATTTCTTCTTTACTTTTGTTTTGAGGACAGTGGGACTCAAGGGTGAAAGGAGAGAGGAAGAGAGGAGGGAAGAGATAGGAAATTACTAACAAGAGTAAATCGCAGGATCCATTTACAGTTCATAAGCATGAAGATTGGGTGTTCACCCTGTTGTATGACATGTGCTTCCCTCAAACCTTGTAATGACCTCGGCACATTACCCATCTGATGTGAACTTGGGAAAAAAAGTAATTTCCATAGGTAAACTTATTTTAAAATTATTCTTACCCTATTTGAACTAAATAGGTTTAAAAAAATTTTGGGGGGGGGTGTTGGGGCGGGCACCTGGCTTATGAACTTGGGAAGGGAAGTGGGTGAGCTAATGGGCTGCAGGATTTGTATTTAAAGGTATAAAGGGGCAGTGTAGTCTGATTCATTTTCAAACAGTGGTGACTGCTTCGGTGATGTGGACAGCCAGGCTAGATCTCCTCAGAAGTAGGCTGGCAACTAGACCTTCTCAAATGTCACTTCATATCCATTCACTAAGGAACATAAGTCATTCCTTTGGGAGAAGTCTAGGTAACATCTAAGTTACACAGGTTAGCTACATGATTTAAATTGAAATTGCCACATTTGTATTTCATAAAATTGGAATACACAACATGTTAGCATGTCTATCTCTGCATATGTTACACACATTTTGATATAAAGCATATGTTAGACATAGTCTTATATATACTCAAATATAAAACCTGTTTTATATATATAATATATGTCAGTATGTGTGTGTGTGTATGTGTGTATATATACTGTGGATAAACCGTGGATGATTCTTCTGGTCCTAAAGAACCCAAATGAAGCTATTCTTTAATGTAGACATAAATAGCAGACTTTCTATTGGTGCTATTAAGAAAACTATTTTTAAATATTTCTCTTAGAGTTACTTTTAGACACAGCCTATCACTTAAAATCTGTTCCAAAATTTAAACATCAAAACCAAAATAACAAATTTAATCCATCACTTCATTCACAAATCTGACCTCTATAAGTCTTTTGATTATGCCAAAAAAATCAAATTTACACTTTAGAAATCAAGATTTGAAAGCATTGAGTTTAAAAGAAAATGCCATAGGCTTTTAAGGCAATTCCAAAATAAGAATTCCCAAAATGTTTTTAGTGCATAAGCCATTATTAGAAAAAGTTTTTAGCCTCCCATGGGGTTCTAGCTAGTATATATTGAGAAAAACACGTTTCTTTTATTTTTGAGATGTTTGTTAAAAAGCAAAACTCTGATAATGCTCTATTGTTGTAACATTATATTTTATTATATATTAATTTAGTTTCTCTAGAAAGCTACATTGTGATATCATAGTTAAAAAAACAAAGACCTTGGAGATTGAAAGATTTAACATCTAGACTTTGTGGAACTTTGACACTTACTGTTTGTTGGACTTAGTGTGAGTCTAAATTTCCTTCTGTATAAAATGACAGCTGATCTTTTTATATGATTGTTGTTTATAATAATTTAGAGTATGTAAAAAATGTATCTTAAGGCCTACAGCAGTGTCTTAAGACAGTAGCCATGTGCATTCTTATAGCCACATGGCATTGTGAACCATTCTGTACCCTGATTATAAATCTCCAACTTCCCCTAATTGTCTAAAAATGGCATCAAAAGGAAAACATGAATAGTACTCCGGGATACTTCATTCTCATTAAACTAGAGTTTACTTCAGACAAATTCACTTAACAAGATCTGGTAGCCATGCCTATAGAGCCAAAAATCAGGACGAGCTTCCTATCACCTTCTTGGTAGGAAGAATGCAACTGGTGTTATAAATATTTTGAAAGCATTCAAAAGTAATCACATTGATTGCATCATTATAATTACTTAAAGGAAGTGCTGGTTATAAATAAAATTTATGCTGATAATAAAATTCAAAAAGCAAATCTTTTGTAATGAAACTCATGTCACAAAATTGGACCACAAAAGATATAGAAAATAGAGAAAGATATTTTACATAAGTGGAAAAGAGGACTCCCTGAATGTATTTTATGTATTTTTAATTAGGTATAATGGAAAACCTGATAATCATACCCAAATAAGAAAATATTAGCAAACACTGAAATATGCATGTTTTAAAAGTTAAAACTCTTACATTTCAAACTTAGTTAATGTGGAAGTAAAAAATAACTAAGAGTAATTTGGTGGTTAATCAATATTGTAATCACTCCTTGAATTTCTGGGCTTATGTCTTTTAGGTGTAAGTATGTAAATATTATTTTTTCTTTCTCAATAGTGAGGAAAGGACATATATGATTCTCTGGTATGATGTAGATCTTGGGTTTTGGGGAGCAGAGTTTTCCTCCAAGATCTCACACTTAAAGCTCTGTAGAAAGTCAGGGGTTAATTAACGTATTTGCTATTTTGAATACCATATATTTTAATATTTGAATGATTTGGCTAACAAATTATTCAAGTTATAATGTTTAAGTCTTAATTTTCATGTAGATGAAAATAATTATGTAAATTATGCACATTAATTAAACTATGTAAATTAATTGGGGAAATTATTTCCATAAGATTGTTTTGTTGCTATGTATAGCTTTAGTCCCTGGAAACCCAGAAGATCAAACTGTTAAATTAATGTATACACAAATGTATAAACTCTTCCTTAAATATATGGTACTATTTATAATTTTTTCCTATTATTTATAAACCTAGTATCATTATAGTCATTCTTATAGTGACAGTTTTATTCATAAAGAAACTCAGGTCTGTGTTCTTCGTGTTCTTTATGTTCTTTGAATATATAAAAGAATACGCTTTGAGTTTAATGTGATTATTTGGTTTTGGCAGCCACATAGGAAGCTAACTAAAGTCATTTCCAGTGTAGAAATTTTACAGTTAAAAAATAAAAAAAGGGAAGAAGACTTAGCCAAACAATTAATGAAATTACAAGCACATTTTTCTCTTTCACAAACACTATTTAACATTCTAATCCTGCAAGAGATGGCCCAATGATTTTTATAAATACATATACATTGAATAGCATAATATTTTAAGCTAGAATATGTCACAAACTCTAATGAACACAATATGCCAAATAAATGACATCTCTGACCTCATGCTATTGGCTGATTCTTACCTGCTGTATGTAAGGAAACGCCAAATTAAATATTGTGCCAGTCCAGGATTCATTAGCGGGACCTGTCAGCTGTGTAAAAGCTTCCTCCCAAGTATCTGCTCAGTACTCTGGTGCATACTTGTTGAGCTTCATTTACAAGATTGTCAGAAAACTAAATGTATTTTCACAGCACCTTCCAAAACTTTAATCAAGCAAGATCTAATGAAGCCAAAAGGCTATTTCTCAATTCTTCTCCACTTCCTCTAGCTCCCAGTAGGATATTTACGAAGATAGCAAAGAAGATGACACACACCTTAGTGGTAAGAGGGATATCTATAATCCACATATTACCAAATGAAAAGTTCAAGTGCCATTCTTCACTTCAAGGGGGACTTGAAGAAGGGATTTGTTTTATTACAGGGTCTACTAACGCCAACTCTAAATCCCTAACCTTTCACAGGAGAGTTTATAAAATCCCTCTTCCATTTGTGAAAAGGAAACTCTCACAATACTGATGCACAAAATGACATTTATTGACATTAAAACCCTCATCAGTTATTTCTCAGCAGTCTTTATTCCTTTTGCAGAGGGGTTTATTGTGCTGTTTGGCATGAAGGAAACTGGCACTCTTTGATTTAGCAAAGTCTGGCCTGAAACCAATACTCCAAAGAGTTTCTTTAAAGTTACACATTTTCCAAACACTGGATTGAGTCCTGTGGGTGTCTATATGGGGCAGGAATGAGTTTGATACAACATAAGGTCATAAAGGTTTTTAAAGATACTCTGTTTCACACTTAAACCATTAGTGCTGCATTTGCACCAGAGCCCATGTCAGGCTGCAATGTATTCAAAATCTGTCTCTTCTCAGGTCACCAGGACTCCTTGGGCCTCATCTCAGGAAACAGTGGCTACAAACTTTATCAATCATTTTCTAACTCTTACATTCAACCAGTCTCTAAAAAAGCAAGCAATGAACAATTCATATCTTCATTATTTAAACATCTGAAGAGCTTCATAGAGTTAGTGCCTATACCTATGAGACGCTCTTTTTCAAGACCAGGTGGGGAAATAGTTTTATTTACATATCTGTTTAAAACTTCCTACCACTTCCAGATGTTACACATGAGTGATAGAAATATAGATGCATTCCCTACACTCACAGAGCCCACAGTCTAAGAGAAAATATATTAACAGTGAGTAACAGTCATAACAGTTCCTGGCAAGTGTTGTTAGGGAAATATTCAGAGGCTGATTTGCAAAGATAGGAAAGGGCACCAAGCCCAGCTGACTGGAGGTGAGCCCAGAGTAGAGAGCAAACTCCTGGTCATCTCTATCCTTGGTGTCTTGGCAGAAAGGTCACATGTCACCCTACAGGCAAACTGCTATTGTGAAACAAAACAAAACAAAACAACAACAACAAAAACCCCACCCATTGAAGAGGTTTAGACAGACGATCTGTTTGGGTTATTTAAAAGGTCAAATTCAAATTCTAGAGCTTAATAACTACTTGTACTAATGAAGCTCTTGAAAAATCTAGTAGCAATAAAATAGTTTCAAAATGTAAAAATTACATTGTGTCTAGTAGCAGAATGGTAAATGGATTGAACTTCCCAATAATTTTCAGTGAATTAAATTATAAACTGTAAATTTAAATTGTAAAATGTAAGGAATATCTTCTTCCAGCATTGACAATAATAAAGTTATGTCATTTCTTCTTTGATACATTCCATTAAATAGGGCCAAAATGGATAGGATCATACTTTTATTAGCTTTTATACAGGGCTATGAATTTTACCAAAATGTAGAGTTTTGAGAAAAATCAGTGAAGAATTGAAATATCTATTTTCTGTGGAATGTGCTAAATGTAGTGATTTGGTAGTCACTTAAGCATAAGAGATAAATTTTAAGTTGTTAAACATCTGTTTGAAAGATGATCAATCAAAATGTTATAATTGGTAAGAGCTTACTAATTTCCAGAAATAATTCACTCATACTGAAGACGTGTTTTTTAATAAACAAAAATAACCATTTATATTTCAAAAACTTCTTCAGGGTCTACAATTGAGATTAAATCTATGGCCTAGCAATGATTCACATTTTATATTATTTTATGTTTATATTTCAATTATTAATATGACTATTTCTCTTCCTGAAACATAATAGTGTCTTATTTCATGTGTGCCTTGGGGTCATATATTGTTCTGGCAACCAAAGGTTAAATTAGATAAAGTATTATTTAACCTTTTTTCTATGGGAACTTAGATTTACGTGAAAGCTGAACTTGGATGGTATCTCATTTCACTCAACTTAAGGCACGTGTCATCACAAAAAATGAGCTACTTTGTTGCTTGCACACATATTTGCCACCTCTCTGAAATCCTGTTTGCCACTCTGATTGGACACTTTGGCCTGATTTTTTCTTTTTCTTTCTAACACACAAATGATGATTTTTCATTACCATAGCATTCACACTTTTTTCATTAAGTGGAATTTTATTTAGCAAGTCCATAATAAATATTGTTGAAATAGTAAATTATTATTAAGCTGTGTTTTCTTATCATCCATAGAAGTGAGTTAAAGAAATGGGAAGTAAACAAAAGAAATAAAGATTCCAAAATAAGGAATTTTTTAAAAAATCGCAAAAGTGAACTGACTTTCATTATTACTGTTGTGGAATAATTACATTGTAATTCTGTAAAGTGCTATAAAATTTGTAAAACACTTTCGTAGTTTTATTTAGTTTTAACGCAACTCCATAAAATAAGTTGTCATTAGTTACATTTTACAGATACAAAAATTTAGTTTTGGAGAAAACATGAGACTTATTCATGGTTACTCTGCTAGGAAGTAGCAGAAGCTAGAGCCTGGACACAAAGCAAATCTTTGACTTCAGGGCTACTCCACTTTTCTTTGTAACTTTTAAGCCATTAATACATAAAATGTACCAGACTAATACATTTTATTTTTTGTCACTTGGAATACGCCATCACCCAGTGCAACCAGCCTTTCACCTCTTTGCTTCTCACTCTCAAATTCTGGATCATTTTTCATAGCATGATAAGATAAATTCTAGAGTTTAATAACTACTTGTACTAATGAAGCCCTTGAAAAATCTAGTAGCAATAAAATATTTTCAAAAAGTAAAAATTACATTATTTCTGATATGTATTTACTACTGAGCAGACACTACTGCATTCTTCTTTAAAAATTGATCGCATATATATACTAGCTGTTATTTACCTGCCACAGAGAATTAATGAAACAAATACATGTCAGTATAACAAAGTACATTATGAAGTTAATATAAAACTTTATATTTAAGCTGTTATATATTTTGCCTTAATTAAAATAGAGAGTGCTAAATGTAAATAAATGTCTTGTTCGGAATAAATTCCACATAGTTTATTAATCCTGTGCAAATATGAGCAGGAAAGAAAAAGGGAGAAAGAAACTTTGATATATTTAACAGTATTAACATTTATTTTATAAAATTCTCTGGGTAAAATTTAATAATACCACTCAATCAGATTTGTAAAACAGATGCATAAAAGTCACTAAATACACATTTTAATAAAAGCATATTACGTTATGTTCATAAATAATTTGCATTACTCCACTATTATAATTTTTAGACAAAAGTATTATACTTAAGAACTTAAGACTACAAATAATGGTTCTAAAGAGTTTTCTAATATATCCCTAATATATTAAAATACAATTATATATTTCTAATATATCATTTCCTTTTTAAAAAATAAGATGTACAAGATGGCTCAAATATAAAAATTAATTTACAGGTAACTCTCTATAATCAAAAATAAAATAGATATGTTCTCTGAAGTGAATATTTCCTATGATTTTAGAACCTCTATCATTATCCAAAATTATTTTTTCTCAAATAAGCTATGATTCATTTTCAATTCCATGTGAAAGAGCAATTGTAGATTGAAAACTAGCTGGAAAATAAAAAGCAATACATTCAGTCTTCATATTCTCTGTTAGGAGTGTAATTTGCAAGTAATTTATCAATAGATGTTTAATAATTAAAACGAAAAATAAACTCACTAAAGCATGGGTTGCAAATGCCACTGACTACTATGCTCCTCTTTAGAGAAAAAAATCCATCAGTGCATGAAAATAGAATTCACAGGGGTGCCTGGGTGGCTCAGTCAGTTGAGCATTGGGCTCTTGATTTTGGCTCAGGTCATGATCTCTCAGTTCCTGAGCTCCAGCCTTGCATCTGGAGCTCAGAGCCTGCTTGGGATTCTCTCTCTCTCTCTCTCTCTCTCTCTCTCTCTCTGCTCGGGATTCTCTCTCTCCTTTTCTCTGTCCCTCCTCCACACCACCCACCCCACCCCCCACTCCCTCTCTTTTGCTCTCTCAAAATAGACAAACATTAAGAAAACAACAACAACAACAACAACGATAGAACTCACATTGTTGAGTCCTTCCCATTTTAATGATTCCTTCATGGCACTATCGTTCTCATTTCCTGTAATTGCTTTCATTTGAAACACAAGCTATATGAGAATCTAAAGGACTAAAGTATTAAAAGTACTAAAATCTGGCAAAGCTGAATGAGGACACTGGGACAGTCAACACTTTTTCATTGACTACCAAGTGTTTGAGGTATTCTTTTTCTTTTTCAAATACCACTTTCAATTTACTATTAGGGCATTTTTTATATCAGCTTTCAATCACTTATTATTTTAAGTGTAGAGACAGTTAACAGGATGAATTAATTCTTTTTTAAAGGGACAAAACTCCCTATGGATGCTACATTACTCCACAGACCTGAGATCTAGTGAGTATATTTTCAGTTACAGATTTTGACTAAAATTGGCTTGTAGAATTTATCTGCCAAGGACACTGAAGTTAGCTCATTAGTATATTTTCCCCAACTGACTCCAGGTGAAAACAACTGAATATGTCAAGTGGTGGGCATCTCATTCATTACCTCAGAACAATTTATCACAGAAACTATGCTTACCCAAGAACTTCCCTAGTGAGTCTCAAACACTGGTTTTCTTTTTGATGGATTTTTGAGACACAAATATCTCAATTTTTATGTGACAGGATTCTTCTGTTACCATAAAACCAGCTTAAAAAAAAACTCAAAAAAAAAAAAAAAAGAGCATGACAACCTTATAAGCAGCATGAACCTCAGTGGACTAGGAATGAGTATATTTAGAGTGGACTTTGGGAGGAAACAACCATTTCCCAAAGATTGTTATTGCTTAATGAGATCCGTGACCACACATGCATTATGTGGGATAAACATGGCTCCCTGCTGGCTCCCCAAAGCCTGCTGACAGTTGGTGGTTATGATGTTAACTCGCTTTAACACCCCAGAAATGTTTTAATGTTTTTTTTCTCTTATTTCTATAATTTTAGAGCAAGGCTTGGATCTACCATGTAGAAAACATAATAGCAATATTAAAATAGTATAACTTGAACAGACTCTGTAGCATTTCTGCGTTGCTACTATAAGTAATGCTTATTACAAGAGGGTATCTTCTTCCATTTTCAAAAATCAATTTTGATAATATCTATAAACTGATCAGATGTAAAAAAACTCTTCACCTATTATTTTAACAAATACTATTCCTTTAGTAAAGGAAACTCAAGATTAGCATTGTACATATTTTGCCTAGAACTATTTGTTTTCATTGCTTTGCAGGAAAACAAAAGTGTAGTAGTTTTGGTTTTAAAAAAACAAAAATAATTTAAAAAATGTACATTTAAATTTTCAGCTTAATTTATGGAAAGAGTAGTTCTTCCTACTGAGAAGTAAAACATGCCTGTCAGGCATTCCTTATAGTCCCCCTACCTGAGGAGAAAACAATAGCGTCAGAGAAGTACAGTGTTAACATTCAAAATGATATCTGGTTCAGTTGTTTTCATAAGCTGTAGAGAATAAGTGTAGTATTAAAAGATACAAATCCAAACCTTGGTTTTGTCTTCACTGATTTTCTGACAGAAAATCTTTTGCACACACACTGATAAGAAAGCAAACTACTCTTTATGAAAATTTATCACTTAGAACATTTACTTGGTATTATTCACTCACATCATTCTTCCTGGATAAAAATTAGCATTTTTTCAACAAGTACAATAATACTTTTGGAGCATAAAAGAAACAACAGATGTTCCTTCTGCCCCCACCTGTTTATTTTTTAAGGCAATGCAAAAGCCTTATATGGATAAAAATAAATAATAAATACTTGAAGACTTTTGTTTTCAACCCATAAAAGCAAAAAAAAAAAACAAAAAAAAAAACAAAAAACGTCATTTTAGTAATGCCACCAGGATCAGAAAAGTATTCTAGATTCCCAATAATTTATTCTCTGCACTTTCAGATACAACATAGTAGTGTATCCCCACAGGACACCCAGCATAAATGCAAACTCATGACTTGAAGCACTATCAATAAGTTAATAAGCAGTGGGAGCAATTCTCTGTTTTTATGTAGTCAAATGTCATTTTAAACTATTTGAAGGAAAAATAAATTATATTTAGAAACTAACCTCAGAAGAGAATATGAAAATCTATATTGAAATTTATTCCTTGACAAGTATGTTTTCTCCTATTATAAAGTAGTTCATTAATTATATTTAGAGATTTTAGATGATTTCTTTTAGAGAGGACTTTGAAAATCTCACCTTAATAAAGAACAACATAGGGGCGCCTGGGTGGCGCAGTCGGTTAAGCGTCCGACTTCAGCCAGGTCACGATCTCACAGTCCGTGAGTTCGAGCCCCGCGTCAGGCTCTGGGCTGATGGCTCAGAGCCTGGAGCCTGTTTCCGATTCTGTGTCTCCCTCTCTCTCTGCCCCTCCCCCGTTCATGCTCTGTCTCTCTCTGTCCCAAAAATAAATAAACGTTGAAAAAAAAAAATTTAAATAAAGAACAACATAATCTGCACGTCTTACTATTCAAGAGTAATATTGTATTAACCATAGTGAACTACAGAATTACTCTTTTTAGGTCAATTCTCTTGCTCCTCACTAACTTTGCACCTGCAATTATCTATGTTTAAAAGGTTCGCATCTACGACAGCAATAGCCTTCATGGCACCTTTGTGCTAATTAGAAAAAGGAAATCCCTCTGGTCAAATATAACCCGAGACTGGGACACAAAGCTTGGTAAGCAGAGTGTGATGTGGATGTCATTCCTCCCTACCATTCCTCTGCCTGGTCTTTTTGCAGACTCTGCAACAGCCCTGGTCTCTCCTACTATAACGTCACTGGCTTCTAAGAGTTATTAAGTGCCAACTGTAGGCAATAAATGTATGTATACAGTAATAAAATATAATAACCAGCATGTATTGAGCAGTGATTGTGAGTTGGTGGTTTATATATCTCTATTCTTTATTTTTTAATTTTATTTATTTTATTTTGAAAAGAGAACATGAGCAGAGGGGGGGGGGGGGTGGCAGAGAGAGAGAGAGAGAAAATCCCAAGCAGGCTCTGTGCTGTCCCCTCAGAACCCCATGTGTTGCTTGATCCCACAAACCATGAGATTATGACCTGAGTTGAAATCAAGAGTCAGTCGCTTAACTCCTATATATCTCTATTCTATATTTACATCTCTTGGAGCTTTTTTTTTGCAAATAAGCATATAGGGTTTCAAAGAGACTATGTACCCTGGCCAATGTGACATAGCTGAAATAGTGTGGACTGGAATCCAAACTGACTAACTTCAAAACATAATCTCTTAATCTCAACCCTAATGTTTTTTGTTGTTGTCTTTCAATTACTGGGAATACCTCAAGTATAGGTTCTTAGATTTTACATGTAATTTTCTCTCCTTTTCTTGGAGTGGTGGAAAGCACAAGATGATCTTGGAGCAAAGGATTTGGAGTTTTTAGAGACAGAGAGATTTTTGTCTATAGATAATGTTTTTATTTGTTTATTGGGTTATTTATAATCTACTAGAAAGATTTACCAATAATGTCTCCCATTTATATCATATTATAACAACCAACCAGCCAACAGACTGGAAACATCCATCTGTTACAATGGGAATCCTGGGATGAACAGTACTGCTTTCTGTTCATAGAATGAATGTCATTCCTAAACATTTTCATCATAAAAGACCATACGACAGAAAACTATTACATAAGCAATCATTATTACTACTATCAGTACTAATAATTGAGTGCCTACTATAAACAGGACACTTTATAAGTATTTTCTCAAACCCTCAAGACTTTATGGTAGGTATTGCTGCATTTCATTTATAAGGAAACAGATTTAAAGAGATCAAATAATTAGTAAAGATAATAGAGCTAATAAGTGCACTCTTTTCTTCTACAATAGTATACAACATTACTGCTGAGCACTGCAGCAAAGCAGAAGCACTTTCCATCTCTCTTGGTATTTGCATTATGAATTCTAATATGTATACATATACCTAATACAACCTACGAAGTATTCTGTCCCAGAATATTCAATTTGAATCCAATCTAGCCTCTAGATCTAATAACCTATTTAGAGAAAACACTGGTGATACAGGACCTCGATAAATAAAATAATGAAAAAATAAGACAAATTCAAAATATAAGATATTCTATGATTGGCAGAATCATTTCAAAAGATAAAGATCATGAAAAAATGTGATGGGGTGCTGTTCAATATAAAAAAAGTTAAGAGACAGAATAACCAAAAAGAAACTATGATTAACTAGTAGTTAAAAAGAAAAAAAAAGATTAAAAATGGTAAAATATATTCAGGGAAAACTGGAGAAATTAAAATGAGCCAGCAAGATCAAACAAAGAGGATGGGAAATGAAGGAAATGATCATTTTTGCTGGAGCAATCAGGGAAGATGTCATAGGATAAAAGGCATTTATTCAATGTATTCCAAGACGTTGCTCTGTGATTTTTCAGCCTATATTGATTTTCTCATTGTCTAGATCCTAATGTTAACAATAGCATTTTTGAATAAATATTGTTAGGTAACATTTTTATATGTAAACCTCTTCTCTCCAGGATTTTATCTTCTATTCCTCTAATGGGTTCTGCATGCTCAGTACAAGACATAGTTGACACTCAAGTAGATTGAGGCAACAGATTTTTTGTAGATACAGGATCTACAAGTCCTCTTCCTAGCATCGAGTATATCAACACAAAGCAACATGTACTGCAGTAAAACTCTAGTGTAAATTAAAGGATTAGAGGATTCTTTCAAGTTAGTCATAGCTCCATGCTTTTTTTTTTTTTTTCAAAATTTAATCAAACTAGATGCTAATAAAAATAAGTTTGCCATTAGCCAGCAGGGGGAAGAAAGATCCCTTCAGTGGTTACAGAATACAGCCTCAACACATCTTGGTGAGGTGGGAGCCTTTATGCATTATTCTCCTTATTTTACCAGGCAGGAAGTAGACACAGAGAGAGGCTAAGTGACTTGCCCAAGGACAAAGAGTGAGTCAGATGCAGAGCTGGGAATTGAGCCCACTTCTCCCGGTTCCCAGTGTACAGCTTTTCTCAGCAAGCCATAATGCCTTTCAGATGGATCATTTCCTAAAATGTATTAAGTTGTTAAAAATTCAATATGGGTGTTGCATTGCTTTCCAACTAGTTCTGTTTCTCACTACCTTCCTAGAGCTATTATCAGAAGCTAAACTGATTGTTGGATCAATAATCTCACATCTATATTTTTTTAGACAATATGCCATTAAAACTGGATGTATCCAAGAACCTAAGATGAATCAGACTTTTTGGAAAGTAAGGTTGTGTTTGACTCTTTTAGCAGGTGGAGGAGGATCCCACAGTGAGGGGGAAAAAAAATTTCAGCTCAAATTTGGGAGAAACTGGAAACGATCAGGAAGAACAAGACTGTATCAACCACCAGAAAGGCTTAAAAACAAACAAACAAACAAACAAACAAACAAACAAAGTCAAGCAATGTGACATTCATGGGGGCATTTAAAAAGGAAGAAAATAAAAAAACTTCGTACATTGAAAAAGTGGAGATCCTAGGCCTTTTGAAAAGATTCTAGACACTTGTTTTTATATAAAGCCATGTTTCATTACCTGGAATTTTACACATCAGTTTACTGGTTCACCTTACCCATGAGTCATGGGAAGGAACTATCTTTTTTAATCACAAAAGACTTATACTGTGCTCTTATTGTGCTAACTAAACCATAAATGGTAAGAAGGCCAGATGCTAACACTCCTGTATGTCTTCTGACTTGACCATTGGCAACATCACCAACTCATCACTGTGATCTTTACTAAAGAACTCAGACTCAACTATAGAATCTCTTTTAATATAGCAATCTGGAAACCTAGCAGTCAAGATTCTTCCAAAATATCAAACCCATTCACTACTTCTGGCATATGCTTTTCTATTCACTGCCCATCCAAAAGGCAAGACACAAAATCACTATAGGTCCATGGCCTCATCTGCAAGGTCTGATCAAACCCTCCGCAATCACTCCTTATATTACTTATGAATTATAAGTCATAAGATTTATGAATTATCTGAATTAGACCATTAACTACTTAAGGGCTGATATGCCTTTTAAAAAAAGTACCTAACACAGGTTTCCTGAGAAAGGATCAATAAATATTAATTGATTTTATAAAATTTATGTGCTTTTTAAGAACTTTGGAGACAGTAATATTTGAATGACTTAATAAGCATCATCACCCATAATCATACAAATTCAGAATTTTAGTCACAGATAATCAACCACAGCAGTGATTACTGTATTAAAATTAAATAACTGAGACAAGTGATATCTTTTGGACCATTAAAACATATCTGTAGAGGAATTATTCTTTCAATTGTTTACCATCCTTAAGATAATCTTACGACACTGAAGACAACGCATTTGGTTAAAAGTCTTTGAAATTTCAATATCCTATGAAATTCTCTGGAGTAGCAATTGATTCCAGGCCAAAAACAGGAAAAATTAAGATGGGCTTGATTCATTCTGGCAGTGTTAGAAAGTAAGAAAATGCTAAAAAAAAAAAAAAAAAAAAAAAAAAAAAAAAAAATGGGGATATCACAATAGGGCAGAGTAGCCAATCTGAAAGACTTCCCAATGCCAAAAGTGGAATAATTTGATCAAGAACATAAACAATAATAGTATTTAATTCTAACACAAAGTAAACTAAATACCTACGAGTCTATACTGATGTAAGGAAAGAAGGAAGGAAGGAAGGAAGGAAGGAAGGAAGGAAGGAAGGAAGGAAGGAAGAGCTTTTTCTTACAGAATTCTAATTAATAAATGTAGAAAGAATGAGAAGGCATCATCTCATCTAAGTGGTCAAGGTTAACATCACCTATTATAAGGCATATTGACATGTATCTCCTGATATAATACACTGAAGAGGGCAGATTTCTTATGTACAATGTCAACCTGATGCCATGTCAACCTGATGCCATGTTGAATGTCATGGCAACCTGCTGCCATGTTGAATGGCAACCTGATGCCATGTTGAATCCTGGATTGGATGCTGGGATAGATAGAAGCAGTTCATTAGTGGACAAACCAGTAAAATACAGAAAGTCTATAGTTAATAATATCTATTGTACCAATGTTAACTTTTTGTTTTAATAATTGGATTATAGTTCTATAATATGTTAACATCAGGGGTAGCTAAGTGAAGAGTGTATGGGAACATTCTGTACTAGTTGTATATATTTTCCAAAGGTCTAAAATTGTTTTTTTTTTTAAGTTTTTTTTTTTAAAGCTTGTTCCAATAATCAGTTTGGATATACTAATTCTTATGTGAACACAGGTATGAAATCTAAAGACAACTGGGGCGCCTGGGTGGCTCGGTTGAGCGTCTGGCTTCGGCTCAGGTCATGATCTCACAGTCCGTGAGTTCGAGCCCCGCGTTGGGCTCTGTGCTGACAGCGCAGAGCCTGGAGTCTGCTTTGGATTCTGTGTCTCCCTCTCTCTCTGCCCCTCCCCTGCTCATGCTCTGCCTCTCTCTGTCTCAAAAATAAATAAATAAAAACATTAAAAAAAATTAAAGACAATATACGGAAATAGAGTACACAGTTGGTTCTTGCTAAGTCACAGCTTTCCCAAAGAAAGATGAAACACAAACCTAAATGTGATCCCATTTGTGTCTCAGCATGAGAATTTGTCTGCCCATTAGGATATTATCTCTGCTATCTTCGCTTCCCTATATTTTTGTTCTCCCTTTCACTCTTTTCATTTTTTCATTCCACATTTCAATAATGATGTGTGTGGCAGAGCAATGTTGTTTTCACCATGTGGCTGTTACTTATCATGTAGAATATTTTTCATGAGATCCCTGGAGTGCTGAGGCTGACTGAAATCATCCGTATAGCATTCTCTCACCATTATTAAGAGAGCTCCGATGACTTACAGTGGCATGTTTCTGCCTCAAGTGACAATTGGGTCTAATAGCATTAATTTTCTGCGGGGTCTTTAAGAATTTTCTCTGCACCCACATTCTTTCCCCCGATTCTGCCTTTATGTCTCAAAGGAGAGAGGAAATTTTGAAGGCAGAGATGCAGAACACTGTTGAAATTCTTTGGTATCCTTTCTCCCAAAACCATGAGCTGTAACAATTATGCACTCCAAATTTCAAGGCATTATGCTCAGCTCTCCAGGGGCACCTTTTGTCAGTAATGCACCCAGTAAAACATGTTTCCACTGTGACCCTATTGAACTCTCAGTTGATACCTGCAACTGCAGGACTCTATAGTGAGTCTCAGGCTGTCAGCTTGGGTGTTAAATTCATCAACTTGTGTTTTTGATCCCTATAATATTATTGTGTGTGTGTGTGTGTGTGTGTGTGTGTGTGTGTGTGTGTGTGTGTGTTCTGCTTTTTATCTTGATGGGCAATACTTAAAACTTAAGGCATTGTGCATAATAATCCAGATTCTGGCCCACTCTTAAACTATTTAAAGGTCTGGCAACCATTGGCCCACATTCACCCAAGGCCACAATTTGCTCCAGTTAAATGTCAGCTTCCCCCTTGGACAATGTGGGTGTTCTCTAATTTCACATCACCCAGGGCACCTTCTGACTAGTCTGGGTCCTATATACATTTGTGTTTGCAAAACTTGCTCTATATCCTGCCCTCTAATTCATAAGTTCAGCCAAATGCACATGAGCACCATTACTTAACACCATGAGCAAAGAAGTCTAAGCAGACTTTTCTGTAACTGGGGATCTCAGAAGCCATAGTCAACCTATTTCTTTCTGTGTAACTACAGAAGAAATGTGGCCTGTCATATTACCTTGCCTACAGGAGGGAGGAAAGAGGGCAGGATTACTGCTTCAGGTTCCTTTATATAATTTCCTGCTTTTTAAAAAAATATTATTATTGTACATTGAGTTCACTCACATAGTGACTCTCAAGCAAGAGTTTGAGACTTGGAGATAGAGCCATTACTGCAGTATTTCCCTTGAAAGAGTTTTACTAATCCTCTTTGGCATTCATCTCTAAATCTTGGTGAACTCAAGTAGCTTCAATCTCTGAAAGTTTATTTTTGACTTAAGCGATTTTCTTGCTATTGCTAGATTTTTCAGGTGTCTCGCCAGCTTAACTGTTATCTGAATAAGCTTTGTTTATTTTCCTTGGCTCTTTATAGCAAGCTTAAGTCTGTTCCAAGGGGTCACAACATTTCCTGCCCAATGCCTTTTATTCTGAGCATGCAGTCAGTAATTATTTTTTGCTTTACCTAAAATATAAATAACTCCCTTATACTTATTTTGAACCTTTTCCCATAGTGCTTTCGTTAGGAAAGAAGAAAAGCCCTTCAGCAGACCTCTGTGTGATGTGAGTGGAGTTCTGTAGTCAGGGAGTATAAATCATGCCTCGTACCCACAAATACACAAGTAACCCTTCCCCTTCCTGCTGTTTTCAATTACTCAGATTAATTTATTTCCAAACTTTTTGGCACCCCTCTGCTAAAGTACACAGCAAACAAATTTACAGTGAGTCCCAAATTAAATATTAATGCAAAATCTTTCAGCCTCAAATTTCATTTGGTTCAGTCACTCTAAAATTTAATAAAATGTTGGTATTTATTTCACATTTAACTTATTTCTAGGCATAATGTTGATTTTACTACTGAAAATTTTGGAACCAAATTAATGAAAGGGGATTTTGACAATGGGAATGAAAAATGGACTGAACTTGAAGTCATACACAAATTTGATTTCAGCACATGCATCTAGCAAATGTCTACTAAACCTGCATGTAAGCTCTTTATACAACAAACAAATTGGTTGAGATCTTTTGTTTCAATATATTTATTGTTGTTGCTGTTTCAATATCTTATTTAAGCATTTCAAAAACTTTAAATGCCTCAGCTTTGGCTCTCTTTATTTTAACCTAATGTCTTTAGTATTATGTCTTCCCTTCTTTAACTGAAATATGTATTGTGTTTGAAAACTAAGAAAGCAAGTTATCTTTTTAAACATTCTATGTAATGATCATACAGCTTTTTCAAGGTAATTTCATTGAATGACTTGAAGTATTTCCTCCACAATGCTATTACTAGCAGCATAAAGTGAATAGTGTCAAAAAGGCTGATTATTCCAAGTTGCTTTTTTGGCACTAGATGACCTGTAAAACTGAAAAAGAAACTGAGTGAGAATATTTTGGGGCTTAAGTTTGTACTTTGGAATACAGATTTTAATATGAAGTTTTAAAACCAATCTTCGACTTCTCAAGGTAGATAGCAGGAAAGAGAGCTGGAGAGAAAAATAATAAGAAAAAAAAAATCAATGGAATAAAATCCTGAAGCAATATCTAAATAACTTAGTGTGTAGAGTAAGTCATTTAGCTTCATATTAACAGTATTTCCTTCATGGAGTGCCTGGGTGGCTCAGTTGGTTAAGCATCTGAACTCTTGATTTCAGCTCAGGTCATGATCTTCCGGGGTAATGAGATCTAGCCCTGCGTCAGGGCTCTATGCTGACAGCAGCAGGCAGCCTGCTTGGGATTCTCTTTCTCCTTCTCTCTCTGCCCCTCCCCTGCTCATGCTCATGCACACAGTCTCTCCTTCTTAAAATAAATAAAAATAAAGCTTTAAACAGAAAGTATTTCCTTCAAACACTGTAACCTTTTCTTCATTTTCACAGACCTTCTGGGTTCTGATATTTTTCCTTTTCCATCAGTTTTATAATACCATTCTTTCTCTCCTTCCCTCAACTCTTTTTCCTTTCTAGCTTCAACAAGAACTCAATAGACCCAAATGAGTTTGTTTTGTAGCCATAAGCAATCTTTCCCTGAAAATCCAAACTTGTACAATTGTTAACCTAGTGTTTCATTGCTTGTCCTGGTTTTTATTGTTGTTGTTTCTTTCTCTAGTCTGTAAATCACACTGACTGGTACATAGCAGTTACTGTAACAGTTATTCAATGGATGCGTGGATAAATACAGAATAATCCAAGGGACCTGACTGATAAAGAGAAATACCTACTAGGTCATAAATGCTTACCCAGTAGATTTTACACCACTTACTGTCACTACCCCATCCTTTCTACAGTTTTCCTGGAATTTCGAGACAGGGTAATGCCTACAGCCAATAGCAGCACTCTTACAATTTCTTCCCTTTAATCAAATATGTATTAGTGGGAACTCAACTATCAGCACAAATTCTTCTCAGTCATATCAAGAATTTGGGGTTCAATGAAAATGAGCTCTTTCTTTAAAACTCTGAGGATTTCATAGTTTTCTCTGGAAAAAAATGCACAAATTCATCTTCATCAAACAGGCCAATGCCTATTCCTTCTGCTATTATGTTCATTTAGATTAATAGAAATAACAGGGGAAAAAAACACAATTTACTGCCATATTTAATAATGCTTGGAATGTAACTAAGTGCATCATTTTAACTAAGCCCCCAAAGAACACTATGAGTCTGACTCTACTAATTCCATTCTGCAGACATGGTATGGAAAACATGGGGTAATAGGGAAGATGGTATTAGTAATTCTGAAATATAAGGGAAAAGGTAATAAGAAGGCAAACAATATTACAGGGTCCACATGTGACCGTCACATGCTATACACTTAGAAACATATTGCAGACAAATCAATTAAAGGTGCTGCAAAGAGGAATGAATTCATTTTTAAATTCTCTACAGTGTTAACCCTTACCTTGAAAGACAATAGCTTGAGGCTGTATTCCATGCCTTATCCTCCCAATATACTGACTGGTGCTGCATTCGGTGTTATAGAAAATCTTCCTAAATTAAAGATATGAGCTGCTCCTCTACCTTGTCCTCATCTACACAGCTATCCCTTCATTTAAGCTACCAACATCTCTCTCCAGAACAATTATGATACGCCTTTAACTGGATCATTGTATCCTTCTTATCTTCCTTTATTCAGCAACAAGCCTGAGCTCTTAAAAATTACATTGTCTCATTCACCTCTGATTAAACATCCAATTGCTGCCTAGTGTAATTGTAACAAAACCCAAATGCCTCACCTTGATCTGCATGCTCCTGTGTAGTCTATTCTGACTACACAATAAATATGCCCTTCCCACTTTTCCTCTTTCCCAAACACACAGTTCACTTCAAACACACAGACTTTCTTTCTTTCTCTAAAATACCAAATTCTTGACTCCCTCACAAGTGTTTGCATGGAAAGATCCTCCTTCAGAACTACTCATACTTGTTTCCTCTCATTCGTTTGTCTCAGCAAATAGTTCACTCTTCTCAAAACGTCTTCTGTGATCACAACCACCAATCACTTCTCTTGATTACATTATATTATTTGTATTTCTTCTTAGAACAAAATATTATTTGTTTGTTTGCTGAATGTCTCCTCCTGCACTAAAACATAAACTAAATCAAACTTGCTCACTTGCCTCATTCCCAACACCTAGAAGAATGCCCAGCACATATTTGTTCCATTTTGTTCAATGAGTGGATATATAAATGAATGATCACCAACCACATGGTTTGCTTCAGGAATCATATGATTTCAGCAGGAGAAAAAACTGAAAAAAAAATGAAAATGTCCTGAAAATGTAAGGGAATTCTGGTTTTATGGTGGAATACAGAATGCATTGTGTTTTCACATACATTATCTTCCTTGCACTCGTGGAAGGTGTAAGGGACACTGCTATGTCTGTTTTTTGGAGTTGGTTGGAATGGTTTTCTGTAAAACTCTTGTGGTGTTTTCACAGGCACCCAGATTAAAGCACACACAAGAGCAAACCCTTGTGCTCTTCATAACTTTATGTTCTCCCAGCAATGACAGCAAGCAAGAAGAGTGGAAAAAGTGCTAAGATTCTGGTTCTTATGCTATCAGGATTAATTTCAAAATAGTTGACAATATCCTTAACAAGTACAAATAGGAAGAAAACATCTTAGTGGGGAAAAGAACTATATCCAAAGATGGACAGAAGCAGAATGTTTAAATTCTAAATTCTACCTATTCTTAAAGTTGACCAATGTTGGATTAGATGTACATATTTCCCGCCAAATAAGATTTGTATGCCACTAGTATCATGAGCCATCAACATTATCTGCATTATGGTGCTGGTGAACTGTTAGCTTTTTTGTTAAAATAATGACAATACAAAGACACAGCAAGGGGCGCCTGGGTGGCGCAGTCGGTTAAGCGTCCGACTTCAGCCAGGTCACGATCTCGTGGTCCGTGAGTTCAAGCCCCGCGTCAGGCTCTGGACGGATGGCTCAGAGCCTGGAGCCTGTTTCCGATTCTGTGTCTCCCTCTCTCTCTGCCCCTCCCCCGTTCATGCTCTGTCTCTCTCTGTCCCAAAAATAAATAAATGTTGAAAAAAAAAATTAAAAAAAAAAAAAAAAAAAAAAACAAAGACACAGCAAAAGGGCCTGTGTTCTGAGTTAGTAATTCTATCTGTAAATCTTAGTTATTTTTAAAAAAAATATATCAGAAATATGAATGTCCAATAGGCATGATCATAATATTTTCACCTGATGAGGCAAAAATCTACCCATGAGCTGGCATCGTTATCACTGTACTTTCAAAAGCTTAATTATGAGAAAATGCCTTAAAAATTAATAGAGTTGAATAAAGTAGAATTTTTTAATAAAGCATACTTGCTATTTTAATATTTTCATACCAATAAAATATACCATTAAAAGCTTTAGGAAATGCACACAAGATCTGAGATAATCTAAAAACCAAAACTTTTTTAAATTTCTAGAATGTGTATTTTAGCAAAAGTCTGAGGTTCCTAATTGCCACAGTTATTTAGTGTGTGTGGATTGAAGTTTCAATAAATTCTTTTTGTCAACGTACTCTGTCTTAGCATCTTTGTCCTTCCTCTCCTACACATCCTAATTTCTAAAGAAAACAGATCATTCTAAACCCATTTCTGTTATCAACCTTATACCCACAGTTTTTCTTTTTCATGAATATCTTAAAATACCCTAGGAACACTCAAAGCAAGCAACCACAGCCAAGTTTCACTTCTCCTCTTCTCCCCATCCCCATTTTTAGCTATCTTTTCTCATTTTAAGAAGAAGGGCTAAGATGACAAATTGTCATTAAAGAAAAACTCAGCGGTAGAAAAATTCTTAAGAAATTATGTATTCATATTTCTAAAGTTAAGCTGTCTTGGAAGTCTTGAAGGATGTCAATGCAATGTGGAAAAGTTAGGAAGGAATGTCCTATTGATTGTAAGAATAAAACAAGAGACGATCTGTGGTACCTTGATCTTACCCAAAGAAGAAATGTATTCTTTCGAGTAAAATGAGGTCGTGTTTCAACAATACCTGTCTTTGGTCTGAAGGCTAAGCCAGCCAGGACAATGAGGTGCATGCGTCTCAGGAAGGGATGTCTGACTGTTAGTAAGAATGCATTGTGAGATAAAATGTAATGCCAGCACCTTAGCAAGGCAACACACTCTGTCTTCTTCTTTTTTTCTTTTTTCTCTTACTTAATAAAGTTAGAAGGAATCTCATGTGAAAAGGTACTTTCTCAACTCATTTTCTATAAAGGATATATAGTTATAATATTAATGTATTAATGGGGACTTTCATAGTGCATGACTATGTCTGAGAAAAATAAGAGTATAGTAGTATACTATAGATGGCTGTATAGTAAGAATATATTAATCAAAATCACTTTTCATTGTTTCTATGGGTAAAGATACCTTTGACAAGTGTTGCATATTTACAACTATTTTGGAATATTTGAGAAATCCCAAATGTATGTAATATATCATTCAACGAACATGAGGGGCAGAGTTACTGAGCAATATAAGTAACACAGTCATTACCAACTTAAGTGTTAGCTTTTCGCACTGGTGATACTTCTAAGAATCCGACCTACTGGGAAATCAACAACAAATGAACGGGCCCATTTATTTAATCACACCATTGCATTTTTTTTACCATAACTGGACATCTAATTGCAGACTGAAACTAAGTTAATGTGATTGCATGAGAAAGTTATTATGGTAGCATTTATAAACACACTATACCCTGTTGTCCATTTTATCACTGCAATGATTTCTACTATATATCCTGTGTTGAGATAAAGTCTTGAATTTGAAATAACATTTAGGAATATATTTTAATTTTTAAAAATATTTCACAAAATGAGAAAAATAAATTCAGTTAATAAAGCCAATAATGAAAAATAATAAATTTCCAATTACTTTCAATAAAGTAATTACCTGAGCATGAACGAATTCAGAGCACGTATTTATCACATTCTGATAGTGTTGTAGGTTCTTATACTAACCCGTGATAAAAATACATAATTATTAAAATACATTAAATTCCCCTGTTATGACAGGAATAAGGACATAGGCACATATGACTTATATTAAAAAGTATAGAAGATAAATACAATGCATAAGCCTTTCAGAGAAATATGTTATTGTTGTTGTTTTTCCATAAAATTCAACTTTAGGCTTTTAATGCAAGATCAGTTTTATTATATTATCACATCTGACTGGCTTCTATCTAATATTTTGATTCCCATTTATTTACGAGTCAGTTTCACCAATTAGTCAAGTCAGAAAGCTCAGTCAAAATAACTGGGTTTGTATAGAGATAGCCTAAATCAATAGGATGGAGAGAAAGACAGAAAGAATATTTTGGCATCACTGAATTAAGAACAGAGCAATAAATAATATATATTTTCTAACTTGGCCTTATAGCTATGCCGGGGGGAAAAGGGAGGCCACCAAATCATTTATGAGAAGGAAAATATAGATCTAAAATTGGGAAGGCAACTTATATAGCAGAAAAACTTCCAATAGAAGAAATATATATAAATTTTGGAGGTCTAAGCTTACTTGTTGTGATGTGCTGCAAAATCTTCTGAAGGCTTTGCTCCTCTTTCTATATAACATAAAGAGTTCAGATGTACTTGGAGAGATTGACATTTTATCCAATTGATAGAGCACACAAAAGGGAGAACAGGGATTAAATATTATGGCAAGCACAATACTTTTCAAAAGCAAGTGAGGTAAATACACTCATTGGCACACATGCGCATTAGTCCAAAAGTAAATTTTTTAAACTCTAATTTTTAGAGATATGTTCATGGTTTTGTATTTAATGTTTAAATAATAGAACGTTTGCCACCCCCCCACCCCCGCAAGGAACTAACAAGCTCTAAAGATCTCATTCCAAAATAAAACAACTAGAAAATGTCTCCCAAGGCCTGTGCCTTTATTCATCCCTATGCCTCTATTTAATGGGTTTTCATATAGGTTAAATTTGGAGAATAATAATCCATATTGGAATGTAACAAAGAGGATAAAAAGTATGCCAGCACTTTTCTATTTGGTTGATTAATTATTGTCCTCCCTTCCCCACCAAAAAACAAACAACAAAAACACCTTGTTATTTGTACTCTCTGTGCATCAAGGTAGTTTTTTTGTCACTAATCTTATATTAAATATGGGGACCCAGATTTCTTCTTCTAGGTAGTTTTTGAACTGCCTTAAGTAAACATGACGATTTCCTGATAGAAGTTTGGTCCAGTACATACTCTGGTTAACTCATTATTATAAAGGACTCAACCTTTCAGTTTACTTTTGTTTAGCATTGCAGTTGCTAAAAACATTGTTTCAAATTATAAGCACAGAGGGCATCATTATCACAGGTATTCCAAAAGCAAATGCATTTTAAAATTTATGTCCTCTACTGTTAGATTGTTTTTTACAACAAAATATTTGTTACATGGAAGTTCATCATTAGAATATTGCATGTTGGGAGTTGAAAAATAATTCTGAACATTCTTCCATTTCATATTTTTGTTTTTCAAGGAGGCAATAAGACAAAGATAGACATATATTTTCTGGAATTTAGAAATGAAAGTTTCACATGAAAAAATCTATCTAATTTTTGGGCTACAGTGGTATTTTTAAAGGATGTTTGTGCCAAAACAGCCATAATAAAGAAGATATGTATATATAAGAAGATATGTATACACACACACACACACACACACACACACACACACACACACAGTAAGTGGGCTCCACTTACTGCTAGATTAGTTTAACTAATGATATCATGTTGGTACAATCAGGTTTAACTTTTAGCATTAATTCTACTTTCTTTGAATGCATCTATCTAAAATGAAGACAAGTGTTTCCTTTGTACAAGAACTGTTTTGACAGACAGCTACAGAAGATAGAGAAATCTTTCAATACATCTGGTTGGTACTTTTTACTATACAAAATCCCTATTACTAGGAAGGAATTGAAGAAAAAAAGAGTGCACATTTCATATAAGACAAAAATTAATAGTAGAACCATGAAAAAAATTGATCATAGTAAAATACAGAATGGAGGGAAGATATAGAGTCCCCTCACCATTGCAATCATTGTAGAAGACCAAGTCATGTTCAGTCCAGGTGACTTTAAATGGAGCCTAACTTTATGGTACACCCTAGGCTCTGAAAAGAAAATGACAAGGCAAATAGCAAGAAATTAATGTCCTGGATCCAATACACTTGTAAAGTAAAAATTTCTGCATGTCTCTACCGTGGATGACAAGTAGCATTTAGAAAGTGTCGTATCACACTTAAGAATATATTCACTATGTCTCTCATCCCCCACTCTTTCTAAGAAGATGGACTTCCTTCACTTCCACTTAAAAAAAATCTTCCATCTTAATAATTCTAGTATTCTTAACATTTGAGTTTTCTGCGATATTCTCATGTATCTCCCCATTCTTAGAGATTTAATTATATCCAACCTCACCTTGATGGAAATTTCTTTAAATTATTTTTATACTGCAAATATTTCCATAATTATTATGGAGTGAGAAGAAAATATTTATTTTAAAAAATATTATTTTGTCTAAAGATACTTTAATCTCTTCTTTAAGAAATACTAATATGGATTCAGTCTCTTCCTAAATTTATCATTTGGCTTTCTCCTCACTTTTCTTTCCCTCACTTACTCTATTCTCTGCATTTAAACTCTTTTTTTGTGTTTCACACATTGAAATTATTCTTTGTTTTCCCATTGTTTCCCTTCATTCTTATCAGTTTCAAAGTAAACTTCAGGAGACAGAGAGAGAGAGAGAGAGAGAGAGAAAAGAAGAAGGAGAAGAAGAAGAAGAAGAAGAAGAAGAAGAAGAAGAAGAAGAAGAAGAAGAAGAAGAAGAAGAAGAAATCTCAAAGATTACACAGACTTCTTCAAAACAAAACTATAGTTTACAGGATACATGGGTCGTAGTTCATTCTTCCTTGAGGGGAGGAAGATTAAAATTTTGACATGCACATGATTGCCACTTTTAGAGGGTTTTATGGACATATACATTTAGATGATTATAACAGCATGAACTTTAATTATTTGGAAATATGTTTCACCTTCTTATCTGACCCAGGAATTTTTTAAAAGAGACTAGTTTTAGGTCTCTCAATCCCCTTTATTTGCAGAAAATTTGACAATTTAAAATACACTTCCTTTTAAGTCTTAATCCCTATCAAGCAACACTTTGATATGATATGACATTGTAATATGACACATTGGTTGATCCTAAGTGAATATGATTTATCCTTCACGTTTTGCTGTTAAGAGTTACAAAGATGTTTCCCTTTTTAGATGTGATGAAATCTAACAAGAACTGACATGTACATTATCTTAACTCTGTATCAAAATCAATATAAACCAAGAAAATAAACAATGTAGAATTAGAAGGAAAAGTAGATGTATGTAGATTGAATACAAGCATATAAGTTAAAGTATTCTGTTTAAAAAAATGTTTGATAAACTTACAAACCAAAGAGCAACACAGGCAGAAGGTAATCCAAGTATTTCTATCTAATTCATACAGTTTAAAAGTCACCCATTACCCAATACATATTTGGAGAACCTGAAAGTAATTTCTCATTTTCAGGAACGAAGCAACTCCTGCACTACAAAACACACCTGTGTAATTCACATGCCTATTTTATTCCTCAAGGACAATTGACATAAGCCTGTGCAAAAAGCTACATCTCATTAACCTCTTTCTTGAGTTTATATTCCTATATTGTCTGTTTCAGCATTTCACTGAGGAAAGTTTGCCATAATGCAGCAGCACCTTCTTTTTCAACTTTAAACAGGATTTCTCCCCCACCGCCCCTCCTTTTCCAAATGAGACACACCCTTTTTACTTTTGATAGAAAGCTCTGGCAATTTTAACTCCTTTCTAACAGTTTGGAAAGTTGTGTTAAATATATATGATAGTGGCAAAGTGTTGGTCTACAACTATTTTGACTTGTGCTATCTGATAACAGTACTTTTGATGTAGTCATGGTGATATACGACACTATTTCAGTTCTAGGAAAAAGGTAACAATCGTTTTCCATATGCCCTGTTTATGTCTTAGATGTCCCTCTCCCTCATGGATCTAAATGTGCACCAAATTGTAATCTTTTTAGTTATTTAGTTTTCTATCTCAGGAGAAAATCCAGGGTCTACAGCTTAACTTTTTATGATTTATACAATTCTCCTCAGGTATTCGTTCTAATCATTGCAGCAACAACTCTCTCCCTCATAAACACATCCCAAACCACTGAGGACTTAGCTCTAGATGAGGTCAAATTTGCAGAGACTGGGGACTCAATCAGAAAAAGCCCAATAGCAGGAGTCTGCAGTGCCATTATATTTTGCTAGCTCACAGGGCTGAAAAGCTTCATTCTGTTCATCTGCTCTGGTCCAACTTCAAAGATTCTTCCTAAGAAAGGTTGAGAGCTGATTGTTCCAGATCAAAGACATCATCATTTCAAGTTAGAGCTATGTGCTTCCATTTTATCAGTATAGTTTTCAACCATTCCACACCAACTTCAAGGTAAGTTAAGACAAGTTTAGAAGCTATATAGTTAGGTAGCAATGATATGTTTAAAAGATTATCATTCAGTGAATGTCAGATTTTCTAAAGGAACTAGTATCAGTCTCACTACTGGTAAAAGAAATGTGCTCAACATTATAATGACTATAACCTGGCTGCCAACAGCAGGCTGGGTAGAAACACTACAATTCATTCCCCTGTTCTTTCTTTTCTATAATGAAACAATAATTTTTAGTCAGTTCATAATTCACTTCATATAAACACATCACTAAATCTCCCAATGCAACATTTTGCCTATTTACTTGACATTGGGATCCAGATATCCTTTCTATCTTTGTTACTTCTCTTTTTTTCTAATTAAACATTGACAACAAACCAAAATATTACATACGTGTGTGTGTGTGTGTGTGTGTGTGTGTGTGTGTGTATGAAAGATACTCCCGATTTTACTTTAGGGAGTTAACCATTCCAAGGCTAGCCGCCCAAATATTCATCTACCTTTTTTTTTTTTTTTTTCACTTTTTTCACCCGTGCGACTGTTGTCAAAGATCATCTAACTTGCACAGGGATTCCTGGGTTTCCAGATCAAAAGTTTATACAATCTAGGCTTATTAACTAACATTCCCACCTCCTCTCTCCTCTTCTCCTTACATTCCCATTTCAACTTCCACCACTCATCAGCTATTTGGGGAAGAAAAAAAACCCATAAAACAAACAAACAAACAAAAATAAACAATGGCAAAATGCCAGTAGCGGGTAAGCGTCTCCTGGTACCATGAGCTGTGTCACAGACCTTCAGAATCAAAAAAGTCAAGTTCAAGCAGGTACCTGCGCCCAGAAGCTCCCTGAAAGCCTAAGCCTCTCCGCTGAGACACTAATCTCTCCTGAGTCTGCCTCAGGAAGGGGCTACAGAAACGAAAGGGGCTCGAGCGGCCGCTTTCTCCCCTCCACACACCCTGGGTGCATCAGGTAGGGAAGTTAACCAGGAGCTAAGTTGAGGGAACACACACAACGCGGAGAATCCGGAACCTGCAAAAGCTCGCAGCTGTGAGAGTCAGTGCGCAGCAAGTCTTGGAAAAGAGAATTCTGATCCCAACATCTGCAGCGCTTGGGTTGCGCGGGCAGAAGCGCGCAGTCCAAGTCCAAACGCTCCCGGGGGGGTACAAAATCAGGACCGGTAAATGGCCAAAGGAAAAAGCTGGGGGTGGGAGGAAGCCGAGGACTCTGGCACCTGGTTCGGAAATCCACCACTGCACCTCTCACCCCCACGAGGCCAGCGATACAGTGGCCAACCAGTCCTGGGGAGCGGGGCCACAAGGACTTAAGTTTCACACTCACTTATCTACAAGCATCGCCCAGCAGGAAAGCCCGAGGAAGAAAGGGGAAACCAGGAGGGAGCTATTTCCTTACCTCGGTCGGCTCCCACGGTCAGCACCTTTTCGATAGGAAATAATCCCGAGAGAGTGAGTAAGGCGAGGAGAAACTCGGACATTGTGGTCGCCCGGTAAGGAAGCCTGAGCTGGAGACTGCTCCGCGGCGCCCTCGGCCCGGCGGCGGCGGCAGCTCGGAGCCCCGAATCGAGCAGCGTCATTTACAAATGTCACTGGAAATTCTTCAGCTCAATGAGCCCAGCCAGTCCGCCTTCTCCTGCCTGGAGCAGGATGTGGAAGGTGTACGGATGCGCGCGTGTGGGAGGGAGAGAGTGTGTGTGAGAGCGAGCGAGCCGCTCGTGTGTCTTGACTTTTCAATGCAGGGTACGTCTGATCTTACATCACGCAAAGAGGGGCAGTGAGAGATGCCAGCGGATGGGAATTCACTGATTAATCACCGAATCCACCACACACCCCTCCGTCGTCCACATAAATCACATCTATTACTTAGTGAGAGGCATTTAACACAACAGGAAAATACCACCGCGAACTGAGAGCACCACAAATCACAATTATTTCGGTCTCCTTGAAGGGAAAGTAACTCCAAAGCTGGTTCTGTAGGGATTTGGGTCTTTAGAGAAGGGGGAGACTTCTGCATTGGGCTGAGCCACCCAGGCCCGCCTAGGAAGCTCCGCATTTAACAGCCACCTCGGAATTATCAGCTACAGCGCTGGGATGCTTCTCTCGGCAAAGCGGATTTGATCCCTTCTCTCCCTGGAAGCTTCCCTACCGGGAAGGAAGGACAAGCCAAGTCATTGAGCTTCTCTTAGGGAAATGGTTTCCTCTGCTCCACACACAAATGCGATGTTTTCTGAATTGCGCTTTTAACTTTTATGCTGAGTAGCATCTTGGGGCAAAGATGCAAAATTTAGTGACTCAGCAGAAACAACAACAGCAACAAAAAACCCAAACAACCCCCAAAGTCATTACCCCTTGCAAAAGAAGGGAAAATGAATGGAAAGAGGTCCCTAAGCAGGGAATCATAGAGCAAAGGATTGGCAGTTTGTTTTGCAGTCTATTTCCCTCTTTAAAAATGTTCCTCGAACCATTTTAAACATGTTTTGAGGATTTTTAAATTGTTTCTGTTGTGTTTTTTTTTTCTTTCTCCACATGGTGCAGTTATAAAACTTTACCAAACCATCCAAGGCATGAACATGAATCAGTGGAATTAAAAAAAAAAAAAAAGTTGTTTTAATGACCACTTGAGGTTAATATAATCATCCCCAAACCTACAATTTTAGTTAAACATTCAGAGATGGCTAAGGAGTTAAAACTCAGAAATATTAATAGTTGAAGGCTTATTTTTCCTTGTAACATCTATAATTCTTGACTAAGCACTAAGGTTGAAAAACATGTATTCTAAATATGCATTAATATTTGATATTTTAAAACTTCAAATGGATGTAAGGCAAACTATAAGAACAAAACTGAGGAACAGGATGATTGAGAAACAAATGGAAGATACCTTAAGTACTTTGTGCAATTTACTGGTTGACACAATATAGACGAATGCTAGCACTATGAGCTAGCTGTTCCTGAGAGCAAAATACCCAGAAACATATTTGGCTGTTCCTTAGAAGTCATTAAAATTAGACTGGATCAAAGAACACAGAGGTGACTCTACGGGAAATTACCAAGAACCTGTGAAATTTGCCTTTTTATACTTACTCTGTGATTGTAAAATATGTCCTTTATGTCATTTTTGCCACATTGTAAATTTTAAAGTTGACTTTCCCTTGTATATCAAACCATTTAGTGTCTAAAAAGATGACTCCTTCCATCTTTAAAAGTGTATGTTTTCTTCTCTTCTAAAGTTGTTACATGTGTGATTTCACCTATTATTTTTACTGTTTCACAGTAAGATTTAGCATATAGGAAATATAAAAAGGTATTTTTCCTATTTTACTTTATACTAAAAATTCACAAACTTTGGACTTAATGGCAGAATTCAAAGAACATGGGGCTGGGGAGTGGAGGAAGGGTAAATTTAGAATGATACTCAAAGTAACGAATATTTCTTTCTCAAGTGTCCACACAACTGTGTGTTCTGTGAAATATTTATTCTTTCACTGGGACAAAGTAAGTAGGTGTCTTTCTGACATGATCCCATTCAGTCAACTAGGAGGTCAGCTATTAGGAAATCTATATCCACTTAAAGTCTTGGCAATAAAATGAAGAGTGCTAACAAACCATGCTAAGGACATCCAGATTCTGCTTCTTCTCTATCATTATCACCAATTGCCTCCCATCTCAAAATTGCAAGGTAGAAGAAAGCAGCCAGGAACAGAACAACCAAAGACTTACCATGTACTCAAGTTCGATGACTGAAAATCAGTGACTCATTTGCTTCTGCAATGTATGTACCAGCTCTGGATTCCACTGTCAACTCTTAAAAGGGAAAAGTTATGAAAGATAATCAGAGAAGTGAATACCCAGCAGATTTTGTATTCTAATGTATATTCTAAATATGCTGCATTCTAAATATGTAGTGCCTCCTAATAATAAAACTACTAAGTAAATTAGGCAGAGTAAAAACCATATGATCTCTTTTACATCATCTGTTTTACTTTTTAACTGCCCTGAATAGAAGAAAATCAAGGATGCATTGTCCACATATTGCGATCAGAATAATACAGCAAACAATTTTTTTTTTTATTTTTAGTGATCACAAATCAAATTGCCATATGTGAATGATACAGGACTCAAAATTGTGGTGTAAATTAGGGGTACTAATTGTGGAAGGTTAATTACTAAGTAATAGGTTAGCGTGCACACCAATGAAAGGTGATTACTTGTGTTTAGTATCAATTTATCTATAAAATAAAATTGGGGACTTATTTTAGGAATGTGAATAGATGTTACTAACAAATACCTAAATGGTATAAAAACTTCAGAGGAATTGAGTAGAAGAATGGATGCTTAGGAATGTTTCAGTGGTCAAGTGGACATAACACATACATTTGGATGCATGTCAAGCATATTTTTAAAAACAAAATTATAATAAGGACATGGATTCATACCACAAAGCCATAATAATACATAATAAACATATTCAATAATTAAAATAGACACATATTTATCATTTATTAATAGACACATGGTCTAAAGCTGAAATAAGGCCAATGCCAAAATAAAATTAATAAAATTTTCTCACATCAAATCACTTACATATTGTAGCTCTTCATTGAAAATGACCAATTCATGAAAAGAGATAGTTTTTATCAGAATCTAATGAGGCTTATAAAAGTATAGACCAAATAGGAATTTTAAAATTAAATAATTCATGTCCAGGTTTTGAATGACCATCACGTTATAATGGACTATAAATAAAAGGGAAGTGTAAGTATAATGTTCTATGAAATACTTTATTCACCATCATATATACTTTAGTGAGAAAGGGAATTAATAAATTATATTACTAGTGAAGAAAGAAAGGCAAGAGTTACTCTTCAAATTCTGTTTGTTTCTTTGGCCCATTATAATTTCTTCATTCTAATCAGAGTGATTAACACTGACAACCTAAATAAATTAATTCATCAAACTATAGAATGTTATGAAATCTTTCATTGAGATAAATTAAACAAAGTAGAACCAATCATTCTTACTTTCTGGTCTAAAACAACACACGAATATTAATTATCAGTCAGTGGTAATCTTATACTTCTCAATTAGAGCCATGCTTTGCATACGTGTAATCAAACATCAGATTTCATGTCTGCTAATTTGATTATTTTCTTTTGCTATTGGGTGTTGTTGTTGTTTTTGTTGTGGTTTTTACCATAGATGGTAATAAGCCATACACTACATGCCTGAAAGTCATGTTAGGGGAGGATGTGTGTCTAAACAAACCAAGCCCAACAGTGCATCTCATGAAGTGATGTATGTAGAGTTGGCCTGAGAGCCAGGTTGCTAGGATTTTCTGCAGCTATCATTCCAAGGGCTTACTTGGACTGCTTACGCTGCCTTTCCACACAGAAAAGTTGCCAGGCAGCTACAGACACAGGATGAGAAGGAAAAGAAGGCAGGGGGGTTGGGGTATACTGAACTGAGAATTGTTAAAGAAACATTATTAGTGCTTATAATTGAAAGAGAGTTACTTTGGACAAAACCGCTAAGAAAAAAGAACTTCAGATTCATTTTATTTCTCAAACTGTTAGCATTTCAATGCACATTTTTAACAGCTTTCCTTCAAAAGTGTGATAGCTATACATGTTTGATAGCATGCTGTTTCAACTGGGACATGGGTATTCAGTCAAGATAAATAAGATTTTGGTGTAACTTTAATTCCTACTATTTGAGAAGTATTAAGAAGTATGTACACCTGAGGGGAAAAAGAAACATAATGCAATTACCCAATTAAAGCTGGAAAATAAAAATACTTCCAAGCAAATTAAATTTTTCTCTGTGCATGAACCTCATCTTATCTTTTCTGTCATTATCTATAAATACATTAAAATATACATATTGCAGTGAAAAGACAAATGATAGTCAATTACAAGTTTCAAAGGATAAATAATAAAAGCCCTTAATAATGATTTGATTGTTTTACATTTATATCAGACTCTTGTTTGATAAACTTTTGACAGTAGGAAGGAAATGAAGGAGTTTTTACTTAGACAACCTTATTAGGCAACAATTAACCTCAATAATAATAATAATAATATAGACTCAAGAGATAAATCCTGTTTTGCTTTTTAGATATGTCTTTATTTTTTTTTTTAATTTTTTTTCAACGTTTTTTATTTATTTTTGGGACAGAGAGAGGCATAGCATGAACAGGGGAGGGGCAGAGAGAGAGGGAGACACAGAATCGGAAGCAGGCTCCAGGCTCCGAGCCATCAGCCCAGAGCCTGATGCGGGGCTCGAACTCACGGACCGCGAGATCGTGACCTGGCTGAAGTCGGACGCTTAACCGACTGCGCCACCCAGGCGCCCCTAGATATGTCTTTAGAAGACACAATCAGTAATAATACAATCCATTTGTGTCTGGAGCAGGGGAATACAGAAATGCCAAAAGTTCATCAAACCCTTATCACTCTAATTGTGTGGAAACAGCCCTTAGTTTCAGGTCAGTTGCTGCTTATAAGACTTGTTGCTTTCAGTGCTTTTTGACCATACATACCTTTGGTCAGGTTGACCTCCACATACCCATCTCCAGCTGCTAAAATAGGATTAATGTTTCATGCTGGGAGTTGGTTGTCAGTGGTCCATGGTCAGGATACAGTTTGTTTGAATAAGCCTTGAGGTCTTTTTCTATCGAAAATTATTGATCTCTGTCCTTTCATTTATCTTTCTGCTTCTTAATTTTAATTAGAAACTCCTAGATTGTTGCAGCTGGAGGGAACATTCAAATCATTTCTTCCAATTTGCTACGTTTTATAGATGAAAAAGTTAAGGACAGGAAAGGTGATTACTCTTATGTTCACATCTTTTTAATATCAGAAACAGCCTTTGAATAGTTTCCTGAGTCTGTCCTATTAGGTACTGAGCTTTGTTGATATTTCTTTAGACTCTTCCTAGCTCAGAGGAGTAGTAGCCCAGGGAATTTGAATTATTCACTTAATAGCTACATAGTATGTAACAGTCACTCTACTCAGCACCATGCAAATAACTCTATAGAAAAAAGATGCAGTCCTTGCACTAGCAGAACTTACAGTAAAAATCAAACATTATTTTTCTGCTAATGACTAACTTTCCAGGATCTTGTGGGAACTATGTTGCCATGAACCATGAACCACAGGTATGACACATTAAGGCCACTCCTGGGATCATCCACTAAAATCAGGGCTGTAATTTCTGAGTAAACATCTTTACGAATAAAGTTTTATGGAGAAACCGGAGACTTCTGCTAGAATTGGACTCTGAATAAGAAATCACAAAACATATATTCAAATATATTGAGTTTTGTTACCAGCATTTAGTCAATCAGCGTATCATATCTCCGTTGATCTAGAACTCAGTAGCAAATTCAGAAATGTTCAGAATTCAAAACATTTAGAAATATTATCAGTGATAATACAGATTTATCAAAGCTGGTGGCTTCTGCGCATTGTGGATTCAATAGGATCAGAGGACAAAGAGGACTGGAGAAAGTCTGGTTCAACTTTTATTCATTTGCTAATTTTTATTATAGCTATTAATTGGGACCCTTTTAAGCATTTCTTAATATTTAATAACTTCCTACTTTGTATCCAAATGACATTTTTCTTGTTTTTTTTTTTATACACAGTCTTTAGCATTTCACAATTTGTAACCCCCTAACAATATAGTCATTTCGCATGGGCTTTCCCTCACAATAGGTACCCAGAGATAATTTGTTTTACTGCTGACTAATGACTTTTTACTTTTTCCTTGACATTATTTACTCTTTCCTATATCTGCTGTTCCTTGTTCCTTCTGTCATGGAACACATTTCTATATCTGAACTACACAGGATAATGCAATGACAAGGGTAGAGATTAAGTACAGGCAATTGACAGAGAACTGAGAAGATGAGATACCAAAATTATATTAATTGTACCATGTGTATACTTTAATAAAATGAATTGCTGTTAAAATGTAACAAGTACTATAGAGTGACAGTATCTTTGGCCAAGTTTATGGAGTTTTTTGTTTGTTTGTGTGGTATTTATTTAGGCGGGGCATTGTTTTGCTTTGCCTTGTTGAGTATTATAAGAGTGTTTTTTTTTTTTCTATTCCTTTATGAGAAATCTATTCCTTTTCTATTCCTTATATAGTAAATTTAAAAATAAAACAAGCAATAAACAGAAGAAAAAAATGAAAGAGAAAGAAAGAATAGAAAAATAAACCTTTCTTCTTAGTGTACCTTGCTTAATTCCCACTGGAAATGGCGCTTCAGAGTCTGTCAACAGCTACATTTCGTACCTGTCACGGAGTAAGTACCAAATAGGTATGTGGTAAATAGAATACACTTCGTATCCAGTTTTTGTCTTTTCGGTTTCAAACTTTGCTTTAAAGAATACTTATAGGGGCGCCTGGGTGGCGCAGTCGGTTAAGCGTCCGACTTCAGCCAGGTCACGATCTCGCGGTCCGGGAGTTGGAGCCCCGCGTCCGGCTCTGGGCTGATGGCTCAGAGCCTGGAGCCTGTTTCCGATTCTGTGTCTCCCTCTCTCTCTGCCCCTCCCCCGTTCATGCTCTGTCTCTCTCTGTCCCAAAAATAAATAAACGTTGAAAAAAAAAATTAAAAAAAAAAAAGAATACTTATAAAATTAACTTTTACGAAACATTATTTATTTGTTCTAAGTAGTAAATTTTATTTCTTTCATATAGGGAAAGTCTCCTGCCCTCTAAAAGTGTTTTTCCTATCACAAAAATTATACATTTAATCACAACAAAAACTCAAATGCAAAAAGGAGCTCTGTAGTCCAGAACACAATGCCTTAGTATTATGTCAAGCCTCTGTTTGTGGGAAGAAAAATAGTGACATTTGGACCTAGATATATTTATCAAGATTTGTGAAAATGTGTGATATTATGCCTGAATACCGGCAAAGTTAAATTATAGTTGAAAGACCATTAAATGTTTTTATGATGTCCCATTGCTACATTCTGCATTTTAAATAGACTTTACCAAAAGGTATCATTCACATCACACGGAAAACTATACTACATAACAACAACAAAAAGTATTAAGTTCACAAGTACACAACAGGAAATACAGAAGAGAATTAATAGCAATGTTTAGACATAGTATGACCAAGAATATTTTTGGTTATTCAGTCTTTGCTTGTGATTAAATGCATGTATTTATTTTTTAAAAAGCATGAATTTTATGTTTTAGGTGGATATCAATCCTAATTTATTACAATTTAACCTCCTGCATTTTCTTGCCAAGAGAAAGTGAATGACAACAACAAGAAATAGTTTCTGTGCTCTTTAGAGCGCTTTACCTGAAAACTATATTACAATTATTTGAAAAAAAACCCACTATAAATATAGATAGATAGATAGATAGATAGATAGATAGATAGATAGGTATCTCCAGAAATTGACCTATATTCAGAGAATATAGGAGATGAGTCAAAGGATTGTTGTTATCAGTCTTTACTATTTATCCAAAACTAAGGAGGTTAATCAGTTTGGACATTTCTAGGAAGGTACATCTAACTGCTGTAAAAATAGCTTGGAAAAGGTAGCATACTCTATTTTTCATGTATAATAAAATGTATTAAAGGACAAATAATTACCATGCCTGAAATTTGGCTGGGGAGTTTCTAGAACTGAACATGGTCCAAGCTGTAGGTTGCAAGTGAAAGCAAATTATAGCTTCAAGTATATTATAGAGGCAACTGCCAGTCTGGTTTTGCAGGTATGAAGCTGGTTCTCTCTGCCCTTTCCTCCTCCACACTCTTCAGATTTATGGTAGTCACAGTTTTCAAACCAAAATTAGAACACATGACTTAATATAATTGTTGAGCAATAGGACAGAATGTTTGTACCCAAGATTGTTCCAGAAAATCCCTTCTTTGGCCATAATAACTTTATTAAACCCAAGAGATCTTAGTTACAAATTGTCTTTTCTTATTGAGAAGTTTCACACGTTCAAAGTACATGAAGAACTTGAGATTATTCTAAATCATTGAGAGGATTACTGGCATGTAATCTAATTTCGTGAAAATTTATATTTAGGTAGCTTTATTCACGTGGGAAAGCAGGGTTAATATTCTGCATTATTAGCAAATAGGCTGTTGGACTCAATCATACTTTACATGCAGATATCTCAAGTTATAGACTTAACAAATGATACTAGGCATGATTTCATTATTTGCAACTGTTATAGTCATGAACAAGATCATTAACGGAAGTGCTCAGCACTCATACATGTCCGTTTTAAAATCAAAAGCATACATTAATGTTGCTTGTGTGAAAATAACGGGAAGAAAACACACATTCTCTGAGTGATGTGCAACGTGAAGCACTTCAATGGAAATTCAACGAGGAGATTAGTATTTAACATGCTTAATGGAATTCATGTCACTATTACTGAGAGCATCCAGAGGTTAATTTTTAACTTACCATGATACTGACCATATTAAAATAAAAAGCAACTTCTTTTTATCTACGGTTTCAAAATCTAAATGAAACATTTTCCCCCATTATTTTAAAGAAAATACATTTCATTTCAGTTAGGTGGTATCAGGTTTTCATGCAGGTTTTGGTTAAAATAAAGTCTTAGCTACCAAAATGCAGTTCAGTGGAAACAGTATCTGGCACACTGGCTACAGAAGTGGATTTTAGTTTTGCTCTTATTTTCCCCTACCCCCATCCCCAAGAAAACATCACCATCATCTGTTCTAACTTCTCTGTTCAAGTGGTAGACTAACTCCTTCTTAGGAATATTATTTCAAAAGTAACTCAAATAGTTTCTCATATTATTCTGCTTTAAAACCTAGAGAGAATGAGGCACGTGACTCTGCTTTTACTGTTTTCTACAACTAAATGTCTACATAAAAGAATGACAATTATCTCTGGCATTGAACTCTAATGTAGAAAAAACCTTGTTTAGAATTTTGAAAATGCAAACCAACTCAGCTGTCTACAGTATCATACTTTTGTGCTTTTAGAATAAGGTTCAGAATGCCATTTAATCACACCTTTTTAATATCCCTTTGTCTTTCTTTGGGGAATAGAAGAAGCGTGACAAAGAGTACTTTCGTTTATTTTACTCAGTTTTGTTCTTTATATAAAAGGTAATATGAAAATGTGCCCAAGGGCTTACCCCTTTCCATCTAAACAAAATCTGACTAGAAAAGGCAGATTCTTCAGTTTATGGTACTTGAGTGCCCCCTATAGGATACTTTTTATATTTTTGTTCATATAAACATTTAAAAAATGTTACTACATAGAATTTTATTTGAAATAAAACTAAAATAATAAAAATATGTATCTTTAAAATAAATAGTCTATGATATATTCTCCATCTACCATATTTTCCTATCTAAAAATCCGAAGTAAACTACCACTGTAAACAGTTGTTTCTCTGCTTTTGCTAAAAATTTTGCCTATTTTAAAGTTCTAATTTGCCTACTTTTCTATTGCACATTTGCATTTACAGTATCTATTACTGTATCTCAAAACATGCATTAAAATTTGAATTTATTGTATGTAAGTTTTTTTGCTTAAAATTTAAAAAGAATACTCAATTAGCTATATGTTTTAGAAAATAAAATAGGATATCCTTGTGTGTGAGGAGGTCGGATTGTTAATCTGGATGGGAAGAGAATCTTTGAACTCCTTAAATTAACATCTGTGAACAATATTGGAATATAAATAAAGAAAGCATATACTGAACATATTCCTACAAGTTTGATGCCAAGTGCGTGGTACCTGGGATTTCTTGGGTGTTATAAGCCTTTTCTTATTTGTACCATATCTGAGGTTTGTAAAGTGTGGACAGGAAAAAAAAAAAAAAGGACATATATTCTAACCACATCCAACTATGTCACATTCACTTTGCCTTTATCTAGTTAAAAAAATATACGTTATCAAGGCTGAAACTTAGTTGTGTTTGGTGTAGCCCACTTAAGTTGATAGGACTTTAATTAGATCTTTTTAAAAATAGACTACTGAGTTTATATTCTATGTAATGTAGATCCAAAAAATGTTATTAATGTCTTTGGTTTAGGAAACACACACACACACACACACACACACACACACACACACAAACAGGCTTGTGCTCCTGGCTAAAACCTTTTTGATTTGTATTACTTTATTTCTGAATAAGCAGATGCAGCCAGTGGTAAAGAAGCAATGATATAAATAGTCAATAAAAAGGTCTTAATTCCCTTTCTTGCCTCACACCCTTCTGGTCTCTAATTTTTTATTGTGTGCTTGTTATTTGAAAGGCATGATGCTTGGTGCTGGGATTACTCCAGTGGAAAGTGATGGTCCTGTTATCTAGAACTATATGTCTAACGAGAAAACGGGTCTGAGGAGACTATTAAAAAGTACCCTGTGAAGTGTTATAAAGGAAAGTATGTATAATGCACAGTGGAGGCTTTGATAAACATACCATTCAGTCTCTGTGGAACAAAAAAGATTCACCAAGTAGGAGATACTACAGATGACTCTTCAATATTTTGCTAGGATAAAATTGAGGGACAACCATTCTAGCAAAGGGAATGTGTTATAGCACATATTTCTTGATAATAAATTTAGAGATAATTATCCAGAATCTAGAAAGATCATAAGTTATCAGATAATGTAGCATTTTATAAGTCATATTAAACAATTTGTACTTTAGCCTGAAGTCAATTAAAATATATTATTTGAACATATCAATAACTATCCAGGAAAATATAAACCCATACAAGGTAATTATATTACCTTGGAACCTATTCTATTCACATTTCTACATAAACCTGCTGGGATCATCTCTCTCATTCTCGATTCCTCATAGCAGAAGCAACCTAAATTCTAGGTTCTTATCCCAGGTTGTAAAAATAACCCTTTACCTATTAAATAATAATTTAAAGAATCCTGGGCCAGTTAATCCAATGACCCAGTACCATGGCTCCCTGGGCTGCTTACCCCAATTTATAGATTCTAAATTCTGCCACCTACAATCCAAATGACTTGGGCCAATTATTTAAAATTTTCAAGTCATAATGTCCAGCTCAGAAGACTAGAGATAATGCCAGGACCTCCAAGTATACCGGTTACTGGATCATGCTGACATCTGCTGTCATTCTGCCAGGCCCTTCACTTGTATTTCACTCATGGGGATTTCCCAGGTAGCCTGTTGCAATGTGACTGATCTATTTAATGGCTAATCTATTTAACGATGCCACATGTTCTGGTCAGATCCACTGTCCATTAGCCACGTTTTACAAGACTCACTGGTGCCCCCAAAAGAGCAGATCAATGTACTTGGAGAGACAAGACACAGACACATTTCAAAAATATAACCAGATATGAGACACAGCATATGAGAATTAAAAAATTAGAAGTACAAAGTAAAAAGATAAGTACAATGGATTGGAGGTACTGAATGCTATTATAAAGAAAACTGTGAGAGTTAGAATTTCAATTAAACCTCAGAAATCTATCCGGTATTTACACTAATAGAGAGATTAAAGCTTCTTTCTGTTTAGAAAATGTAACATAAATATAAAAAATCATACTTAACCTATTATTTTAGGATAATGAAAATAGTCTGGTCACAGTATAGCAGAAATTTCTAAGAAATAGATGATACAGAATTTTAGAAAAGAAGAACAATTTTTTCCAATTTCTTATTCTAAACAACGGTAGGTAGCTGATAGATGCTATCTTATTTTTGGCATTTAAAAAGTGTTGACTTATTTTCAAATTTCACTAGTAAATATATATACATAATACAGATATATCTATATGTACAGAGATAAAACTTGCAAATTTCTAGGAAAACAGAAGAAAATTTGATCAATAACAAGTAAAATAAACAAAGGGGAGAGGGAAAGCAAACATTTTTAAATAGATGATTGAAATAACAAATGTACCTATTGCCACAATAAACATGAATTCATTAAACATTCCAATTAAAACACTTTGATTTTCAGATTGAATTTTTTAAAGTTCATTTATATATATATGTATATATATGTATATATATATATGTATATATATATATATATATATTTAAAGTTTTATTTATTTATTTGAAAGGGGCAGAGAGAGAGGGAGAGAGAGAGAATCCCAAGCAGGCTCTGCCCTGTCAGCACAGAGCTCAATGCAGGGCTAGAACTCATGGTACCATGAGATCACGACCTGAGCCAAAATTAGGAGTTGGACGCTTAACCAACAGAGCCAGCCGGGTGTCCCTATTTATTTATTTTTAGAGTGCAAGTGGGAAAAGGGCAGAGAGAAAGGCGGGAAGAGAGTGCAGAACCCGATGCTGGACTCAAACTCATGAACCACAAAATCAAGACCTAAACCCACGCTGGATGCTGAAATTACTGAGCCACCGAGGCACTCCTCAGATTGAATTTTTAAATCCAATGGCATATTGTTTATTAAATATCTTCTAGGTAGCTAATAGTAAATAGTGTGCAAGGATCTGAGGATGCAATTGCTTAAGGCATTAATGGTTTTTCCTTAAAAAAAATCTTGGGGCGCCTTGGTGGCTCAGTTGGGCCCACATCAGGCTCATTGCTGTCAGCCTGTCAGCTCAGAGACTGGAGCCTGCTTTGGATTCTGTCTCTCTCTCTTTCTCTCTCTCCCCACCCCCACTCGTGCTCTGTATGTATCTCTCAAAAATGAATAAACGTTAAAAAAATTAAAAAAGAAATCTTACAAGAAAAAAATAGGAGGTAAATACAAGCCTAAATAAATCAAAGAGAACAATATTGATACCATAAACAATTGAATTCTAAGGAACGAGCATAAATCAATAAAAGAGTGTATTTATATACTGATAAAAGTTAGATGAAATTAATCATTGCCCTATATATATATTTCACTATAGCTTAAAATGTAAGAATTTGTGAAACAATAATCAAAATAGAAAATATTAAAATACTTTAATGACTTGGTGGCTTTGAAAGATAAATGAAGTCACACTTCTTTGCTCAAACTTGTGAAGGACGATACTAATCACTTTGATTTTGATGAATGGAAACTCATACTGTATCTGTAAGTAAAAATGTCATTCTCCCCAAATTACCCTAAAATATTATAGAATTCCAATTAAATTCCAAGATAATTTCTTCATTTTGAATATGACCAAATGATTTTAATATTACTTTCAAAAATAAGTGCATATAAATAGTTAAAACGATGTTTACTAACAAGAATAGAGGGAGAATGGTATTAGCACTAAAAAAAAAATCTTAAAGGAAAATACAAAGCTAGATAAATTAGAGTATGCTAAAAATGTAGAAATAAACATAGACCAATTAAACAGAAGTGAAATTCCTAAAGTTGCTTAACATAGGAGAACATAATATAGCATACAGGTAGCTTCAATACAATGTGCAACAAATATCAAATAATTTTCTAACTATTGATAGAATTTTCACATAAATATCAACATATTCTCCAGTTTAAATGGTTACATATTAAAAAACTATTCAAAAATTTTTTCTGCATCAAAAAAACACAAGTCAACAAAGCCCACAGCATCAGGTACAAAAACCAACCACCTGAGGAACCTGAATGGTTCAGTCTGTTGAGTGTCTGAGTCTTGATTTCAGATCAGGTCATGATCTCCCAGTTCCTGAGATTGAGCCCTCCATTAAGCTCTGCACTGACAGTGTGGAGCCTGCTTGGGATTCTCTGTCTCCCCCCTCTCTGCCCTTTCCCCTCCTGGGTGTGTTCTCTCTATCTCTATCTCTATCTCTCACTCAAAATAAATAAATAAACATTTAAAAAAAAACACAATAGAAAAGATTTTGTAGAATGACTTGCGAAGAGATTCCAAAGCAGGATTTAGAAGTGTTTGTTTGTTTGTTTTAATATATTAAGGGCAGAAAGCAAATTAGACAATCATTGGGATCATATGTAGCCACTCTTCAAAAATTGCATTAAGGGGTGTAAAGAAGTTGGTATGAAGACTAAATTAATGTCTTTTGCTTAAGTCACTATTGTGATCTTAGGATTCCAAATGTTGCCTAAATATGCAACCTGTAGTTTCAATTAGCTACTCAGTTTAAAGACTGCCTGACTGTAGGCATTTTATCAACTTGAGTAGCCCAGAACTTTGAAATGACAGAGCTGGTAGCTTTTATTTTGAGTTTTAGAATTTAGTAAACAGAATCTGTAAATAATTGGAGGCAAAGGAAGTATATTTCTTTATGAGGAACAGCTACTACCTCTTAATGTACTTCAGTATCTGTAAGAATAAATACATATGAAATAGGGAATTTAATGTAATTCCTCCTTAAACTTTTGTTTTTTCTTCAAAGTCCTTTAAATTCATTCAAAATGAATGAATGAATGAATGAATGAACGAACGAATGCCATGGAAAGTCTTTCAGGAGGTCTATCTCCCCCAGAAACATAACAGCAATGGTAAAAGTACATATTTGATAAATGATATCAAATTCTGGATGACAAAATCTTCCAGAATTGAGTTTTCAGATGAGATGGAAGAATTGTCAGGTAGCTGAATGCCTACAGTCAAAATAAACTATAAGAGGGATCTTTAGAACTGTGTGAGTAGACAGTAAATAATAAACCTATCTCACTATAGGAAGAACAAAGCCCTTGAGTAGAAGATACAAGGCAATAGTTATAGAATAATGAGCTTCAATCTTGTTGTCTTGACCCTGAAATTTACCTGGAAAACACCACTGATGAAAGAGAGAGCTAGGGTAGTAGCCAAGCAATTTGGTTTTTAAGGATATATCCATTAGTATGACCTTAGACAAATAATTTAGAATCTTACCTTTAGTGTTCTTATCTGTGAATTGAGAATAAGAATGCCCATTTGAGTCATTAGTATAGTTACATGACATAATGAAAATAAAAATACTTAGTATTAATTCTTGGCACATGGTTGAATTCTTAGGCCAGAAATAATTTTTGAATCTGAGGTCACTAGACACATCAAACAACTGTACTTCTTAAACTGAAAACACCAAAATAGGAGAGTCTGTTAGTCACAAATATAAAAAGATCATTGGAGCTCATAAAAGTCCATAAAGAAATAGATTATAGTTCTGTCACACATTAAAAACAAAGGACACCAATAAGTGTCTAAATGGGTCATGGTTTCTAAACATTGTTGCACATAGGATCACTGGAGAACTTTCAAAAACCATAGCTGCTGGTTCTCCAGGGTTTCTAAAACACTGTTCCAGGCTGAGGTGCTATCTGGATGATTCCAATATGTATGTTGGTAAAGAATATTGAATGAGAGTAGGAAGATACAAACTAAAATAAAATGAAAAAAGGAAGAGGCAGCAAAATATTCAGTTGAGAAAGACTTAGGATGTTGTGAGAATTATGAAATTTGAATACTATGAAGAATTCATATATGTAACTACAACAATTTCTCTTTAGATAAAAATGTTATAAAGCAAAAGTGGGGGGTGTAAGTGGGAGAGGAGAACATAATTGACAGTAAATATGACTTTATAAAGTGAATTGCCTCATGAAACTCATTGATCCTAATAATGAGTTTTAGGATCCTAATAATCTAAAAAAGACATTCAACATAAACTTACATCTGCCAGATTAATATCAGACCATTATGTGTTTTAGGGAATTTGGGCACACGCAAAGAATTTTATTCAGCCCATCTAATGCTCTAGAACAAATGAAGGCTGGCAAGAGAGCCTAGATGGCTATCACTATTTTAATACGAGTTCAAGGAGGATGTTTGACAATGATTTCTGGTTCTGTAAACAACACCAGAAACTAATTAGGAGCATTCTCTACCTCACTACACTCTTGAAGAGATTATCCTCTGGTCTGAGGTTGCTATTGCTTACAGAGCCTGAAGTTCAGGTGCCTCTACCTTTACGAATCCTAGTAAGCCAGAATTTTGTTTAAAAAGCTGGAGTTGTTTATTATTTTTTTTTTCAGTGCACTGAGTTAGGTTGCTTGCTGCTGCTTTTTGTCAGCATGCTCACAGCTGTGCCACCTTATTTGAAGTTCTACTTCAGCATTCCCTTGACATGTTCAGTTTTGCACTTTTTGCTCACAGTTGATAACTCCTCAGTTTCACATACAAAAGCTGCTAAGGAAGCTCCTCAGCTACCATTTATCTCCTGCACATGTCCAGTCCAAGGAAATAACTAACGTATCATGTCAGTGGTAACAGACTGAGTAGTACCCAAGGTATTTCTGGAAAACCTAGCATCCGTGTCTCTGTCTTAGAGGAGGCATTTAGAGACACAAATCATTTTAGAACTCGAAGGTCCCTTGGGACTTTCACTTGAAGGTCCTCATTTTACCAAGAAGGAATATAAATATCCAAGACCTAACAGGACTTTTCCAAGTTTACAAAGCTAGTTAGTAACAGAACTGGCACTAGTTTCCAGATGCTGTGCCAGTAGCAAACTCTAACATCATATACCGTTACACCACATTACTTCCCCACTAGCAAATGCATCAGAAGACACAATGAAAAAAAAGTTGTTCAAGTAAAACGTCCTTTCTTATTAAACACTAAAGCCTGTTAGGGAAGGCAATGTCCAAACCCCAGTATTCAATAATAGCTTGAAGTTTTCAAGAAAACTTCCTACACGTAAGAATGTGTGGCAGATTGACTGACAGGGTTATTACAGAAATGAGACATCCCTAACAAGAACTAGATTTAAATAGAGTTTATGGCAATTATGATGTGTCGGTGGCTAATGAGGCATTCTCTGTTCTAAATCAATTCTAGGAGTCCTCAGTAACACTGATAAAGCTATATGTTCACACCAAAATCTGATATATTCTATACTTGTAATGGTTATGCTGATAAAATATCTATTTTACCGTAGCTATAGATTTTTCAGTGAAATACCAATTTGGTTAAGCCTTGTGGGTTAATCTCTGGACCAATAGAGTAAATCAGTCTTATCTGATCTTCATCCTGTCCTATATGATTTTCTGGCCAAGGAAAGCCTTCAAAAATATTGACAATAGTCAGCATGGCTTCAAACAAAGATAGTGGCTGTGACACCAGTGTGATTTTAGCTGGCATAAAATTCTGATGTCAGTATAAGGGCATTTGTCCCTGCAGTGTCCACGTTATAGGTCTATATGATTTTCCAAAACCGTTTAAGATTTTACAACCTAATATTCAATTCTTAAGTCTTTTCAATCTGACTTACGTCCCTACCAAACCACTGAAATTGTTCTCATTGAAGTCACCAATATCCTTCCAGTTTTCAAATCCCAACAGCACATTTTATTTAATCTCTATAATATTTCTGACCCTTTCCTCTTTAAAATTTTTTTCTTCTTTGATTTCTATAAAACTCTCTTACTCCATTATTTTCTTACTTCAATAATGGTTTCTTTCTTCTTCAGTTCTCTTCCTTCTTCCACCATTTATGTACTGGTGCTCCCAGAAGGTCATGGTCAGACTTTTCCCCCATTTTTACTTTAATTATGACCCTAGCTTATCATTATCATTTCTACATCCATGAGATTGCATATTTCTGAAAATTTCCATATGGTCTGAATATAATCTAATTATTTATTATCTATTTATCAATCTACCTTATATTCCTATCAACATCTTCAAGAGAGATTTTCCTTAAAGTGATCATTTGCACCTCCTATCCTATATTTCCTACACTCTCTATCACAGAGCATGCCATTTAGCAGTCCCCAAGTCAGAGATTTAGAAACCATCTTAGATCTCTCTCCATTCTTAACCACATATATTCAATGGATCAAATGGATAACAAGGTTTGTTAAATCTCTGTCATAACTACAATTTGTATAGACATCCTTTACACGTATACCCACTACTGCTACCTTATTTCAAGTTCTCATCTTTGATCACCTAGTTCATAAAATAACCTTTTACCTATTTCCTTTTCCTTTTCCTTAAATTGGCCTTCTATATTACTGCCAGCATGATGTTTAATTTTTTCAGAAAAACTGAGTGAGATGCCTAAGCTCAAATCTCACACTCATTATTTACTCACTTTGTGCCCTAAAGAAGTAACTCACATCCTCCTCATCTCACTTTTCTCATCCGCAAATGGGAATAATAGTATCTATTGGAATTATTTATTAATATATTTCTTGACCTCTAGCTAGAAAGAAATTTGTGGTTCATCTCATTTACCTCATCAATCTATAGATAAGGAAAGAGCAAAATGCATTTTGTTTTCCCAATATCACCTGATGATTTAATGTAAAAACAGAAATATACTGTTTCCTGGCTTTCATCCAGTGTTGCTTCAATGTACCAATTTATTTTTTATTATTTTTACATTTATTTATTTATTTTAAGAGAGAGAGAGAGAGAGAGAAAAGAAGAAGAAGAAGAAGAAGAAGAAGAAGAAGAAGAAGAAGGAGGAGGAGGAGGAGGAGGAGGAGGAGGAGGAGGAGGAGGAGGAGGAGGAGGAGGAGGGGAGTGAGTGCCAGGGAGGAGTGAGGGTCAGAGACAGAGAGGAAGAGAGAGAATCCCAAGAAGGCTCCACACTGTCAGCACTGAGCCTAATGCAGGGTGTGAGCTCACAAACTGTGAGATCATGACCTGAGTGGAAACCAAGAGTTGGAGGCTTAACCAACTGAGCTACTGTCGTGTTCCTCAATGTACCAATTTAAACGATATCATGTACATTGTATCATGCTATTAAAAATGTATCAAAGAGAATATCCTCAATACCCCAGATGAAACATTATAAGTACTAAAGATTGAACAATATATCTATAGAACAAGTTTTTTAATTAATCACACTAAGCTGACAACTACATCCTAATCTATCACCTTTTGTCTTATTATCATGTTTAGCCTTTGCCCAATGGGCACCAAAATATTACATCTCTAAATTTAGGTCTATAGCTACATCTGTATTCTATATCTATATGTTTTTTGGTCCAGTTTACTGGGTTAAAAACAAATACTGGACAAGGACCAACCACTGGATGGTTTGGAATAAGATGTACTTTCTATGTTTCCAAGGCTAGAACAAGCAATGTCATTTGACACACACCATGTTCAGGGTTTATTATATTTTACATACTAGAGATAATCAACATATTGAAATCAACCTTCATTCAATTTACAAACAAACCAAACCCACCACCAGCAGGGAAAAAGAATAAGGAAAAATGCAGATACAGTATGTAATTTTCACTGAATCTCTCTGCCTTCTTACATTTCTTCATGTTGAAACACCATCTCCTTCCAGTACACTTGCACTTCTAACTTAGTATTACTTTAAGCCAAAACTGCTAACATATACTGTTTGTCTCATAGGCTCAAAGTGGAAATCTAGCTCCAAAGATCATCAAGGTTAGAAAGGTGTTAAAATCCCCCCTTCCTCCTTCTCACCATTGTCATTATCACTATCATCATCGTCATCATCAACTCTGTATGTGCCAACTTTTAAGTATTTTACCTGCATTTACATAAATAACCTTTTAATATAGGTGGTATGTAAATATCCATTTTAAAAATAAAGAAAAAAGAAACACTTGCATATGGGCTTGCAGTTACTAAATGATGGAGCAGTATTTCAAACCATTTGAAACTTTTGTTTTTGTTTTTGTTTTTTAGAAAAAAATATCTTTTTATTACTTACCAGGAATAATCCATTCATTGAATGCAGAGTGTATGTTGGGGAAGGGTACCAGATGGATGAGGGGAAACATGCAAGAGGCCAAGAAGGGGGACAGTCCCCCCACTTTCCACAAAATGTAAACAGCAACATGAACACAGAGAATCACAAATACGAGGCTCCTTCCTCATGTCTCCTATCCCACTCTTTCTGAACTAGTCCCACTGTGGTCCCTAGAGGTGCCAGGGCCTGGATACCTCCTTTGATGACCATTCCAAACTCTTAACTACTCTGACTTACCTGCCTCTCTCTCTCCTTGTCTCCATTCCCAAACATTAAATTATTTGCTTATTTCCAAGAAAATAACAGATAACTTTTAGAGGGAATTTATTTTAAGAAAATAAGTTTTAGGGGCGCCTGGGTGGCTCAGTCCGTTGAGCGTCCGACTTCAGCTCATGTCATGATCTCGTTACACATGAGTTCGAACCCTGCGTTGGGATCTATGCTGATGGCTTGGAGCCTGGAGCCTGCTTCAGATTCTGTGTCTCCCTCTCTCTCTGCCCTTCCTCTGCTTGCACGCTCTCTCTCTCTCTCTCTCTCTCTCTCTCAAAAATAAGTAAACATTAAAAAAAAATTTTAATTCTACATGCCGGAAGACACACAGTACAGATACAGTATAGAAGATGCACAGTATAAAATGAAAATGCAGAAAATAGATGGTTAAATAAAATATGGTACATTAATTTTATTAAATAGTCAGCACCTCAACCGTTGTGAAACTTTCTTAGTTTACATGATTACATGCCTGTAATACAATAAATGAAAAATGGAAAATACTTATGTCAGTACCTAAAATATAACCATTGAGACTGTATTGGATATTTAGATAACAAATGAAGAGAAACATGGAATAATGGTATGCAGGGAACATATCCTGGCTGGGCTGCTCTTCCTTTTTGTTATTTCTGATACCACTAAAATATGGTTTTTGTAATACTTAAAAAAAAAATTAGGTGTTGACCTGATTGTTGAATTATAATAGGTGATAAACATATTTTAAAATATTTCCAAAGAAAAGTGACATTTACAAAGAAAACATTTTCTTAGAGGTACCAATTCTCTCATCTTTTCACAGAGATGAAGAAAATAGCTTTAAGCCTTATTTAGTACAAGGTTACCTGTTGTTTTGTTCTAGTTTCTTTGTTTTTAAACATTCTCTGTTCAATGATTAAAATTCTTCACTGTACTTCAACAGTTGGAACAGTATTCCAACAGGAATTCAAAGTTTATAGTAGTATTGACGTCCTTGAGATATTTTACTCTTCTAATTTTCATAAATAAATCAAGATTATTGTTTAAAAAGTGTTTGTTTTCATTGTCAGTGGGCCCTTATTTTAAGAATGCATTTTCGAGCAAATCCATTAGCATGAACTCTTCATTTTTTTTCTGATGCCAGGCCCTGGCAATCATTAATCTTCTATTTTTATGGATTTAACTATTCTGGACTTCTTGTGTAAATAGAATTATACAATAGGTGGCCTTTTATGACTGGCTTTTTAACTGAGCATAATGTTTTCAAGGTTCATCCCTGTTCTATGCTCCTTTCCTTCTTATTGATGGATAATATTACACTGTATGGACAGACTACATTTTGTTTACCCATGCATCAACTGAAGGACATTTGGGTTGTTTCCACTTTTTGGCTATTATGCATAATGCTGCTATACACATTCCTCAAAAGTATTTTTTTTTCTTTTTGTGAACATATTCTTTTAACTCTCTGGAGACATACATAAGGGTGGAATAACTGGGTCATATGGCAATTCTATGTTTAACTTTTGTTGGAACAAATTGTTTTCCAAAGTGGCTGCACATTTTACAACCCACCAGCAATGTATGAAAGTCCCAATTTTTCCACATATTCATCAATTGTTTTTGTTCTTTTTAATTTTAGCTATCCTAATGGGTGTGAAGTGATATTTCATTATAGTTTTGATTTGCATTTCCCTAATGACTAATAATGTTGAACATATTTTCATATGCTTATTGGCCATTTATTTGTATATCTTCTTTGGATGAGTGTCCTATTCAAATTATTTTCAAATTTTTACCGATATTGTCTTTTTATTGTAGAATTGTAAGATGATAGATAGATAGATAGATACATAGATACATAGATACATAGATGATGGATAGATAGATATACATGACCCATAGCTGTTAGGATAAACAAATATATGCTCCCACTTTTTGAACTGCCTTTTCACTTTCTTGGTTCTTTCTTTGAAGAACATAAGTTTGTAATTTGGATGAAATCCTTTTTATCCTTTTTTCTCCCCTTTATTTGTGCTTTTGCTGTCAAATACTAAAGTTTGTGGTCAGATTTAATCAATTTGTTCCTCCATTTTTTTTTTTCCAAGACTGTTTTAACTATCTTGTATCCCTTGTATTTCCATATGAATATTAGGATCAGGTTGTCCATTTATGCAAAGAAAAACAGGTGGCTTTTTTATAGACAATGCATTAAATCTTTGTATTTTTGGAGACAGTATTGGCATCTTAAAAATATTGTCTTCTGATCCATGAACATAGAATGTCTTTCCACCTATTTAAAGCTATTCTTTCATTTCTTTTAACAATACTTTGTAGTTTTTGTATATAAATTATGTACTTGTTTTGTCAACTTTATTCCTAATTATTTTATTTTACTATTTTTGCTGTTCATTGCTAGTGTATAAAAATACCATTGATTTTTGTATAATGTTTTAAAGGCTACACACTTTCTGAGCCAGTGTATTAGTTCTGATAGATTGGTGTCTGCATGTATTTTTTAAATGTTTATTTATTTTTGAGAGACAGCAAGAGCAAGAGAGAGGCAGAGAATCCCAAGCAGGCCCTGCCTTGGCAGCTCAGAGCCCAATGCAGGGCTTAAGCACATAAACCATGAGATCACGACCCTAGCAGAAATCAAGAGTTTGGACACTTAACTAACTGAACCACCCAGGCACCCTTGTGTGTGTATATTAATTAGGGTTTTTTTCTAGACAAGAACAAGTCATCTATTAAAAAGAGATTGTTCCATTCATTCTGCATGCCTTTATTCACCCCATCCCCACCTCTGTCTTATTACTCTCTATAGAACCTACAGCATAATGTTGAATAGAAAACAAGCAAACAATAAGAATCCTTTGTATACAATGAGTTGGATCACTCTTGATGCTTTCAAAAATTTCTCGTTTTTGAGAGTTTAGTTATGATGTGGCAAGCTTTGGATTTCTTTAAGTTTACTGAGCCTTTTGGATGTGTAAGATTAATGTTGTTCATCAAATTTGAGAATTTTTTAGCTATTATTTCTTCAATTATCCTTTCTACTCTTTTTGTCTTCTCCTTCTCAAACTTCAGCGTTTTTTGAACACCTATTACATATGCTGTTTACTGATGATGTCCACAGGTTTCTTAGGCTCTGTTTTTTTTTTTTTCTTTTCTTTTTTTGTTCCCTTCCTCAGACAAGAAAGTCTTCATTGATCCAACTTCCTGTTCAATGATTTCTTTTGACACCTTAAATCTTGTTGAGCTATTTAATTTCATTTGAATTATTTCATTTATTTGAAATTCTAGAATTTCTAAGTTTTAAAAAATATCTTTCCCATGTTACTGATATTTTCTATTTGATGAGGCATCATCCTATCCTATCCTCTAATTTTTTTTTTTTTTGACATAGTTTCCTTTAGTTCTTTGTCTAGTTAATATACTGTCTGGGTTTCATGAAGGACCATTTTCTACTGATTACTTGTTTTTTTTCCGTGTATGGGCTATATTCTGTTTCTTTGCATACCTCACATTTTTGCTGTTGCTGTTTAAAACTGGACATTTTAAATAATATAATGCTGCAATTCTGCAAATCTGATCAGATTCCCCACATTCTCTTGAGTTGTTTTCTGTTGCTTATTGGTAGTAGTAGTAGTGGTGGTGATATTTATTTATTTCCTGACTTCCCTGGACTAATTCTGTAAAGTCTGTATACTTTCCATATCTGGCCCCTGAAATCTTTTGCTCAAGTATCTTAGTGTTCAGCTAATAATTGGACAGAGACTTCCTTAAATGCCTGAACCAGTATGTCTCCCAGCCTTTGCCAAGGCATTCTATGTACGTGTTGGGGTACACCTTCAATGCTCCAATAGACGGTATCTAACTCTGCCTTTATCCTTTATTTCTACTTGTGCAGAGCCTCAAGTGAGCCAGAGATGGAGGTTAGAGCCTTCCCAGATTTTTCTTTCTAGATCCCCAGGAAAATGTCAAAGCTTTTCAAAGTCATTTATGAATATCTAATTCCCTAGCTTTTCCTTTAAAATTTTTGGGTTAGCTCCTTCCTTTCCTCTCCCAGTTATCACCATCTCAGGGAGCTTTGATGTTAAACAACTGTAGCTTTTATTTTTTGACAAATGTCTCAGGGAAAAGGCTGTTCACAATGTGTGAGCACTGTGTCAGGTCAAAGAAAGTCAAGCTCCATAGTAAGGGTTCAGGGAACTGGCAGATTGGTCAAATAATGACTATTCTCTGGGAAGAGGGCCTCTTGTGGAGACCCTTACAGAGAAGATAAATTGGGGTATTTCCCCTCACAATAAATGAAATGTTATACCAAAATAAATTAAATCTTACATGTCAAAAGCAATACTTAAAAATTCCTTAAAAAATAGCTAATTAAAAACAGGGAAGGAGGGAGGCAAACCATAAAAGACTCTTAAATGCAGAGAACAAACTGAGAGTTGATGGGAGGGTGGGGGAGAGGGGAAAACGGGTGATGGGCATTAAGGAGGGCACTTGTAGGGGCGCCTGGGTGGCGCAGTCGGTTAAGCGTCCGACTTCAGCCAGGTCACGATCTCACGGTCTGGGAGTTCGAGCCCCGCGTCAGGCTCTGGGCTGATGGCTCAGAGCATGGAGCCTGTTTCTGATTCTGTGTCTCCCTCTCTCTCTGCCCCTCCCCCGTTCATGCTCTGTCTCTCTCTGTCCCAAAAATAAATAAACGTTGAAAAAAAAAATTAAAAAAAAAAAAAAAGGAGGGCACTTGTTGGGATGAGCACTGGGTGTGGTATGTAAGCAATGAAACATGGGAATCTACCCCAAAAACCAAGAGCACACTTTACACACTGTACATTAGCCAGTTTGACAATAAATTATATTTTAAAAAAGCAAATTAAAAAAATCAAATAAATAAATAAATCTCACTAAAAAACTTAGTTTTTTTTTTTTTAATTTTGAAGTTGGTTTTTTTTTTAAACCCTCAAATATAAATTATAGGAAAGAAATTTTCTAATATAGAAATTACAACAAATTAACAGACACATAGATAAAAATCATGTTCAGATGGTGTCCTGAACCAACAGTGTGTCCTGAACCAAGGATTATGATCAGTCTAATACTTTGCACCTGAGACCCATAAGATCATTGGGAAAAATAAAATGAAAACTATAGCATTATGTAGGCCTGTTAAAATTTAAGGATATTCATAACAATAATAGAAATGTTATGGTTGAGTTCCAAAGAAACAAAAAAGAAAAAAGAATGAAACTTCCACAGAAAGTATGAAAAGGGAGAAAAGAAAGTAAAACCTTAGTGTCAAAGAAAGTGTAAAATCACAGATATAAATTCAAGTGATGAATAACCCAAAATGCTAACATGTTATACTCAGTAAAGGCTAGAGATTATGTAACAATTTTAGTGTAGATAATTTAGAGAAACAATAAAAATAACATTAAAGAAAAAGTCATACTGGAAAATACTAATTGGAAAATATCTGGAGCAGTAACATTAATATCAGACAAAATAGAAGGGAAGGCAAAAAACATTAACAGGAAAAGCAAAAGAACATTATCTGAGGATAAAGGGAATAATCCCTTTAAAATGTAAAGCAATGTCATAACTGCATAAAGCTTACAATGTAGCCCCATAGTATATGAAGGAAATATAACAGAAATATAAAAATTGACATCTCCAAAATATACCCACTTAGATACCAATCAACTAGATTAAAAATGAACATGAATATAGAAGTAATACTAAAAATAAGCTTCATCAAATTAGCATATGTAAATGTTTCTGTACATTTATATAAAAATTTCTTTTTAAAACAAGCATAATTTACAACATAAGACATTTAATAAAGTACATGTTCTTTGACACCAATGAAGTAAAATTAATAGTTGCTTCCACATACTAGCATATGTTTAGAACCTTAAATGAAAGGTATATTTGTAATATACATAAAGAAGTATTCTTATCCAAAATATATCAAAATTCTGTAAATATTTTTTTTTAATTCTTTTTTTTCAACGTTTATTTATTTTTGGGACAGAGAGAGACAGAGCATGAACGGGGGAGGGGCAGAGAGAGAGGGAGACACAGAATCGGAAACAGGCTCCAGGCTCCGAGCCATCAGCCCAGAGCCTGACGCGGGGCTCGAACTCCCGGACCACGAGATCGTGACCTGGCTGAAGTCGGACGCTTAACCGACTGCGCCACCCAGGCACCCCTCTGTAAATATTTTTTATTTCAGGTTTACTGTGGTATAATTGACAAATAAAATTTTAAGATATTTAAAGTGTACAACATGATGATTTTATATGGGTACATTATGAAAGGATTTCCTCCATTGAGTTAAACTCTCACATTTACTTTTCTCTTGGTGAGAATATTTAAGTTCCATTCTCTTAGCAAATTTTAAATATACACTACAGTGTTAACAATTATAGTCACTATGTTATATATTAGATCCTCAGACCTTATTCACCTTATAACTGAACATTTGTACCCTTTTACCAACTTCTGTTTCCTTCCCTCTCACCCCTACCCTGGCAACAACCACCAACCACTTTTCTACTTGCTGTTTCTATGACTTGACCTTTTTTTTTTTTTTTAAGATTCCATGACACCATACAGTATTTGTCCTCTGTCTAGCTTATTTCATTTAGCATAATGCCCTCCAGTTTCATCCACATTGACACAAATGACAGAATTTCCTTCCTTTTTAGGGGCGCCTGGGTGGCACAGTCGGTTAAGCGTCCGACTTCAGCCAGGTCACGATCTCGCGGTCCGTGAGTTCGAGTCCCGCGTCAGGCTCTGGCCTGATGGCTCAGAGCCTGGAGCCTGTTTCCGATTCTGTGTCTCCCTCTCTCTTTGCCCCTCCCCCGTTCATGCTCTGTCTCTCTCTGTCCCAAAAATAAATAAATGTTGAAAAAAAAAATTAAAAAAAAAAAAAGAATTTCCTTCCTTTTTAAGACTGAATATCATTCAATTGTATATATGCACTACATTTTACTGATTGTGAATAATGCTGCAATGAACATGAGGGTACAGATATCTCCTTAAAATAATGGTTATGTTTCTATACTAAAAGTGGAATTGCTGAAGCATATGGTAGTTCTACTTTTAATTTATTGAGGAGCATACATACCGTTTTTCATAGTGGCTGCACCAGTTTACATTGCTACCAAACAGTTCACAGGGGTTTCCTTTTCTTCACATCTTTGTCAAAATTTACCTCTTGCATGGTTTTTTTTAATGTTTTACTTATTTTTGAGAGAGAGGGAGAGAGAGAGAGAAACATAGCATGAGTGGGGGAAAGGCAGAGAGACAGAGACACAGAATCCAAAGCAGGCTCCGGACTCTGAGCAGTCAAAAGCCCCGGCACGGGGCTCAAACCCACGAACCGTGAGATCATGACTTGAGCCAAAGTCCAACCCTTAAGTGACTGCGCCACCTAGGTACCCCTTACCTTTTCTGGTTTTGGTAATAGCCATCCTAACAGGCATGAGGTAGGAAAAGTGGAAATTCTAAAAAGTATATACAAAAATGGTTACATCCATACATATATAAAACATTGAAAAATAATAGGAAAATAAAAATGTATGCAATAATATTTTTAAATAGACTGGATGAGTATACTTAGTTGTTATTTCAGAGAAAGAAAAAGGTAATGGCTATAGAAAACAGGAAAACATTTAGCTTTATATTTATTTGTAAAAGATTAATGCAAAAAGGACAAATCAATATTGTGAAATCAAGGTATTGGTTATATGTTTATTATAAAATCTGTATTTTTAGTTTCCTCTGTTTTTTTAATTTGCCTTTATTCATTGTTTTCAAATTAAGAAAAAAATAAACTGAAAACCTTGTTTCATGTATCTCATCTGTCTATAATTTCTATCCGTTTTGTTGTTGTTGCTGTATTTTTCCTGTCATGGAAGTCACATATAAATTATGGGGTCAATAGTAGATCAGTTCACCTCTCTAAACCTTGAGGGATTGGATCAGATGATTTCTTAGGTTCCTCCTAGCCATATGATTCTATGAAGTCCTGAAGAAAGTGGCATATTTCTTTCACTATGAGGAAAGCTTCTCTCAAACAATTAATAGGTTCTTTCCTCATGGTAAGCTGCTTTATTTTTATTATCTTCATATAAAACCTGACCTGTCTGTGTATGCCAAATACTGCTGTGAAAATGAAAAGAGCCTTCTAAGTGCTTAGCATCCTTACAGGATTCATGGATGTGGAGGTGTTTAAATATTACCAGAAATGCTTCGGAATAAATAACATTCACCTTGACTGTCTTTAGAAAGTAGAATTGGTTTGTCAGCACTCTAGTAAGTATTTGAGTGAAAGAATGTTTAAAGATAAAGAAAAACTGGGGAATAATTCAATTAATAAAAGAAAAAAATGGACAAACAAAACCCTAGTTAGTTCCTTATTCATGAATCTGGGGGACATGGGAAGAGTTGTTCTCATTTTAGGACTTAAAATAATCAAATGAGTTAAAAGTTGGGGATGGAGAAGGATCACAAGGGAAAAAGAATGAGCCAGTGTTATGATTATTTCTCCTTAAAAGATAATATCATATAGTGATCAAGAGAGAGCAAGTTTCCATTGCACAGGAGCATGAAGGAGGCTGTGGGATGCAGGGAATGTTCTATATCTTGACTCAAGTATTAATCATATGGTGTTTGCCTGATAATAATTATCCAGATATCTCCTATGAACTATACTACATAAAATCTTAGATGGACATACATATATATTTTTTTATATATCTATGTATATATCTAATTTTTATGTAGGACTGTTCACAGGACATAACTGTATAATTTTCCAAATTATATTTTTATTATAAACAGACAAAATTTTATTAGTTATGTATACATATATATACTTGAACTATATTGGTATGTACATACAGGTATCTGTCTTTAAGATTTTATGTTGATAGTCCATACATAGGTCATAACTGTATAATTTACCAAATTACATTTTAATTATAATGGATACATATTTATTATGGTAATAAAAATTTTAAAGCATGTTTCTTACAAATATTGTCAAATATTAAGAAATAAAATGATTAATATCAAATGTTGATGATGTAGCAAAAAAAGTAAATTGCCACACACTGTTGTTGTGAATGTAAATTGGTTAAGTAAATTAGGAAAAACTGTTTGTCATCATTCAATACAATTGAAAATGTATGTAGTTTTCAAAACCACAACTTATTCCAGATTCTTGTACTCTTGAATCCACCTATTATACAGCCACTTCTCTGACTGTCAAAATTAAACTTTCCATCTGGTCCTTAAACTTTAGTAACCTGGTCCTAGGGAACAGTCAGGTGGAGTAATCACAGGAGGGTTAAAAATAATATCTCAGCCTCAGCTCTAGCAGTTTAAACACTTTGTTATGTATACTAGCTAATTTACTGGCATCTGTCTTCCATAGACTAAGTCTTCCACTAGATGATTTAAGCTTGGCTGAGCCAAAAACCAGATCTACTTAACCATCATATCTTCTGTGCCTACAATATGTAGAATATATAATAAGTTATCAGTAAATTGCACACAAAATTTTGAAAAGTATATTTGAGGGAAGCTTGAAGGAATAATAAACTCAAATTGACTTTGTTTCACTGTGCCCTCCAGGGGCCAGTGCCTCCAACGCATTAGGACGACAGTGGTGGTGGAGGTGGAAGACGGGATGTTCATGTCCCGGGTAAATGGCCCCATACTGGCTATCAGGGGATTGGTGAAGTGCCATCCTATTAGCTCCACAGTCAGTAAGGAACTTGGCATGGAAATCCCTGAGTGGCACTGGAGCAGATAGTAGAGATAATTCATGACATTGGATTGGATGTATACATGAGCACAGGAAATAATTCCCGGAGACGCCACACTAAGATATAACTGTGAGGTGAGGGGACTTAGAGCTGACCCTGGGACCTAACTCAAGAGTCAGGCAGTGCAAGTGCAAGTGCAAGGAAGAGATGGGTTACTTAAGTATAAAATGCAATATGTGATTTGTAATGGAACTGTATGTCTGAATAGGCAATTTTCTTCTGCAAACTAAGTCTGCTTTTCAAAAAAGCTCTCACTGAAATATTTGAGAGATATATTGGTTATTCTTTAACATACTGCACTGAAAGTAATTTAAGCCATTTTTAATGACCCTAGAAGCTTAATCATAAAATAATATTATTTATTTTAATATTTTCATTCTCACTGGAAATATTGAAATAATGCCATATCGTCTACACTAAATGGTCTCAGAAGACCAGGATATATGAGATTTTATAATTCTTGAACATTTTTTCTCTAATATTTGACAGCCATTTATCACTAATTCCTTCTTTAGAAATATGTCTCTACCTCTACTACATTTTTCCTTTTTTTTTCCCTCCCCCTTTTTTTCCCCCTTTGAATATATATCTAATTATACTGTTTGAACTTTCTAATCTTCCATGAGGTAGAAAGTATAAAGTATATCAGATATTTACCATACCTGAAATAAATATATAGAAATAAAGAAATAAAGTATATCGTATATTTACTATAATTACCTCTATGATAAAAAAGAAGGATCTCAATAATGGAAGTGGATTTTTGTTTTTCTGTTTTAGCAATAATAGTAAAAATTACAACTAGAATTTATTGAGCACTTATTAAGTGCCAGGCACTGTTCCAAGTTCTTTACATATGTTATCTCATTTAATCTTCACACTAATCCTTTTAAGTAAGTGCTATTTTTATTCTCATTTTACAAATGATGAGACTGAAGCACTTCTAGGCCAAGATTAAATATATGATACATGGTAGGCCTGCATTTCAAATTTGAACAGTCAGACTCTAGTGCCTGGAATACTTTTCATCCATCTATAAGTAAAATATACGAGCTTACTAGAGCATCTCCTGTTTTTAACTATGAGGATACTTTTCTGAAATGAAAAAAATATACTTGATAAGAATTATATTTATGAAACTTTAGAAAAAAAGCCATATACTATAACATAAAGACTTAAAAGTCATAATCATCCTCTCCAGAAGGACATTACCAAACTCTTAACAGTCCAGAGCCTCAGTTCAAGAATGTCTGAAGTCTTGCTGAACTCAAAGATTAAACTCTACACATTGCCAAGGGTATAAACACATTCAGCCCTATTTTATTTTACTGGACTGGCAAAGCACTACCTAGTTAAATGTGGCAGCAGGTCTAACTGATATACTTAGGCTCAACTATGGTGCTAAGGTAGGTTTCCCATCATCAGAGATATTTTGATTGCTGTTTAATTCCAGTAGGATATTTCTTGAGATAAAGATCTGCTTTCCAATTTAATGACATGATGCTGGAACCTCCAGAAATGATGGGTACTATTTTAGGATGCTATTTAAACAAAACTAATTTTAGATTTCTCTTTGATCCCCCCAGAGACTTAATATTCCTCATGTCTACATTGAGCAACACATTCTGACTTGCTACTAATGCCAGAAATGACTGCTCAAGAATCTTACATATCAACCAGTGAGCATGAACAAATGACTCAAAGACTTTGTGTACATAGTTGATTTTAAAAGCCTGCAAGGGGCACCTAGGTGGCTCAGCAGGTCAAGCTTCCAACTCAATTTCAGCTCAGGTCATGATCTCACAGTTCATGAGTTCAAGCTCCACATCAAGCACTGTCAGTGTGGAGCCTGCTTGGGATTCTCTCTCTCTCCCACTCTCTCTGTCAAAATAAGTAAATAAAGTGTAAAAAAAAAAATGAAGAAAAATAAAAAGGCTCCAAAACTATTGCATATTTTAGGTTTCTTAGGATATTAAGGATTCAATTATAAATACCTGAAAAGAATTTATTTCTTTCAGAGTGGGATACAAAATGCAAGATTAATCCTAATTATCTAAAAAGATCTTCACTTATACTATAATTTATCTCTTTTGGCTATCTAATAAGAATTTTAAAACTACCTGAAGTCAAGAGACACTAACAAGACAATAGCATCTAATGTATTCAAAGAACTATGTTAATAGAAAATAAAGTAATACTGATAATTACATTGGCCAGTTAACTTAAATTCTTTTATTCCATAATTTTATTGTAGATTTATCCTCCCACATACTTAAAATGTGGACTTTGAAAAAGATAAGAAAGCCTATATGCATACCTGCATTTTATGACCTCAAAAATAATTGTTTTAGAAGTATCTTTAGCTACAGGGTCAATGTGTCCCATGTTTCCCATAAAGCATACAATTTGAAATAATTCTAAGGAGATTTGAAAGGTCATTGAATTTTGTAAGGCTCTTAGATAATTTTATTTAAAAAAAAGGTTTTTAAATGGCTTTATTTGTTAAAGTAGTCACTCCGACAGAAGAGCCATTAGTGAAGATGTCACTGAATGTATGAAACAGCTTCAATTACATCCAACACAGTATGTGATCTGGAGATGAAACATAAATGATTTTTTTTTAAAAAAGGAAAGAAGACTATAACAAACACATCTGTAAGTCAGAGTCTGCGTTAATATTATGGGATTCTCAAATGGAATAAATATGGGACTAATTGTTTGTCTTCCCCTTAGCAAATGAGGTTAGATAATATCTTGCAAATAAGAAGCTTATTTTTAAGACAGATCCAGAAACAAAGTGCACATAACTCATGGGTCAGGAATAATCAGAGAGTTGCCTTGTGAAGGTCAAGTCTGTCACAATGAGTAGATGATAGTATCTCAGAAGTTTAGCTCATTTCTGAAATAAATGTCTCAACTGATGATCAAGTAGCCAAATATACATTTCTGTATTTATAGCCATCAAAACAATATTCTATTAAATGCAGACTGATGTCTATATTTTATATTATACAGGATCTGATAACCTGAAAATACTTGTCTCTTATCTAACTTAGCCTCACAAATGCTTTGATTACAAGAATTGTACAGCTAGAAAAACAAAATGCACACATAGGGTAAGTTATTTTCTTGTAATTATGGAACCACAAAGTAGGAGATCCAAGGCTTGCATTAGAGTTAGCTCACCTGTCCACCACCCAGACTACATTTGCGAGTAATATTGCAACATGCATACATAAAAATGTGCCATAGAAAGTAGTTCCAAGTATAAATTTTCCTAAGATATTTAAATTAAAATATGGGTTCTTAATCCAGATGGCAATTTTGCTTTATTGTATAATAATACTGAGTTCACAGGTTCCTAGGATCAGCCTTTTTACCTGTCCCCCAAAATGGGACCACATGATTTTATATAAAGAAAAATATGAAATAGCTGCATCTAAATGGTTTCTATTTTTCCTTCAGAGTTATCTGATGTATATGCCTGTATATAATTTTTTAAAAAGAATGAGATAATTTAGGAACTATGAATATTTAGCAAAATCATTCTATCAGAATTCATTATTATTAATGCATAACTCTCCCTAAGACTATCTTGAGAATAATTATAATAGAAGTAAAGTCTCTTAAAGACATAGCTTTAAGAGCTTTCCAAATTACCCAATCTTTGTTAGCAAACAATACAAAACATATGTAATAGTATAATAGCATAAGACTTCCAATTGACTCTGTCTCACTTTGACAACTGAGCATGTTTCTAGAGAAGTCACAATATATTGGTAGCCCTTTGCCACCAATTTAATCTCATTCTGGCCACTCAGCAGAACACAACCATCCAAAGAGTGAAAGTGATCATGATGTCAGTAGGGATGTATCACCAGTAACTGCACTTAGTTACCAATTTATCACAAGACTGTATCAGTGACAAAATGGGCATACTGCCTAATGTGGCTGGCTCTTTTAGAATGTAACTAGCTCCTACTTGTGGCAGAAAGGTATGGTTCAGCTATTCCCAGAAGTACCATTTACTTAGAATTTTTCAACATTTAGATTCTTGTTTCTCATCTTGGGCAAACATCCCCTCCAAGCTATATGTATTCTCTCACACTTCTAAGGGTCACATCTTACCTGTGCCCAACTATTAATAAACTCTACTTTTCTTATTTATTTAAAAATATTCCATTTGCTCTATAAAATAGAAACACAGGATTTTTGAATAACTAGCTAGGCAACCTTACACTTATTTGCCTGGGCCTTAGATTTTTCATTGATAAAATTATTGATTCTTAATTTTATCTCTAACCTCTTCTTGCTTTAATATTGTTTAATTCTGTGATCTGACTCTGTCCTGTTCCTACCCCTACCAAGGTATATACAAGAAAGTTTCCATTTGCACTCTTTCCTATTCCAGGAATAAACTAAATCTATGACTAGAGCACTCGTTCCCATTCTCAGAGTGTCCAAGCAAGAGATACCTATGGACATAAAGATAATAAAAACCTCCTTTTGCTCTTAACCAGTTTCCTCTACTCCATTCCTCCAAAAATGCAGCATGGTCCTTAAATCTCATTTACAAATATGAAATTAACACACATTATATAAAATGCATTGTGCTGGATTCTGAGAGAGATTAAAGATGATAAAGTATAAAATACATGATCAAAATGTATCTCATGCTCTCAAAAATTTTACAACCTATGGGAACGCAGACTGGTGCAGCCACTCTGGAAAACATTATGGAGGTTCCTCAAAAAACTAAAAATAGAACTACCCTACGAGCCAGCAAATGCACTACTAGGTATTTATCCAAGGGATGCAGGTGTGCTGTTTCGAAGGGACACATGAACCCCCATGTTTATAGCAGCACTATCAACAATAGCCAAAGTATGGAAAGAGCCCAAATGTCCATCGATGGATGAATGGGTAAAGAAGATGTGGTATATATATACAATGGAGTATTACTCAGCAATCAAAAATAATGAAATCTTGCCATTTGCAACTACGTGGATGGAACTAGAGGATATTATGCTAAGTGAAATTAGTCAGAAAAAGACAAAAATCATATGACTTCAGTCATATGAAGACTTTAAGAGACAAAACAGATGAACATAAGAGAAGGGAAACAAAAATGATATAAAAACAGGGAGGAGGACAAAATAGAAGAGACTCATAAATATGGAGAACAAACTGAGGGTTACCAGAGAGGATGTGGGAGGGGGGACGGGCTAAATAGGAAGGGGCACTAAGGAATCTACTGAAATCATTGTTGCACTATGTGCTAATTTGGTTGTAAATTTTAAAAAATAAAAAATAAAATTAAAATAAATAAAACCTACTTCAGAAACCCAAAAAAAATTTTTTTACAACCTATTTGAGAAAATGAGGGAGAATAAGCACAGAATGAAATTATGACAATAGTACAAGGTCAACTACAGCATGGTTCAGAGGGAGTGAGCACTAATTAGACAATAATAAATATTTAATCAAATATTATAGACACTAAAGAAATTCAAAGGAGGCTAACACAGATCACGATGGGAATGAGTAGTCTTGAAGGATGACAACTAGAAGCTACATGTTGTGCATTATTTACCCTCTCAGACACTGGCTATGAATGAGTGTTCTTGGTGCTCTATACCCTTGCTAGCATTTGATAATTTCCAATATTTAAATTTTGGGGAAATTCAATAGGTAAGAAATAGCATTTATCATATTTTTATTCACATTTGTCTGATTATTAATAGTTTGAATGCATTGTCATGTTTATGGACACTGTCATAACCCAATTGTGGGGTTTTTTTTTGCCCATTTTCTATTGATCATACAATAATTATGTTAGTATTTGTATATTATCACCAAGTTCGGGTAGTTCCTCATGGTATGTGCGCTAATGAGGTATTACAAATGCAGTGAATCATCTTTTCTTGTAATTAGCTGCACAGTCAACATTATTATGGTATATTTAAAAAAAAACATTTTCACAGATACAGTATGGATACTTTGGCATGCAGGTTAAATTCATTAATTTTATATTTCATTGCTACTTGAAATTCTGGTCCACCACAAAATCAGGAGCTTGTGCCAGCATGTAAATCAAGTCACTGCCTTCTTCATCAAGAATGTCTTGCTATTTAAAAAAGTCAGCTTGACTGAATATTGTGTTTTGTTCTATATCTGATTTACTTTTTGGCTCAATTACTTTATTTCATTTCAGACCAGTAACTAAGAGTTTGAAAATTGGCAGCCGGTCCATGGGCCAAACTTTGCATAGTTCGTTATTTAAGTTTCTGCATTTTATATCCATATTTTAATGCTTTAGATAGACACATATGTATATATAAACATGTAATAAGCATATGTAATACATTATATATATATATGCAAACATATATAAACACGTTTTATATATATACGTGTTTATATATGTTTGCATTGTTAATCTTATGATTCAAAATACAAATGACTGGAAAAAATTAAAAGCAGTTTTATTTGCTTTGTATGACACCTAATATTCTCCCACATATTCTAAAAGCACTCCATTATTGCTTTATATATATGATTTAATCAAACTAATTATGATGCCAGGTACATCTGAATTAATTCAGAGGATTTTTAAGATCTAGTAAATAATCAACAGTATTTATTGCTTACAAGATGTTGGGTACTCTAAAGTGTACCACAGATAGTCAAATATGATCTGATGCCTCCTCTAGATGCAAGGAGGCAGATATGTAAGAAACAGGGGAAATGAAATGTTACATGTATCCAGAAATATTGATTTATAAAACACACTAGGAGTTCGGAAAGAAAAGGACTGCTAACAGGGGTATTTGGAGAGAACAAAGAATATTTTCTAGAGGCAAAGACTCTTGAATCCATTGACCTCAGATAGTTTTCTTAATGCAACTTACCTTCTTTAACCACAGGAATATTGTAACTTCCACCTTAAAAACGTATACCAGGTTTTTTTATATACTATTAATTCTACATAGAAGATTTCTTTCTGGTGACATTTGTCTGTTTCTTGGATGCATTGCGGAGTGTTAACACATTAACTAAAATAGGTACCATAGGCTCTAACTAGAACATAGGGCCTAATTTGCACCCACAAAAAGTTTTTCAAATTAAATAATACAGATTCAAAATCCAGCAGGACATAAAAAATTGACCCCATACCGTTTTAAGTGTGTTCTTGTTCTAAGTGTTCTTGTTTCGTATCTGTTCACCTACTAACTCACTGGTATTCAGAGAAAGCCCTGTATTTGTTCCCTTTACTGCCCTGTCTATACAATATGATTTGTTATGAAGTTCTATCTTGCCATGTCATTGAAGAATAATGAAGAACAATGTTCATGTACACCTTCACAAACATGTAGAGTTCTATAAAGTTGAATGTTATAATTTTTAATGCTTTCTTTGTTCCTTTTCCTATGATTGTTTCTTTTCAATCCACTTCTGACTGTTAGGATATCTGTAAAAAAATTATTTAAAAAAGTTGAAAACTTGAATGGTTCATGTTTTACATGATAGCTATTAACCTAAAGTTTCAGTATTTTAGGACAGACAATGCAATCAAACTACTGTCTAATCAAGATATTATGGTTTATTTCAATTCAAATCAATTACATTTTAAGAAATTTATTCTAAAAATAAATACCTAACTGCCTGAGACAAATTTATGTAGATATGGATACAGTATATAATTTTTTATAATAGGAGAACCTCATCAAAAAGGAACTGGCTAACATAAGATGAAAAAGCAAGTTGTAGAACATTATAATATAATTTTGATTAAAAGTATTATATATATAATTTTATAGCTATATATACCTGGAAGATTATATACCAAACTTTTAACAGAAAATATCTTTAAAAAATAACTTAGTGCAACAGGTTGGACAAGAAGAAATGTAAGGAATTTTCACTGCATCTGAAATGGTTTTTGTACAGTTTCAATTTTACCATGCTTTTGTTTTGCAATACTTTTCAAATAAAAATAAAATAAAGTAACCCCAATAAATACCATTTCAAATATTCCCATAGTGGGAAGTTATGGGGTTAGAGACTGTTCCTATGAATATAGGCCAAAATGGTGGCCCATGGAATGTCAGAGATCTGTAGCCAGGTGATCAATTTGGTGATAGAGAACAAATAAACACTAGAAATCAAGGTTAGGTGCTGGGTCAAGTCTTGGCAAACAGTCAAAACTGACAAGTCATTGTCTGAGACAAGGTTAGAAGTCAAAACATACAGACATCCAGGAGTCTGGAAGAACAGTGTTCTTAAATGCCAGTGCCATATCATGGTCAAATGTAGTAAGTAGCCAGAGCACTCATACACCCATAAATCAAGGTAAGGCAACTCACCTACAGATTATGTACCATGGGACCCAGAATGACAAATAAATGATTATAATATTCAGGCAAAAAATTAGGAAGGCATGATAATAGAAACCAAGATAAGAAGTTTGGGCAAAATAGGGTCAGAGAAACAAATATGCATTCTATTTAGCAAACAAGTAGACCAGTGATATCAATAAGGGGTGGAGACTTCATCTTCAATGAAGTGTTTTCTATGTTTCTAGTGAAGCAGAAATGAATTCAAGGGTGTGGCTAGCACAGAATAGCAAATAAAAATGGGTGTGTAAAATTGGGTTAGTGATTAGTAATTAAACTGACTGGAATAGAGACTGTCAAATTCTACTCAAAAGCAGGATCTTCATATTCTTATTTGCAGTGCAGTAATTTGGGAAGACTGTAAATATTTTTAAATTACCCTATTCATGGGTTAATTTTATTGCTCTCTCCCATTGTGGACTACCTAAAAATTGTCCTACAACTTACCATTTTCAGTTTGTAGATAATTTTTTGTTTAACTGCCCTTTTCTATTTGTTCCTAAGACAGTTTTTTTTTTCTTTCTTGTGTATTCATTTCCTCATCTTAAGAAGGTCATTTAAATTTTCTATTTAAAGACCAGTTATCCCTCCCAATTTGATGTTATCCATGCATTTAAGAAAAGTTCCACTTGATCATCCCAGTCATTGATAAAAATCTAATAATGGGTTCAGACAGATTCTGAAGTATCACTTAGTATCCACTCCCATCCCTCAGGGGAGGGAAGACCGATTAATACCCACTATTTGAATGTGACCTTCCAAGCAGTTGCACACCCATGCTCTAATAGCAGGATCTCAACCCTGTAGTGCTGCTCCCCAATTAATGTCCTGTAAGACTGAATTAAAAGCCTGACTGAAATAAAGATCTTACATCTATTGCTTTCCTCTAAACCACAGGGTCTGTTACTCTGTCACAGAGGGAATTAGATTAGTCTGATCTGATTTGTTCCTCATACAGATACATTTTTTAAAAATCCCCCTGAGCCCCCGCCAAGCTTATATAATATGTTTGCAAATTGAAAATTGGTCAATAAAAAGAACACACAGCAGGCTTTGTGCTTCAAAATTTTGCACTCTGGATACAGATGTCCCTTAGCAACCAGAAGAATTAAATGCATTGTAACTTTTATTTTTAGGTGCCAAGATCAACGTACAGAAATACATTTGTTCATCATTTTCCGTGACTTTTCACACTACAGATATGAATAAGCTTCAGTGTTCATTTATATGCAATTTTATTTCCCTCACGCATCTTACACAGATGTGTACAGAGGCATAAGATATTTCCCCAAATCTGAAAATTGGTCAAAAACTCTGAAAAGTTTCTTAGGGAAGACCAAGGATATGATTTTAAAATACACCAAAGGAATAAGAAGTACAAACTTACAATCAGTTAATTGCAGTAACTCTTTCTGATTAGACTTGAAAAAAATGCTGCTCCGTGTTTTATATTATTTTTTTAAAAATCCTGTCAGGATGATTACACCAAAAACATACAGCACTCTGAAAAACACTTACTACTGGAAGCTATACAACAAGTTATCCAATTATATTTTGTAGAGTCCTTAATCTTTCAGTTTGCAAAAATATACATATGCACACACGAGTTGCACCAAATTATAGAAATAACGTTTTATCTTAAACACTATTCAAGTAAATAAAAGAAAAAATTGTGACAAGGACTCAAGGAAAATAATCAGTAAATACCAAGTTATTTATGAGACATAAAAAATAAGATACACTTCTTTCTCCCATTCTTTCTGTAAAGATCTATTGAGCACCTATCATGTGCCAGCTACTGATCAAGGCCCTGAAGATACAGGGGGAAACAAGTAAGATAATATTTTCTGATTTCCTGTAGTCTACATTGTAATGGGAATAGACTATAAACACATAAATTAGAAAATTAATATAGTACGTAGGCATTGGTAACTGATGTGGAGAAAAATGAAGCAAGGAAGAGTTCAGGAGTAAAACGTTGCCATTTAACTAGGGCTTATGGAAAGGACTTCACTGAACAAAAATCTAAGAGATGAGGAAGCAGGGCATGTAATTATCTAAGGAAGAGAATGTTCAGGCAGAAGAATAAGGAGTAGATTAAGATTTTTGTAAAACTAAATTAAAGTGACCTGGCCATTGTGGCCTCAATTGTGGGAGATAATGAGGAGGAAGGACAAAGTTACTGTATATATAAATACATATCAACTAATTTTAAATTGAAAATATTGTTTTTGATTACCTGATCACAAGTATCTGCATTAAAAATGTCCCTGCAATGAATGTATATATACAAGGACAATGCTTTATAAGTAAAAACTATTTTACTGAAGGAATATTATTTTTTAAAAATTCATAGAATTAATACATTAGAAAAGCAACTCCATGAACAGTATTTCCTCATTTTATTAGTTATATTTTGAGGGGTATTGGCAGGAAAGATTTTCCCTACATGTAAGTGCGCGCGCGCGCGCACGCACACACACACACACACACACACACACACACACACACACACACATTCAACACACATATTGCTGTACCACAAAAGTGATGGAACATTACAGTTAACAATTGAACTTCAAAAATTTTAACTCATTTCACCTTTCATAATATTAAAATACATATGAAATAGCCAAAAAAGTAATTTTAAATAATTATTCTTTATATATTGGAAGAAAGTGAACACATTTGTCTTATTTAGAACAGCTTAAATCCTGAGGCTTAATGAACTGAAAAATCACTCAACATGATTGCCAAATGCATGCTATCCTTTTCTCCCTCAGAATTAAGTGTACAACTTTACCACTGGCACCTATACAAAAGAAAATCTATAATGCAGGGCACTTTTCAAGGTGTGTCAATTTTAAAGGCTTAAAAACAGTGCAATTTTATGCAAAGTGAATGGTCTTATCCTTTTCACAATTTCAATGTCTGATTGAATCAACTCAAGCATTCAATCAATCATATTACACGTAAGGCCAACTATAACATGACTAAATTGTCAGGTTAACCTTCTGTAGCTGTAATTGGCATAATGTATTATCCAAATTGTATGAAAGGACATTAACATAAAGTATGCAGTTTATAATCTAGAAAAAGATGGCTGAGAGGATGTCCTCCTGGGTCATATGGAGAACAGGATCAGAACGTTCTATGATTAAGCCCTAATTGACAAAGGTGATCGAAATAATGACCTCCAGTTAACATGTTAGGCCAGGGCAAAGAAAACAATAATGTGTTAGGGAAAGCTAGGTTGTGTTCATCATAGAATGGCTTGTTATCACTATGAATTACAGACACAAAGAAAAGTGCGTAATGAGGTGATGCTTGATCACTCAAGTGATAACCAGAGGAAAACATCCCTACTAAAGTAGTATCTGTTTCTTTCCTAAGAAAAAATCTGTACAGGTTATAAACTTACAAAAGTTTAGGCAAATTTGCAAAAGGAGAACTGTATCAGAAAGAAAAATTGTTTCAGGGAAAACTTTAGACTTTTACGATTGACATTTTCCTAGACAGCTATTTTTGCCAACAAACTATTCAGAAGGATCAATCTATATATAATTATCAATATCATAGTTGGAAAAAAATACATGAGGGGAAATCAATGACAGAATTAAAGAACTAAATTTTCAAGTGTCATAAGTGTTACTATAAGGGAAACTAGAACTAGCCAAATTAGTCAAAATTTGGCACTATTTTTCATATCATACTTCTAAAAAAATTTCCAGGGTGGTAATTATTAATATAATTGTTATATTTACTCCCACTATCTTGAAATATTAGACAAAAAAAAATTTCAGCTGAGTCCACCTCTATGTGATTTAATAGACTGATAATGACTGTCTATAAAATATTATTTCTGTAAGAGTTACCAAGGATTAGTGTCTATTGGACAGAAAAATTATGTGAATGAAAATGTCCCCCCTTACTCCACAAAATCAGAAACAAAAATACAAATGGCATTTCTGAGAAATGAAAACATTTCGCATCATCACAGTAACCAGTTAAAATTATTAGGCTGACACTATGTATTGAATACTGGACATGCAATACTTTGAAGACAGAAAGAATAACCATTGAGGATAAGAGACTGTTTACTGTTAAATCACTTTTATTTTTGAAAATCAAGGGGATATAAAAGCATTATTTTTTGGTAATTAATCTAGGATAAGTATGATACCATACCTTTCTTATCATGTGTCATTTCTATTTACTGGAAATGAAATTCTTATCAGCTTGAAACACATGATATTACCATCTACCTTTACTACTCTAGACATTATATATTTTTGGTTAAAATTAGTTTTCTTCTGGGAAAGTTTCTTTTGGGTGATGGGAGGTTGAAGGGGAATAAGGAGGCAAGTTAAATCATTAATCTATATATATCTAATTGTAAGGAATACCCACATTTATATTTCGCTAGCTTAAGTAAATATAGGAGCAGATGCAAGTATTCCAAATATTTTACTACTGAGTCTATTTAGGATTTTTCTTGAAGATAAAACAGAAAAAAAATACCTATATGATATCATCAAATACTTTTAATTCACATGAGCAGTGGTGACAAATAACCTGTACAGTTGGTAATCCTAATATTTACCTTGAATATATGAGTTAAGCCCATATGAAAATACTAGTGTATAAGATTTTTATTAAAGATATTTCAGAGGCGCCTGGGTGGCTCAGTCAGTTAAGTGTCTGACTTCAGCTCAGGTCATGATCTCACAGCTTGTGAGTTTGAGCCCCACATCAGGCTCTGTGCTGACAGCTCAGAGCCTGGAGCCTCCTTTCTGATTCTGTGTCTCCCTCTCTCTCTTCCCCTCCCCTGCTCACACTCTGTCTCTCTCTCAAAAAAATAAACACTAAAAAATTTTAAAAAAAGATATTTTAGTTACCTTCCCACACACTTATAATAATCCTGTTCAGTAAAGTGACAATGACAACTGGTAAAAGAAATAATTTACCCCACATTATGAAAATCTATATTAGTAAAATGTGGGCATGACTTAAGGAAAAAAAATGATGTCCTGGGAGGAAGGACTTTAGATAAAAGTAAAATATATAGGGGCGCCTGGGTGGCGCAGTCGGTTGAGCGTCCGACTTCAGCCAGGTCACGATCTCGCGGTCCGTGAGTTCGAGCCCCGCATCGGGCTCTGGGCTGATGGCTCGGAGCCTGGAGCCTGTTTCCGATTCTGTGTCTCCCTCTCTCTCTGCCCCTCCCCCGTTCATGCTCTGTCTCTCTCTCTCTGTCCCAAAAATAAATAAAAAACGTTGAAAAAAAAATTAAAAAAAAAAAAAGTAAAATATATATATATACTTATATATAGTATAAGTATAGTATAAGTATATAAGTATATATACTTATATATAGTATAAACTATATATAAGTATATATGCTTATACTATATATATACTATATATATATACTTATATATATATAAGTATATATGCTTATACTATATATATATAATATATATATATAGTATATAGTATACTATATATATATAGTATATAGTATATAGTATACTATATATATATATACTATATATATATAGTATATATATATAGTATATATATATAGTATATAGTATACTATATATGTATATATAGTATATATATATATAGTATAAGCATATATACTTATATATAGTATATACTATAAGTATATGCTATATGTAAGTATATATATATACTTATATATATATACTTATATATAGTATATACTATATATACATAGTATAAGTATATATTAGTATAAGTATATATATAAGTATATAAGTATATATATACTTATTATATATATATAAGTATATATAAGTTTATATAAGTACTTATAAGTATATAAGTATATTATATACTTATATATATACTTATACTAATATATAAGTATATATTAGTATAAGTATATATTAGTATACATATAAGTATATACTTATATATATACTTATACTTACATATACTTATATATGCTTATATATGTTTATATATACTTATACACTTATATATACTTACATATATATGCTTATATATATATAAGTAAAATATATAAGTAGCTGTGTATATTAATAGAGTAATTCCATGTAATGATATAACATCCCAACCTTGCCATTTAACTATTTATAAATAGGTGAGATACTAATATGCTCCCTGTAGGAGTTCCAGTAATTCAATAAGTCCTCTTTGGTTTCTGAGAATCTCTGATAAAGAAAGTACTAATCTATATGTGGTCTGAAATGGACTTGGTCTGGATTGAAATTCTGCAGTGACCCTGGCACCCGGAAATGTAAATTATTTACCTTTTAAGCAATTTAAAGTAATAGTCCAGGCCATGATGGCCATATCAGGGTACTGAGACCGAGCAGGTCTGATATACTTACCCATGAAATTTTATCAAAATCTTCAGTTTAGAGAAGAAAACTTGGTACTTTCACAGCTAAAGTTATTTTATTATGTGTGGAAAAACCTGGTCAAAATAAAATTTCAGCATCCGCTAAAATAGGTACACAAATTACACTTTACTCAAATACTCAGGTATAAAACTTTGGCTCATTCCAGTGACTGATTGACTCATAAACAATCATTCTCATCATCAACTGAGTCCATGTTTCTTTCTTATGATGAATATTTTGTTTTGCTCCTTTTATCAAGCAGAAATGAAATTCATGGCTAATATCATATACTTAGACACATAATTTAAAAAATCAGTATGTTTCACCTATAACAAGTAATTTATAATAAAACAATACATATTTTAACATTTAAATCTTTAGGTATACTTGTATAGGAGGAGAAGTAATTATGTGCTGATACAGCTACATAAAATTATGATGAATATAATGGCTATAACCGCCAACTAATAAAAGTATTCTTTACGGACTACTCACATAAGTAGCTTTGCCATAACAACGAAAGTTGTTTTTTTTTTAATTTTTTTAATGTTTATTTATTTGGTGGGGTGGGGGGAGGGGCAGAGAGAGAGGGAGACACAGAATCTGAGTTGTCAGCACAGAGCTCTATGCGGGGCTTGAACTCATGAACCACAAGATCATGACCTGAGCCAAAGTCAGACGCTTAACCGAGATACCCAGGCACCCCAGCAAGTTTTTTAAAATGACAATAAACACTTAAAACAACTTCTGAACAAAACAAGTATCTTCCCTTGACAGCATCCTAATTCTATTTCTAAAAAAAAATTCTGTGTATCTCAGAACTGTAAATATATGTGTATATATATATACATATACACATGTTTGTGTTTTAGATCAAATATAAACGCATTTTTTTCATCCAGTTGAACATCCAGCTCCCTAATAAAGAGGTGTGTACAAACCAGATGAGTTTTCACTGTGAGAGACTAGAACTATAGTTATTATATGAGCAACTTTTTGGTTGTGTATACAGAACCTCAGTTATCTCTGAGGTAAGTGTGCAGGTATTGGAGGAGGAAGAGGTATCTCAGGCCTCTGGATATCTTTTAAATTACTAGAGTATTTTTTTAAATTTTTTTTTAAGTTTATTTATTTTGAGAGAGAAAGAGACACACAGTATGAGGGTGGTAGGGGCAGTGAGCGAAGGAGAGAGAGAGAATCCCAAACAGACTCCATGCTGACAGAGCAGAGCCTGACTTGGGGCTCAGTCATGAAACTGTGAGATCCTGACCTGAGCCGAAGCCAAAGGTCAGATGCTGAACCCACTGAGCCACCCTGGTGCCCCATGTACTAGAGGTTTGTTTTCTTTTTTTTGTTTTGTTTTTTTCCTTTTCCTTTAGCTGCTCTAAGATCTAAACACAAAGCTTGATTTGATCAGACTGAGTGTTCTAGGTAGGGTTAGAGAAGAGATCATCACCTGGAAGCTGGTCTCTCCAATCTGGACTGTCCCCGCAAGAGGTGGAGAATGCTGTTCTTTAGGCTGAAGCCTCCTGGCTGAAGGGAAGGTCTGGTCAAGGACTCTGGGTACTTCAAGTGTTTTGTCAGGTGCTGCAACCAACCAATCCTTGGAGTTCATGCAAGGTCACTTAGCCTTTAAGCATCTCAGTTTCCTTATCTGAAATGAGGGGGAGTGGTTAATGATCTTTAGTGCCCTTTCTAGTTCCAAAATTATAGACTTTCAGGAATCTGTCAGGAGATTACCCTAGTATTGTCATTTTCAAAGTAGCAGGAATGCCTGAGACCAGCAGGGGCTCCCAGCAGTTAGAAGTAACAGTAAATGATTAGTCATTTCCTTTGTTTATGATGCTAAAATTGCTCAGCCCGGTTGCAATTAGACTGTAAAGGAGTCAGATCAGACCAGACAACCACTCCACACTCCAGACCTAAAAGTAGAATATCCCAAGACAGGCAGTGGAAAGAAATATAGCTCTCCTATCCTCCCAAACTGGTAATGTTAAAGATCTCTGCATTTGTTCCTATGGCAAGTATCTCTCTATGTGTTTTAATAAGGTAGAATTAGTTGAGTGACCCATCCCAGCATTACTCAAACATAACCTAAACAACCAACTAGACAATTTACCAAAACCAAATAAATTACCTGTAGAAGAAAATGATTATGTGCTTCTAAAATAATGTAAAATCATAAAATTATTGACTACTAGATCTTGATAATCATCATATAGTCAGTTGAATATCAAAAAATGTTTTAACACTACAAATTATTTTTGCTTCTTTTACTTAAAAGTTCTTGCTGGTGAAAGATTGGTTTACCAAAAATGTTATAATTTTAAAATTTATTTTCTTACTTTCATATTATTACTCAAAGGCATGTTGAAATGCTAAACAAAGCTAGTTATGAAAAAGTTTGTACTCCTGTACCACCTGGAGCATACATCTGCTAAGGTACTAAATATACTGTTTTAATTGTTGGTTTACTTGTCTGTTTATCCATACGACTGTATAAGCTATTTGGTCAAAGGAGTTGTGTTTTACTATCTTTACATCCTTAGGATCTAGAAAATCTGGCCATATATGTGCTCACTAAGATGCAAGCTAAAAATGAACTGAAGTTCATACACAAAACTACTATAATTCTAATTTAAAACAAATATAATTACTATTTTGGCATATTTGTACATCTCTCTCTTTTTTTTAATGGCCAGACTGGCCCCTAGTCCCCATAAAGACAACAGGGCCCTATGAGGTCCGATGGTAACCACCATTCAAACTTCCGCGTCAAGGACACAGTGCAGGCACAGGCTTCCCCAAGATGTTCTGTGGTTATGGGCAGACTTTATCCAACAAGGGCTTGATGTCTGGGGGAAGACTGCTGGAGCCTTGTGTGCCTGCACCGCAAGCCACCCTGGCTCAGATGTCAGGGAGCCTAGTATGGGTCCCCAGTGTCTGGGAATTATGGGGATGGACAGGGCCCCCAGTGAGGACATTTGGGGGACTCACAGCCAGATCTCAAGGAACTGATGAGGAATAAAAGCAGAAAAATACTCCTTTGCCCAGAAGGCTGACCTATTGCCTGCATAGTTCAGGTAAGGATCAAATATGTACTGTTTGCTACATTCTTAAAGGGTCTCATGACTGCATGTAAATTTCACCATTGGTTAATATTGTACTGAATGATAAACACCAGAGAAATCTTATGAAAGTAGTTTTAATAGAAATTCAAAGAAGACATTGTTGATCTAATATTCTCTGCACATTCCCTCTCTTGGGCAATAAGCATATAACCACCAGCTTCATAGAACAAAGGTGCAGCTTTTTCTGCCCATGGGTCCTGCCCCCAGCTACTTAAATAAACTTACTTAGCTGTATCATACAATGTCTCAAGAATTCTTTCTGACCATTGGGCTCCACAACCACGAAACAGAACTCCGGAGCCTTACCATTCTTCTCGGGCTCGGCCGAATAAGTCTCTGGAAGAGAAGCACCTGGGAGACCTGACTCTCACAGAGGCTCTGAGTCTCTTCTCAGCGGTCTAACTCAAACAAACTTTCCCTCACAGCATCCTGACTGCAGTACAAAAATCTCCTGGCTTCAGGAAGATGTCCTGAGGGGCTGAGGCGCCTCTGTACACACAGGCTCTGAAGTCTGGCAAGCCTGAGGGCAGGAGGTACGCAAAGAGGAAAGTTGGCAGGCTTAAGTGCTGTGCAGGGGAAGCCAGGCTCCCTGAGCTTCCCAGACTTGGGAGTGGGTGGGAGTCCAACCCATACTTTTGCCCACAGGCGGGTATTGTGAGGAACACATGAAGTTGAAAAGCACCGCTCGCTTCCGAAACAGCTTAATTTATTTGACACCAGATCTCGCGGGATCACGGAGCCAGATCTCACGGGATTACAGAGCCAGATCTCGCGGGCTCTGGGAAGTCGTTCTGGGTCTGAGTAGGGTTAAGTGGAATAGGAGACAAAGGGCATGATGGTTATCAGGCAGGCCCCTAGTCGAATAAAGAAAATAGGTTCATAGAGGGTCTGAAGTGAACTATTCGTGATATCTCCTTACCGACGGATCCGTGCACAGAAAAGCTGCCCCAGGAAGATGACATGGTAAGCACAGTCAGGCCTCAAGCCAACAGTGGGTATGGGCTTGGATGCTTGTGGGCAGGTATGCAGGAGAGAACCGCGCAGGCAACAGCTGCTGTGACTCAGTACCAGAGTTTGGGAATTGTGGGATTGGACAGAGCCCCAGTGGGGACTTCTCAGAGATTCGCAGGGATGCCAAGGTCCATCCTGTTCTAGTTGCCAGTTCCCTGAAGCCAGGTCTCAGGAGACGTTCGTAGCCTTGCCATCCAGGGTCCAGCAGGAAGTTCTCTGATGACAGACACCTGGGGCACCTTACTCCCACAGGTGCCTTTACTCTCCCCAGGCACAGGGCCGCAAAGGGTCTCACTCAAACCCTCTACATCATAAACCTTTGGCATCATTACTGTAGTTCAGGGAACTCCCAGCTACAGGAAGAGGGGCTGCTGGGCTGGATGTGGCCCATATTCACACAAACCTAGAGGTCCTGGGAACTCGAGGGCAAAAGGCTGGTGAGAAGCAAAGTGCACGTGAGGTAGCCCATCTGTCTCTGGACTGGTCCCAGGGTCTGGACGAGTCACTAGAGAGACCTGTGGGGGAAACAAGAGGCTGCCAGTGTTCTTCTATACATCCTTATTTTCATAATTATGTGGTTGCGCTAAACGTAATAGCCCTTAAATTATGTTGTGTGTATCACTCATAAGCTTGATAAAAATGCAGATTTCTGGTTCCCACTAAGACATCTAGACTTACCTAAGATGGGAGATGGCTCATAAAGTTGAATTTTTAACAACAATTTTAGGTTATATGTCTATTAAGCACTCTTTTGAGGAAAAAAAAACACTCTGGACTTTTTAACATGTTGAAGTCACCAGTGGACTCTCATTGCTACTGAAGGGTAGCAGAATATGCCACCTGAATGTGTGCCTCTTTGGCATGAGGATTATGTTTGAATAACAAAGATGATTCTGTTTCTGAGTCTGCACTATGACTGTTACGGCATTTGATAGTAATTTCAGAAATTGAGATCTTCAAAACATTAGTTCCTGAGCATGTGTATTTTATGACAATTTGTGATAAATATGTTTGGGTCTCAGGCTTAAATGCCACGCTCCACCCAAAAAGGCTGTTGGCAGCATTATCAGAAACATATTTCTTATTTTTCCTTACAATTTGTTATCTTACAAGTTATCTGTAAATATGAGTCATGATGTGGGAAACAAATATGATTATTCTTGGTAATACATAAAGCCTTCTTAATAGAAGTAATGCACTTAGTACTGCACTTTCTTTTGTATTGTCTTCCTGTTTATGTGTTTGCATTTAGTTAGATAGCTTTTGGGTTACTATAAACAGATATCTCACTGATAATGACAATGGCAGCCTTGAAATTCTGGCACATTTCCAGTAATTCATCTTAAAGAAGTATTTTATTTCTCTTTTTGCTGAATATTTTCATAATATACTGTTACATCTATTAAGTCTATAAGTCTCGGAACTTCCTTATTTTTTTATTGTTTCAGCTAGAGAAAAAGTACTTTGATATTTGGAAAAAGTTCCACAGGTACATTGCTGAATCATGGCAAGTATTACTATTCACCCAAGAAATGGAAATTACATGAACCATACAGTCTGTTTCTCATTTTTGATATTTTATAAATAGCTGACTTCCTTTTCACTTACTAATGAATGGTACCCTCAAGGGTCCCAAAACAGTTAACATCTTTAAAAAGATGTTAGTATAGAACTCAGAAAATAATGAGCAAATGGTTGAGAGTTACATTTGTTAGAATTGGAGAAAGTGTATGACAATATAGTGGTTTAACAACAACAACAACAAAATTCCCCTTAGCAGAACCATTCTTCCATAAACACCTTTGGAGAAAATAATACACAGATGGTCCCTGACTTACAATGGTTTGACTTACAATTTTTCTACTTTATGATGATGCAAAAGTGACATGCATTCAGTAGAAACCATATTTCAAATTTTGAATTTTGATCTTTTCTTGGTTATCAGTATGTTACAATACTCTCTGGTGATGCTGGGCAGAGAACATGAGCCACAGCTCTCTGCAAGCCATGCAATCATAAGGGTAAACAGTTGATACACTTGAAACCAACCAGTCTGTACCCCTAGAGCTATTCTCTTTCACTTTTAGTACAGTAGTCAATAAATCACATGCAATATTCAGTATTTTATTATAAAATAGGCTTTGTGTTCAATGATTTTGTCCAACTATAGGCTAATGTAAGTGTTCTGAACACATCTAAGGTGGGCTATGTTAGGTATATTACATGTATTTTCCAGTTACAGTATTTTCAACTTATGTTAGGCTTATCAACTCATAATTCAAGGAGGATCTGTATAAGATTGAAAGAGACTTATAGTAATGGTAAGTATATTCTAAAAACTGAAATAATACCAAATCTCTTACTTTATATTTTAATTAAAATTTCATTTTAGGGGTGCCTGGGTGGCTCAGTTGTTTAAACATCCGTCTTTGGCTCAGGTTATGATCTCATGGTTCATGAGTTCAAGCCCCACGTGAGGCTCTTCACTGACAGCATGGAGCCTACTTTGGATCTCTGTCTCCCTTTCTCTGTCCCTCCCCCAACTCACGCTCACTCTCTGTCTCAAAAATAAATAAACATAAAAAGAAAAGACTTCACATTTGTTTTTTTCAGTTTAATTTAGAATCCCTTTTAGGTCAGGTCTTATTTAATGGTTACTAAAATATAAGTTCAGAAAATGTTAGTACTGTTAGGTATTTCAACAAGGGTTGCCATTAATAATTTATGAGAGTAATTTTTCCTTCCATGAAAGATTACTGCAAAAAAAAATACATCTCAGAGAAATTAAGATAAATAGTTTTTAAATTATTTTTTTCTTGCATTCTAATATTTGACTCTAAAGCTGTCTTAACATTTCACTAGTAATTTTCTCCTAAAATAGAAGCATCAAGAAACTAAGATCTGATTCAAGGAATAAGACAGTTAATCAAAACCAAAAAGAACAAGGTTGTTGTATTGACAGACTACAAAAAAACGTAAAATCCAATGTGTCCCAGTATAAACCACTATCTCATTTCATTTTTATATTGTTGGGCACACACAATGGAGAGTAAATCAGTTGCATATCATCTATGTAGTTCAATTTAAAAAGTTCTAGAAAAAATGTGAATTACCCCTTGCTCTATCAATGTAATAAAACTTGTTTTGGATTATGTTGGTTTATAGCTTGCTGTTCCATATTTCATGTTTCATATTGTTTCATAACTATTTCATAAACTAATTTAATGATTAAATTATGACTACATTTCATATATTTTGGGAAAATAATTTGCAGTATCATTAGACTTTTTTCTTCCGCCTGTCTTTGAAATGTGTTGAGGGACCACTGAGATATTGTAATTTTTTTTAATAGTTATTTTTGAAAGAGAATGAGAGAGAGAAAGAGCACACGAGTGAGGCAGGGAGGGGCAGAGAGAGATTGAGACACAGAATCCGAACAGGCTCCAGGCTCTGAGCTGTCAGCACAGAGCCCGACGTGGAGCTCGAACTCACACACTGTGAGATCATGACCTGAGCTGAAGGCAAATGCTTAAGTGACTGAGCCACCCAGGCACCCCACCATTGAGCTATTATTATTTGCTAGACTGGCATGAACACTTTTATATGAAATTTACTCTGCTCACACAGTATTATGGAAGGATTATCATTGGATTTAATCACTGAATAATTGTAGGGACTCATTCAATGTGATGGACTGTTCTGTAGGGATTTACTCTGTATATTAGGATTGTTTTTTGGTCTTGCTCCATTTTGTGATTTGTGGGCACAGAAACATGTACAAATTGAAGGTAAAGACCAGTGGAGTATTTTAATGTGTGTCTGGACTGAGTATAATAAAGTTAAGACACAGGCATTTGAATTAGGGCATTGCTAATTTACAGGATGTACTGGTATGTAACTTTGTTTTATTTAAAGACAATCTTAGGACACTATAAATGATATACAGTTGTCAATAATAGTTTATTTATTCCTCCAATTCCTGATACCTTCTATTCTCTTTTCCTTGTTGTTATTAGCAGCACATATGATCATTTAACACACTATTTTAATATTAATTTTCCCATTCATTTGGTTGACTTGTTGATTTTGACTATTGGTTGGTTGTTTTCTAGTTGATTACATCTAGAACATAAGCTCTACGGGGGCCAGGAATTTTGTTTGTTTTGCTGATTGTTGTATTTCTAGCACCTAATAAAGAGATTGCCTCATAGAATTTGTAAAGTATTTGTATTTGTCAAGTTAGTATTCCTAGTATAAATAAATATAACCTGGGAAAGCACATATTTGAAATCTGTTTTAGAAGTTAAGACTTAGAAGGGTGTCTGGGTGAGTCAGTTGACTGAGCCTCTGACTTTGGCTCAGGTCATGATCTCGTGGTTCATGAGTTCAAGACACATATCGGGCTCACAGCTATCAGTGCAGAGCCTGCTTCAGATCTTCTGTCCCCCTCTCTCTTTCTGCCCCTCCCCACTCATGCTGTATCAAAAATAAATAAAACATTAAAAAAAAGAAATTAAGGCTTATATTTACTATAGATTTATGAAACTTCCAATATGAGGGTTGGCAAACTTCTTTTGTAAAGGATAATAAATATTTTAGATTTTTTAAGATATACAGTCTCAAAAAAAATAGTCTGTCACAACCAATTCAATTGTGTGGTTAGAGCAACAGCAGCTATGAATGATAGATACATAAATCCCTATGCCTGTGTTGTAGTAAAACTTTATTTGTAAAAAGAAGTAGCAGACCCTATTTGGCTTACAGCTTATAGTTTGTTGGCCCTGCAGTAACCACTCAGGAAGCCAGTCAACATTTTTTTTTTTTTTCTTTTAGACCCCAAGAGGAGAAATGTGTATAATATCAAAGACTTCTTTGAATGGTCCTAAGCACAGTCTTGAAGTTTTTGACTTCTTTCTAGTGACATGGAAGCCACATTTTAATATGCACAGGAAGAAAAAGCAATCAGACATAATCAAGCTATTGCTATAGCATACTATGTGACAAAATTTTCCCTAAACAAAGTTCAAAGTCACTCAAAGAATGCAGTTATTTATAAACAACTTACTAAAAATGACAGTGGAAATTGCTTTTATTTCTTGAGTATGGCAGAACAGAAGATTGGATATGATAAGCATTGCATAGAAGAATCATATTTATGCTATTTTTGAAATTTAGGACAAGAAAAATAAAGATGTCAGCATGGCTCTTTTTAAAATAGTTTAGGTGTTTTTTTGTGAGATTGTATTATATGTTCCCTCCAAAATAACCCCACCCAAAACCCAAGAAAAAACAAAGCAAAACCTTGGCTAACCATGCCTTAAACTTTCACATTGAAAGTTCTTTTTACCCCCAAGTTTTTATTTAAATTCCAATTAGTTAACATACAGTGTAATATTAGATTAGTTTCAGGTGTAGAGTTTAGTGATTCAACATTCCCATACACCTAGTGCTCATCACAAGTGCTCTCCTTAATCCCCATCCCTATTAAACACATCATCCTGCCCACCTCCCCTCTGGTAACCATCAGTTTGTTCTCTGTAGTTCAGAGTCTGTTTCTTGGTTTTCCTCTCTCTTTTCCCTCCCACATTTATTTTGTTGTTTCTTAAATCCCACATATGAGTGAAATCATATGGTTTTTGTCTTTCTCTGACTTATTTTGCTTAGCATAATACTCTCTAGCTCCAACTATGTCATTGCAAATGGTAAGATTTCATTCTTTTTTATGGCTGAGTAATATTCCAACACACACACATCTTTATCCATTCATCAGTCATTGGACATTTGGGCTCTTTCTATAATTTGACTATTGTTGATAATGCTGCTATAAACATTGGGGTGCATGTATCCCTTCGAATCAGTATTTTTGCATCCTTTGGGTAAATACCTGGTAGTGCAATTGTTGGATCATAGGGTATTTATTTTTATCTTTTGAGGAACCTCCATACTGTTCTCCATAGTGGCTGTACCAGTTTGCATTTCTACCAGCAGTGCAAGAGGGTTCCCCTGTTTCCGCATCCTCACCAACATCTGTTGCTTCCTGTGTTATTTATTTTAGCTTTTCTGACAGATGTGAGGTGGTATCTCATTGTGGTTTTGATTTGTATTTTCATGGAGATGAGTGATGTTGAGCATCTTTTCATGTGTCTATTGGCCATCTGGATGTCTTCTTTGGGAAAATGTCTATTCATGTCTTCTGCCCATTTTTTAATTGGATTATTTGTTTTTGGGGTACGTTGTATAAATTCCTTATATATTTTGGATACTAATCCTTTATCAGATATGTCATTTGCAAATACCTTCTCCCATTCCATAGATTGCTTTTTAGTTTTCTTGATTATTTCCTTTACTGTGCAGGTTTTAATTTTTATGAAATCCCAGTAGTTTTTGTTTTTGTTTCCCTTGCCTCAATACACGTATCTTATAAGAAGTTGCTATGACTGATGTGAAAGAGGTTAGTGCCTGTGTTCTCTTCTAGGATTTTAATGGTTCCATGTCTCACATTTAGGACTTCAATCCATTTTGAATTTATTTTTGTGTAAGGTATAAGAAAGTGGTCCAGTTTCATTCTTTTGCCTGTAGCTGCCCATTTTCCCAGCACCATTTGTTGAAGAGACTGTCTTATTTCCATTGGATATTCTTTCCTGTTTTGTTAAAGATAAACCTTCACATTAAAACTTTTAGTCTTTTTCTGTGTTCATTGATGCAACTTTCTTGAAAGTATAAACTACATTCAGGGTCTCTGTTTCTTTAACTTTCAATCACCTTTCAACATATTATATAATCTGATCCATGGAAAGCACTCATTCTAGTTAAAACATCCTTCTCAAAGCTAAATCCAACCATTTTCACCTTCCTTTGCCTTGCTGACCACCTTGAAACCTCTTCACACAACTCATCAAAAGCATTCTTTTGATGTCATTCCCTTTGTTTTGCAGTAATATGAAACATTGTGCCTTGTCATTGTTCATTCAGCAATGAGCAGTATATTAAAATTACTTATCTATTAGGTCGAATCATTTGATAGTAAATTAAACTCCATCATTTCCCTCAGATTGCTCTTCATGATCAGTTCTTGTCATTGTGCTTTCAGATATGGTTTGCTCAGGATTATAGTTTCTCAGTGATAGATCTGAAGTTCACATTGAAAAGTTCAGATTCTGATTCCAGTCTCCCACAATGCCAAGCTTCCTCTACACGGAAACAATAGTTATCCCTCCATTCAACTGTTTTCTGATCCAACAAATGTTTTGAATGCTTCTTACATATTAAATGCTAATGAATACTAAACCCCATACATTGTCCTTTTTGTGGCACTTTCTTGTAGTATAAAGCCATCTGAAACCAATGACAGTGATGTAATATGAGATTTATACCTAAATATTGAGGAAATGTTGATGGTGGAAGAATACCTGTGGTACATATAATTAGGGAAATTGGAGAAGATAACTTTAGAGCTAAATCTTCAAGGAATTAATGAACAGAGAAGAAGAACAAATTCTTTTCAAGGAACAGAACATTCTGGGTAAAGCTGGAGTACACAGGACACTCAAAGAGAGGATGAGTGTTGTTGGATAGTAATGACAAATATATTGACAGGATTTTGATATTAGGGATGATGGAGGGAATGGTACTGATGCTTACAATAAAATTCATGAAATTTCTAAAATGAGGCTATTTCTGTGCTACCAGGACATTCTTTGCTATTTCAGTCTTCTACTTTTAAGTTTTTGATACACAGTGATTTTAACATCTGTCCTTTTGTGTATGGTAAAACTTCTTGGTTAATGGTTATTTATCCTCCCTGCTCTGCTCTGCTGAGTAATTATTGAGCAAGGAATTCTCATATTCTTTATTTCCTTTAGAGAATATGTATAGCACACTCCTTCATAGGAGTTGTACAAATGTTTCCTGAATGAAGTAATCTCCCATTCAAATCCACCAGTACAAACAGTACAGACATCTTAAACATCTTAACCTTTGGTCACTATTTATGTATAATTCACTAATACCCAACCAAGTTCATTTTACTTCTCTTTCTTTGAACTTCCCTAATCTAGAAGTAGATACCATGGAAAATTTGCCATTTACCATTAAGAATATCAGGAGCTGCATCCTTATGTACAGAGCACCATGGATGGGCATACTCTAGAAGGATATAATACTCTATCACACAGTACACACAAAGACTTGGTTTTCTGGTTTATAAAAGTCTGGAAAATATGACAAGCTACACTAGAATGATGTGAATGGCATTGCTATTTTGCACCACTGATTGAAAGCCATTATTCATCGATTTTGTTCAATCTGCAAAACTTCTGTGAAGTTCTTTAACAGAAGCATCACTGTTATGTGAGAAGAAGAGTAAGGCTATTATCTTAACAAAGCTTTTGTAGTTGCCATCAATGTACAAACCTTGAATTTTTATCTTCATTAACTTAGGGGCATGAAATGTAGGCTTTCTTTGCCTTCAAAGAGTCTTCTTTTTTTCTGAGATTTAGTACACACCCCATAATAATTAGAACATGATCATGACTCTTGAGTAATGCTTTTGAAGGGTTGCCATTAAATGAACTTTTTATTTCTGGTCCACACAGCACAGCACAAAATGAGCTTGACGCTGGTGGTAATTATCTAGTGAACTTAGTCATTGTAGAAAGTCAGGCTGGGAAATTTATATTGAAATAACCCTGGTTATCTTTGTGACTGGTTATCTAAGAATATAAGTACTTGTTTTCACCAAATTAATTATAAACAAAATACTTTTTATCGAAGTAAACTTTTAAAGGCATTATGATAGAAATCAAAATAATGCTTACTTCTGGGAGAGACATTGACAAAGGGCATGAGAGAACCTTCTGCAGTGGTAGTATTACATAATCAAATGTAACTTGTGGTTATACAACTGGGTAACTTGTAGGGTTGAGCACTTAAAATTAGAGCTCTTTATACATGTCATTCTATGTATTTTCTACAAGTAAAAAACCTAAAAATTAGAACTAAAAGCATCATGAATCAAGCATTATTTTTAAACTCTACTACCTAAGGTAATATTTGGCATTGTAAAGATGTAAAAGAGTCACTGATATTTAAGAGCTCATCATATAGAATATAAATATTAAAAGACTTGGATGCCCACTAAGATTTTAAGTGTATCAGAAATATATTATGCCATGCATTTGTAATATTTGAAAGGTTAAAGTTTTATGTAAAAGGGTCATGTTACTAGATGTGGATTTTAAGTTTGTCATTACATTCTTTTTTTTTTTTGTTTAATGTTTATTTTTTTGAGAGAGACAGAGCATGAGCAGGGAAGGGGCAGAGAGAGAGGGAGACACAGAATCTGAAGCAGGCTCCAGGATCTGGGCTGTCAGCACAGAACCTGATGCGGGGCTCGAACTCACCCACCATGAACTCATGACCTGAGCCGAAGTCTGGTGTTTAACTGACTGAGCCACCCAGGAGCCCCTACATTCTTGAATAGATTCATATATGTGAGTTGATAACTTCTACTTGCATGTACAAAAGTTGAGGTCATCTGTGGAGCATAGGTAAATGCTTTAGCCATGCACTGTTTATGCTTTTAACCATATCTTTGTTAGAATCATTAACAGCAGACTTTAGTCCTTATAAAAGAGATGATAATTTGGCATGGGTTCTATTTTCCTTTCTTTAACTTTTTAAAAAAATATTTTAATGTTTATTTTTGAGAGAGAGAGAGAGAGAGGGAGAGGGAGAGGGAGAGGGAGAGCACAAGTTGGGGAAGGGCATATAGAGGGAAGGAAACAGAATCTGAAGCAGGCTCCAGGCTCTGAGCTTTTATCACAGAGCCCAATGCAGGGTTCAAACTCCCCAGTAGTGAGATCATGACCTGAGCCAAAGTTGGACGCTTAACTGACTGAGCCACACAAACATCTTTCCTGTCTTTAACTTAAAAAGGGCCATATGTACCTTCTCCACATGGTTGTTTTACATTGAGTGCAACATTTGTAGTTAAAAAACAAAAACAAACAAAAAACTTTATCAAAGACCTCACCAAAGTTACTTCACATTATTCAGGTACAAACATCTCTTTTTTCCTTAGTTGAAGTTTACCTCCATCACTGTGAAGAATTAAGTATTTCTTCTGTCTTATTTTTTTTTTCCCATAAAGATTTTGTTTAACCTTGACTGTATAACACTTCTCAGGCTTTTCTGACCTTCCTTACTCAGGCATATATTGCTGTTACCTATCAATTGTGAGCTCTGTGAAAGACATAATCATATCTTTATACTCTCGAAAGGTTGTAGTACATCCTTAAATTCAACAACTGATTGAAAACTATTTGTTTCAAAGTCAGATGCTTTGAGATAATACCCATTTTAACACTTTTTAAACTAGGATGTTCTCAATTATTCTTACTAGGGTATGTAACAGCAGTCATATAACTGAGCTGGCAAGGGCTCTCTACTAACCCTTTGGTTACAGGGTCCTTTGAGCCTGTGGACTGACAAGAAAGGTGAAACTATTTACCTACTTTTCCCTTTCTGCTAAACCCTCAAAGTGGTTTTTCAAAGACTGCCTTCCCCCCACCAAGTACCACTAGAGCTTAATGCTTTAATCATTCCTCTTTTTCTATGATAAATGTATTTCCATCCAAATCCTGCCTTAGTATTTCCCATCCCCACCTATGGAAAAAAGTCCCTCCTTTGATTAAAGCTATTTCTTCCACCTCTGTCTTCTCTGAGACTTTCCTCCCATAGTTACATATTTTTTCCAATATCTTCAATGTCCCTTTTCCTCCACGCATATATGTGATCATGCTCTGTCCTCAGACTTAAAATTGCTCCTACATTAGGCTTCTCTTTATAATTTACCACACATGCTTCTACAATAATAGTCGAAACCAGGAATGAATAAACTTAAAGTGTGTGCAGTCAACATTTTAGCCATTGCAGGCCAGAGTTGCTGCACCTACTCAACTCAAGGAGCTGCAGCATGATTATTTTTCCTCTCCTCCTATTCTTCACTGCCACCCAAGTCCAACCATTTATTTTCTCTACCCTGATTACTACAGTAGTCTTCCTGAATCCTATATCTCTTTGAAGAGATTTTTTTTCAGTGTCCAATGTCTCCCTCTTTAGTTTTTACTTAACATTGACAAGGATATATGTGTAAATTGTTAACATTATGTAAATCTATGCTTAGAATTATTTAATGGATTGTCCTTGAGAATGAAATACTAACTCAATCCAGTGCGGGGAGTGAGATGGAGGAAGGGTGACATTTCTGATCTTATCCCCTATACCTCTTTAATCTGTTCTTTGTGGGGTGCCTGGACAACTCAGTTGGTTAAGCTTCTGACCTCGGCTCAAGTCATGATCTCAGGGTTCATGAGTTCGAGCCCTGCATCAGGCTCTGTGCTGACAGCTCGGGCTGGAGCCTGCTTTGGATTCTGTCTCCCTCTCTCTCTGCCCCTCCCCCACTCATGCTCTGTCTCTCTCTCAAAAATAAACATTAAGAAAAATTTAATCTGGTCTTTGTACTCTAGACAGAATAACCTTTCTAAAAAGTACATTGGCCTATGCCATTCTCCAACATCTACATATGTCTTATTGGGACCATTCTAATTTGGCCCTGCTTATCTCTCAATCTCACTCCTTTCTTGTACTTTTTGCTGCTATATTCGCATTTCCTCAGAACCATGGTTTTGCCACCACTCATAGATTTCTAGGTTCCATTTCCCTGACTGCCTTATATCAGGGTCTTTGTATAAACCTCTTACTCTGCTTGAAATATTCCTTCTTCATTTTCTCTAACCTACCTCCTCTCCCTCAATGTCCACATCCTTTTTCTTTGTATAAGCTTTCCCTGAACTATCAAGACTATTATGTATACCTCATATATTATTATATCACCCTTCACTTTCCTTTGTCATCTATATTGTAAGCATCTGCTTATTGGTCTGTATACCTCTCTGGACGTTAAGTTCCAAGAGTACACAAGCTATGACTTATTCTTAATTACATATCCAAAGCCTATTACATAGTAACTGATTAACAAATGTATAAGATAAATGAATAAATGAATAATTACAGTGATGATGATGAGAGATAATAGAACATTATAAATATTTCAGGAAGAAGCTGTCTTCAAACTGCCTTTTCTCCTACTTGATAGAGTAAAAGATTTTATAGATTGAGTTAACAAACATGAACTATTTAGTGACCATTAAACTCAGTATAGAATTTATAAAAATATTTCAAGCACTTTGTAGCTCAAAATGTATTGTTTTACAGTATAGCTTTTTTCATGTAATCTTATACTGTTTTTAGAACCATCTTCACTATCTTCCTAATTTTCCTTATGGATTTCTCAATAGTTGAATGGGATATGGACAGTTTAAAAATACAGAAGAGGGGAGACTGGATGGCTCAGTTGGTTAAGCATCTGACTCTTGATTTCAGCTCAGGTCATGATCTCACAGTTCATGAGATCAAGCCCTATATATCAGGCTCTGTGCTGACAGCATGGACTCTGCTTGGGATTCTCTCTCTCTCCTCTCTCTGCCCCTCCCCTGTGCAGGTTCATTCTCTCTCTCTCTCTCTCTCTCTCTCTCTCTAAAAATAAATAAATAAACTTAAAAAAATACAGAAGAATCTTCCCAGAATGGAAAAGTGATATGAAAAGGAAATGGAAAAGATTCATAAAGAAGTAGAGAATTCAGAATTTATGTAGTGTCATATTGTAAGGTTTAACATCAAAGCCAAAAAACTGGTATTGATACAGTTCTCTATTTTGTAGTACAATTATTTGAATGTCACCAGAGTATACAAAAGAAAATAAGAAAATACAGTTCAGATCCATTTGTTGGATAATTTTCAGGTAACATCAATAAAGCAGGCATGTGTATTTATATATACTTATTTAATTATCAGAGAAGTCAATTAAATGTTGCTTAATTTTTATAAGTCTATTAATGAGTTAATTCTAAAGGATACTATGTCTGTCTCTAAAATTTCTTTTGGCCAACAAATGTGCAAAGATTAAAAGAAGGCATAGATTCCCTCGCTTTGCTACATATCAAGTATGAAGTTAAATATACACACGTGCACACATGCAAGCAGACACTCATATAAAGAGATTTTACTGTTTCGTTTCAAGGAACATGCTGCTCACTTTTTTATGCTTGGAAAATAGCTACAATATATCTTCCTTGCTTTTTCTAGACTTGAAGTATTTGAAAACAAGTACTCCACTTCGCTTTTTACCCAGGTCTTCCTTTTTGTTTTCAACTCATTTTCTCATTTCTGAGAGCAACAGAGCTAAGTGAGAGTGGATTATAAGCATGTCAATAAAACATGAATACGCAGATTGAAAAGTGATTGTCATCTCTATGCATGATTAGCTGACTAAAAAAAGTTACCAGTCACTGGTTAAGGCTCTAAAATAACAAGAAATAATTCACTGATCTAGAAAGGCATTTAGATGATCTGTATTTTCCCCATCGTCTCATTTAATGTTTCAGGATGAAATGGCAATGAGAATAGTACAAAGGAAAAAAAAATGTGGTCTAGAGTGACAGGATAATCAGTGTGCTATATGTCAGGAAGTCTGCTTCAGAAAGTCTGGCTTTCATAATGTTGAGGAAGGAATATATAATTATAATCATCTGAGTATCCAAAAATACCAAACCCATGACAACAGGCACATATTATGTCTAACCAGGTATCCAAGGAATTAGTAAAAGACAATCATACTGATTTACCAAACTTAATCCTGTATTAACTCTCTGTTAGAGATTATTTTATCTATTAGAATGGTAACATGAAGATGTAGATCATTACTTTCTAGAGTCTTAGATAAGTTGTCATGTTTCCTATATGTGGAATATAGGAACATACCATAGCATGAAAAAAATAGGAGGAATGACTGCTTAGGGAGGTTTCCTCTGACTCTTCCCCAAAATGGCAGTCTGGCAAGCAACGAGAAAAACATTTGAGTAGATTATAAAGGTAAAAATAGGGAAATGAACAAACACAAGCAGTGAATTCACATAAGAGAAAAAGGTTTTGCCTGAAATTAGAGCCTAGTGGTATTTCACAGGAAAATGACTGAAATTTCAGAATAACCAAAGGAACCAAACACATGGCTGAAGATGTGATATAAATGATCCTCCATGGGTGCCTGGGTGACTCAGTCGACTTCTACTCCGGTCGTGATCTTGCAGTCTATGAGTTCAAGCCCCACGTTGGGCTCTGTGCTGACAGCTCTGAGCCTGGAGCCTGCTTGGGATTGTGTCCCCCTCTTTTTCTGCCCCTCCCCTGCTTGCACTCTGTCTCTCTCTCCTTCTCAAAAATAAATAATAAAACACTAAAAGAAATTAAAACGATCCTCCCTCCATGCATACAACCAAATCTTAGAAGGGTAATCCAGATGGCCAAGATCTTGATTATCTAATAGAAATAAATGAATACTATATATTTGGATGTAGGTGGCAATTTAAGCACAGAGTTCCTGTTAATTAATTTTATTTATATTTAGATTTTGTTTTGGTCAAAGGAGGGTTTGTCCATATTTTATTTGTTTGTTTTAGGTAAGCTTCATGCCCAACATGGGGCTTGAATCCACAATCCTGAGATCAAGAGTTTCATGATCTACCAACTTACTGAGCCAATCTCAAATATTCTGGGAGAAAGGGAATATCCTAGGAAACTTTGGTCCTGGGGGATGTCTGTAACCATGCCTGTTGATTACAGAATAAGATAGTTTATTTCCCAAACCAGCATGATCTGTGAGAAGCACCTAGAAGAAAATTCTAAGAATTTCTAGATGGCTTTAGAACATCTACCATGGCATGAATTCTCTGCCTACAGTTTACTTCTAGGCAGGAGCCAGACCCCCTGCTATGATGCCTCTAAATTACATGGGGCATATATCAATCTCTGCAGTGGTTAAATTGAATCCCTTACTTACTAGACTTGAGTTGAAGCAGATACTTCACATTTCTCTCCCTGGGTAGAGGAGGTGAGGGGGATTACAACAGAGATTTCTCCACAAATAATCTCATAGCATCTCCTTTTCACCCTACACTTTAACTGGCCAGGTGGCACATCGATGTGGACTGGTTTTTGCCATTTCCTTTGGTAAATTCTGTAGTTTGGTTGAACATCATAACATTGATAAGAGCATCTTTCTCGTATTGGATGAAATTACAGTAATTATTCATTATAAAGTAGTTTGGTTGGGTATAAGATTACTAGATGAGAACTAATAATCCTTGAGAATAGTTATCCTTCAGTATATCCTTAAAAATTAATAATTCTTTGGGCGCCTGGGTGGCTCAGTTGGTTAAGTGTCCAACTTCAGCTCAGGTCATGATCTCATGGTTTCAGAGTTCGAGCCCCACGTTGGGCTCTGTGCTGACAGCTCAGAGCCTGGAGCCTGCTTCAGATTCTGTGTTTCCCTGTGTCCCTGCCCGTCACCCATTCGCACTATGTCTGTCTGTCTCTCTTCCAAAAATAAATATTTAAAAAAAAATTAGTTCTTGAGAAATGTGAAACAATTGCTTTTTTTCATTTTTATCTAACTTCCAGTATTGTCATTAGGCCCTTGCCACATTATAGAACCCGTGTGATTGTTATTTTTATATTTATCTTTTCTCTGTATCTTATTTTGCAAGCTTTTAAACTTGTCTGCTTTATAATTCTTTTTTAAGAAATTTTTTTTTAAAGTTTATTCATTTAGGGGCACCTGGGTGCCTCAGTCGGTTAAGCGTCTGACTTTGGCTCAGGTTATGATCTCGCGGTCCATGAGTTTGAGCCCCGCGTCGGGCTCTGTGCTGACCACTCAGAGCCTGGAGCCTGTTTCAGATTCTATGTCTCTCTCTCTCTCTGACCCTCCCCCATTCATGCTCTGTCTCTCTCTGTCTCAAAAATAAATAAACGTTAAAAAATTTTTTTAATAAAAAAAATAAAGTTTATTTATTTTGAGAGAGACAGAGACAGTGCAACTGGGGGAGGGGCAGAAAGAGAGAGAGAGAGAGAGAATCCCAAATAGGCTCTGCACCACCAGCACAGTGCCCAATGTGGGGCTTGAAACCACGAAGCCATGAGTTCGTAACCTGAGCCGAAACCAAGAGTTAGACGCTTATCTGACTGAGCTACCCAGGCGCCCTTCTGCTTTGTAGTTCTTTAAAGTAAATATTATGTTCCTGAGTATAGGTAGTGTTTTCTTCTATTTCAGTTTGAAATTTAATTATGGGATTTTATTTATCATCCTCTCCCTTAGATTTATTTTCTTCTCATAAAGACTCTTAATTAAGTGTCAAGACTTAAAGGTCAGTGCTGTAGGTTTCTATTCTATTTCCATCTCCTTTTTTGTTTTAATTTCTAGATTATTTCTTCAAACTTATCATCCTATCTTCTAAGCTTTAAAAGCTTGCTCCCATGTTCGTTTATTTTTTTAAATTTCAAAATACTTTCTTACTTTGTGAATATTTTTTTTCTTTTTTAAAAAATGGATTCACATTGTTTTCTTTCTCAATGGAAATTGTTTTTTTGACTTTTTTCTATTATCTGCATTTTCTTTGTCTTCTATTTTTTTTTTAATTTTTGTTTATTAGTTCTGAGTATTTTTCACAGTAAAGGCCTTCCTCAGCAGTCTGATGACCATTGACCATTATAATTCATATTTGACAGAGAGGCACTTAAAAGTATGTTTGGAAATCCTATCTATGGGTGGAGTTTACATTTTAGTTTTCTTCCCGATAGGTTGGCTGGGCATTTGTTGTAGAAAATTCAAATCTTAGTTTCTGAAATTTCCAAAATTTTTCCAGAGAGCCAGAATGGAATATTCCTGACTTCAATTATTTGAGAGCCAAGATGAGGAAGAGTGTTGAGAATCTGACTACTCAAGAATATAGATTTTTCATTTAATATCTTTCTTTTATAGCCCTAACTTTTATGCCTAATTCTGGACATATTCTGGTCACTTTCTTCATAGAGTAATCCTCTGTGATAGGGTAGAACAGGGATCTGGTCCAATTTAACTAGACATTTCAAAATTTTCAGCCAATCCTTTGTTTCCATTCACATTCCATACACATGTTTGTTCTACACACACTTTCTGAATGTCTCTGAATTCTTCAGCCCACATTTTCTTGATTCTCATTAACTTCTTTCTATGTAATGGAGACTATTTCAACTTTCTATGTTCTCCTGAATTAGTTACGGACTCCTTCATTTGCTTTGGAACATTTGTTATTGTCTTTCGTTAGCAATTATCTTTCCTATTTTTCTTGCCCTTGACTGTACATCATTTTCTCCTTTAATATGATGTTTAGGAGGTAGTTTAGTGGAGGGAGGAGGTAGAACATAGATTGATGTATGTTCTCAGTCCACCATGTATATGTGGGCAAACCCATCTGTATTAGTTTTCTAAGGCCACCATTAAAAAATACCACAGACTGGTGGCACAAGCAACAGAAATTTATTTACTCACTGTTCTGGAAGCTAGAAATCTGAGATAAAAATGTCATTAGGATTGATTTTTCTGAGGTCTCTGTCCTTGGCTTGCAGATGGCTGTCTTCTCCTCCTTGTGTCTTTACATGGTCTTTTCTCTGTATCTGTGTCCTAATCTCCTCTTCTTATAACCACTTGTATTGGAATAGGGCCAACCCTAATGACCTTTTACTTTAATTACCTCTTTAAGAATCCCATCTTAAAGTATAATCACATTCTGAGGGACTGGGGGCTAGGACTTTGATATATGAATTTGAGAGAAAAAATTCTGCCCATAGCACCATCTAGGCTAGAATTAAGAATGATTAAAAAAAAAAAAAAAAAGGCAAGAGAATGTTACCAAGATGTGTTAAGACTCTTGGCAGCAGATACCAGTACCACAGAGAGGGAATAGGAGGGTCAAGACAGATGGGTTGGACAGAGTCACAGAAGGATATGATGCAGGGGAATACTATATATGATTAATCTTATGCATGTACAAAGCACAGCACTAAAAGTTCTTGGAAACAAAAAATTGGGGCCAAGAGATCTAAGTACAAATAATCAAGGTCGGTCCTATAGGCAAAAATATAGCATTACAGCAGTAATACAGGTAAATAGAGAATCCCCAAAAGATCTCATTTATCGATTTATAAAACAGTGATCACTATCAGCACTGGAGAATAATGTTAGAGCAGAAGAAAGACTGACTTGATTTTGTCATGGAAGATTTGTTGTTTAGCTGCTTACATTTTCAACAACCAACAAAACAGAATCTGTAAGAGGATTTTTTAGGGACTATAAAGTTAAGAAAGGCATGGAAGACTATTAGATCAGTTATCCTAAGTAGTTAATGTTATAAGACACTGTTTAATTATATTAAGCTTGCAACGGTGGCTCCTTAAATAGATTTAGGTTAAGGGGTAGCATATTGAATCTTCTTAAGTATAATATGCCACCATGGTCCTAACTTTTGTTAGAATATTTTTTTTCTCTTTGGCTTGTCTCCAATTGATGAATCATATCTTTGTTTATCACAGAAAAACAAATGTTCCATGTCTGTGGTAAGTTATAACCTATTTCTATAGCACCATCAGCTGCATATGCCTTCCAGTCATTAAAATGATGCTTCGCCAATGCAGTCTAAACTGTAATTCCATTATTCTATTTTTCCAAACTAAGGACTAACAACACAGAATACACACCTTTTCTTTGCTACCATCTGCAATACCTTACCTCCTGTTAGGAAAAAAAAAAAAAAAAGAAAAGAAAAGAAAGAACAGAATGCTTATTAAAATGAACTAAAGAACCTAATGGGCAGTGAGATGTTTATATGAGTGTCAGAGCTGACAAGTAAATGTAGCGAAGGCTGCCAAAAATCAGAGTTACAATTACTTAATGAATATTTTGATTGTCTAGCTATGGATAAACCTGTAAAATTGCACAAGGTGCCTTAGGAAACCAAGTGCTGGCCCTTTCATTAATCAGAAGAATGCCCAAGTCTAAATATTGACTGGTGATTTGCTTTCTTCTCTTGGAAGACCTCAGGAGAATGGTGCTATAAAGAAAGAAAGCCAAATTCACAAAATCTGGGCCTTGGAGTAAATATGAAATGAGAATGAAATCCTTTCTGAGTATTAAAAATCAATCCTTGTGCTAAAAATGAATTATCTGTCTCCTATAAAAGCAAAATGTCAAGACTTAGCTTTTTCACACATTTGCCATTAATTACACTTTTAAGTGATATATATGCTCTGAAATCCTAGTCATTCAATTATAATTTGGAAGTAATACTTACCAAGATTAAATTAATCTGGTTATATTTTTTATGTATATGTTGTACATGTTTCATCATTTTAAACTATACAAATACTTATGCATCCTCAAATAGTTTTCCAAATGAATATATGTTTGAGGTGTTGAAGCTATTTTGCCCACATGAAAATACATGTAAATATTCAATAAATTATAAGTACTTCTTCAAATTTATATTAGATGGAAAGTCATGATATAATGTGTTAAACAGTAGATTTCAGTAGCTGAATATATTATTCATTCAGATTTTAAGATGATACTGAGACACTATGTTTTTAAAACTTTTTAAGTACATTTTTTGTCAAGGACAGTACAGTTTCCCTTGCTTATTGACTATTCATTGACATTTGTAGAATTGGAAATATAACTTGTATACTGCAAATCAGAATTTGTTTGCTGTGTAGTATTGTTATAAAACTTATATTGATATTGAATAAATTACTACATGTAGATAGATAACTCTTATCAAAAGTAAATAAAAGCAAGACATTTAAAATGAGACTTTGAATTGAAAATTGCTTCAGGCTACTAGAATATAGAAAAGCCTGGGAAAATTTGCCTGAAAAGCACTCTTTCTTTCTTTGCTTTCTTGGAAGCAAAGATTCTGTAGCTCAAAGGGCAGAGAGACACTTTACCTTGACCATTCTCAGATGCAAAGCAAAGTTATAAAATTTGTCTTCTATAGTCTTTATACTATGACTCTTCTTTCATGACAATATTTTGGCAGTTAGAAAACAATAACTCAAAAAATTTAGCAAGCACACAGCTCACTAAAAATCTTGAAGTCTGGGCTCTACCCCAAACATACGGAATTGAAATCAATAATATGTTGGGAAGGAGAGGAGAGAAATGCAGCAAGCTTTAATATATTTAACTAGATAGCTCTGAAACATACCAGAGTTTGAGAATCATTGTTCAGACACTCTGATCTTTCCTCTTTTTTCTTTATCATACCTGATATCCCATCCCAGGATCATCTAAGATCCCTAATCACTCACTGCCGTTCCGAGTACTATTACTTTCCTCCTATGTGACTGATACTTACTCCTTGTACCTCATCCCTTAAATTCAACATCATAGTTTCCTCAAATCAACAATTACCTAATCCTCTAAACTAATAAACTAGAGGACCTTTCCCAGTTCTGGCTTACTTCCAAATGTCTTAAAAGAATAATTTTCTGCCCATAGAAAATCCAATGTGGTGATTAATTGGTGGACAATTTAGACTGGAAGGAATAGTAAAAAAAGCTTTATTTTAAGCCATCAGATAATACATGTTAGGTCTCTTAGGATCTTATGGTCTATTTCAAATATTATACACTAATATTTATTCTGCCTATCTTAGCTCTGTCTTATTTCAAACAACCCTGAAGGTATAAAGAACCATGCTTAAAGAAAAATAAGAATTCTGCAATAGGAATTTAGAGTTGAATAGGTTTTATAAGACAATTGGGTTTGTAAAATAAGGGTAATTATTCACCTACTTCATGAAGTTTTAGGGGTTAAAATGAATTAATATAAACTCAGCAACTAGATAATGTCACATTTTATGTGACTATTCTTTACTGTAGAAATTCTCGAGAAATTTTTAATACCCTAATGTGCATTGTAACTAAGTAGGGCATAGGATATGCACCATTTTCCAAATATATCCAAGGAGATTGCAGAATTTGGACTGCTTTTTGGAGAAATACATTCTAGAAAAGGTCTTATATGACCCTTCTGTCCCACATAGATATTACCTGATCTACATAGTTCAGAAAACATCACTCTGTGAAGTGAAAACTACATTAATCAACTTAAACCGAAGGAGAAACAGTTTGCTTATGTCTCTTGTCTCTATTCCATTAATAATCAATGGATTTCAAGACTTAACTGTTACAATGTAATTTAGAGAGTCAGACAGCATTTAAACACTGGAGGTTTGAAGAATATGACTTTTTTAATTCAAGTTTTTATTTTAATTCCAATTAGTTAAAATACAGTATTATATTAGTTTCAGGTGTACAATTGTAATTTGTCACTTCCATACATCACCCTGTGCTCATCATGACAAATGCACTCTTTATCCCCATCATCTATTTAATCCATTCCCCCAACCCCTCCACTCTGGTAACCTTCACATTGTTTTCTTTAATTAAGAGTCTGCTTTTTGCTTTTCCTCTTTCTCTTTTCTTCCCTTTGCTTGTTTGTTTTTCATAAATTCCACATATGAGTGAAATCATGGTACTTGTCTTTCTCTGACGGACTTATTTCACTTAACATTATACTCTAGCTCCATCCAAGCCATTCCAAGTGACTAGATTTTGAGAACGTGACTTTTCAATATTTTATTTATTGATCACTGTGTTCCAGTGCTAAATCTTCCACAAAAGAAAGATAATCCCGTTGTCCTGTCACTGCCTAATGAAAATCCCTGATGCTTGTTCAAATTATTTTGTGCTGATCTTCATTTAACAGTAATTTTATAGCTGACAGTTTAATTTATCTGGAATGCTATGTGATGAATATTGGTTCCGTTTATCAAATTTCTGTTCCTCTTTTATAGGACACATAGTAGGGATATAGTTTTCTGACGACTCGAAGTAAGGCATCGTCATGTGATTTATCTTGAAATGTGATATGAGATGTGTGTCACTAACCAGAACTTGAAGAAATGATGTATAGGTTATCATATCCCTTCCTCCTGCCATAGACTAGCAACTTTTCAAATAGTGCAGTATACACAGGTCTGTTTCCCCAATATGAATGACAAATATACCTCTATTGGTTGAGTTACTGAAATATTAAGCTTACTTTTACCACAGCATAACAGAGCCTATCCTGATTAATGGTAATTTGATATTGCAAAAAAGGTATTTTTGAAAGTTGCTAAAATTCATGTTGTCCTGCCATTGCATTTTTCATTTATCCATTTGGTTAAGCGATAAAATCAGCTTTCTGAACTTCCAGCCTAAGAACTAGACTCTGAAATTAGTTAAAATTCTAGCAAGTTCAGATTTCCGTATCTGAGCAGCCAAACATCAGGTTCTCCTAGTTAATCATTGTCCTAGTTCGTTACATATTTTCCATTTGTAAAGTATTATACATATAGCCATTTTTTTAACATTTATTTATTTTTGAGAGACAGAGACAGCATGAGCAGGGCAGGGGCAGAGAAAGAGGGAGACACAGAATCTGAAACAGGCTCCAAGCTCTGACCTGTCAGCACAGAGCCTGACGTGGAGCTCAAATTCATGAACCGTGAGATCATGACCTGAGCAGAAGCTGGACACTTAACCGACTAAGCCACCCAGGTGCCCTACATATATCCATTTTTAACTTATATAGTCATTCAACATATAATATGCATTTTGTACTAGTCCTTGTAATAGGAGGTGCTCTATAATGCTGAATAACCTAGAATAGTAGTTTTTAAGCATTTTGTTCTTGACTCTCTTAAAAATTGTTGAACGCCCCAAAGAGTTTCATATGTGAGTTACTGCATCAAATACATAATATATTCAAAATTAAAACTGAGAACATTAATGTTTCATTTTGAGATAATTGTAGAATCATATGCAGTTTTAAGAAATAATGCCAAAAGTTTTGCCAAATACTGACAAATAATGCCAAAAGTAGTTTATATGTTTCTAGGAATTTATCCATTTTTTCCAGATTCCCAATTTGTTGGCATATAGTTCCTCATAATATTCTCTTATTGTTTGTAGTTCTGTGGTACTGGTTGTGATCTCTCCTCATTCATTCATGACTTTATTCATTTGGGTCCTTTTTTCTTTTTGATAAATCTGGCTAGGGGTTATCAATTTTGTTAATTCTTTCAAAGAACCAGCTCCCAGTTTTGTGGTCTGTGTGTTTTTTTTTTTTTTTTTATTTCAATATCATTGATTTCTGTTCTAATCTTTATTATTTCCCTTATTCTGCTGGTTTTGGGCTTTATTTGCTGCTCATTTTCCAGCTTCTTTAGGTGTGAGGTTACGTTGTGTATTTGAGACATTTCTTACTTCTTTAGGAAGGTCTGGATTGCTGTGTACCTCCCGCTTATGACTGCCTTTGCTGCATCCCCAAAATTTTGGACTGTCGTGTTTCCACTTTCATTGGCTTCTCTGTACTTTTTTATTTCCTCTTTAATATCTTGGTTAACTCATTTATTCCTTAGTAGGATGTTCTTTAATCTCTAAGTATTTGTGGTCTTTCCAATTTTCTTCTTGTGGTTGATTTCGAGTTTCATAGTGTTGTGGTCTGAAAATACACATGGTATGATCTCGATATTTTTGTACTTGTTGAGGGATGATTTGTGACTTAGTATGTGATCTTTTCTGGAGAATGTTCCATGTGTATGTGAAAAGAATGTGTATTCTTCTCCTTTAGGATGAAATGTTCTGAATATATCTGTTAAGTCCATCTAGTCCAGTGTGTCATTCAAAGTCTTTGTTTCCTTGTTGACTTTCTGCTTAGATGATCTTTCCATTGTTTTAAGTGGGGTGTTAAAGTCCCCTACTATTATTGTATTATTATCAATGAGTTTCTTTTTGTTTGTGATTAATTTTTATATTTGGATTATTCCAAGTTGGTGGCATAAACATTTATGATTGTTAGGTCTTCTTGGTGGATAGACACCTTAATTATGATATAATGCTTTTCTTCATCTATTGTTACAGTCTTTGTTTTAAAGTCTAGTTGTCTGATATAAGTATGGCTACTCTGGCTTTCTTTTGATGCCTATTAGCATGATAGATGGCTTTCTATCCCCTTGCAATTTTCAGGTGGGGGTGTGCTAAATGGGTGATGGGCATTAAGGAGGGCACTTGTTGGGATGAGCGCCAAGTATTATATGTAAGTGATGAATCACTAAATTCTGTTCCTGAAACCATTACTACACTATATGTTAACTAACTTGGATTTAAATAAAAAAAATAAATAATAAATATTAACCCTTAAATAAAGAAGAAATTATACCAATGGTGTGTGTATCCTTTCTCCACTTTTCTCTGATGATAACAACTTGACAAAATGATAATACAATATCATAGCCAGGATATGGACATTAATACAATCAAGGCATAGAACATTTCCAACAGCACAAGGATCCTTCATTTGTCCTTTTTATGGCTACACCTACTCTCCATCTACTCCCCCCACTTCCACTTTAATTCCTGAAAACCATTAACCTGTTCCCTATTTCTATAATTTTGACATTTCAAGAATGTTGTATAAGTGTAATTATACAATATGGCAATGCAATTATACAATATGCATTTGGGGTTTGGCTTTTTTCACTCAGCATAATGCTCTAAAGGTTGATTCAGGCTGTCATATTATCAAGAATTATCTTTTTTTATTTTTTGATTTATTGCTGAATTATATGAATGTGCCACTGTAACCACTTACCTACTAATGGGCATCTTTGTTTTCTTTTTTCCAGTACTGATCCACTGTGAAAAATGTTGCTATGAACATTCAGATATAGGTTTTCATGTGAACATAAGTTTTCATTTCTCTGGAGTAAATGTCCTGTTTCATATGGTGATTGCATAATTATTTATTTTTCTTTTTTTTCTGTTCTTTAAAGATTTATTGGGTTAAAATTTACATATCATAAAAATTTCCCATTTTAAATGAATAGTATGAGGATTTTTATTAAATCTGTAACAATTCTGCAACCATTTTCACAGTTGAGTTTTAAAATCCTTTCATCACCCCCCCAAAATCCCATGTGTAGTTTGCAATCAATACCCAGTCACATTCTCCCCACCTCCTGCAACCACTGACCCACTTTCTATCTCTACAGTTTTTCCTTTTCTGGAAATTTCATATCAGTTTGAATCATCTGTGTCTTTCATGGCTGGTTTCTTTCACTTAGCATAATACCTTTGAGTTTCATCCATGCTGTTGCATATTCAGGGGTTCATTCCCTTTTATTGCTGACTAAATACTCCATTGAATGGATATTCCCTACTTTGTGTATCTATTCATCAGTTGATGGATATTTGGTTTGTTTCCAGTTTTTGACTGGGAACAATGAGTAATGTTGTTATGAATACTTGTGCAAGTCTTATGTGGACATATGTTTCCATCTCTCTTCAGTAGATACCTAGGAATGGAATTGCCGGGTAGAATGGAAAATGTGTATTTACCTTTTTAAGAAACTGTGTGCCTATTTTCCAAAGTGTTTGCAAGACTTTACATTCCTGCCAGCAATGCAGAAGAGTTTCTTCACATTCTCACCAACGTTTGGTATTGATGGACTTTTTAATTTTAGCCATTCTGATGATGTATAGTAGCATCTTATTGTGGTTTTAATTTGCATTTCCCTAATGACTAATGATGCTAAGCATTTTTTTTATGTGCTTGTTAGCCAGTCATATTCTTTCCTTGGTTTATTACAATCTTTGGCCCATTTTTTTTTCCTTGTCAGTTGATGGGATATGATATATCATATTGATGTGATATTTTTTTCTTAATGTTTCACCTATTAGGTGGTGGATTACATTGATTGATTTTCTAACATTGAACTATCTTTTATCCTTGGAATAAATTCTCCTTGGTTATGGTATATCATTCTCTTTTACATGTTGCTGAATTATATTTGCAAATATTTGTGTTAAGAATTTTTGTGTCCAAAAGCAAAAGTAAATTATTGGTACTACATCAAAATGAAAACTTCTGCATAGCTAAGAGAACATCCAACAAAACTAAAAAACAACCTAATGAAAGGCAAAATATATTTGTAAATGACATATCTGATAAAGGGTTAGTGTTGAAAATGTATAAAGAAATGATACAATTCAATATCCAAAAAACAAATAATCCAATTATTATTTTGGCAGAAAACATGAACAGGCGTTTCTCCAAAGAAGACATACAGATGGCCAACAAATACATGAAAAGATGCTCAGCATCACTCGTAATCAGGGAAATAAAAATCAAAGATACAAATCTCATCAAAAAATCATGAGATATCACCTCACATCTGTCAGAATGGCTAAAATAAAAAACATAGGAAACAATAAATGTTGGCAAGGATGTGGAGAAAATGGAACCCTTGTGCATTGTTGGTTGGAAAGCAAACTAGTGAAGCCACTGTAGAAAACAGTATGACCATTCCTCAAAAAGTTAAAAATAGAACTACCCTACAATCCAGTAATTGTATTACTGGGCATTTACTACCAAAGTACAAAAACACTATTTCAGAGGGATATAGGCACCCCTGTGTTTATAGTAGAATTATTTATAATAGCCAAATTGGAAGTAGTCTAAGGGCCCATTGATAGATGAATAGATAAAGAAGTGATACATATATACAATGGGATATTATTCAGCCATGAAAAAGAATGAAATCTTGCCATTTGTAACAACATGGATAGACGTAGAGAGTATAATGCTAAGCCAAATAAACCACTCAAAGAAAGACAAATACCTTAAGATTTCAGTCATATGTGGAATATAAGAAACAAAACAAATGAACAAAGGAGAAAAAGAGAGAGAAACCAAAAACAGACTCTTAACTAGAGAGAAAAAACTGATAGTTACCAGTGGGGAAGTGGATGGGGTGGATAGGTGAAAAAGGTGAAGGGGATTAAGAGTACACTTATCCAAATGAGCACTGAATAATATATGGAACTGTTGAATTGGCATATTGTATACTTGAAATTAATATAACACTGTGATAACTATATTGGAATTAAAGTTTTAAAAAGTAAATTAATGAAAAAAATTTATGTCCACATCTTAAGTGCTATTGATCAGTAGTTTTGCCTGTTTGTACTGATTTTGTCTGATTTTGATATCAGAATGGTAGTGGTTTCATAAAATAAGTTTAGAAATATTTATTACTCTTCTGTTTTCAAAAAGATAGTGTGAAGAGTAAGTGTTATTTCTTCTTTAAGTATTTTGTAGAATTATCCAGGCATATAATCTGAGCCTGAAAATTTATGTTTGGGAATTTTTTGTTATTAACTCAATTTCCCTAATCACTAAAGGGCTACTGAAATTATCTACTTTATATTGGTGAGTTGGTATTTTGTGTCTTATTTCATTTCATTTCATTTCATTTCATTTCATTTCATTTCATTTCATTTCATTTCATTTCATTTCATTCCACTTCATTTCATTTATTTATTTTAGAGAAAACAAGAGAGAGTACAAGTTGGGCAGGAGCAGAGGGCTAGAGAGAATCATAAGCAGGCTCCATGCCCAACATGGACCAGACATGGGGCTGGATCTCATGATAATGAGATCATGACCTGAACTGAAATCAAGAGTCAGACGCTTAACCGACTAAACCACCCAGCCACCCCTATTTTGTGGTTTTTGAGGATTTGGTCAATTTCATCATAATTGTCTAATTTATGAGTATAGATTTTTGTTTTTAGTTATTTGTAGTTATGCTCTTTTGTAGTTATGCTCTTTGTTTTATTGTAGCATTAATTTTTATCTTCTCTGTTTTTTTTTTTTTTGTCAAGCTTGTGGAAGTTTGTCAATTTTATTGAACTTTCTAGAGAACCAGTTACTTGTTTTATTGATTTTTATGTTGTCTATTTTTAGTTTCACTGATTTCTGCTCTTACTATTCTATTTGCTATGGGTTTATATTTTCCTTATTATTTTTTTTTTTTTTGTCTATGATCTTGAAATGGGAAACTAGATTACTGATGTGACTTTTCATCTTTTGCCAAATATGGAATTAGTGCTTCGTGTTTCTCTCTCAGCATTGGTTAGCTGTGATACTATTCTCAAATTTGACACTAGTACTTTAAAAAAAAGTTTTTTAATGTTTAATTTTGAGAGTGAAGGAGAGAGTGAGCAAGCAGGGAAGGAACAGAGAGAGATGGAGACAGAGGATCTGAAGCAAGCTCCACAGATCAGAGCCTGACATGGGGCTTGAACCCATGAATTGTGAGATCATGACCTGAGCCAAAGTCGGTCGCTTAACCAACTGAGCCACCCAAGCACCCCAGTGCCTTTTTAATGGTAGTCACAGTGTGGAGTTTGATACCGTGTAGATGAGCTTTTTATACACTTACATTAAAATTAATCAGTGTATCTATCTAACGTGCACTCTGAGTAGTTATTTTTCCCATGCATAATTTTGAAGAATTTTGCATTGGTCACTTGTAAAATATGGTTTTTCTGAGTTATGCAGATATTCAAATGCTAACACATTTCCTGATATACTATCAATATTATATTTATTAATATTAATAATTATATTAGAGCAACTTGAATAATTGGGAAGCTTATCAAACTAAGAGTGGTGGATAGAAAATTTTTAAATTCTAATTTTTACTTGAAAGTTCAAATAATATTACTGGCAACAAATGCTATCATTTGTTTTCTTTGAAGTGAGTAGATCACTTATTATTTTTTTCGAAATTTTTTTCCAAATAAAATGAATAACTATAATCTATCTGATGGCTATCCTTTCAGTCAAATATGGCAATGCATAAGAAAAGTGGCTAGAGTAGTCATAAACTCAAAGAATCATAAAGTCTTTTTCCTTAAGAAAACTACTGTACTCCAGAATACAGCAGAAATACTTTATATATACTTTACATTTTGACTGCAAAATATTAAAGAGATGAAATTTAACAAAATTAATAATTGTATTGCTATATCAAGGACATTGTTAAGTGAATCTGGCAATTTTCCCAGTATGTGTGAAGTGGTAAAGAATATACTTTGCCTTCATTCATACTAAGAAACCAGCAGCTTTACACACCATTGCTTTGCCCAATTAATGCAAGTATCAGCACAATGAAAAACCAAATAACATTGAAATTATTATTATTTTTTAATGCAATTCTATAGCCAACTTGGGGCTTGAGCTCATGACCTAGACATCGAGTCACCTGCTTTACTGACGAAGCCAGCCAGGTGCCCCTTTCTAAATTATGATGAGAATATTGACACTTTCTATCTCATGAAAAGGACTTTGTGACCACTTGATTCTAAATATCACAATTTGAAAACCATTGATTAAAGAAGTGTGATCCCCATACTGTGAAGCTTATAGTCTTGAAAGAAGAGGAGAAATGAAACATCCACAAAGAAATATAAAATAATTATTATAATAAAATAGAGGAAAACTGCAGTGTAATTTCAGAAATAGGACCGACATAACAAACACATTAACAGAGGATGTACTTTAAACTGGTGTGTGCCAGAATGAGCCACAATTCTCTGAATTATATATAGATAGATTATTACATAGAGATATATACATATCTATAGATATATATAGATCTATAGTTGGATATATATATATATATATATATATATATATAATTGGATCTATCTATCTATATATATATCTATAATTGGATTTAGTAAAACAAATATGAAACAATAATCACATGACCACTGAGTTGGGAAAGCATTTAACATTCCTCCTGAAATACAAACTCAGTCTGAGTAGAGAATAAGCACCTAGCATATTTTGAGATTGGAATATAGGCATGATGTGCCAGAATATTTAAACTTGGAAGGTGACTAAGGTTTGGTAATTCAACATGCATTCAGTGAGGATTCACTGAAGAGTTTTAACCAAAGAGACAAGATCCTCTATTTAGGTGCCAGAGTTTCATTCATTGTTAAGATTAACCAAAAAATAATTCCACCAACTAACATCATCATACTTCACCAATTATTGAATCAAGAAACAATTATAAATTTGTCAATCTTCTGTGAATCAAGACTATATGCTTTTTCTGTGTGGTTGTTTCTGAAGCTTTGATGAGGTATGATTTACATGTATAAAATTGAAGTGTAAATTTATAGGGTTATGTGACAACTACATAAAAAATCCACTTTTATAAAATTCCCATTATCCTAAAATGTTCTATCATTCATATCTGCAGTCAGTCCTCTCTCACAACCCTAGTTCCATACAACTATTAATCTGCTTTTTGACTTTTAACAATACTGGTTATTTCATTTAAGTTAAATCTGCTATCATTTAAGTTCATTCATGTTGAAGTATGTATCACTGGTTCATTTCTTGTATTGCTGAATCGTATTGGTTTGTACAGATATACAATATTATGTTTTTTCAGTCAAAAAATGATAGACAGATTGTTTCTAGTTTGGGGCTGTTATGACGTGTTGCTTTCCTACAGGTTCAATTTTTCTACTTTTTTTCCACTTTGCTTCAAGTTGGATAATTTATGTCCATCTACCATTACATTCACAGATTTTCTTTTCTACCTTTTCAAATGCATTATTTACATATTACAGTAAATTTTGTTTTTAATTTCATTTACTGAACTTTTCAGCTCTAGATTTTACATTTGTCTCTGTTTACTATTTTATATGTTTATTCAGATTCTTAATTTTTTAAGTCATTGTCATTATAATTTCTTTTAATTCTTTGAATATAGTAATCTCCAGTTCTTTGAACATATTGGTAATAGCAGCTTTGTCAGGTTTTTAATGCTAAATCCAACCTCTGGGCTCAACCTCAATAGTTTCTACTGATGACTTAAAAGAAATTTTTTTCTGTCATTGGGTCATACTTTCCATCTCCTTTGCTCATCTCATAAATTTTGTTAAAAACATGACATTTTAAATATTGTAGTGTAGCAGCACTGGATTCTGAATTTTTTCTCCTCTCAGGGAATTTTTTTTTCCCGTTTGCTTTTGTTTTCGTCCTTACTCTTTTTCCCCTCCTTCCTATTTCTTTTTTTTCTTTCCTTCTTTCTCTCTTTCTCTCCTCCTTTCTTCTTCCCCCCTCCTCCTCCTGCCCTTCCTTCTTCTTCTTCCCCCTCTTCCCCCTCCTCTTCCCCTTCCTGCTCTTCCCCCTCTTCCTCCTCCTTCTCTTACCTGTCTGGACTAAAGTTGTAGCATCTGCATCCCCTGTGATTACTATATATCTCTGCTTAGTTTTTAGATCTCTTGCTTAGTTGTTTTTTTCATTATTTATTTTTAAACCCTGGATTCTTAGGTTGCTTTTATGTTGTAAAGCTGGTGAACTGCCAATAATTGATCTGAAGCTGTGGTAAATACCTTGAGCCAGTAAGGCTTCCACTCTTTATTGATGGATCTGTGCATGGGTTGTTGAGCACATTCAATGCTCAGTCAGTTTCAAATCTTCTCTAGCTTGTACTTTATTGTACCTATGCATATGCACGTTTGCAGCCTCTGGTCAGGCAGTGTATTGATTGCTTAGATCATTTTTGTTCCCCCTTATACACATGTGTAGTTTATAGCCAGGGATATGTAGCCATCTTATTAAGTCCTTGTTTTACTCCCAGGATCCCTTGTTCAATTTCTGACTAACCTACTTGTCTATTGATTATTTCAACTGTAAGCACAATGTTAGGCAAATGAAGCTACTGGACTTCCCCATTTACTTACCAAGACTACAATTTTTGTTGGTAAAGATACTCAGCATGGGCTTTTGTCTTTCACTCCAAAGCAAGTGAGTCTCTATAGCAGCAAAGTTGGTGGTTTTCCTGGGCTGTCACATATTGTTACAACTACCTTGCTGAATAAACTGGGGAGTGAGAGCAGCTGCAAGCAAGAATGCCACATATTCTCAATGTAATTACCCAAAGTTCAGCAGTTTTTCCTGAATAAGTACATCTCAATTAGTTTTTTGCCTTCATTTAATTTCCTGAGCCCTGATGTATTTGTTTTTGAAAATTTTGGGTTAGTTTTATTGTATTTTCTGACAATGAAATTCCTGGAAATTTGTTCTGTTGTGCTCTTTTCCCATTCTTTTTGTATTGTGGTAAGATACATATAATATAAAAGTTACCATCTTAACCATTTTTAAGTTTACAATTCAGTAGCAGTGAACATATTTATAACATTATGCTACTATCACCACTATCTCTAGTGCCTTTTTATCTTTTATCTTTTTATCTTTATCTAGTGCCTTTTATCTAGTGCCATTAATGCCTAATGGAAACTGTCCATTAAATAGTAACTCTCCATTTCTTTCCTCCTGCTAGCACATGACAACCACCATTTTATTTTATATCCCTCTGATTTTGACAACTCCAGGTATCTCACATAAGTGGATTATACATTATTTGCTTTTTGTGACTAGTTTATTTCATTTAACATAATGATTTTCAGGTTCATTATATTGTTGCATATGTCAGAATTTCCTTTCTTTTCAGGATGTGTAATATTACACTGCATGTATATACTACATGTTTATCCATTTATCCATCAATGGGTTGCTTTTACATTTTAGGGGTTATGAATAGTGTTGCTATGAACATGGGTATACAAATACGTCTTTGAGACCTTGTTTTCAACCCTTTTGGGTATATACCCAGAAGTGGAGTTGCTAGAATACATGGTAATTCTATTTTTAATTTTTGAGGAACTGCCATACTGTTATCACAGTGACTGTAATATTTTACAGACTCACCCAAAATGCACACAGGTTTAGATTTCTCCAAATCCCTGCAAACACTTATTTACTTCCTTCCTTTCTACCCTCCCTCCTCCCCCTCCTCCTCTCTCTCCTTCCCTCTTCCTTCCTTTCTTCCTTCTTCTCTCTCTCTCTCTCCCTTTTCTTTTTCTTTCTTTCTTTCTTTCTTTCTTTCTTTCTTTCTTTCTTTCTTTCTTTCTTCTTTTCTTCTTTCTTTCTTTCTTTCTTTCTAGCCAATCCAGTGGATGTGAGGGAGTATCTCACTGTAGTTTGGTTTTTCATTTCCCTAATCATCAGTGATGCTGAACATTTTTTTTTTTTCATCTGCTTAATGGGCTATTTGTATACATTGTTTGGAAAAATGCCTGTTCAAGTCCTTTGCCCATTTTTGTCAGTTTGAATCAAGTTTTTTGTTTTTGGTTGTTGAGTTTTAGTGGTTTTCTGTATATTTTGAATATTAATCTCTTATCAGATATATAATTTCTGAATATTTTTTTTCATTCTATGGTTGCTTTTATTACTCTGTTAATAGTGTCTTTTGATATATAACTCTTTATTTTATTTTTATTCATTAATTTACATTCAAGGTAGCATATAGTGCAATAATGATTTCAGGAGTAGATTCCAGTGATTCATCCCCTATGTATATAATACCCAGTGTTCATCCCAACAGGTGTCTTCCTTAATGCCCCTTACCCATTTAGCCCATTCCCCCATCCACAACCCCTCCAGCAATCCTAACTTCTCTGTATTTAAGGGTCTCTTATATTTTGTCCCCCTCCTTATTTTTATATTATTTTTGCTTCCCTTACCTTATATTCACCTGTTTTGTATCTTTCCTCATATGTTTGAAGTCATGATATTTGTCTTTCTCTGAATAATTTCACTTTGCATAATACCCTCTAGTTCCATCCGCGTGGTTGGCAAGATTTTATTCTTTTTGATTGCCGAGTAATACTCCATTGTATTTGTATACACACATCTTCTTTATCCTTTCATCCATCGATGGACATTTGGGCTCTTTCCATACTTTGGCTATTGTCAATAGTGCTGCTATAAACATTGGGGTGCATGTGCCCCTTTAAAATAGCACACCTATATCCCTTGGATAAATACCTAGTAGTGCAATTGCTGGGTTGTAGGGTAGTTCTATTTTTAATTTTTTTGAGGAACTTCCATACTGTTTTCCAGAGTAGTTGTACCAGTTTGCATTCCCACCAGCAGTGCCAACAGAGGTCCTCTTTTTCCACATCCTCGCCAACCTCTGTTCTTGCCTGAGTTGTTAATGTTAGCCATTCTGACTGGGGTGGTATAGTTTTAATTTGCATTTCCCTGATGATGAGTGATGTTGAGTATTTTATCACGTGTCTGTTAGCCCTCTGTATGTCTTCCTTGGAGAGTGTCTATTCATGTCTTTTTCCCATTTCTTCACTGGATTATTTGTTTTTTGGGTGTTGAGTTTGATAAGTTCTTTATAGATTTTGGATACTAGCCCTTTATCTGATATGTCATTTGTAAACATCTTCTCCCATTCCGTCGATTACTTTTTACTTTTTGGTGATTGTTTCCTTTGATGTGCAGAGCTTTTTATTTTGATGAAGTCTCAGTAGTTCATTTTTGCTTTTATTTCCCTTGCCTCCAGAGATGTGTTGAGTAAGAAGTTGCTGCAGCCATGGTCAAAGAGGTTGTTGCCTGCTTTCTCCTCTAGAATTTTGATGGCTTCCTTTCTCACATTTAGGTCTTCCATCCATTTTGAGTTTATTTTTGTGTATGGTGTAAGAAAGTGGTCTAAATTCATTTTTCTTCCTGTTGCTGTCCAGTTTTCTCAACACCATTTGCTGAAGAGACTGTCTATTCCACTGGATATTCTATCCTGATTTGTCAAAGATTAGTTGGCCATACATTTGTGGGTCCATTTCTGGGTTCTCTATTCTGTTCCATTGATCTGAGTGTCTGTTTTCTTGCCAGTACCATACTGTCTTGATGGTTACAGCTTTGTAATACAGCTTGAAGTGTGAGATTATGATGCCTCTAGCTTTGGTTTTCTTTTTCAAGATTGCTTTGCTATTTGAGGTCTTTTGTAGTTCCATACAAATTTTGGGATTGTTTGTTCTAGCTCTGTGAAGAATGTAGGTGTTATTTTGATAGGGATTGCATATGTATAAAATTTTTAATTTTTATTAAGTCCAGTTTTTCAGTTTTTTCCTTTGTTGCCTATACTTTTGATGTCCAAGTAATCATTGCCAAATTTAAAGTTGTGAAGCTTAAACAAAAGTATTATGACACTTTTGCTCTATGTTATCTCAAGAGATTTGTAGTTTTAGTTTTCATTGAGATCATTGATACATTTTGAGTAAATATTTGTATATAGTGTTAGGTAAGGCTCCAAATTTATTCATTTACATGTGGATATCCAAATTTCCCAACACCAAAATACTGACCTTCCTCACTGAATGGTCTTGACACCCTTGTCAAAATTATTTGATCATTTATAGGAGTTTACATCTGGGCTATTTTATCTCATTGCTTGATATGTCTGTTTTATGCCAGGATCACATTTTAATTATTGTAGCTTTGAAGTAGTTCTGAAATCAGACTTATTAGTCTTCCAGCCTTGTTCTTCTTTTTCAAGGCTGTTTTGGCTATGCGGTGTGCCTTGAGATTCTATATGAATTTTAGAATGGACTTTTATATTTCTGGAAAAAAAATGTCATTGGGATTTTGAAAGACACTGCACTAAATTTATAAATCTCTTTGACTACTAATGAATGACATCTTAACATTAAGTCTTACGTTCCATAGACATGATGTGTGCTTCCATTTATTTTTTTCTTGTTTAATTTCTCTCAGGAATATTTTATAGTTTTCATTGTATGAATCTTTTACCTTCTTGGTTAAATTTATTCTTAAGTATTTCATTTTTTTTTTATGAAATTATAAATAGGATCTTTTTTCTTAATTTCTTTTTCTATTTGTTCATTGCTACTGTATAGAAATGCAAACTGACTTTTGTGTGTTGACTTTGTATCCTACTACTTTACTGAGTTCATATATTAGTTTTAATAGTTATTTCATGTGATCTTTGATACTTTCTACATATAAGATCACACCATCTGTACACAGGGATCATTTTAGATCTTCCTATCTAATTTGAATCACTCATTTCTTTTTTTTTCTTCCCTAATTGCTCTGGTTAGAATTTCCAGTACTATTTTGAATACAAGTGACAAAGTGAACATCCTTGTCTTGTTCCTGATCTGAGATGAAAATCTTTTAGTCATTAACCAATGAGTAAGATGTTTGCTGTGGTATTTCTCATGTATAGTTTTATTATGTTAACGTAGTTTCCTTCTATTCATTGTTTTTTGAGCATTTTTATCATAAAAGAGCCTTGAATTTTGTTAAATGTTTTTTCTTCACCAATTGAGATATTGTAGAGTTTTGTTTTTTTTGTTTTTTTTTTTTTTCTGTATTCTGTTGCTATGGCATATTGCAATGATCAGTCTATATATGTTGGACCACCCTTACTTTCCAGGAATAAATTCTACTTGGTCATGATGTGCAATCCCTTTAAAATGCTACTGAATTCAGTTTTCTAATGTTTTTTCTAATGATTTTTGCATGAGTTTTCATGAGGATATTGGTCTGTAGCTTTATTTTCTTGGAGTGTCTTTGTCTGGCTTTGGTATCAAGGTATTATTGGTCTCAAAGAACCACTTGAGCAGTTTTAGCTCCTCTGCAATTTTTTAGAAAGCTTGAGAAGGATTGGTATTAATTTATCTTAAATATTTGGTTTTGAATTCACCAGTGAAGCCATCAGGTCCAGGGCTTTTCTTTGTTGGGAGATTTTTTTGTTCTGGTCCAATATCCTTGCTAGTTGTAGATATATTTAGATTTTCTATTTCTTTGTGATTTAGTTTTGTCTGTCTTTGTCTTTTTAGGAATTTGTCTGTATCATCTTGGTTACTCAGTTTGTTGACATACAATTATTTGTAATACTCTCTGATAATACCTTTTACTTCCATAGGGGACACTTTCCCCCACTTTCATTTCTGATTTTAATAATTTGAGCTTTTTCTTCTTTTTTCTTTTTTTTTTTTTTTTTCTTATTCTGTCTGGCTAAAGGTTTGTCAACATTTCAAAGATAAACATATGGTTTTATGCTTTTTCTCTCAGTCTTCTGTTCTCGATTTTGTTTATCTCTATTTTAATCTTTACTATTACCTTTGTTCTCCCTGCTTTGGGTTTAGTTTGCTCTTTTCTTCCCCCCTTAAATTGTAAAGTTAGGTCGCTGATTTGAGATCTCTATTTTTATTGTAAGCATACATCTATAAATCCCACCCCCCCACCCCCAGCACGGTTTTTGCTGTGTCCCATAAATTGTAATATGTTGTTTTTCAATTTTTATTCATTTTATTTTTCTTTCTGTTAATTCCACAGACTCAATAACTTAAACAAATTTTTTTAATATTTGTTTATTTTTGAGAGCAGAGTGTGAGCAGGGGAGGGGCAGAGAGAGAGGGAGACACAGAATCCTAAGCGGGCTGCAGGCTCCAGGCTCTGAGCTGTCAGCACAGAGCCCAACGAGGGGCTCAAACTCACAAGTCGTGAGATTATGACCTGAGCTGAAGTCGGATGCTTAACTGACTGAGCCACCCAGGTGACCCTCAATAATTTTTATTGTTCTATATTCACGTTCATTGGCTCTTTCTTTCACCAGCTCAAATCTGCCTTTGAATTCCAGTAGTGTATTTTTCATTGTAGTTATTGGATTTTTCAACTCAAGAATTTTATTTTGATTTCTTTTTAGGTTTTCTGTCTTTTCATTGGTATTTCTTTTATATTATTATTTTTTAATTAATTTATTTTTATTTTTAAGTAGGTTCTATGCCCAGCACAGAGTCCAATGCAGGGCCTCAACCCATGACCCTAAGATCAAGACCCGAGCTGAGATCAAGAGTCAGATGCTCAACTGACTGAACCGTCCAGCCACCCCGTCTCTTCATTGATATATCCATTTTGTTCATATGTTTTCTTGACCTCTTTTTTTCTTTTACATCACATTTATTTCATTGAGCATTTAACGCATTTGTTTAAAATCTTTGTCTAGTAAATTTTCCGTCAGGTCTTTCATAGGCACAGTTTCTGCCATTTTTTTTCCCTTTGAATGGGCCATACTTTCCTGTTTCTGTGTAGGCCTCATAATTTTTGTTATTGTAGAATGGGCATTTGAATCTAATAGTGTGTCAGGTCTGAAAATCAGATTCTCTTCATCCAGTAGGTTGTTGTTTTTTGTTTCTGTTTTTATTTTTGTCTTTTTGACTGTTATAGTTGTCTCTGTACTGAGGATCAGCCTGAGATGTAAGCTTAAGATCTTCTCAGGTGACTTTCTAATTTCCCCTGTGTGTACAGTTGCCTTTAGGTGTCTTAGTCTTTAGGTGTCTTACTTCCACGAATGTAATAAGAAAAATGAAAAGGGAGGGAAGTATGCTGGCCCTTAAATCTCTTGGAAGTCACTTCAGCTAGAGGAGGCAGGACTTAGAAAAATCAGGTAAGGTGTAAAAACAAAAACTGCTGTGTCTTGTTTAGAGCTGCATTGTGAGAAGCAGCATTCAGTAATCAGAACATGGATCCCCAATATTTCAAGGCCAGGATCCTTGTTATCCACCCTGCTCCTGCATGCTGTGTGTAAACTGCTACTGGAATGCTCACACAGCTGCTTGCCATGGGACTTGCAATAGAGGCTGGGTAGTTACTACTGTACAGATACTGAAATTGATGGAAATTAACCACAACTTACCATCCAAGACTTCCGCTGGAAGTTGCAAGCCTTCAGTAGATTCTAGAGTTCCAAAATAGTTGCATCAGATATATTGTGCCAGAGCGATTGTTGTCCAATGGGAAGACAAATCGCTCGGGCTTCCTACTCTGCCATCTTTTCAGAATCCTCTTCCCTACTGTACTTTTTTAAAACTCATTTCTACTTTGATTAGATCAAGCCCTGTCATAATGTTCGTGAATGACTTGTTTTATAATTTGTCATATAAAGAATTGGTTATAATTTATTTATCTACATATTGTCATTCAGGAAATCTGTTACCTTCTTCATGGTTGTGATTTTACCTAATTTGTCTTCATAATACCAGCATCTGTTGATGAGGTAGGTGCCAGACAAAAGGCAGTTGATTTGAATTTAATAGAAATGAAGAAAGGATGTTTATCATTTCCTGCATGACCAGTTCTTCACATTCTTAAATCATGATCTAAAACAAAAAATTCTGAACTAGTGAGAAAAAGGATTTTACGTTGGAAGAGAGTGTATTCTTTAGAAAGATCTGCTTATCTGAATAGCTTGGGTACTCTTTCAATTTCCTGTGTAATTCTCTGAGCTCAATTTTCATGCCCCATCATTTAGGTTATCTTTTCAATGTTCTTATGCAGATTAGTACATAAAGTCTCTATGGGAAAAATAAAGATAAAGGTAAATTATATAAAAATAAACAGCTGCACAAAGGTTTCAAAAATCTAAGGCAAAGGTGGATAATTGTGCTAAAATTTATCCCTCTATTCAGAAACGTAGACTAACAAAACAGATGTTACCACTGCCAGAAAACCAATGCCTGGAGTCACATTAGAATGTGCCACATGTAAGGCCTTTGTGGCAGTGCATCTAATTGAGCGTGTGGGCACATATGGTTTTATACACAGGTGATACTGCCAGTGGAGCCATAGTGAAGCTTGCCTTGCTGGTAGTTGACCTCAATACTGGCAATCTTTCATGTGCAGCTTTGGAAGAAAAACCCAGGTGAATCTCTGTCATGATATGTGGAAAGTAAGCTAAGCCATCTTCTGAATTACATTCTATTTGCTCTAATTTGAGAAATGAATGCTATGTCAGTTAACTTATGAATTATAATTATCAATATATATTAAATATCCGTGTAGAGCTGGCATTGTAACAGCATAGGAGACTCATACTTGTGGAAATCAAACAACACAATCATCTTAGAACTTTAAAAGAGGTTGCCAAAATTTGTTTGGACTCTAAGGATGCCACCTCTCTGGGTTTATTACTGAAACTGAAGAATTCAAACGTGAGCTTGAGGTAAGATACATATTCATTTGCTGCACCTTAATTTGCTTTTCTCTTAATTGAACTCAGCATGAGGTAAGACTTTATAAGTAATGTACATACTGCCCTTTCGTAACCTAGACTTTTACAATATCCATTCCCCTGAAATAATTTTTCCTGACCCTGGTGGTTGAACAGGTTAGGGCAAGAAGTAGTAGCAGAAATAATAAAATAAGCCAGTGCTATAGGAAAAAAAATAAGCCGGAGAGAAATTCTTAAGTGAACCACTTTCCTTTCTTAAATTGGCAAGTTGCAGTATACTCTAAAGGTGGCAAACCTCAGTGACTAGCCCTTGCAATCCCCATTAAAAGAGGAGCAAGGCCATGTCTATGGGGGACTAAGTATGCCTTCAGATTTCTAAAGAAAAACCAAAATGCCTGGTATATTGTACAACACACAACAGTCCTAATAGTAACATGCTTCTGGGTTTGATTGTACTTTAGGCTTAACCATAATATACAATGCATAAATAGAATTTGAACTGACTGCCAATGCTTATCATGTTACTACTATAGTTCTAAGTGACCTACTGTTGAGCAATTAACTATGGTTTAGGAAAGAAAGCTTTTCTCTTATATCCCATAAAGATTATAAATAAATACTTATAATATTTTTTTTATAATCTAAGACCCCTCTTTTATTTAACTTTTGCTTCTTATATTTAGAAGGTGTAATGTCAAATTTTCCAGCTAATAACCCCTTGATTTCTGAAAACCCAGTCCAGGCCTACCAATTTTTTAATGACAGTTGTCATACCTTTAGTATAAAAACAGTTGATGGACATTTTAAAATAAATTTTAATTATTAACTATAATATGTGATTTCCTAATGCTGATAGAAAAAATGTGAATTACATTTATTTTAGAGAACTGGAATAGAAATGAACATAGTGAGAATTCGTTTGCTTTTTGCTGTTTGATTTAAAAATACATCAGTAAATGCTAAGGGCAATTCTGAGTGAGATTTTAATAAAAATAAAGATGGCTGAATATGAAAATATAAAGAAAAAACTCAGATTTATGATAGTTTTCTTCTCATGGATAATTGAAAGTGATATGTACAACTCATTATGACTATTTTTTACAGTTTTTAAAGAGAAAGTACTTAAATAAACCCTAAAAATAGATGAGGCATAACACTTCAGCCTTTTCCTTTAACTGACAGTTTCACATACATGTGAATGGTGACTTTTTTAACACAAAATAACATGACTAATTCTTTCTCACCACTTCATTAGTTAGTGACGCTAGCCCTAGCCTTAGAACTAAAATCAACCCATTTAATGAAATGCTTACTTAAACACCAAAATCATTATTACATATGTAGCAGTTTGGAAATACTGCACTACACTTGGAAAATGCCCAGCACCAGTGAATCAATTTTCTATCTGCTGTGTAAAAACAACTTCTGCTTTATTGCTTTTTGGAAACAGAACTGAAGCAATACTTCACAAAAGCCATTAAACAGAACTTGTGACATAAAATATAAGACTTCCGACTAAACTACATCATTTCTCGATTCCTTTTGAACACCTAATGGCATAATGAAAACTGATTACACTATTCATATGTTCACATTCTGAGCTATGATATCTGATAGCCTCATCTTAAAAAGTTGATTTGTAAAAGGAGATGATGATACAGTTGAACAATCAACCTCATAAACAGTCTACTGCTGAGTAATGAAAAATTTTAATTGGTCAAATAAAGTAGCATTTAGTGCTGGAAAATATGGAAGATAGTCTATAATTGGAATAATTAACACAAAGATGATTCTTATATAGCAGCAACCCATTAAATATTTAACCATGAGGAAAGAAAACAATTTCAAACTGGTGAAGGAAAGGAAAATTCTTTGAGAGTTCTTTAGGGTTTTTTTTTTTTTTAATAGTTCATTTGAGACCTACTTGACAATTTTATACTGTTAATATTGCAAAAGTTATAGTAGGGAGGAAAATGAGCATAACCTTGGATTTTATACCATGTTCTAAAAGAGCAAAATAGATATTGGGAAAGAATGGGTTTGTTAAAAATACATTGCTCCTAGTTGTTTTTTTTTCTAATATCTCTGTGGATGAAAAAATATTTTAATTTGAAAGATCTGTATTATGTTTATGCATCCAGAATTAAGTTGATATGAATATGTGATAGATTGTAATATGTGAAAATGCACATTATAATCCCTAAATCAATTACAAAAATCAAAAGTATAGTAAAAAATCAGTAGAATAACTAAAAATGTGTACTATTTAACACAAAAGAAGACAGAATCAGAAGAGTAAAGACAGTAGATATATAAAAACAAATAGGAAAATGGTAGGTGTGAAAAATAATATTGTCACAATATTAATTAGTGACAATACTAGTTAATTAATGACAGTATTAATATTGTTGGTGACAAAGAGTTAATATATCAAGAAGGTATTGCAATTATAAAGATCTTTGTACTAAAAGACAGAAACCTGAAATACATGGGGGAAAAAAATGACAGAATTGAAAGGAGAAATAGATAATTCAACAATAATATCTGGAGAGTCAGTATCCACTCTCAATTATTAATAAAACAACTAGAGAGAAAATAAGGAATTTAGAAGACTTGAACAACACTACCAAGGAACTTGAGCTAACTGATTCCACCCAACAACTCCAGAATCCTCCTTGTCAAGAAAGTTCTCCATGATTAACCATATGCTGGGTCACAAGAATAGTCTCAATAAATTTAATGTAAAGCATGTTCTTCGCCCACAGTAAAATTCACTTAGAAAGCAACAGCATGTAAGTCTTGGCAATCACCAAATATTTGAAAATTAAACAAGATACTTTTAAATAATACATTGATCAAAGAAAACAATCATAGAAGCGGAAGATATTTTCACTGAATTAAAATGAAAACATACCAGAATTTATGAGAAACAGTTAAATAAGTGCTTAGAGGGAAATTTGGGCCTTTAAACATCTACATCAGAAAGCATGAAAGTCTCAGTCAAGCACCTAAGTTCTTACCTTTTTAGAAACTAGAAAAAGGGAGCAAATTAAACCTATAGCAAGCAGAAGGAAATAAATAGGTAAAAAATAGAAGAAATCACTGAAAATAGAAAAACAGTAAAGTAATAGAATTCTTGAAACCAAGATTTGATTCTTTGAGAAAATAAAATGGACAAACCTTTACCTAGACTGAAGAAAAGCAAAAAGCACAAATTATCAAAATCAGTAATAAAGGAGAAGATAGCATCAAACATACTACCATATACATCATGGGAGTCCCAGGTAAAGTGGGAGAGAAAAGAACAGAGAGAATATACAAAGAAATAATGACTGAAAACTTCTTAAATTCCATGGAAATCCATGTATGTAAACATCCAAGAATCTTAACTTCCAATAAGATGAACTCCAAGATCCACAGTGAGACACATTATAATCAAACTTTCAAAAGCTGAAGAAATGGAATCCTGAAAGCAGCAAAAGAGAAGAAAATTGTCACATAAAAGGGATTCTCAATAAGATTATTAAACTTCTCATCAAGAACTTTGGGTTCTTATAAGAAAAAACGTAACTATATGTGGTTATGGATGTTAACTAAATTTGTAATAATTTATCAATATATGCATATATGAAATTATTATTTTGTACGTCTTAAACTTATACAATGTAATATGTCAGTTATATCTTCATAAAACTGGAGGGACACATGGGTGGCTCAGTAAGTTAAGCGTCCAACTGTCCTGATTTTGGCTCAGGTCATGATTTCACGGTTTTTGCAATCAAGCCCCACATTGGACTCCTTGCCAACAGTGCGGAGCCTGCTTGGGATTCTCATTCTCTCTCTCTCTCTCTCTCTCTCTCTCTCTCTATCTCTCTATCTCTCTATCTCCCCCCCACCTCTCTCTCTCTCTCTCTCTCCCTCTCCCCCATTTGTGTATGCTCATGTTCTCTCAAAAATAAATAAAACATGAATAAGAATCTAAAATTTGGAGGCCAGAAGATAGTGCGCTATTGTAATAAAAGGAAAAAAACAAACAGTGAACCAAGAATCCATTCATTATCTAGCAAAATTGTCCTTCTGGGAGAAATTTAGGGAATCCATGATAACCAAAAGCTGAGGGAGTTTAGGACCAGTAGACCTGCCCTGCGAGAAATGCTCAAGAGAGTCTTCTATGGTAAAATGAAAGGACATTAGACAGTAACTCAAGGCTGTGTGGAGAAATAAAGGTCTCAATAAAGTAAATACGTGAACAATTATAGAAGTTCTAGAAGTCAGTTAATATTGTAATAATGGTTTATAACTGTACTTTTTGTTTTCTACATGATTTAGGAGACAAATACATTTAAAGAAAACCATTATTAGGGTAAAAGCTAGTATTACTGTAACTTTGTTTTATAACTTTAAATCCTGTCTTCTATATAATTTAAGAGACTAATGTGCTTAAAAGAATTAATAGTTTATGGTTTGGGGGCACACAGCATATAAAGATTTAATTTTGTGACATCAACGACTGAAAGGGGTGGAATAGAGCTGTAAAAGAGCAGAAAATGTGTACATTATTGAAGTTATGTTGATCTTAATTTAAATTACACTGTTACAAAGGTAGGATGTTAATATAATCTCCATATTTTACCGCTTTTAAAAGTCACAACGAGATTCCACTACACACCCACAAGAATAACTTTAATAGAAGAAAACAAAATGTCAGATGTTACAAGGACATGGAAACACTCTAATCTCTATGCTTTAGAGATGGAATATAAAATGGCATCAACCCTAGGAAAAACAGTTGGATGGTTGCTTGAAAAGTTAAATATAATATTATCCTGTGATCCAATATTTACTCCTAGGTATCGAATCAGGAGAAACAAAAACCGTATTTCCATAAAATAATGTGTACAGCAATATTCATAGAAACATTGTTAATAATACCCTGTAACTGGGAACAATCCAAATATCAAATCACTGGTAAATATAACCAAATATGGTCTTATCAGCACTGGACTCCTATTTGGCAATTAAATAGAAATTTTTCTCCCAAGAAGACATAAAAATGACCAACAAGCATATGTAGAAGACTACTTACTGCATTATTCCATCTATATGAAACACCTAGCAAAGGCAGTTGTAGAGACCAATAGCAGCTCCTCAGTGGAGCTTGTATCCTAAAGATACCAGTATGAATGGAGATTAACCATAAATGGGTATGAGGGAACTTTCTTGAATTATGAAACTGTTCTAAAACTGGATTATAGTGATGGTTACGTAATTCTATAAATGCAAAATGATTTAATTGTATACTTGGCAATTGCAATAGTTTATGGTTTGTAGTTATACTTTAAACTGTTATAGAGGGACATATTGAAGAGGACAGAAGTTTGTCTTAAAAGGTTAAACAATAGGACATTCCTGTAAGGAAGTTATTTGTGACATATTTAAAAGAAATAAAGTAGATTAGAAGTTAAATATATCTTAAATTACAGTTTTCATATCAAAATAAAATAAGACCAATTGGTTTTTATAAATGTGTATATCTGGTTGTTTATAAATGTGAGAGAGGCGCCTGGGTGGCTCAGTTGGTTAAGCATCCAACTTCAGCTCAGGTCATGATCTCACGGTTTGTGAGTTTGAGCCCCGCGTCAGGCTCTGTGCTGACAGCTTGGAGCCTGGAGCCTGCCTCGGATTCTGTGTCTCCTCTCTCAGCCCCTCCCCAACTTGTGCTCTGTCTCTCTATGTCTCTCAAAAAATAAATAAATGTAAAAAAAAAAAAAAATTTAAATGTTGAGATAAAATTTTTTGGGTTTTGGTTTTTTTGAACCATAATGAAGGAATAATCTCTTGCCCTAGCTCTGAAAAGTAAATCATTTAACAAAGCAAGGAAGATTGTTTGAGAATACATTATGCCAAACATTTCCACTTCCAGAAAATGACAGTGACATTTAATCTTTGGATATTTATGTTGAAATTTCTTTCAATCATTTTAAGAAATCTTCTGAAATTCTGAAATTCTTCAATATGGAATGATAATGAGTAAGCAACAAATGGGAAGCTAAGACTATAGTGATAGGACTGAACAAATGATTGCAGTATAAGGAAATGTTTTCATTCACACATGGATTACTGTATTCAGCACCATGTATCACAAATCCTAGTTTACTTTTTTGTAACCTAAATTCTTTAAAATCAACTTTTATGCTACATTTTCCTCTTTCTCTTGGGGTATGGGGGAAGTTGTGACCATCCTTTCAACAAAACAAATCCCCAGAGGAGTTCTTTAGTCCTCTGTAATTTACAAACATCCAGGGAACTCCAAAGCTGCAATCCACTCTCCTAAGAGATCACTCTAGTCACAGCCACTGGCAGTTCTCCAAGCCATACAGGCCAGCACAGGGCAGAAGGCTATGTCTCTGAGGATCTGAGAACTTAAGAACTGAGTGTTTTGGCTGCACAATCATTATCTGGAAAGTTCAGGCAGGGCCCATGCAGTCCCCTGAGATTTCACTCCCAGTCATCACTTACAGTACTCAAACACATCCCACAGGCAAGGATGCCAATGTTCCAGGATCCAAAAACAAGCAAAGGGAATCTGGCCACGATTTGTAGAGAGTCACTATTTTAAATATTCCTTCTTTTTGTTTTTTTTTTCCCCATAGCATTTGGGAATCTCTGTGATAAAATGGACACTTTTCCTACATGTGGAATTTAAATGTGTGTACAATGTCTCAATATTGCAGGAGGGTAATAAGCATTTTGAAATTTCATCCATATCATCCGTGTGTGTTTACCAAGTCATGTCTTTGTTTTTTTTAACAAGAGAAGATTTACCTTTGAAAGTGACCTGAGGCAGTGAAAATTAATCATTTGGGGGACAATATAAATTGCAATAATGAATTTCATAGTTGTTATTTCAAGTCAGCTCAGTTTCAAATTAAACTAGGAAAAAAAAAACATCAGAAAGGTTTCTTTTGGTCTCTTTCTGTGCTTTAAAAAAAACTAGTTTAAGGGAATGGGTTTTGTATTTTAATAAACACTGTTAGCATTTTCTGCTTTTTTATAGAAATGCATGAGGTTAAGGAACTCATTTGTTCTTACACTATTCAAAAGCAAAAATAAATAAATAAAATTATTCAAACTCATAGCTAATTTCAAAATGATTGCAAACTGAATGCCAAAATAAGGAGGTAACTCTTCACATAAAAAGGCTAATCATGGTTAATTGTTTTCCTATTCCTTTTGATGATAATAGCCATTATAAACTCATTTTAAGTATGTAGATGTAATATGCAATTACCATAAGACTCAGCATTCCAAAACTCAAATGGAAGACTGAGATAACTTTGAGCACTGTTTATTGGTAAGGCTGCCAACCAGTTTCATTTTCAAAGGAAAAATAAGTGTGTAGCTGTAGTCCAATCTTGTTTACATGCACATATTTTCTCTTTATGTGTGCTGCTACAATGACTATCTCTAAATCAACCTGTTTACTGTTGTATAAAGCAGTAGGTGGCTCTCACTATTGTCTGGGAATTTTTGAAGTAATAAGACTCAAATCACAAAGCATTTAATTCCAGATCAGTTTTTTTTTTTATTCTTATAGGTGAAAAATGTGAACCACCGGGCATTATAAAATACACGTAGCCTTCTTGAGATCAAGCTTGGGAGACTTATATATTTGATGCCTTCTAATAGGAATAAATACTTGACTGTATAAGAAATTGAGAATCTCTTTGTATAAGATATGAAATGAAGTTTTGAAGTTAACTTTTGACTTTCGTGTAGGTCATTATCAAAAAAAGACCTTGTCTTATATTCAATCTATAGATTCTGTAGCCTTAGATAATATTCGGAGGATAAGTGATTAAAGAATTCTATGAAAGGGAGTGTCAACTTTCCCAGAGAGTAGCCATCTTTATATTAAGGCTTTTCTTAGAAATATCAAGATAGGTCTATGCCACTGTTGCTTTACATTTGTTGCTATTCAAACCTATTCCCTCTCTCTTCATTACTATTTCAATTACTGTATCTTCTTAGGCAATCTTGACTCCTTAGCCAGTCATTTCACTGATCTCCCTCTTAGCAAACAAAACTGTCTTTACAGAAAACGTGTGGTTTCCTGTAACCCAATAGAGTTTCCATTGGCCTGCTTCCCTCTCAAACTTCTCTTCTCTTGTTCACCACCAAACTTCTTGAAATGTTGATCTTCAGTTACCACTTCAATGAAAATTAATCTCGGTTTCTTCTGATTTCAGCATTATTTCCAATTGTCTCCTGGAACACACTATTTTTTGTCTCTTTGGAACTATAGACTAAGTAACACCAAAATTCAGCTTATCTTCACCCTCAAATCTCTTCACCCACATAGTTCTATACATACTCTGTGTGATGGAGCCTTAGGGGGAAACACAAGAGAATTGTAGAGGCCTTTTCCCAGAAATACTTGAGTTGCAGAACCAACATAAAAAAAACCCTACATTAATATATGTAGAAGAAATGCTTGTCTAAACTACTGCAGTTAAATGCCAATTACTAATTATCCCCAAACTAAAAATAATTTTAAGAAAAGCAACTATTTAACACAAAGCAAACATAAAAATAATCAGTGAACTGAAAGTATATCCTGTTTTATAAAATAGCCACTTGGCATATATTGAGCTTTGTGATAGTAAGTTGGAAATAAATGAAAAATATTTGCTTTCTGAGAGAATGAATATAACATTTCATGTCATCTAAAGAAAACCCAATAGTTCATATGTACAATTAGGATTGTTCAAGTATTCTCCTCTACTGGGAAAAATGTCTTGGTTTAATGTAACATTTTCATTAAAAATTTCTAAATATTTTAGATCTGCTAAATCTAACCCATTAGAAACCTAAGTGTGAAATAACCCATATTTAGATGTTTGTCTAAATATAAGATTAAATTATTTTAATTTTTAAAATTATTTCTCTTGAAGAGAGGCATGGCATAAATGAGATACACTATATGTGATAAGTTTACTAGGAAAATTTTAATCTCTCCGTCTGGTTATGTTAATTTGTGTATGTGTGTATTTTGTTGTTTAGTGTTTTTGTTGTTTAGTGTGTATTTTGTTGTTTAGTCTGAAAGTTCACCCATATACTCGACTGCAGTAGTTTTCTTTAGCTTTAGTTCTTTGGTACAGCCATCACCTCACTTGTGACATACAATTGTTGACCTTGTACTTTTACTTTTGGATGTATACATCCATGGAAGTTTTGTCTTTCATCTCAAATTTTACAAATCTAGGCTTATGTGACATTTATTCTCATCCATAGATTTATCTCTTAGTTTCAGATTCTGAGATTTTATTTATTTATTTATTTATTTACTTATTTATTTTAATTTATATCCAAGTTAGTTAGCATATAGTGCAATAATGATTTCAAGAGAAGAATCCAGTGATTCATCCCCTACATGTAACACCCAGTGTTCATCCCAACAAGTGTCTTCCTTAATTCTCCTTGCCCATTTGGCCCATCTCCCCACCTACAACCCCTCCAGCAACCCGCAGTTTGTTCTTTATAATTAAGAGTCAGATTCTGAGATTGTTTTTACTTTGCCTATATAGTCTTTGTAACAACAGGAACCTTACCTCCAGAAAGATGATACTGCAACTTTAGATAGCTGTGGCTTTTGTGGAATCATTAATAAATAGAAAGAGATTTCATACATTCACCAGGTCAGCATGTGTACTAATTTGCTCTAACATGATCATGGAAATAAGGCTATGAAGGACTGTATGACTTAATTGCACTCAAGTTAAATAGGACATTATGTTATCTACAGCCTCTCCTTGGTGACTAACCAAGCTGTTTCTGATTGTATACCTTTAAGAATGACTCCCTATTCATCCTGTAGTATATGCTTATTTAGATTATGCTTTTATGCAAACTCAGTAGTTCCAAAATATTCTGTGTCTGATAGGGATTTACCTAAGACAAGGATCATTAAATGTTTTCTGTACAGGGTCAGGTAGCAAAATTTAAGACTCTGTGGGCCATACAGTCTCAGTAGCAACTGAATTCTGCCATTGTAGCAAGAAAGTAGCCATAAATAATGTAAGTGAATGGGTGTGGCTGTATATAAATAAATTTTTTTTTACAAAACCAAGCAGTGGGTCAGATTTTACCAGTGGGCTCTAGTGTGCAGAACTCTGGCCTAGGAGAAGCTATTGATATGATACTTGTCTTTAATTCAGAAATTTCCTCCCTGGGTATTATAGTTAGTTAAATTTCCTGAGGTGATTATTATTTTATTTCTTTGACTTTTTTCCCCCTAATAATTCAAGATGGCTTATTTCTTTATATATTTGCTAGGAATAGGTATTGTTCATTCAGCTATTAAGCCCAATTTAAAAGTTTTAAAGTTTACATAACAAATTTTTAACATCATAAATCAATCATTTACAAGAACTCTTCTAATCTGAAATCTTTATACCTTCAAATATGATTAGGTGCTTCTGCTTCTTCTCTGACCGAAATGTGAGGGTGCTTCAATAGAAGTCTCCAATTAAAAAGTTAAAGAAAGTAAGCATTTTATCTTAAACAGTTTGCAATGTGTATATTTGTAGGTTTCAAAATGAAAAGTGTCTAGCATGCCATATGGAAGATAGGGTAAAAGGTGAGCAGAACAGCATGGTTAAAAGAATAGGTTAAATGATTTGGATGCTAAAGTATGAGAAAGGAACGGGGTAGGCATATGCCCCAGGCACTGGAAATAAGTTTAGACTTTGCTATTATTTTCTTTACAATTAATAACGTAAGGTGAATTCATCCAAACAAACAAACAAACAAACAAAATCAAATGAAAGCCACAGGGTAGAGAAGGGTCAAAATTATTCTTCATCTGAGAAGTTTCCTTGTTTTATGGAACAAAACTCTAGAGGAGACTTAAGATCATAGGAAAACTTTCATGCTTATAGGCATAACTTGCAAAATTTGCTTCACCTAAACCCCAAGGAGATCACTGAAGATTCACAAATAAGAAATGAAACCCATGGGAGATCATTAACAGCTTAACACAGTTTATGTGTTCAAATTCATTGCATTTGTAAAAACAATAGAGTAGAGATGCCATTATTTTTATAATGACTTCATAACATTAAAAATGTAAAAATGTGAATTGTATAATATAAGAATGAAATGCAGATACTACATAGAGGGTGTGATTATTTGGGTCAGAGTCTCCTTTAGATCAAAGATGGAGGAGTCTCACATGACTTACTAACAGCTTCTCTAAACCTCATAAAAATAAAAACATAAAATTAGAATTTGCACAATTATCACACTTGTAAATGATGAAAAATTAACATGTTTTACAGTAGAAATAGAAAAATGTTCATGAGATAGTCTGACAAGATGGTCAGCAAATTTAAACACGTATCTAGACTTCTTTGGGTATAATTAAATTGGTAGAAGGCATGAGGTCTGACTTACCATAAAACGTGGGAACGAAATTTCCAGCTATGAAAAAAAATGACAAATGCAAATATCACTTCAGTAAAGTTACAATATGGTGAGGTTTATTTGTTTTGTTACATGTGATAGAAATGCTGTTATAACAAGTATAGGCAAAACGAAACCTTTATAAGTTCATGGAATTCAATAAAGTATAAAAAAACAACAACTTTTATAATATTGTGGAATGAAAATAAATGCAACAGTACTTCAGGATGAGTTGGAACTAGTAAAAGTTACCAAGTCATTCTGTATCTGTTGTAATTACATTCTGTTTCAACACACATAAGCTTTCTCTACATCAAAGGATTAGCTTAGAGTTTTAATAATCTACCACAAACTTATTTTCTTTCTTCCTTGTTAACAGATCCTGGGTGTGATGATGTATGTGGCAGTGAATATCGTGAGAAGAAGCTGTACTCTCAACCCTAGTGAGTTAATTCGGATTGCCTTAAGCCAATTATGCTAGTATTAATTCCTTTCATAGTGGCTAGTTTAGGTATGGAATTAGGATCTAATTCTTGCCAATATGATGAAAAATTGGCTAGGTGGTTCTAAAAGTGTTTCCCTTGACTTTAAATTTTAAACACAATGGGGGGAATTTCTGTTTCTGAATAGCAGAAGTTCTTAACCAGTATAGCCATTTTACTGCAAACTCGAAGATGAAGCCAACCCAAGAGTGACAGAATGGAATAATGGAAAGAATTATGATGATATCATTGAGTTACTGAATTAATATATAGTATAGCTGCACAGTTTTTTGAACTTCTATGTACAATAATAATTTCTTTGAAAGTTTTTAAATTGAATTTTCTGTTACTATCAGCTGAAAATATCCTCAATGATACTGGGGAAAACATTGCCATTGACAAAACTTAGGTCGTAACTTTAAAAATATTCTTTTCTTACTTCAAGAAGACCAAAAGAATATTGAATCTCAAGTTCAAAAGTCTGGCATTGGGTTTCAGTTAATCTAGATGAAAAATCCTGTGCCAATCGTTTGTGAGTTTCTTGTTGACTGGAATTAAGTGAGAACATGGTGTTCTTTGAGGGAATCAAATATGTAGAGCTGGGAAGAAAGCCATTCCAAAATAAAAGATGATTTTTCTAGGTGAAGAGTAGGAAAAGCTTCTACTATACAATGTATAAGCAGTGAGGTATATCCAGTAGGAAGAAATGATGAATTCAAAAAGCAAGACTAATATGTAGTAAAAAGGAAAGGCGTAAGTAATGAGTTTAATTCATGAATTTTGTACAAAAATGTAACAGGTATGCTAGACCTTGTGGAAAAAAAGAGCTAACAAGAAAACAACCACACAAAATCCATATTCTTTTATAAATGATATTTGAAGGTCTCTTTCAAGTTGGACTACTCATCACCCTGGTAATTAGGCTTCCATATTATGCTAATCACATTATATTTTAAGTGGAAAGTGATCAGTAATTAGAAAGTCTACAGGATTCTAAATATTCCCTCTTTTGGAGAAGAACTAAGATAAAGTTTTGAAAGTTGTGTGCCTCATTGAAAGAATGATGTCATTGAACTTACTGTAAAGGGTGAATATGTGTTTAGGAGAGAGATTTCTGAGTCTGCTAAGCTGCTGCTTCTTCCCTGGCCACAGTGTAGACAATTGTTATGGATTGAATTGTGTCCCCCCAAAAAGATATATTGGAAGTTCTAACCCAAGTAACTCAAAATGTGACTTTATTTGGAAATGAGTTCTTCAGTCAAGTAAATGAAGTCCTTAGGGTGGGACGTAAAAAAGGAGAGGAAATTTGGACACAGACACACAGGGAAAGTTGATGTGAACATGAAGGCAGAGAATGACATAATGCTTCTAAAGCCAAGGAAAGTCAAAGATTGCCACTGTCGAGAAGCAAGAATTTCTGTCCCCTTCCAGGGTTCTTTTATCTGGACTAAGAATCAAATTAACATGAGATGGATTAACAAGAGAAAATAAAACTTCATATCATACATACAGGGAATCCACACAGACATGGAAATCCCGAAGACAGGCAGAAAGAGATACACGTGTCATCCTGAACTAAAGTGATAAAATGAAGGGGATCGAGGTCTGAGACTTAAGAGGAAAGAAATACAATCCACAGGGCAGTAAGAAGAGCAGATGTTTGATAATTAGATATTTGCCCTGCCATATAAATGGGTCACTCACATAAAATTTATTTCTGGGAATAACTCTTATTCTGAGAAAGACCCCAAATAAAATTTGTCTGTATATTAAGGGAGGGGAGAAGTTTCTCTTGAGGGTGTAAGGTTTTGCTTACCTTCAGCTCAAAATAATCTTAATGAGATAGTGGCCCATTGTGGAGTGACCTGCCCTCAGCCCCTGTATCACTAAACCACCATAAACTACAAGGGAGTCATGGAACTGATTTTCCCTCAGTCATCTAAGGAACCAACTCTCCTGACACTTAGATCTTGGATTTCTAGCCTTTACAAGTGTGAGTCAATAATATCTGTTATTTCAGACACCCAATTTGTGATACTTTGTTACTGCAGCCCTGGCAAACTAATAGATGTAGTTACATGTGAGTGTTATGTTGCCTATTCTAGCCATTAACATCATTTCCTGGAAGGATCCATGGATTGGGAAAAGATTGATGTTCACTCTGCTGGTAGCCTTGATTAGAGATTGCTCTACCTGTCCTTTACCTCATGGATAACAGAGGGAGTCAGCCTCTGTTTGATTTTAGTCCTACTTTTCACTAGCTCTTTAACATTGAGTAAATCTTTTAAAGTTCTGGGTATTCTTTTTCCCATTTGTAAATTATACATTGGAAGGATAAAAAGATACTTAAAAAAATACACATGACTGGGCCTTAGCTATCAAAAATATGTCAATAGTTGGAACATAGACACCTATATTTTTAAAAGTCTAGAATTAAATCTAGTGCCAAATCTTCAATGATAACCATAGGATTCAATATCAAAAGTTTCTCTGAACTCTGATTTCATTCATTCTATAATTATGCTACTATGTCATGAGTGATATAGGCAATGCTATAACCATAAAAAATATCCACTGTACTTATTTACAATAAATATTTAAGTAAATGGGGATTGTAAGCAGCTCTACACAGAAAAGCATACTAGTACAATGACCTAGGAAACTATAGCCTGAGTTTGTCACAGTAGCTTAAATTCATAATTCTTGTATTTCATAATATATTTATTTCATAATCCACTAGGAAGAGGACCTTTGTTACTCTGTGACAGTGATCATTTAATGTGGCATTCACATTATCTTCTAATTGCCCTAATTTCTTTTGTACAATGATATATTAAAAGCAGCAAGTTTATAAAAATCTTAGCTTGACAAATATCATATGAATTCTTTCTTTAAATGCTGAGGGCTACAAAATTAAAGTTAGTACATATGAGCTTCTAGAAGCTATTTACCACTTTAACATTTAACAAGCCATACATTAACATTTAAAAAGTCATAAAAATTTTACATCTATAAGCGATTTTACTTAATAGGTTAGCAATATGCATTCTATGCAATAGAAGGGGAACAGCACTAATAAAATGTATACTGAACTCAGTAAAAGTAATTTATACAGCTTGAGTTTAGTTGATGATTAGAGGGCAAGGTATAAGTTACATGTGATGGTTTTATCTGTCCCTTACAAATGATTCTTGCCACATTGCTCCCAATAATTAGGAGTGACACTCTGCTTGGGGGCAAAGGAATGAGCAGAGTGACCTTTCAAAATTCCCTTTGAGAGGACACAATAAATTTCAAAGCAACATCTAGTAAATGGTAGAATAAGCCACAGGTCTCAGAGGTGAAACCATTTCAAGTTGAAATAATTGGGATATATATATACACATATGTATATACGTATATACATATGTATATACATATATACATATGTATATGCGTATACACACACACACATACATACACTTGCATATCTTTTCTTGAAATATAAGATGAACAAATCAATAATTATGCAGTGACAACAGTACATAGAGGAAAACAAAATCCTTTAATAAATAAGATCATGAAAATAAAACAAATCAGTCCTGAACAATTTACATCCTTCTTTCCTCTTTGAAATTGAAATGTACCCTGGTAAGTCATAGGAAAGTAGAACAATATATAACCACAAATTTCAACACATCGCATCCTAGTGTACAAATTCTGTTTTCAGTGTGTGAGAATTTTGAGTCATTTCTGTAGAGACTGATTAACAAATGAAAAAAATAGAATTTGAAACAGAAAATGGAGATAAAGCAGATGGCAATAGAGCCGTGAAGATTTTTATAATAAAGTTTAGGAAAGAAGAAAAAAAGATAAGAGAAAAATATTCTTAAGTTTTAGATGTGCTCTCTGTGCTGAAAGAAGCAGAAGTAGGAAGGCAAAAATCAGCACCTGAGGCATTATTAATTAGAATGGCATTCAACCCTCAGTACAGAACCAGACCCAGGAGAACAACTTTGTATAATGTTTATTATCTACAGTAAGACACATTTCTAAGCCTCCTTTATATAGTTCTGGATTGAGTATCAGAAATAAACTAAGGGTGCCTGGGTGGCTTAGTTGGTTGAGCATCTGACCTCGACTCAGCTCATGATCTTGTGGTTCACGAGTTTAAGCCCCATGAGTGTCACTGCTGTCAGCAGAGCCTGCTTGAGATCCTCTGTCCCCCTCTATCTCTGACTTTGCCTGTCCCTTCTTGCATGCTCTCTCAAAAATAAATAAAGCATTAAAAAAAAAAACTATTAAGGATTGGTGAATAGAAATCACTAATATAATTATTATTAATTTAAGATGTTATAAACTGTCCTGATGTTCTTTTGTTGATTTATTATTTTATTTTAGCATATTAAGGATTTAAGCTAATGTTTTTAATATGTTTTCTCTCAACTTGAATCTCCAAAGGTCTCCCCCACCAAATTTTATCACCTAAACAGAAATAGTTTTACTGTATTACCTGGTGATGATAAATATAATCAATCCTTTTTGTTAAACATTCCGAAATAAAGTGTTAGTCTCATGCCTTCTGATGGGAATGCAAAATGGTACAACTCCTTTGAAAAGAATTTTGCAGTTTTTTAAATAAAATTAAATATATACTTATATGATCTAGACATTCTACTCCTTACTAGGTATTTACCCAAGAGAAGTGAAACATTTTTCTAAAACAAAAATCTGTATGTGACTTTTTAGAGAAGCTTTATTTATAATACCTTCAAGCTGGAAACAACTCAAATGTCCATCCTTTTTTTTTTTAAGAATAAACAAATTGTGATACAGCTATATAATGGAATATTATTCAGCAATAAAAGGGGGAATAAACTATTTATACATGCAAAAACATAAATGAATTTCAAAAGCATGGTAAGTGAAAAAAACAAACACAAAAGGCTCTGTAGTCTATGATTCCATTTAGGAGACATTCAGGAAAAGACCGTGTAAGTGGAATCATGCTTTCCATTCTACCTTATAATCCTTTAAATGAAAAATGTGTAGTGCACATCATGGTAAAATCAAAAGCACTTTGATAGCATAGTACTTTATGGATGTACCATAAAATAGCCTATTTATTTAAATAATCTATTAACATATTTAAGTTGCTTCCAGTTTTTATAACTGTGAATGCATCTTTTGATATATACATTTATAACTATATGCAACATATATACTTTTCTTAGAATAATGTTTTACACATTGACTTCAGAATTTAGGTCTAGACACGTGAAAAGTTTTGATACAATGTACCAAATTGATATTCACAAAGATTGTATGAAATTACATTTCACAATGTCAGAAGTTATTAATTTCTATACCTTCCTCAAAGAATATTAATTATTATAAGTCAAAACATCTTTTAAAAGATAATAAAACACCCAGCCACTAATTCTGCATTTGTGAATAAAAATCTACTTGTGGAAAAGATCTTAACTAAATATTTGAAGAGCTCCCTATTCAGTGAAAAGTAACATTATTCATTTCACATCTGGAATTAGATGTTCAATATTTTAAAAAAGATTTTTCTGTGCTTTTTTAATAGATTTAAGTATTTAAAAAAATCTTTATTTGGTTGTTTGCAGCTATTTATTCTTCAGATTCACTTTCTACCCTCTGCATTGACCTCCATGAACTTTATCACTTGGGCTCTTTTGCCCTGTGGCTTCCAGATGGTAGTGGAAACACTTGTCCAGAGATCAGGACACACTTGTCCAGAGATCAGGAGAGGGAGATCAGAGTAATTGTTTTCTCAATTCCCTTGCTGCCAAGCCACAGTTTGAGCCATAGTTTGCCTTTGTTCTAAGTGCTCTTCCCACTACAGGCAGACCACCAAACTAGCAGCAGGGTCCTTTTGCATTGCTTCTCTTCCAGGGCTACATTTTTCACTGGATTCTGGCTATACACCATACTTTTCAGGCATGGGAGTATTAACAAACGTTAGTTATTGCTAACAAATTATTGCTAACAAATGTTATTATTAGTCCTTGGGGACTTTGTGATTCGTCTTGGTTCTTTTAACACTGACTGCATTCTCCATAAAAAATCTTTTTATTAAAACTACCTTTATGTAATGATTTTGATCTGTCTGTTTTATGTTGGGACTCTAAGGGTTACAGGAACAAAACAAAGGGCAGTAAGGCACCTAGGGCTTCATTAATTCAGTGCTAGGCCATAAATAAATAGGAGAGTGCTTAGTCAAATTAATTGTATCAGATCAATAGTTTGTTTTCACAGCCATAACCTACAGAGTTATTTAAGAAGTACTAAACACATAAACAGAATGGGAAAAATTCATAGGAAGTAAATCTGATAGATGAATACAGAATTGAATACAACAGAATTTAAGGAAGAATGAAGGAAAATTAAGTAATGTTATTATATTGAGATAAAAATTCTTCGTTAAGAGTATTCTCTGTGTAGCGTTGCCAGATCAATAAATAAAAGTACATACCCTAGTCATATTTGAATTTCAGATAAGCAATAAATCATTTTCAGTATATTTACCTGAAAAGCAAATTGAAAGGACTGTTCTATATTTCACCTGGCAACCCTATTTCTCTATCTTTTCACAGCATTTTCTGCTGTTAACTTTGTTCTTGGTTTTCGTGGGGTGGTGCATCTGCAATATCAAGTCCCTTTCTCACTTTATGGGTATCAAAATGAATATATTTGCTTGAGACCTTATATTTTTAGGCCATTCTAACTGGAAAGAAAGGGAAATGTAAAAGAGAAGCTTTGCTTCATAAAAGTCCTAGGAAATACTCTTTTGCATTTCATTGAGTCTGACCTGTTATGCCTACCTCTGGAAGTAAAAATAGGGCCAGTAACATTAAATAAAGACAAATAAGTAAGGGTAGGAAAGTTCCTCAATATCAGAAAGGTGGGAAGTGAGTGCTGACCGAAGAAATGTTACTATTGAAAAAAAATAATTTATTGCTTTTCATTCTAAACTCAAAACATTAGTTTTAAATTTTAACATGTCTAACAAATCAGCATTTGAATGTAACTAAGGTGTGACTTAAAATTCAAGTAACATTTTGGAGTGCCTGGGTGGTTCAATCCGTTGGGCAGCTGACGCTCAGGTCATGATCTCACAGCTTGTGAGTTTGAGCCCCACGTCGGGCTCTGTGCTGACAGCTGAGTCTGGAGCCTGCTTTGGATTCTGTGTCCCTCTCTCTCTGCCCCTACCCTGCTCACACTCTGTCTCTCTCTCTCTCAAAAATAAATAAACATTTAAAAAATTAAAAAAAAATTCAAGTAATATGTTGACCCAATTAGGAGGTAAATATTGGACTCATGTTAAACCTTACAAAGCAGGTGGGTAGCAAACAAGAAGCTATTAAATTATCTTAATTGCTCTATATGTTGGCAATGGATTAATGTGATGATTGTCAGGTCAGGTCATTTTCCATTTTTGAAAGTAGGTACATTATAATCCTTAAAATAATTGGAAGAGATTAAATTAAATCAATGTTAAAATGAATGTCTGAATGTAAAAATTTGTCATATTTATGAATTGATTTCACCATGAGAGTTATGAAACCAATACAGAATCCTGCCATTTTAACATAATTTTACCTCCTGTGCATTTGCATTATACCTACACAAATGAAATTAAACTATGGTCAAACAACTGGAAGTCCAGCAAATCTGAATCATTTTATTTTTTGCTATAACTTCCGTCAGCATAAGCAATATATCCTTACCAATTTTCCTAGGGAATTTAAAGGAGAATACTGAAATAATTATTTATTCTTATTGCAATGTAAGAGAAGACTTTTAAAATAGTAAATATCAGGGATGCCTGGGCGGTTCAGTCGGTTGAGCCTCCGACTCCTGATTTTGGCTCAGGTCATGATCTCACAGTTTCTGGGATCAAGCCCTGCCCCAGGCTCCATGCTGACAGCACAGAGCCTGCTTGGGATTCTCTGTCTTCCTCTGTCTCTGCCCCTCCCCACTTGTGCACACTTTCTCACGTGCTCTAGTGCTCTCTCTTCCTCTCTCTCTCTCAAAATAAATAAACTTTTAAGAATTTTAAAAATAGTAGATATCAGTCAGGTTTTTCTCTGAAAGAATTTGGATGCCATTGTATTTCATACCATAGTGAAGGGTCATATAAAATGTAATTCAAATAACAAGGCAAAATATTGGGTTTAAATGTGGAAGTAGAAGCAAAGTACTTGGAATAGTTTATTGGAGAAGCAGAATGGGGGTATATTTTCATGAATCAGAAACTAAATTGTTTAATTGAAAATAGAAGACATCAAAATTTCTTTCATAAAGAGAAAAGGAACCACAAGATCATAATCAACTGTTTTATAATATGATGCTAATATCCTGGTTAATTTTCAAGTCAAAGCCGTTAGTTTTTTTAAAAACCACGCTAAATAGCCTCAAAATGACTAAACTATTTGTGATTTCCTGTCATATGCTATTCTAATAAAAGCTGAATACAACTTAGTATTCTGTATAAAACATTGATGTCACCTAACTAAAACTCCATTTGGCCTCTCTACTGTTTCAAAGCTCCTCAGTGGCAAAATATACAAATGGCAGCATAAATTACCTTCGTACCTTCTTCCACGTATGCCAGACCTTGCTTTTATATTCCTTGCTATGATTCCGCCTACTCTAACTTCTGAAAATCTGAATTTGGAAAAAAAAAAATTAAAAAGTCTGTAGATGCTGTAGTGGGGCAGCATATTTTGTTGTCTCCCTGGCATCCATTCCCTGTTTTCCTTTTCTAAAAAGTCACCCACATTGCCAATCCTCCTAGGCACTATGGTCCATTTAGTGGTGTAACATTAGCTAAGTCCTGACAATCAAAATCCATGGAATTTAATTATGTGTAAGTGCATTTGTGATTGTATGTGTGAGGTATGAGGATTGTGAACTTCTTCCCTGTGGGATGGGACATTGTCTCAGTCCATTTGGGCTCCTATCACAAAATATCATTGACTGGGTAGCTTATAAACAGCAGGAGGCAGGATTTCCAATCACAAGGTTGTGTGATGCTACCTCTTCTGGGTTTCAGATCATTTTTTCATCATATAATAGAAGGACCTAGGAGCTGTGTGGGAATTTCTTTTATAAGAATACTAATCCTATTCCTGAGGGCTCCACCCTCGTGATCTAATCCCCCCAAATTCCCTATGTGCTATAATCACCTTTGGAGGCTAAGATTTCAACATATAAAGGGGGTGGGGGCACAAACATTCAGACCCTAACAGAAATCTCTACAAATTTCTGTTACTCAAAGAGGAAATTTGGGGGGGTGGGTGTTAACAAAGTTAAGACATGAAGAAAGTGACACTAAGTCATGGATATATCAGTTGTTAGATAATGATTAGCATGAAACTTTATTCTTGGGCTGTGGGAGTACATGAGCAAATTAGATCTCCAACCCTCTTACCTCCTTTTCTTTTTGGCCACATCAGTGTAAGTTAGATTTTCAACTACTTGCAACTAAATGGATTCAGATGCTTATATTTTTTATAAATAAGTGTTTTATCATCTTATAGCTAATTTTTGTCTGTTCTCTTAGGGATTTTTTTTAACCACAAAATTTTCAATTCAATGTTCTGGAATTTGATGTTTCACTGAACTATTCACAAGTTCAGGAATAAATGCTTTTATGCAGGATATTTAACTGCCTTGTTACAATATCCCAGTTGAAAAGGTAGGATGTTAGAGGTGGTAGGGGTCCTATGAATAATTGCATTCAAGCCCTGTTTATACTGGTTAGGAAAAAATTAAGTGAATTGTGCAGGATCAAACAGCTATGGAGTTAGGAACCCATGCCCTGCTAACCTTGAGTTAGTGTGTGGTACCTCCCCAAAGCTGAAGACACAACTTAGCTAATTGCAATGAGTCATTTGCACCTAAATTAAGAAGCTGGTCTTTTTTCACTGGATAGAAGACTCAAAATCAGCCTAAGTTATAATAACCTTGGGAAACTTAAGAACCTAATCAATTCCTGACCAATTTGATCATATGCAAGGAAAGAGGTTTTGAATGAGCAGATTTTTGTCCTTTTCCTTTATAGCTAATAGAATAAGAATCTTTTTATCAATCAGAAATTCTCTTGACCATGGTCTTATTTCTTATACCAGCTGCTAACAGTCCTAAATTTAGGCCTTTTGAGATTTGATCACTAAAATATCCAAGAGGAATGAATGTGAAAGATCATGATAAACAAAATGATCAGGAGAAGATAAGAAATGGATCTCTAAGGGAATAAAAATAAAGATGACAGCCATTTTTTGTCTTCTGAAAATATTTTCTTCACCCCACGCCCTAACTATACCCATCCTCCCTAGGTATAAGAATTTTGGTATTCAGTGAGAACAATGGAAACAGATTTGAAAGGGTGTTTTTTTTTTTTTTTTTTTAATTTACAAAATCATGTTTCAAGCGTTTTTCTTTGAGCCTGCTTAACATGGAAAAACATCTTGGATCATGTTAAAATAATGCCATGTCTGAAAACTAAAACTGGAAGGAAAGCAGGGCAGTTTAGCCATTTGTATTCCTTTAGAAAAAAAATTATGGACATATACAGTATTATTTGGTTGATAATATTAAATTTTACATGCAATTTTATCAGAATGGAGACAAATAAACACGTTATGATCTACCAGAACGATTAGATTTTCCCCCTCTCAACTATATGTATATAAAATATTGTACATTTTTTAAGTGATTTTAATTCAGACACATATTTAATTCAGACACAAATATTTACACATTTGCCCACTGTTCTTTCTGATTACAATGGACTCCTTATACTTTTATTCTGTGCATACCGTCTTTTTATGTCTGCCATCCACAAGTGTTTAACAAGGCTGTGGCCATCTCATTGTTCTCATCCCCTTCCACTTTGCACCTCATTGGCTTTCTCCAGTAACAACTATCTCATTGTTGGTCTCAGGCCAACAAACTTCATTCTTATTCATTCTTAGATCCAGAGCCTAACATGGTGACTGTCATATGTTAGTTTCTTAATTAGTATGTGTTAAATGAATGAAAAAAAATAAATCAACAGATACTTATTAGGTACTGTACCAGTTTGCCAGGGATTCTATAACAACATATTGCAGAGTAGGTGGCTTATACAATGGAAATTTATTTTCTTACAGACCTGGAGACTAGATGTCTCACATTAAGTTGTTAGCAAGGTTGGTTTCTTCTAAAGCATTTTTCCCTGACTTGTAGATGGCCGTCTACTCCTTGTGTCTTCACATGATCTTTACTCTGTGTCAATATTCTAATCTCTTTTTCTTATAAGGACACCAGTCAGATTGAATTAGGTCTCACTCTTATAATCTCATTTCAACTTAATTACCTCTTTAAAGACTGTATCTCAAAATACAGTCACATTCTGGGGTCTTGGGATTAGAATTTCAACATATGAGTTTTGAGGGGGATAAAATTCAGCCTGTAACTTACCTTATGTGTTAGATTGTGATAGCTAACAGTGCCACCCCATAACTCTTTGCAAAGTACTTCTTTTCCTCTATTAAATTAACCAAACTGAATCACCTTATCATAACTCTATGAAGAGTCAACAGTGGCCAAAGACACCCATGATTACTATGAAAACCATCTGCTCATCAGTACAGCCATAGTAGATGGTCCAGAGATGGTGACATATGCATGTGACATTGTTACAACAATGAGGAACATCTGAAAACACAACATAAGCTAACATATAAGAGTAATAGATTCCATTTTCATTTCTAATTTGACCTTATCTGATTTCAGAGAAAAAAACCCAACTAGACTCTGGAAGAGATCACCTCAATTTCCTGGCTTTATAAAAACAAATCATTTTTGGTGTTAATTTAAACTCAAAAGAACCAGATATGTAGTCTACAAAAGTTATTTAAGTTTCTCTTGTTACAAACAGTCTCCAATGTATAAAAATGTCATGTTCCAAAGGTTCCTTTGTAAATCATGGTTTGGAACTCAGATTGCATTTCACTATGGAAACACTGTGCTCACTATAGTAGTCACCTTGCCCCACCCTGCAAAACCAAATATTTAACCTATAATGAAGTAAAAGGAAATATGATACTAGTAAAATCATTACCACCATGAATCCTAATTTTTAAAAGGCAAAATTTAGTCAGAGAACCATTTAAAAAATAGTCCCATTCTTTTGCTTTTCTTTTTTGGGAATACTAAGTGCAGGGATCTTTCCAGTTCCATAACTCTAATGAAGGATCTTCTGGCTGGGGCAGATGCTCTGAGAGGGAGGAAGCACAAACCTATGAAGACCTAGGACTACTTCCTTCTGGAAGGATTCAAAGTCATGTCTTGGTCCCAGACTATTTAAAATTCTTACCAGATATATTCCTAGAATCAATAGTGTGCCAAAGGAAAGGGTGGTACATTTTTTAGTATTATCATGCATATCCTGTTAATTATTATTTTTAAATTCTTTACAGATAAGAATTTAAAAATTCTTCAAGCCTGCACCAGTACACTTCTCTCATCTCCCAATTCAAATTCAGTATAATGGAAACTAGAGCTGGTTTGCTAACTAGTATCTTAGTTCCTAAATAGGTCACCAATTCTAAGGGCTCCTGTTTCTGTTCATTTCTCCTGAAAAGAAACATCCCTAGGTCCTTAACTTTCTCACCATCCTTTGGAAAAAAATATGTAAAGATACATTATATATTTTTGAGGTATATGAACAACCAAATTAAAATTCAGGAGCCTAGAGCCTGCTTCAGATTCTGTGTTATCCTCGCTCTCTCTGCCCTTCCCCCAGGTTTCTCTCTCTCTCTCTCTCTCTCTCTCTCTCTCTCAAAAATAAGTAAACATTAAAAAATATTTAAGGTTACTCATTTTTTATAAGTAAGGTCAAGTTTTTCAATCTTTTACTGAAAGGATACATTTAAAGTACAATCTAATTCATATTGTCAACCTTTAAAATAGCAGTTATTTTACTAGCAAAATGAGTTTATTTGGGAATAGCAGAGGAATTGCATTTTGGGATGAGCAAATTATGGCAAACCATAGGCAAGTCTGAAGAGAAAGGGGTGATATGCCCCGATTCGAAAGACCCCCCAAAAACAAACCACCAGAGTCCAGAGTCAAAGCCAAGCGGCAAGGGTCGTTTGCAGGTTCGAACCTGGTCCTCCGCGCACTCGTTGCCGGTGACGCTAAGAGGCCCAGAGCAAGGATCTTACAGCTTCTTTTATAGACAGGCACAAACAAGTTAGGGATTTTTTTGAGGTTACAAAGCTGTTATTGGTTGACATTTAAATTTGAACACTCAGCAGAACTCGATTGGTTCCCGCCTTTATTTCAAACCATTCAGTAGAACTTGATTGGTTCCCGCCTTTATGTCAGACTACAACCCTGCGTGCCCTGGCTGGATTCGGGAAGTGCTGGGGGAGGGGAAAGATCTTTTCTTTGCAGTTGTGAGTACACCTGGTAATTTTTCTCTTAGCCTCTCAGGGGAAATCCACTTTTATTAGGTTTTAGGAGGAAATTGAGGAGTGTTGTTTTGAACAAAAGTTCATCAGAGAAGAACAAGAGTTTGAGGTTGTGGAGGCTTCTCATTGGCTGCAAGCAGTGGTTAGTAAGTTATTGTTGGGGCAGGGAAAGATCTTCCTTGTTTTTCCTAAAAACAGAAGATAAAATTCTTATATAAAAAGTGTTCTCTTTTGTCAAGATAAGAACTGTCTTCCTTTTCCTGCTGTTCATACGGGCTGCAAGAGTTACACATGTGAGTGCTCCCCCTTACAGGGGCTTCCCAACTCCACTTTAAACAAGAATTCTTTAAATCATTTTCACAATATTTTTATCTAATACAAAGAGAATCTTAAAAAAAAATAATAATCTGAGAACCAGTATTGACTTCTCATGCCTCAAATGTTTTTCTGTGTTTTATCACAATGCAGTACAGATTCCACACTATTCTCAATAGGACCTGTTTGCTGGAACACAATTATGACTAAATAATAATAAATAAATAGCTCTACCAATATCCTTTCCTTCTAAAATTTTGTAAACTTAATATTTGGAAATTTTCTATTTTCTTTCACTTGTTTCCAATTTTATAAACAATGAAAAGTAAGATTCAAAATGAATAAGTCTTTTTAGAATATATCAGTAGACCATCAATATCACAAAGCAAAAGGAAAACTAATATTTTTAAGGTCTTTTATGTGCAAACATGGGGATTCTGTTAAGAAATAATTATTCAATGCTGTATAGGTTTTGAAGGAGTTCACTGAAGGAAAACAAATGAAAATTCCACTTATAGAATTTCTCAAGCTTCTATTGTAAGAGAGAGATCTATTTTATATGTGTAACATAAGGACCCCAAGTCTTCTAGGTTTCTAGAATCACACATTGTAACCAGAGCACAGGGTGCAAGAGCACCTGTCTCTGGGGGTCCCAAACAGACCAGGTTTGGCCACTCATTCCTGACAAAATCCCAAGGCAGAGAGACAAGTGGTGGTGCAAGAAGAAAGGCTGTAATAAAGCAACACCAACACCAGGGAGACAGCAGACTAGCTTTCTGAAGACTTTCTCTCCAAAGTGGTAAAAATACTTCTAAGTTTACATAAGGAAATTGTGGGACGAAGGTCGATGGATATGTGTAGGTGGGCAGAGAAGGTCAAGTCCATTATTGTCTTGGGATCAAGCATGTGAGGTCTTGCTGGCATCAGGGCAGTTGTTACTGCTTGAGGGGTAGTTTCTGCCCCTGTCACAGGATGCTTTGCCCACCCAGTCTTTTGCCTGACTTGAAAGGTAAGCTGGAAAGAACTTAATCAGTTAGAAAGAATAGACTAAGTTCAAAACCCAGGCTTTTTAAGGCATGACTGGGTCCTCTTTCTACTTTTGTTTAATATCCTTAACAATTTACCAAATCATCTATGATGTGGAAAGATAAGCAACATTACCAGTATTTCTAAAGATTCCAAAATGAAAGAATGGGAGCATAGGTGAGAACATCAATCTCATATTCTACTAGCTTTCCTAAGTACCTCTTTTGAAATTCCAGTTCCTGTTGAATTATTAATCCAATTTACCATTTTGCCTCTGATTACCCTCTCATCCTACTCAGTTCTTATCTTTTAGTCCTTGCAGCATTCTTATAAGGCATTTGAGTAAACAAAGGATTTTTCTGAAGGACTGAAAGTAACCAGCATGATTATGATGATTATAACAACACAGGGCAGAAAATAGCTTAATATTCAACCTTATATCCATTGGGCTTAATGTCCTTCAGTCATCTGCTATTGGAGTTTATTACTGAAAATAATTCACTTTGGCCTACACTATTGTTGGAATTTAATCTTTAACTTAATCTTCTGTCCTTTTTTTATCCAGACCCTTCTCCCATTGTTTCATTTTTGTTATTTCCAGAATCCTTCACTCAAGTTTCCCTGTTTTTCAAATTCCAAATATTACATCACACCAAGCTAAAATATTACCTGTGTTCATAATCTAGATCATTATCATAAATACCTATGATGGTACATCCCTTCTTGAAAACAACAACAACAGCAACAAAAAAAACAAAGACGAAAACATTTTCAATTGTGTTCTCATACTTCCTTAGAACATACAGTCAGCAGCATTCTTAAAAAAAAAAATTCTCTGTTACAAATGCCCTAATTCTTTAAATCCTCATAACCACATTATCAAAGAAGTATCATCATTCTATTTTAAAAGTGAGGATGTTACACATCAGAGTATAAATAAATGACCCAAGGTCGTACATTTATTAACTTGCAGAATATGAAATTTATATCATCTTTATTTGATTGTAGAGCCTCTGCCCTTGACTACATAGTATTCAGTTATATTTACTGTGTAAAATTTGGATATACAACTATGTAGTTATAGTTACAGCACATTTAACATTAATATATCAAGTATTTTCAGGGAGGATAATTGGCTTTGGTGAGAAATGTGCATAAGTTGGTATTATTTTTGAATGTTAATCCTCTTTTTTAAAAATGAAACCTACTTTGATTTTATGTAAAACATTAGTAGCAAATATCTCCTAAAACTTTGATCTGACAATATAATCCTAATTATGCCCGAGAAAACCTAGGATGTTTAAAGGTGTGAGAATTGGAATCTTAAGTGGCAGCTTAAGAGAGTTCAAAAGTAATCAACGCACAAAAAGCAAAAAACAAAAAGATCCCTCTGCCCAAATCTGACTCAGCTTCCCCTTATTATTGGCTTGGACACCCTGCAGATTAAACTGCTATTTGTGCAATTTACTGAGCCTGAGGTGAACTCAAACTCCTCTACTTCACACAATTTTGCTTTCAAGTTATCTTGTCAGGGAAGCTGACAGTCTCAATGATGTTACTTTATAGACTTCTTGGCAAAAAATAGGATGTTGAAAATCTACCCATCAAAAACTAAACCCACAAAAGTTTGCTGTCCTTGGGTCAAAGAATATAAAATGCATTTGATCTCATATTGTTTGAGATACATCTGTGCATATAAACTCTTCAGGGACAGTAAATTAGACGCAGTAAGAAATGGAAAAAAAAAAAACAGTTATTCTAGCTCAAACCAGGGCTTTATGCAAAAAAAAAAAAAGCTAACATATAATATTCCTCTCAAACCTATTGGTTACATCTTTAATAACACTTCACTTATTTAACAACCTTGTTAAATTGATCTGTTTGACATACATATTATTAAGAAAACAAAGTAAAATAAATACTACTCCCTAAGGTATATACACATTACTGCCAGATTTCTGAGTATTAGATTGATTTTCAGAAAATAGTAATTGCAAATGTGTGTGTGTGTGTGTGTGTGTGTGTGTATGTCAGTGTGTATGTGGGTGGGGGTGAACTATGACATTCATCTCAGTTGAAAATAACCATTATTATTAACCACTATATATTGATTGATCTTACCTTTTTTTCATTTGGTGCTCATGCTGTCCAACTTCTATTGGTGGAATCTTATTCTTTACATATTTTAAATTATTAAAAACAATTCACATCTAGTGCTGGGTTATTCATGCACATTGTTGAAAGCTGATTACAGCATTGTAATAGGAGATACAATTAGTACTGTAACATCAATGCCACCAGCTTCCATTCTGTTTTTTCACAAGTGAATTAAAATAGTGTTTAATTATGATATTTCACGGTATTCATTTTCTGGTTTAATAAGGATTCTTGATAGATAACTGCACTGATTATGTGTGCATGATAAATGTTTAATAGCAGAAAATGAACTTAGTTATAAGCACGTATTTTTTATCTTCTCAATAGGAAACAGTGCATATTTTTCTTGTTACTCTCTCCCTTTGTATTATTTATGTATAGGAACTAAAAGTGTGTAAAATGCCTTGGCAATGCCCTCCTTTTTATATAAAGAGAAGAAATGCATGTGAATGCATCCATTTATATATTATGATGTACATGGTATTCATGGTTTGCAAATCATTACTATTATTTGCAAGTGGAGAGAAATTCCTATAGCTCCTTTTCAAAACTTTAAGTATAACAATTGATGTGTCAGAGAGGGTCATGATTACGCAGAGTTAAAGGTGGTAAACCGTAGCCCAAGTTTTCTCTGGAAATATGAATGAGCCCTGGTGATTATCAAGTTAGTAGCAAGCCTCTTCCCAGTAGAGTCTCTTGACAAAAGTAGTTGAAAGGTGTGTGAATAGCAATTAATCACCCTGCAACTTACTTGCCCTTAACAGTTTAATTAAATATAGTTCACACCTCTGTACCTACTTTTATCATGTCTTTAAAAGCTCCAAATGACTTGAGTGGGCAACTTGCCAAGGAGGGAAAATTATGCTGGGGGGAAAAAAGCAAATGGACCTTTATTTTAGAAATGAGACAAAGAATCAGTAGCAGGAACAGTGAGCCAAATAAGTACATTAATATTTTAACACTGGGCAAGCTTAAAGCCCTATTTAAATGGCATCTTTTTGTAGAAATGCAGTGGTGGAATTTCCCCCAAAAGCTTAATACTGTCTTTATAATGAATTTTTAAGGACATTTTCCAACTCTTAATACTGTGAGAAAACAACATCTAAGGTCACCTTATGAGGGTGAGGGAATATACTTACTGGGTACAACAAATTGGATTTTATATATACTATCTGAGAGGATAATACTATAGTTCTTAAACAGTATCTCTCCTATAAATGTATTATTAAAATTGTTAATCCTGTTTCTAGTTAAGCCCTATATTGATATAATGATGGTTTTAAATTAATAAAGTTTCTCCCATTAAAATAACTGAATATTTTTAATATGTGAATTTGAAGAAATTTAACTATTTTTTAAAATGGACAGGTTTCCCATATTTTCCCATGGATAAGTCTTTTTTTTTTTTTTTTTTTTTTTTTTTTTTTTTTTTTAGATTCAGTGGCTATAAAAGAGGATTTAGAGAGATAACACACATTTGTTGTTATCATATTATCCATTTTTACCATAAATCATCTGTCCTGCCAACCTTTTTTTTTTTTTTTTTAATATTTATTTATGTATTTTGAGAGAGAGAGTGAGCAGGGGAAGTTCAGAGAGTAAAGGAGAGAGAGAGTCCCAAACAGGTTCCACGCTGTCAGCTCAGAGCCTGATGTGGGGCTTCAACTCATGAACCGTGAGATCATGACCTGAGCCGAAATCCAGAGTCAGATGCTTAACCAACTGACGTATCCAGCACCCCCGCTAACTTTTTTCTTATGGCAAAAAGTCTAAGCTGTGCTGTAGGTATTCTAAATACATTTGGTCTAAATACATTCAGTATTTCTTCAGAATTGTTATTTATTTAATTCAATACATATTCATTGAACACAAATGCCTTCTTTGATGTTGTGTTGGCTTCTAGAGGGAATTCAAAATAAGTACATGTTTTGCTCTTAATTTAACAGGTTAACAGTTAATGTTAGGAAAGTCCATAAAGCAAATGCATAAAGCATGTGAATGAGAAGGGGAACTCGGAAAAGGAGAAGCCTAATATGGTGTACATTTTTCAAAGAAAAAGAGGAAGTAGGATCTTCAAGCCTCATTGATGGTAATCGTAGACGATACAGTTTACCATTTGTGAATAGAATCAGGTTAATCATTTACAGCATATTGAGAAACAGCTTGGAATTCTGCAACACTTGACCATGATGAAATGTAAACCAAGCAAGCATCCATTTCTACCTAGCCTTCTTTTCATCATCCATCTGCACAGACCTTGCTGCATTTGACACAAAGCAGACATTATGATCTTTGACTCATTTTTAGTTTTCCATCACATTCAGCATAGCCATCTATCCCCACTCACTCTCCTGCAAAAGCCAAACACAACCATGTATATCATGCCTGTGCCTCCTCAGTGGGACGTATGAGGTTGACTACCCTTTCTCTTCTTGGTCTGCACATCTGTTCGCTATACCACTTCCAAAGGTTTTACTAGTGTATTTGAGTTTCTTTAGACATTCTACCTCCTGTGATATAATTCTATATAATTTCTCCAACTTTTCAATAAATTTATGTCATAAATTTAACTTTCTATGTCCATTAAGACTTAAGACATTCAACTATCTGATTCCCTGGCTACCTTGTTGGATTCCTTATTCTCTCTCCCAATCTCCCCCATGAGATTTGCCACCCATCTTTGAACAATTGAGAACATTTATCGACACAATACATTTGAATTTTAGTCTGGAATAATGCCCCAATATGTATTTGCATGTGAGGTGGGGAAGACAGAACAATTTGTTGAGGAGAGAGCTATGGAAAAAAGGAGAGGAGAGCTTCAACATGATATTCAGTAATTTCTGTTGGTACCCCTAGTTACCCAGATAGGTTCTATTTGAATCTCTCTATCATCTTGAATTGTGGGGTAATCAGGTGACATTTGCTTTATTTTCAAATCTTTATTGTAGAACTCTTCAACCAAATGTGTGTTTGCACACATTCACATAAACACTCTCCTAAAGAAAAACACTAATTCTCAAAAATACTGCAGGCCACACTCTGAAGGAGAAACAAATGTTTTCTGTCTCTTAGTTTGCTAGGCATTTATCCTTCACAGAAAAGTTATTATTTTTATGCAGAACATTTACAAATCAGTTCTCTTTGATCTTCTCTTTTCTAATTAGGCTATTTATATTTGAGCTAGGGATGGATGAGATCTTTGCTTACATTTACAAGAATATCCAATTTTATATTTCAGTACTTTTTCCATTTAAGGTCCTCAATTTAGGACTTTTTTTTTTTTCTGAAAATTTATCTTATGTTCTTTTGAATGAAGCTTTTTCTGATTATGCTGGAAAAGACATCCATGGTTTAATTGCCTATCAGGTATTCATTTGTTCCTCACTTTCTCTCTTGCTAAAAGAAACACTGTTTCCTTTATAGTTACCATGTGGAAATCTGCAAGTGATGCATCTTGATGGAGTTCCCATACTCCCCTAACTGTTATTTTAATTAGAGGCGGTTCTGACCAGTGAGATAAAAACAAAAGTCTATTGTAATTATTTTGGGAAACTCTTGATTTCCCAATAAATGGAACATATATGATTGATGCCCTTCAAATTCTGGTGTGTCCAGTCAGCAAAATGATTTCCAGAAAAACCTGTTGATTACCCTACAGTGAGAGAGAATACTTCTTTCAGAGATTCCCAGCAGTGTTTTTGAAAGGGGAGGTTAGAAGAAGATATTTTTAGGGTTTTAGGATCTGAAATGGCAAGGCATATGACATGATAGTTTTGGATTGATGAACATTGTGAGGTGAGAGTCTTGAAGTAAGCATTGATAAGCAAGATTCAGTCTCCAAAGGTTATCTTATCAAGGAACAAGTATTTCCTGAAACAAATAGTTAACTTAGTTTTGCCTAATCTCAGTATTATTTAGCACAGAAATGTGAATATATGCTTCATCTTAGAATTGGCTAGCACAAATAAAGGAAAGCATATTTATTCTCAGGATTGTTTAGTATAAGGATAGGAATGCATGTCAACTGAGTTCCCACTACCTTTATGATGTCATATCTGCAACTGCATCAGAATGATGTGATAGACAAGGGAAGGGCCACGAGAATCTTAGAGACAACTAATCAAAAATATTCTGCCACTGAACCTGGAGTTCTTATGTGAGAAAGAGAAAGCCTAACTTATTTAAGGTACTAATTAGGGTTTTCTATTACTTGTAATTGAGTATATTCCTCATACTATAAGTAAGACCAAGCATATGACTTTTTTTTTAATATTGAGAATGCTGTTTATTGTTATTTTAAGTGACCTTTTAAAAAGAAATCTTTTTTTCAGCCACATCTTGAATATTTCCATGATAAATATGTAGAAAGGCTTAAAAATCTCAAATGTAATCTCTTCATTAGTTAGAGTCTTCATGAGGTAATCACACCAATATGAATTTAATGTTTCTGTGTTGGAAAAAAAAAAGTGGATTCCTTGAATCAGTCCATTTCAGAAGTGTTGAAATAAATTCAGAAAGATAGGTGTTTTTTTTTAAATTTTTTAATGTTTATTTATTTTTGAGAGGTGGGGAGGGTCAGAGAGAGAGAGAGAGAGGGAGACACAGAATCTGAAACAGGCTCCAGTGTCTGAGCTGTCAGTACAGAGCCCAATGTGGGGCTTGAACCTGTAAACTGCAAGATCATGCCAAGTTTTACACTTAACCGACTGAGCCACCAGGTGTCCTGATAGGGTTTATTTTAAGGTTAAGGTTTATTTACATACTACCTATATTTCTGCTTTCACATCCTCACATTTGGTCAATCAAATTTAATATTTTATGTCAAATAAGCATTTGGTTCTATAGGTAAATTTGCCAAGGACTCTAGGGAATATAATATTATTATGTTTAAGAATAAAATTCTCCTCCAGGGAAGAAACCATATATTTTTTGTAGTTGTATCCCCATAAACTAGCAGGGAGATCAGTACATTGTAGAATTTTAACAAATACATATTTGTTGGTGGAATGAATAAACATGAATAGGTAAAGGAGGAAAAGGAAAACCAAATCTCATATTCATCCCCTACCTTTACTTGTCTTCAGCCTGAAGGAGTTGTCATAATAGGTCATTAGTGGCCCTTCATTCCTACAGAGCTAATCCACCATGGTGGTACAGGTTTTGGTTAGAGGCTGTTTCCCTATGTAAGTAAATGTTTCCCATTCTTCCTTAAGATCCTGGCCCTCTGAGTCTCTTGTGTTATCACAGACTCAAGCCCAGGGCCAGCTGCATGGGTCTGTAACCAGTGCAGTCTGCACTGGGTTCTGTACTCAGAAGGGGACGTTGTGCTTGTGTTTGATATTTTATGGTCATTGTCTTGATAGTCTTAAAAAATTCATCTTTGAATTTGGGTTTTGTAAATGAAGTCTGATTGGACAATGTAGCATAGGTCAGGGTAGTTCATATGTAGTTTTGCACCACCACTGTCTGGTGGAGCCTCAGTTCATATGTAGTTTTGCACTACCACTATCTCCATACTTTTCTGGTATAAGTTCTTGGCCACCTGCTCCCCAACTCTTTAGAGAGGAGAGCAAGGCTTCCCTGAAGAAGAAATTCTGTCTGTGCACAGCAATCTCATCCTGTACTCCAAATTCCCAGCCTGTCCTTCCTGGTGGCCTGCCCTGCAGATTTCAGACTTGCCTTGCCAGTTCCCACAATCTTGTAATATATCTCTCTTAGTATATAGTTCCTACTAATTCTCTTTCTCTGTTTGAAGTCTAAGTGACACAGCACATTAAAGTCTACGGTGTAAGTGCTATGGCCAGAATCAGATCAATGAAAGGGAAAATTCAGCTAAAGAATTCATTTTAGAGCAATATTAACCTTGAACATTTATCATTTGTTTTAAAAATTAAAAACGGCTTTTAGTTTTAAAAAAAACCTAATTATTTATTGACTTTATTTTCTCTACCAACAGAATCTGTGCTTTAATTTCTTAAGTTAAATTAATGCATCGGGGTGTGACGCCAGGGTAGCTCAGTCAGTTAAGTGTCTGACTTTGGCTCAGGTCATGATCTCCCAGTTTTTGAGTTTGAGCCCTGCATCAGGCTCTGTGCTGACAGCTAAGAGCCTGGATGGAACCTGCTTCAAATTCTGTCTCCCTCTCTCTCTGCTCCTCCCCTGCTCATTCTCTCTCTCTCTCTTTCTCTCTCTCTCTCTCTCTCTCTCTCTCTCTCTATCTCAAAAATAAATAAACATTAAAAGAAGAGAAAAAAAAGAAAAAAAATTAATGCATCAGGTGAGAAAATTGTGAAAATTCTCGCTTACCAGAGGCCTCCTATTTTGCCAGTCACAGTATTTTGTATTGTCTCCACCTCCAGAAAAAGTGTGCTTTAAAAATATTATTTCTGGGGCGCCTGGGTGGCGCAGTCGGTTAAGCGTCCGACTTCAGCCAGGTCACGATCTCGCAGTCCGTGAGTTCGAGCCCCGCGTCGGGCTCTGGGCTGATGGCTCGGAGCCTGGAGCCTGTTTCCTATTCTGTGTCTCCCTCTCTCTCTGCCCCTCGCCCGTTCATGCTCTGTCTCTCTCTGTCCCAAAAATAAATAAATAAACGTTAAAAAAAAATATTATTTCTTAGAATAGATTACTATGTGTGTAATTTCTAACTTTGTAAGTTGGAAGTCTTGTATATTAGAAGTCAAGATGTAAAAATTCATCTACCTAAATCACCTAAGATTAAGAAAAACAGTGGTTTAGTAAAAATGATAAATATGTTAGAAAAATATCCAAATCGAAAAAATAATCTCTGGTAATAAGTAGGATTAACTAATGTACAGAGAAGAAAAGGCAGGTGGCTTGAATATCACAGGAGAGTAATCCCACTTTAGGCAGATGCTGAAATTTGAAACTGAGTGTTTTAGCTTCTGGTATTTATATCATAGTCACACACACTTGAGTAAATAAAACCTACTTGAGTAAATAAAGCCTTCAGATAAGCCTTTCCAAGATCACACAATCAAAATCAGTCGTGAATTTCTGTAGTCAACTATATTCATCTACGCGAAGATACTGAAGTTTAGAAACTCATCTACAAGAGCAGCCATTTATTTCCAAGTATCAAGAGGCAGTCTAGGCTTTCCTCCTCCACCCATTTCCATCTCCCTTCTCTTCTCAAAGTCAAAAAGGTTAGAGGGAACAATTGGAGATAATGAAAAAGAAATGTCAACATTTGTTTTCAAATGCTTCATGATAAACATATCTTTTAGTGAGAAGAATTAATACATTTTAATTATGACTGTAAATGTGTACCTTAGTCCACAAATTCAAATCCTTTAAGGAAACTTGCTGGTAAACTAAATTAGTGAAGCAAATGAGACAGAGGACTAATGGCAAGTAGAACTTGCAATTTATGCATGCATATGCATTTAATTCCGATTATTCTGCTTAGGATTCATTGTACTTACTGAGTCTGAAGAGTCTGTTATTCAAAATTTCTGAAAAATTCTAATTTATTATAATTTCAAATATGGCCTGTCTCTAATCTTATTCTCTACTTCTGGAATGCTGATTAGACATATGTGATACTTCTTCATTTCATCTTATGTTTGTTTTTTTTTTTTTTTAATCTTTTTACCTTAGATTTTATATTTTCATCTCTTTCTGAGTGAGGCTTTTTGGTTTATTTCTTCACTGCTTCCTTTCATTTTCTTAATTCTCCCTTTAGCTTTGTCTTATCAGCAGTTTAATTATCAGTTTGATTTTCATATTTTAACAATTATGTTTTCTTGTCAGAAATTCTAATTTGTTTCTCTTTATACTTTTCTGGTTCTTTGTAATACTGTAATTCTTCTTTTCTGGCCTGCTATTTCTCTTGAACCTCATCTTCTATTACTGCCACTGTGGTGTTTCTCTGACTCAGTTTTACTCGGCTTTATGGGTCTTCCTCATTGCTTTTACAGTTACCATTTCAGGGCCTTTGCATTTTTGACTCCCTGTGTCTTCCTCCAGATATCCGTCTGACTTGCTCCCTTATTCCTTTCACATTCAAATATACTTTTCTCAGTGAAGCCTTTCCTGATCTTTAAGGTAAAGTTGAAATCACACCCTTATTTGGGCTCTTGATCTATCTTCCTTATTTTCTTTTAATTCATAGCACATTTCACTATGAAACATATTACTTATTTTGCTTTTCCAGTCTCTCACAATTAGAATATAAATTCCACAAAGATAGTGATAGGGCTAGTTATGGTGATGGTGGTTAAATTTCATATTCCCGGTAACTAGAAAAACACCTGACATAATTGGTCTTCAGTAAATGTTAGTTAAGTGAAATAAATATGTTTTGTTGAATGAATATCCCTTTTATTTCTTGTTTAATCCTTTAAACATAATTTAAAATCTAGTCTGACAATTATATGAAATTTTTGAAAGTCTAACTAACATTGCTATGTGTGTTTTAAGCTGAATTATATTTGGTAGATTGTAACTATGTTTTGTGGGATTTTTGGTGGTCTTGTGATTGATTTTTCAATTATAATTAAATTTGAAAAGCTGTATTTACTGGGGCTAAAGCATTTTCTCTAAAGGAATCTTTCAAGACCTGAGTTGAGGATCTCTTCAGAGGGGTTTTGCTATTGATTCAAAAGTGTCATCCACCTGTGATCACTTGTTGTGCTAATTTCTTAGCTTTCTTAGGTAATTACTTCAGTTTAATTCCAGGCCTAGACTCAGGGAAGTTATTAAGTGTGGTTTGCAATTCTCAGGTCACTTTTTCTTTTTCCTTGAAATTTTTGGGAGAAACAGACAAGTATCCTGTCTCCGTCTCTGTAATCTTTGCCACTGGAAAGACAGATCCTACTCCACTCTTTGATGTCCAAGGGTCACCTTTTGGTAGGGGTCATTTTTTCTTTTTTGTATCTTGCATATCCAAGGTTTTATCTTTTATCTATATGTAGATAAGATTTTGTAGATGCATTATTCAACATTTAATTGATTTTTTGTGGAGAAATTTTAATTGTCTAATCAACCATATTGTCAGAAATAGCTGTCTGAAAATTCTATCTGTATTAGTTTCCTGGGGCAGCCATTATAAAGTACCACAGACTGTGTGGCTTAAGACATCAGAAATACATCCTCTCATAGCTCTACAGGATAAAAATCCAAAATCAATGTGTTGGTAGGTCCATGCACCTTACAAAGCCTCTAGGGGAATGATTCTTACTTGCCTTTTCCAGCTTCTGGTAGCTTCATGAGTTCCTTGGCTTCAAGCTGTTTAATTCCAATCTCTGTCTCCGTCTTCATATGGTCTTCTTCTCCCTGTGTTTCTCCATCTCTTCACATGGTATTCTTTTTATAAGGGCACTAGTCATATTTGGTTAGGGGTCTGCCCTACTCAAGTATAACATCTTAACTAATTACATCTGCAACAGCCTTATTTTCCAAATAAGGTCACATTCTGAGGTACTGAGGGTTAAGACTTCAGCAAATTTGGAGTGGACACGATGAAACCCATAACACTATCTAAAGGAAGAAGCTGCTGTTTAGTTCCCACCTATCATTTTCACATTATTATTATATGTGCCTGGTATTGTCATACTTCCTGTTGTTAAAGAGAACCCAGATATTAAGCTTTATATTTCAAATATTCTGATTTTAACTGTTGACTACCAAAACTTAAAAAAAAATCATTGCCACAGTAATAATTTCTTGGCCAATCAAAACATAACTGCTGGCTAGGTTTGGTTTGTTGGCTACTGATTTTCAACCTCTGCAGTAATGTGAAATGTAATTGATCATTTATCTAGTGGTAACTATGAATTAAACTAGAAAATGTTTAATGTATGAAAGGGCTTCAAGTACCCAGAAGCTGTTCAGAATAGACAACATATGTGTCACAAGGTCTGAAATTAAAATATATGTTCCTTTACTCATAAAATAGTTCCTTGAGCCATGATTTGGAATTTATTCATAATTATTTTATACATGCATCTGGGAAATTAGCCAGATTTTCCTGCTCAGAGTAGACTTAAATTAGATTCAGTTTCTGAGAAATTTGAGGGTTGTTGCTAGAGGAAAGTGTGAGGATAAAAATGAGAAGTGACAACCCTGATAGGAAGAGACAGAATAAAAAGATTGCCAAAGCAGATATAAGAATTCTAAAAATCATAGCAGTCTGGCATCATTTGGTACAGTTTGGAAACCTGGAAGGCATCACTATTATAACTTGCTGCAATAACTCATGTTCTAAACATCCACCTTAAACATTAAAAGAAGTTTTAGTTGTAATTTATTGAAATGAGCATGGCAGAAAAAAAGAATATGTTACTATGTTTAAAAAGATTTCCAACAATCAGGGGAAATATTTAATCAGTATGCACCAGGACAGCTGAACCAGTTGCTAAAAATACTGAAATTCTAACATACTGTTTTTTAATTTTTTTTTTTTTATTTATTTTTGAGAGAGAGAGAGAGAAAGACACTGCAAGCTGGGGAGGGGCAGAGAGAGAGGGAAACACAGAGTCCAAAGCAGGCTCCAGGCTCTGAGCTATCAGCACAGAGCCAGACATGGGGCTTGACCTCACAGACATGAGACCTGGGCTAAAGTCAGATGCTTAACCAACTGAGCCACCCAGGCACCACTAACATACTGGTTTTTACGTAGCTGCTACCCTGACCTCCCTCCCACAAGTGAAGCCAGACTGCACCACAATTCAGCAACTAACTATAGAAATGATGGCTGGTGGAACTGGAGGCTGAAGTACTATCTTTGGGAACTATCCGTTCTAGTTCCCATACTATTGCTAAATATGTTGTATATTATTCGTGCTGCTGCAAATATTTACCAAAGGAAATTTCTTCACCTTAATCTACAATATATATGACATTTGGAAAGACAATCAGAGATTAAATCAATACCTGAACAAGTAGCAAATTCTCTGAGCAGAGGACATGGTCACTAAGGAAACGGCTGGCTGCCTCACTTGACACCACTAAGTATTCATAATAAGTAATTTTTTGCTCCTGATTGATTTCAAATTATAGAATCAAGTTTCTGACTATAAATTAATAACTTTAGTGTTTTACCTACAAAGAGAATGGACTATCCAAAAGATAGAATGCCTTAGTAGCCTTGGAAATTATATTTCAATTGTAAATTAATAAATTAACTTCCCAATTTGTATATCCTCTGAACTTAGTTCATTTGATTAGGTCTTGAGTATTTCTTAGTAACATGAGAAGGACAAGGATTTGGCAAATCAGCGTTCCAAAGTGGGGATAAATTCACCAAGTTAGTAAGGTCCCATGAGGACCTTGGAAGTTAGCCATCTTGTCATCCTACAAAACATCCCTCTGATATATTGCAAAGATTTAATCATATTCCTATTGGAATAGGTTCCTATTGGAATCTTCTGTTGGAAACTTCACATGATGAATTTGTATATTAGAAAGAACTTCCCAAAGTAGTTTATCTTTAAGGATTATCTAAACTAAATTCAGTGATTAAAAATTTGATTAAAAATTTATTGTCAAATAATCATGAACAAATACTGATTTCTTTGCATTGCATTGATAGTTTAATTTGTATGCATGTATAAATATTAATATATAATAATTATATACATTTTATATTAAAATAATAAATATACAATGATATACCTACATGTTCATAAATATAACATAAATATATAATAAATAGATGTATTTAATCTACCCATTAGAAAAATGTTTAATTTATAGCTCTTCAGCTAATAGACAAGTATATAAAGTTTCAATGTGTAGAAGTAAGCATTAGATTGAAATAATACTTGAGTTTTATTTTTCTCTTTTCCACTAATTCAATTGAACATCAGACAAGACACTTTATCCCTTTGGAACGCTGTCTTTTCATCTGTAATATAAATCTTTCTATTTGTAACTGTGGTCCATTTCATCTCTAACATTTTTGAATCCTGTGAGACCATCTAGTCTATATTTTTCATTTAACAGATGAAAAAAACTAAAACTGAGAGAGAAAATGACTTGCTTAGGGTCACACAGCTAGTTAGTGTCCAAACTGGAAATAAAATCAGGTTTCATGCTTCTGTTACATAACAAAATTCAGTCAAGTAAATCTGAAGATATAATTGGCTTTATTCAATGATTCATGAATTGGGCAGTGCCCCATCTAGCAAGTGGAGAGGCAGTCCAAAGAGTTATACAAAATGGAAGATTTTTATAGAAGGAACACAAGAAAGTTACTAGCAAAAAAAGGGGGTGGGGGGTTGTTCCAGGCAAGGCCCCTTTCTAGGAGGTAAAAACAAGTGGCCTTATCATACAGATGACCACATCTTTCTTTGGTGGATGGAGAGGGCCCAGGTGACAGACTCATTAGCACTGATTAAAAAATTTCTGACTGACCAGTTGAGACTACATTTCTGAGAGAAATTGAAACTGTATGAAACTGCAGTTAGATTATATATTAAGTACCAGTTTGGAAACTCTGTGTTAAGTGACCCCATTTTGGACCTGTTTTGTTTTATTTTGTTTTGTTTTGTTTTGTTTTGTTTTGTTTTGTTTTTTAACAACTCTTAGTGCAGTCCACTGTTCTACTATAGCTGATGTTACCACAGATTATATAAATGTTTGTAATCCTTGGAAGAATACTTCTCAACTATCAACAAAGAAATAAAAAACTAAATCTAGTGATTCCAAGAAGAATGTAATGTTCTTACTTGAGTGTGTCCTCACCTTGAGGAATATATTTCTAGAGTTAAGTCAACTAATTATGCATTATTGCACATTATATAAGAACATTATACAAGTCAGTTAGAACTGACAATAAAACAACTTCCAAGCAAGATCATCTGAATTGCTTTTATTTCTCTTTTAAAAGCACTAAAGCAAAATCACATTCCAGTTCAAATGTTCTGTAGGTCTCCCCAGCCTATCATGCTTTCCCCACAGTATTAACAGTCTCTTCCTAGGTTTTAGCAAAGGAACATTTCTGTTTGTTTCTTTAATTCCTGAGAGGTCACTGAAATTTCAAATGTGATGATTTTTCAGGTAAGAGAATTAAGAAAATGCACTTTAAGAATGTCTTAAATACAGAACTAGGGCTTCAATTTTTATTTAGAAGGGCATACCTTATTTAAAAGAATTAATAATGCTAATAGAAAATTAGTTTACTTAAGTATCCTATTCTCAACAGAAAAATTAAAGATGCAATAAAAAATCTTTAGCCTCTCCACTCATCTTTTTGAGGTATAATTATTTTAATTCCATAGCCAGCTGACTGCTCACTAATTGTTTCAATAAAGATTTGTATCAGATTGCATTGCCTTTATCTCTGATTTACTCAATAAATATTTGTCTCCATCTCTGTGAAGCTTTCTCACTTCTGCAGAGTAACAGAGGCAAAGAAGGGAATTCCTTTACTCTAAACCTAAAGAATAAACATTGTAAACTTGTTCCTTCTTTAATATGACTAAATGATGGGTATGTTTTACTGTCTAAAAATCAAAGCACATTTTATTTATTTCAAGAATGGCCCTTATCAAAATTTGGAGTCAGTCAGTGTTGGGTCCATTACATGTTATTTCTTAATTAGTTTCCTTTAGAAAAAATTCCTCTAACGAGCTTAATTATTTTTTTTTATTTTTCTCATGTAACAGAAAATATGAAGTATATCTTGTATTAGCTAATACAACTTCTTAATTTCAGATTAATCAAATTGGAATCAAACTCCATAACAGTGTTGCAGAATGTCCAAACTTTGGGTTATCTTGGGGGTTTTGGTGGAGAGAGGGGGTAATGGAAGAAAAATGTGGTATACTCAAGAGTATTTTATATTTCATAAGTGCCCATTGTTTTATCATAGTGTCGTGTGTCCTTGGATATTCGTTCTGTGATTTTTTTCTTTTTATGCAGATGCGTAACTAGGGATACAAGAAACCATGGCAACACTGTCTTACTGAAAGAAAATAAGTTGAAAGTAGTAATCCCTTGTTCTCTAAGATAAACCAGTCTGTGGTGGGATGTAAGTTGGGCCTTTCCCTCTACCATATATCAGTATCCCCATGATAGTGGTTTTTGTTGAATATCTACCTCAGATATATTCACAAAATTGGGAAAGTTTTAGAAGTTGTTTACAGAGGCCCATCAGATCTCAAATCACAGAGATAAATTAAAATTCATATGATTTATATAGTGAAGAAGGTACTAAAACATCAGAGATGGTTATTATTTGTAAAATCTCACATAGAGTAAATACAGGATCAAGTTGTAAAAACAATTTTGCAAGAAAAATGTAAACAATTTCCCCAAAGGGCAAAAATATCACCATTCTTTTTGGAAGCTGTCACAATGTCCTCCTTTATGAAAATTGCTTTTCTGTTAGAGGACAGTTACTACAGTGTGTTGGAATAAGAAAAAAAATAGATGGTAAAAAAAAAATAGAGGCGAAGCATACCTACTTTTGTATTTGTCCTCTCCTGATTCTTAATTACTGATGAGCTGTGTGGAAAGGGTAGTCCTAGGCAACATTTCAAACTGAAGCTTGTCTTCATCTCCTCTCTTACATTCTCCTTCTCTGCTTTTTTTGTTTTTATACTCTACTGCATCTGTGGCCAAAACAGCAATAATTCTACATTTCTTTCAAGTCAGGAGGGCAGGTGTGTCAACAATTGATTATAAAATTTATTAGCTGTATTAGCTTGTATGGCAGTCCAGTGAAATTAAATTAAAATCTATGCCTGTCACATTAAGGAAGTGTGAGGACTAATAATGTATGAGCACTTGAGGTGCTTTCTCCATCTGGCCTTTACTCATAACACTCGCTACCTGTATGGTGGTACTTACCTGATGCTACATGTCCCAGAAGCACTCCCAATTTTTAAACTTTGTCTCTATTCTAATACCATTCCTATGAGACTATGAGAAAAGCTCAAACTCTGACCCAGTAAGTCATTAATCAGTGTAAAATCTGATCATGTGTTGTTCCCTTGTTTTTATCTCCTATAGATAAATTGTTACAGATGTCCCAGGGTTCTGGTCTGTTTTCCTATGATGTCTATTTGCCATAAGATCATTTGTTTAAAATAATAATTTAATGATCACCCCTCTCTTACCTACAGACAGTGCTTCTCAGTAATTTCCAAATTATCATCATGTCAATGTCATAAGTTTTTTTTTTCTTTTTTAAATTACTAATATGCAGACCCTACCCAGTTCTACTGAATAAACAGCAATATGAGACTACTCTACAGTCTGTATTTCTAACCGGCTCTCTAATGAATGTGTGAGAGATCTAGAGCATTCTATATTTTGGGTAATGAAACTGCCTTGAAGTCTCACATCATGGTTTGACACTGAATTGTATGACCTTGGGCATGTGAACAAACCTCTCTGAAATTCAATTATCATTGTTATTTTATATCCTAAAGGGGGAGTAATAATAACACTTACTTCATAGCATTGAGAGAATTAAGGGAAACAAACAAAATAAACAAGATGTTTCTTTGCAAAGTGCTTTATACATAATAGATAATAAAATAAATAATCCACATTGAGTACTTGTGTGCTTTAGTTCTATTCCAGGCCTTTTTTATGTATTATTATTATTTAATCTTCATGAAATTCCTGTGAGGTTAAGGAAGTATCTTTAGTCTCCCATGATGGTAGGCCTCTCTTTCCTTGTCTACTTCCAGTGGCCTGATAGTGAACTGCGTCGGTTAGACTGAACCGTGTCATGGAAGGAGAACAAGATCTCAAACTGATACAATACCAGTAATTTTCCAATTCCCTAGGAGAGCTTGGGGCATCTCAAGAATCCTAGGCCAGGAAGACCCTTTTTTGCAAATACTAGGTGTACTTTACCCACTTTTAGTCTAACCAGTCTAGAAATATTTAATGTGCATGGATTCCTTCCACCAGAGGGCTCTCACAGCCAGCTCAGCTCTGTGGCCCTACAGACCTTGGAGGAATTCCTTGGTAGGTTAGAGATATTCTGTTTTTCTCCTCTGCTCTTAAGATACTCTCAAGAAATTTCATCATGCAGTAGGAAGGGCCACTGTGCACCTGTACAACAGAAGCAGGTGCTGGAATTATGATTTTACAGGAGAGAAACTGAGGCACAGAAAGGTCAAATAGCTTCCTGTATTATGAGACAACTAGCAAATGATTCTACAAGCAGATGGCTGTTGTCTGTGTGGCTCCAGTTAACATGATTACAATGATTCTTCTTGCCATTATTGAGGCATTATGGGAGGCTTAAGGTTAAAATTTTTGGACATGTAGGGCCTTAAAGCTTCCTTCAAATCATGCTACATTTTCAAAAAAGACTCTTATGAATTTTTGCATAAGTTAGTACATTTTTGGAGTGTGTTAATTTTGTAAATTTAATGCTAATCTACATTTTAAAGGCATTTAGAGATCATGTCTTTTTTTTTTTTAAGATTGGTTGCTTCAGTAGGAAGAAAAATATTTTCCTCATCTATAAAATAACACAGGTGATTAAAACAGTTTTCCCCCCAAAGAAAGTGTTGATCTATGAATTGACAAGAGTGGAAGCTGGGATGGAAGGGGAAAGAAATGAAGTAAGGCAAGGTTACCAGCATTGTTTGTACTTCTAAGTCTGAATCTGTCAGTGCAACTCAGGCATATTCTCTCACACCTACCCCCACTGGAGAGGTAACAGTGCAGGCCAGGGGACCATCTTGATCATTTTCTAGACCAGCGGGTTTACAGATTCTAATAAACTGGCCTTTTAGGCAGTGTCTGATTAGAACTGGAAGCGTAACTAAAGCAAGTAGAGAGCAAAACATTCATGAGGAAACAAAATCATACCTTTACCCCTGCTTCTTTCTCACTTTCCTGAGACAGTCAACTCAGTGTTGAAAGAATATTCTATAGTGGACTACATTCTTGGCTCACTCATTGCTAGCTATGTACTTGGGCAGATCACTTCAACTACTTTGAATCTCTTTTCACATTAATTGGAATATGTGAATTTTATAATTTTATAATGTGAACCTCATAAAGCTAGAAATCTGAAAGATATTTTATATAGGCCACTGAGTGCATTGTGTCTGTTCTCTTTGCCATAGTTGACACAGCACATAGAGCAACTTGAGGGTAGGTCTTTGAATTTTACTTATTTGTTAAATTATTCTAAAGTCATTTTTTTAATGTTTATTTAGTTTTGAGAGAAAGAGATAGTGAGCATGGGAGGGGCAGAGTTAGAGGGAGACTGAATCCCAAGTAGGCTCCATGCTGTCAGCGCAGAGCCCAATCCAGGGCTTGAACCCACGAACTATGAGATCATGACCTGAGCCAAAATCAAGAGTTGGAGCCACCCAGGCACCCCTGTTAAATTATGCTAAAAAAATGTCTTTTCAGAAGAACTTAACTATAAATGTACTCACTAACTCACTGAAGGCATGATTGAATATTATGAAAAAGATATAAATAATATGATTTCGATAAGTTTTTCCTGAAAGAATATGGCAGTGTGAGAGAGAAGAGACCTAGTTTTCCCTCCACATTGCAGACCTTAACAAATGTAGAACAGCTTCTGGAAATTACTTCTGGATATCTTGAAACTCTGTTGGTTGAACAAAATAGTTTGCAATATAGCAGTAGGAATAAATATTAATCTCCAACCATGTCAAAGAAATTTCTTGGGTCAGTTCTATCCTTTATAGCGTACACACATGCTTTGGGATTTTCAATGAAAGCAAATATCACAACTGAAAGAATGGAATTAATGATGTCAAATATCTTTTCTATCTTAAGCAATGTGAAGCAATCTTGAGCTGATTGTTCCTTTATTAAGAATGAATCATAAGCAGTTTTAAATTCTCATTGAATAATTTATTTTTGCATGTGTGTTTTAAAACTATTTGATTTGGTATCATCTATACTCATTTTCAAAAATTTTTTAAAACTTTTTTTTTATTTTTTTTTCAACGTTTATTTATTTTTGAGACAGAGAGAGACAGAGCATGAACAGGGTAGGGGCAGAGAGAGAGGGAGACATAGAATCTGAAAACAGGCTGCAGGCTCTGAGCGGTCAGCACAGAGCCCGACGCGGGGCTCGAACTCACAGGCTGTGAGATCATGACCTGAGCTGAAGTCTGACGCTTAACCGACCAAGCCACCCAGGCGCCCCTATACTCATTTTCAAAATTAAGTAACATTTAAAATGTATTTTATAGTTACTTTCAATTTAAAATAACATGTTTTTTTTTCCATCTACAGGAGTGACATAAATTTTTCTTTGTAAATAAAAATATTAAGGACATAATAATGGAGGTAATGAATGGAAGTGGTTAAACTCATTAGTATTGTATGAACTTGTATAGGCAAGACAGGACCTGGCAATCTTTTTTTTTTTTTTTATTTTTTTTATATTTATTTATTTTTGAGAGACAGAGTGAGACAAAGTAAGACTGGGGGAGGGGCAGAGAGAGACGGAGACACAGGATTGGAAACAGGCTCCAGGCTCTGAGCTGTCAGCACAGAGCCTGACGCGGGGCTCGAACCCACAGACTGTGAGATCATGACCTGAGCCGAAGTCGGATGCTCAACCGACTGAGCCACCCAGGCGCCCCAGGACCTGACAATCTTAAAAGTCCTATGCATTTTAATATCCCAAGGATTTTAGAATGAGGACGTTATATGAAACATTGTCACCACACCTAGCTCCCTGATAGTAATTGATAAGACCTTTTCTTGCTCTTTTCTCTCTCTTTCTTTTTTAAATTTTAGTTAACATACAGTTCAATATTGGGTTCAGGAGTAGGATTCAGTAATTCATAACTTTCATGTAACACCCAGTGCTCATCACAAGTGCCTTCCTTAGTACCCATCATCGATCTATCCCATCTCCCACGCACCTCCCTCCCTCCCTAGTTTGTTCTCTATTATTAAGAGTCCCTTGTCTTTCATTTCCCTCTCTTCTCTTTTCCACTCCTTCCCATATATTCATCTGTTTTGTTTTTTTATTTATTTTTTTTTTAATTTTTTTTTTCCACGTTTATTTATTTTTGGGACAGAGAGAGACAGAGCATGAACGGGGGAGGGGAAGAGAGAGAGGGAGACACAGAATCGGAAACAGGCTCCAGGCTCTGAGCCATCAGCCCAGAGCCCGACGCGGGGCTCGAACTCACGGACCGCGAGATCATGACCTGGCTGAAGTCGGACGCTTAACCGACTGCGCCACCCAGGCGCCCCTTGTTTTTTTAATTTCACATGTGAGTGAAATCATATGGTATTTGTCTTTCACTGATTGACTTACTTTGCTTTGCATAATACATTCTAGCTCCATCCACATTATGGCAAATGGCAAAATTTCATTTTTTGATGGCTGAGTAATATTCCAGTGTGTGTGTGTGTGTGTGTGTGTGTGTGTGTGTGTGTGTGTGTGTGTGTGTACACCACATCTTCGTTATCCATTTATCAGTTGATGGACATTTGGGCTCTCTCCATAGTGTGGCTATGGTAGATAATGCTGCTATAAGCAATGGGGTGCATGTACCCCTCCAAGTCTTTATTTTTGTATCCTTTGGGTAAATATCTAATAGGCCAATTGCTGGATCATAGGGTAGTTCTATTTTAAATTTCTTGAGGAACCTCCAGACTGTTTTCCAGAGTGGCTGCACCACTTTGCATCCCCACCAACAGTACAAGGGCATTTCCCTTTCTCAGCATCCTCTCCAGCACCTGTTGTTATTTGTGCTGTTAATTTTCTGGCTATTTCTCTTGTGATGACAGTAACAATGATATGTCAGTGGTTCTTAAAGAGTGACTTCAGGGGGCGCCTGGGTGGCGCAGTCGGTTAAGCGTTCGACTTCAGCCAGGTCACGATCTCACGGTCCGTGAGTTCGAGCCCCGCGTCAGGCTCTGGGCTGATGGCTCAGAGCCTGGACCCTGTTTCCGATTCTGTGTCTCCCTCTCTCTCTGCCCCTCCCCCGTTCATGCTCTGTCTCTCTCTGTCCCAAAAATAAAATAAAAAACATTGAAAAAAAAATTAAAAAAAAAAAAAAAAAAAGAGTGACTTCAGAACCAATAACATCAACATCACTTTGGTAGACACTTGTTAGAAGTGCAAATTGTCAGGCCCTACCTGGACCCTTTTAAATGGTTTTAATGCTTGCCAAAGTTTGAGAACCATTGAATTAGGGAAGCACTTCCATAACACAAATGACTACAACTTTTACTGGAAAATTAGTCCTGTACTATTAACTCTAGTGACACTAATATTGAACATGATCTTAGCCTAATGAACAACAGTAAATGCTTAGAAAAAGGGAATGAGAAAATTGCACCTAGAAAGGAGTTCATAGAGCTAGAGAGGAAATCTTGTCAGCAAAGACTCAATTGTACCAATAACATTCAAATACTCTGTTACCTTTTTTGCTGGAAGGAGATAGCTACATGCAAAGCCAACATGAAGAACATGGAAGCTACTTCTTTCATTGCAAAGAAAACCTGAAGTCTTTCTATAAACGTTACAGACCAAACAGTAGTACCTGTAGTGACACTTGGGCATCTGGTCCTCTTCCCTAGCAGTCTCCTTACATATCCTTGCTGATGAGGCAGCTGGCTGACCCAGGGCCACTGCTAGTTGGGCCAGTAGTAAACAAACACCTAAGCCAACGTGACTCAATTAGTCTTTCTTCAGAGACTTTGGAATTGGCACTGAGGCATGCAGTATGTGTTTGTAGAACTAAGAGGATATGAAAGTTGAGGTCGAGGTGGCCATTTGAACTCAAAAGTAGAAAAGGTAGGGCTTTTAGGGAAAGAGAAGAATAAATGAAGTAGATACACAGATACCTGGATATCTGGCTGTGGAGTGGTGTGGGATGTGGAGGATGAAAAGCATCTAATACCTATCTAATTCTTGTTGCATTTTTTCTCCTTAGGTTTCCTATGACAACTCAATACCCATTCAATAAATTTTTGTGTTTTGTTTGGATAAATAGGTCAAAAATGTTTTCTGTTACTTGAAACATGATTCTTAAGATTCCTATTTATCAGTGAATATCTGCATTCATTAAATATGAAAATAATTTTCTTATTAGCTATGCTGAAAACAAAGGCTAGGATTTGGTGTTTGAATACCTGATCTCTTCTCAAGAATCACCCCAGATATTAACAGGATTAACAGGGTGGCCACTAGTAGAAATAGATATTTTCTTGGTCCCTAGAAGAAGAGAACTTTTACAGCATGAAGAATAGGAAACATTGTACTGTGTGACAGTTGAATTGATTTTCCTTTATTAACTGAAGGGAAAGGAACACAAGAATTTAAATTTATAGACCAACCAACAGAAACTGAGATATAGATTAATCAAACTAAAAAAAAAGAAATCAGCCATTCAGAGGATGCATACAATATGGGAAGTCTGATAAAAGTTGGATGGGCAGACAGTGGAACAAGTAGCAATGAAACAAGACAACTGGAGTCCTGCTGAGGCTTTCCACACACAAGTACCAAAGAGAAGACTAAGTATCCATGCAGCTTGAATATAAAGCAAGCACTGGGCCTAACACCATTAAAACACAAAACATGCTCTAGGACAAACCTGACTCCAATAAAAAGGCAGAACGTGACACCAGGCTCTAGCTGAGGTCTTTTTTACCTTAAACCAGGGATTATACATCTAACGCTGGGGTTCCCATGTTAATGATAGCAGGGAAAAATTGAGAAAGGCATTTGGGAATAGGAAGGAGAAGGTGTTTTTTTTTTTTTTTTTTTTTTGGCTCCCATTAAATGATTATTCACATGTTCTCTTCTTATGTGCCCTAGGAGAACATAGAGAAATAATAGTTTGAACACTGAGGACCCATCTAAGTATTATGAAGAAAGAATCCATCCATTCAGTAGGTGAATTCTTCCCCCAAAATTGCAATAATTTCAATAAATTCATTTCAGTTGGTTTTAAGATTTTTTTAATCACTTAAAATTAATAGTTAAACTCTGTAGAGTTTATTTACCTCTCCCCTCACCCCATCCTCTTCAATATATGTACTCAGGAGAATGAGTAAGAGTGGCATTCTCATGTTTAGATGGAAATAGTGATTAACTGACTTAATGTATTCATTAAGTGCACCCTTATTTTATCTTAACCATAGAACCCTTAGGATTACAGTTATAATTTAGCAAATTAGGAGTAATTAATATCTCTGGTTTCAGGTAACTATAGAAAAGAGGAAAACATGAGTTCAAGCCTGGGAGATCCCTTGCTGCATCACTTCTACAAAACTAAGAGATTGCTTGGATCTAGAAAGATGGAATGAAAACTGAAATTCTTTAGTCATTTTCAGGGCAAATGATGTGTGTTCCTGGAAGGCTGAAAGTAAACTGAGTTAGTGTGAGAGGACTTCAAAGAAAGCCCAGATATGCCTAAAAAGTTCCTTTTGTCCTCAAGTGTTCCACCTGTCAACCAATATCTAAAAATCCCTTCCAGTGCTATTCTAAATTTATCATGACTCAGGCATTATACTCTGGGTTTTGAGATGTGGTTAAATAAACTCTGCTTTCTGTATTTTAGTCAGTGTTTTGTAGGAACAGCCAGTAGGAATGAGTCTCTTTAAGTCTCTTAAGCAGAGACTTAAATATGTGCATTTGATATGTCCATCAGCTCTCTCGGATTCCAAATGCCCTATAAAATAGGCTCATCCCCCAAGCAGTGATAATTCTGTATCAGTTCTTAGGCAGAACTGTCAGCTTGTCTCCATTTCTTCTCTTCTTTCGCACAGTTCTTGATGATCATTTTAAAGTCAGTTCACTTGGGGAAAAGAAAAAGAAAAAGTGGACATGAGCATTATAGCTGTCCAGCTATTAAATGCTCCTCCTGAGCATCAGCTTCCTCGTTGGTGGAAGAGATGAAACGCTCAGAAGATAGTATGAAGTACAGTGTAGGCCCAATAATCTTATTGATAAACCAACTGGAAATTTTGGTTTTGCTGACAATGTGGCAATTTCTGTTCAGAGATTTTAACATCATAACAATCACCACTTTACTATTTCTTTTTCTAAATAGGCAATTTCATGCATAGTATGATAGCATGTACTCTGATATCTTCTATTTTTTATAGTTTTTGCTTGAACTAAAAGCTATAACCTTTTATTACCTTGATATATTAACTCTTAACTGGGGAAATTACAACCAAGCAGAGTCATATATAATATCCTATGGATTTTTCATTCTCATCTTGTTGGAATCAGTAGAATGAGGAGTTTAGGGAGATCTATTTTAACAATTACTCCAAGATGAATAATGCACATTTGAAAGGCAAAGAAATAGAAGTCAGACTGGTAAAAAGAGAAAACAATTATTTTGTGTCAGTCTGAAGTAAAGTAGAAACACTCCTGTTATGCAATTACAATAGTGATGATGTAAGGTTCAATGCAGGTGACAAACTCAGTTTTAGGAGTGGTCATGTTAGAATTTAGCTGATATTAGGCATGTCTGTATACTGTCATACCAAGTTTTAATTTATTTATATGTTTACTTATATTTCTAATTTCATTGTATTTTAAGATATTAAAAAAAAACTTTTAGACTTACAAGGTAGTTGCAAAAATAGTGCAGAGAGAATTTTCATATATCCTTCGCTCAGCTTCTCCCTTTTAAATATCTAAAAATACAAAGAGTACATGTTGAAAACTAAGAAATTAATCTTGGCTCAGTAGTATAAACTATTATTATAAACTATTTTATAAACTAAAATCCAAAACTTATTCAGAGTTCACCAGTGCTTGTTTGTCTAATAATGTCTTTCCTCTATGCTCCCTGCTCCAATTCCAGAATACAATTCAGAATCCCACATTCCATTAAGTTCTCATATTTCTGCAATCTGTACGAATTACTAGTCTCTTCTCATATTTTATGATCTTGATACTTTTCAAGAGTATTCGTTAATGATTTTGTAGAATGTCCCTCAATTTGTATTTTTCTGGTGTTTTATCATGCTTAAATATAGGTTCTGCATGAAAGTTAGGTTATGTGTAAGGGTACTAAAGAGGTGATGTGCCCTACTCAGTACAGTGTGTTAAGTATTACATGATGTTCATGTGTAATGCTGATTACGTTAATCTTGATCATTTCTCTACCTCCTATGAAGTTACTATTTATTCTTTTGTAATTACTAAAATTTGGGGGAAAAAAAAGGGAAAAAAAATTGGAGGGAGACATACTTTGAGACTACTCAAATATCCTGTTCTGCTTAAGCTTTTCTTCAGTAATTTACTATCCATTGGAGGAACTTACCTGCTGTGGTTTTCACTGTGGTATTCTAATGGTGATTTTCTATTCTGCTTATTTCTGCTATATATATTGATTGAATTCTTCAGTAAAGAACAGCTTTTCCTTCTTCTTTGTATCTTCCTTCTTTCATTCCTTTGTTCTTTTCTCTTTATTTCTTCATTAATTTTATTAATTTATTATGAATATTAATTTTATTAATTGGTTTATAATCAATACTATTATTATTTGTTTTGTTGATCTAGTTGTTCTAACTTTGGCCATTGGGTATTCTTTCAGATTGGTCCCTTGCCTTTTTGATATATCTTCTTCATTTTATGTCTTCTTCATTTTGTTAGTTGTGGTTTTTGTTTTGTTTTGTTTTGATTTGTTGTCATTTCTTTACTTTGTGGGACAGATCCTCTGGGCTTTTCTTGTATTTTTTTTCCCGCCTCAGACCTGGTACCAACCAGCTCTTCAAAGAACTCTGGTTCCTTTTAAAAGAGTTCTTTTAAAATGATATTTAGAAACCAATATCCAGGTACTATTTATTGCTACTGAGTCAAAATCACTTCATGATAGAGTTTTAATGAAAATTTTGCTGGGTGAAAATCATTCCTAAAAATCTAGAATTTTTGGCAAAAATTCTGGAGTGTCAAGAGCACTTCCTAATCTGTTGTTAATAGATCCTATGCTTTTGGTAAAGGGTTCCATTTTCTAATTACATACTCTGCCTCAGAGATTCATTATTGAAGATTTCAGTATGCTTAAAAAACTTGTTTGCTTTGTTATCTTTTGTTGACATCCAAAGTTATCTGACTTCAAAATACTTTTGGTTTGGTTTTGTTGCTTTTTGTCTTTTTCCACAACATATCTACCAACATCTAGTAGAGGAGCCAGGATCAGTTGAACACCCGATTAGGTAATATCATTTTAACCAAAAATCCCCTCTCCTAAATGTTGTCACAAGATAACGAGTAACAAAGTAACAGTTACTTTGCCTTTGGCTCTCAGTGGTGATAACCTAGCAAATGATCAAGTCTTCCTTCCCTTAAGCCACTGGAAACTGACAGTGGAATTGTCCATATTGTCTTCTTGTTTACTTTTGCATTCCCCCATCAACCACAAAGTAGCACACATGTACTCACCCTCTTTCCTCCCTCCCTCCCTCCCTTCCTTCCTTCTTTCTTCCTTCCTTCCTTCTTATCTGTTTCTAGCTTAGATGAAACATACTGGCATTTTTTTTTCTGATGATCACCATATAACAATGGCTGAGAAACTGCAGTTTTCCAATATCAGCAAAAACACTATTTCTGAAGCTACTCTATTAGAAGAAAAAGCATGAATGACCTCTTTCATGCTCTTAATGTATTCTCATGCTGGCTGTTGTATTCATGCAGCGTTGGTCCCCTATTCTTTTCTTATCACTCTTGCGTGTAGAATAGTTTTGCCTGATTCTGGTCCTTCGTGGTTTAGTCATGCATTCCTAAGTACTGGCTCTTCATGCTTCTTCTTTTCTATCAAATTAGATTCTTGACTTTGTGTCTAAGATGGTGTAGTTACCTATTCAGAAATCAGAAATCAGCTTCCCGTGTTACCTAGTTTATGTATTGAACAAGAGATTATTGAAGAATAATGATTGAGATATAACTTTCATAGCAACAAATCCTACACCCATGAAGTGTAGATCATGTGAAAGCGCTGTCAGCAACATTATGTAATCAGCAAAAAACAAATAAGCAAATTATCCTTTTAGAAGGACCCAGAGCTAACATTATGCAAACAAAAACAAAACCCAAAGGAAAACAAAACACCAGAACAAAACTCTTTCGTGATAATAGACCTAGAATTTATATACCACATTACTTATGTAAGCAGCACTTACGAAGCACCTACTGTCCTAAATAACATACTTTGTGATGTGGATACAAGCTAGAATATGATATAGCTCCAGCCCTCAAATATTACTTTTAAGTCATAACAAATATAATGTAAGCCCAATTTTGATATAATGTGAATACAGTAATAATGTTATAAGAAATTTGGGGACCACAGAGAAGGAACATTTTATACATAGCTAATTGGTGTATTAATCACCTTGAGCTGCCATAGCAAAATACTACAGGCTGGGTGGCTTAAACAGCATAAATGTATGTCTCTCATATCTGGAGGCTGGGAGTCCCAGATAAAGGTTGAGAAGGGTTTGGTCTCTGGTGACAGCTCTCTCCCTAAATTACAGGTAGCTGCCTTCTCACTATGCTCTCTGTGTGCATACAGAGATAAAGGCTCTCTCATGTCTATTTTTATAAAACACTAATTCTGTTGGATTAGTTCCACACACTTATAACTTCATTTAACCTGAATTCCTTCCTTGTGGGCCCTAACTCCAAATAAAGTCACATTGGGGTTAAAGCTTCCACATATGAATTTTGAGGGGACACATTCAGGCTATAACATTCAGAGCTCTTAAAAATTTCATTTTATTTAAGAAAATAAATTAAAGGTAATTATTGTCGTTGAGCATAAAAATGATAAAAAAAAAGTTAATTTTTTTCTGAGAATATGTTTATCAGTTATTCATGCCAATAAAAGATATAATTTGTTAAAAAATTTTAATTTGTAAAGCACATTGACTTTTTGTTTTGTTTAGTTCCACCAGTACGTTGGAGATACCTGGAACAATATTACTTTATTTAATTTTCATGTGAAAAACTTGGAGATACTGTAATTTGTCCAAAATTATACTGTACATTGGTAGTAAAACTTACATTATTTAATATATAACAAGTCTGCTGACTCTATCCTGTGATATATCTGAATAATCAGTAAAGCTAAGGTATAAATGATTTTTAATATAGAAAATAATACAAAGTATATTTATATTTTCCTCAGTGATTTAATGCCTTCTCTCAAAAAATAATTGCCATGTGCAGGTATTTTCATTAACATCATAAGGTAGCTGACCATATGCATTCTAGGGAATATATCAATGGATTATGAAGAAAACATAATCTTATAACATATTTTAAGTAGTAGTAGGAACCAAGATATTTTCCTGTGCCTAGTGTTTCTATGCAAAAATTCTTTATGACATTTTTCTGGAAATGAAAATATTTTTCCAAATCCTAAATTCTATACTTCCCCCCACAAAAAAGTCAGGAAATTAGGAAAACTGTTACAGTATTATAATTATCCTATTAAAAATAAAACCTAGCAAGCAACATAGAGTATTTCAAGGTATTCCACTGATGTCACATAGAAAATAAAAATCAGATGCACTGTCACAGAGTTGAATGTTAAGGCTGGACATTTCTGGGCTCTGGTCATGATCTAATCACTGTCTTGCTTATTATAGCCACCATTGGTGTTAAATGCAAAACTTTTATTTCTCCTATTAATATTAACTCATCTTTATGTGTACAACAATCTACAAAATAAAAGCTGTCGTCTCTGAACCCCCTTTTTCTTCCATTTCACACTTGGCCTTAACTTATAGAGCATCCGTAAAATTTGCTCTTAATGTGTTCGCAGCAAATATCCTCTATAGGTTTGATAGTCTCTGTAGCTGCTGTTACAGCCTTGAAAATCTGTGTTGCCTTCACCCAGAGCTACTATCATATATTCTCTTTCAGAGCCCAATATTAAATGAGGCTGGCCAAAATCACCCTTTGTATCTGCAGTGATTATTAGAGCAGCATGATAGATTGTGATACTTATGCTGGAACTTTTACTGCAAGTGTAGGCCAGTCTTACAAGAAAACCACAACAGAAAGAGGACAAAGATTAAAGTTCAAGCTAATTTGTATTTTCTCTTTTACTACACATTAGAGGGTAACTTCAAGGCCTGAGTCTTATCAGAGTTGCTCTAGGAATTCAGTTCATAGCTGCTCTGCCTTTTTCCTGCCATCAAGTGTGTTCATTTACTCCTGTCTGGATTACATGTAGATCTCTAATTAAGATTATTGCAGAAGGAAATGGTGTGCAATTTAAAGGCTATGTAGTAAAAGGAAACATCTCTGATGGTGGGTGGACTACAGCAGAGAGGCAGAAGTGAGTTGTTGTGAATATTCCACAGAAGAGTTGACATATAAGCTTATGGGACGTTGTCATAAAGTTCCATTATCTGGTCTTAAGGTAATGGTGGCAAGAAGGCAGCTGACACCTGGATCTGCTCAGATCCCTACTGATGCAAGGCCCCCAAAGGAACATCTGTTCATTCCTGAGGAAATCTCTTTGCTGAAGATATTAAGTCCTGGTAGGATAAGCATGTAACGTTTCATAGAGGTTAAGATTAGACTAGCTGATTTGGGATACTTAAGGCAATTGAGAAACAACTCTAGGTGCTGATTGTTCCTATATAAAAACTACCCTGCTGGAATTATTCCTGGTATAGTTCACTCTTTTATTTATGTTTCCAGGCTTGTTTTATTTCTTCTTCCTTCTCTGTTATTCGTGACCATGATTGGTGCCTCTGTGGTGCATTGACTTTGATCAACATATTGTTCAAATCCCACATGACCCACCTTCTTACTACTCTAGTTAACAACCACACAAAAATAAAAATTAGGTTTATCAGTATTCCTGGAGATATATACACATATCTAACTATATTTCTGTATCTATATTTATCTTTGTATAGATGGATATATATCTGCATAGTCCACAATATTATGTATGGTATGTTAAATTCTTCACAGTGACATTTTTCCTAATAAGTTGTCATTATGCACATTTTTTTTTCTCAGTGAAAATATCTTCAGCCTATTCCTCTGTGATTTGTTATTCAGTGAATTTCTCGTCACATTTGTAGAAAGGTAATTTATTTGGGATCAGCTTTTTATAAAATATTTTTCTAGCCAAAGACCTGTGTGCTTTGATAGACTGAGACTTAACATAAAACTGTTTCTTCTGGGGTTCCTGGTTGGCTCAGTTGGTTAAGCGCCCAATTTAGGCTTAGGTCATGATCTCATAGTTTGTGAGTTCGAGCCCTGTGTCCAGCTCTCTGCTGTCAGTGCAGAACCTGCTTCAGATTCTCTATACACCTCTCTCTCTCTCTCTCTCTCTCTCTCTCTCTCTCTCTCTCTCTCTCCCTGCCCCCCCCCTTTCTCTGCCCCTAGCCCACTTGCTCTTTCTCTCTCTCCCCCTCTCAAAAATAAATAAACATAAACAAAAACAAAAAAAAAAAACATTTTACTTACTATGAAAGGAGGTAAACAATATTTGTCTTATTTTAGTGCCTCTACTATACTATAAAACTGTTGCTTTGGCCGGATAATTCACTAAATATTTCAACTGTATTTGAAGTGATTTGGGGACTTTAAGCCACAGGAAACACTTTGTCTCTATGCATAATGTTCTTGAAATGTGAATGCTTATGATTACTTTATTTACTGATTATATCATTTTACTAATATATTGTTTCATTTTATTCTGTGACATCTTCATTATGATCATTGCCATTAAATGATAATTATTAAGGGTTTCCATTTGGAAGTTTAAAAGTATTTAGACAGAACTATTTGAAAGCTGCCCTTATTCTCAAGAGTTACAGTATTAAAAACAGATGGCATTAATGTCTACAGTTAACAGCAAACAAGATAATCACACAAAGAACATAATAACCGTATTAATGGTACGGTAAAATTAAATGGTAAATTAAATGGTAAATATTAGGGCTCTTATGCAAGGGTCATACAAATTGGAAATAGGTTATAAGTTAGGTGATAAGTGACAAAATCAGAATTTCTCTAATCCCACCAAGATGTGTGACAAAGTTAATCTTTTCTCATTGACATCAGTTGCCCTGACCTAAATGGTCATGCTGTGATCCACACAGGTCAGATGAGTGAGAAAGCCAAAGTGATCCCATCAACTGTGTCAAGACCCCTTCTTAGAATAGAAAAATATAATCAGACAGGGAATGTTACAAAGATATCTTGAGAGAACTTTGAAAACAAGATATTTTAGGCATAGAGGTCATAACTTGCATAGATAACAGAAGAAGATACAGGAAATCATTTTCTTTCTCTCTCTCTCTCTCTCTCTCTCTCTCTCTCTCTTTTTTTTTTTTTTTTTTTTTTTTTTTTAGTATTCTGTTCAGGGTGGTTCTCAGTTGACCTCAGATCTTCAAACAGAGAAACACAAACCTATGTTTGTATTTTATGAGGACCTGATCACATTGCTTGGGCCAAGAGTGGAGGTTTAACTAAAATGAGGAATTTGGTGTTCCTTTTCAAGAAAACTGAACTTAATACTAGACTATCTGTCCTTTCACGTTGACTTAGTGATGTAAACTTGGGACCCTTGAATTACCATCTTCTGCCTGACAGGCGGAACAAATAACAGAGAAATTTCATGGAGTGAGCTAGGATTATAGAGAGTGGTAGAGATGAGAGATTAGTACTAATGCAAGTGCCTGACATCTTTACATTTCCAGATTTCATTCTTCTACTATCTGACCACTTTGCTTCCTTTTTGTTTCCAAAGAAGAGTAACTTAGTATATTTCTGGCAACAAAGAGTCCTAACAGATAAAGTAAATGCATAAGATAGTTAAAGTAAGTAGGCCAGGAATTTGTAGAGAAAGGGGCATACAGGCATAAGATAGCCCAGTTCCAGTTATCATATTTATTTCTCATTTATTTTCTAAACGACTCTTACTTAAAATGCAACTGCAGTGTGATTCTGTCTTTATTACTACATTGGGTATATGCAAATATTAGGTTGAGGAAATCAAAGCTCTCTATATGCTGACAGATACGGCAAAGAAACATTTTACTTGGCATTTCACACTCTGTAGTGTGTACAATTAGACTTTGCAAACAGCAGCAAAGAAAAGATTTGGCAAGGGATGCACGTGCTCATGTGCTTGAGTATTAACATTAGAATCAACTCAGGCTCCCAGCCTCTTCATCATCTACTGCTCTGTCAGTACTTCAAATGCATGGAGTTTTTGAGACTAAAATGTTTTGATTGCTTTTCTGTGGATCACATTACCTCTTGATGCACTTTTAGTACTCTGTCCTGCCTGAACTGACAATGTGCAGAACATCAAATATATGGTTTACAAGCACTCAGTGATGAACAAACCCTCTAGTTAGAATGAGAAGTAAACATTTCACAGAAGTCCTAGGAAAAGGCTAAGTTATGGAATTGAACAGACTTAGATTCCACCCTTACCAGCAATGTGACCCTGTGGGAGTTACTCAGCCTTCTGAGCCTCAGCTTTCTCATCTGTAACTGGGGATAATAATGTTCATATGGTAAGACTATTAGGATTATAATGAAGTAACAGATGTAAAGTGTAGGACAAGGACTCTGTCACATCAGAGACACAAAGACAATGAATGCTATTACTGCTTGTTAGAGGGAAATCCCTTAACACCCTGATTCTGAACTTAGTCACGTTATTGATGACCGAGATCCATTTGTACTCCGTATGTACACAGAAGCTTTCACACTTTATTTCCAGCAGTGGAGCTGCACTCAGGTAATAACTCAGCTAAAGAGATTTTTTTTTTCCCCTTGAATGAATTATGCTTCTGGTGTGCTAAATTTTCTCAAGGCAGTCAACCATAAAAATTATATTATGTATTTCTCTTGTGTAACTTGTGTGAAGGTAGAGTTTGTCAAAACTGGCTGCTCAGCATTTAATGAGATCCTCCACTGCATTTGATCCAGAGTCAAGCTGTATATAAAGAGGGTAAGCAGCAAGGTTGGAGAGGGAAGCTAAAACTAACAAAATAAGGCAATAAATAATAAGGGAATTTTTTTTAATCTAATGAAGAAATTGGTGGAGAAAGTCAACTAATTGTTACTTTTTTTTAACATATGAAAGGCTAATTTGCTTTGTGTGTGCCAAGACCTAAAATTCAGGAACTTCATTTCCATTGAAGTCCTCATTGGTGAAATATGAAGCAGATGTCTCCCTGACCTCTACCTAATTGAACAGGAATGCCGGGGGGGGGGGGGGGGGTGCAGGTCATCAATCTCTGGATTGTCTAGGAGAAGGTCCTGAGGATTTTCAACAAATGATCCTGTTATATAGAGACTACATAAGATTATATAAAATTGAGAAAAAATATAGTAGCATCCCCGCCTTCTGTGAATCTAGATTTAGATCATATGGGTTTTACATTGAAGATAAAACGATACTATTTGATACTATCAAAGAAGTTTTGCTTTCTTTGACTTTAATCTATTGCAATGTTAAATGGTATTGTGTCTTTACGTTTATTCAAAGGTAGTTCAAGATTCTGAGCTCATCTTATATTCCAGCCTCCTTGATTGAGTGTGAAATTCTCATCCTGGGTTCTTCTAATTCTTGCTCTGACAGAGTTGCAACACATACCAGAGTGTTTCTGAGTGGGTCCCAGCCTTTTGCAATCATTGTAACTTATAAGTACCATTAGCACAGTACATGTTGCACCGCAGCAGGATGACCATCTGCTTGTCCACCCGCCTATTAAACAATGAGAAATGATGCTTCTTATTCCCTGTTCTATCCTGAGTGCCCATGACCACCTTCAGTACTATTCTTTAATACATTAACTAACCATCCCTTACCTAGATTGTTAAAACAATCTCCAAAAGGTTGCCTCACCCCTTATCTTGCCCTCCTTCACAGGAAAGTGATCTTTATAATCAGCAAAAAAACATGGTGTCTTTTTTTTTGGATGCATTTCCATAATGTTTACCTATTATGTAGGAAAAACAGAAACAAATCTGTACTGAACTCTTATATAAACTTTGTTAATAAGAATGGCCATATTCTAAATGTTGCATTTCTTTCAACTATGTTTTAGTTATGTGAGACCTATATCCCTAGTATCTCTCACAGTTTTGGGCACCTACTAGTTGGACGAATGACGAACTAGCAGGAGAGTAAATCAATGACAATATAGAAGCTGTGGAATAGCTCAGGACAGTAGCCCCGAAGGCCATGTTCTTCAGCATATCCAGAGAATTACAATTGTTCACATTAAATTGTCAAAATCAAATTTCTAGGTCCTGGCCCATAATCAAGCCCAGAATCCAGGTGTCTATGATGTAACATAGTATCACCAAGTTAACACAGTCTCTAATAATGTTTATGTTTGCTATAGTTTGAAACAACAGCCTTAGGCCATAGGATGAGTAATGGCTGTGAGGTGCAGATTGCAGGAATGGAATTCTATGATGTTGAACTTCAGTAGCACCTGAAGGCCCTACATTATAAGGGTATACTATATGAACTGTTCTAAAGGCTAGTAACAAACCCGAAAATGCTCTATGAAACATTTGTAACTGTTATCTATGGTCTGTGTACTGAGTAGCATTATAAATTTTCTTTCTTGGGGCGCCTGGGTGGCGCAGTCGGTTAAGCGTCCGACTTCAGCCAGGTCACGATCTCGCGGTCCGTGAGTTCGAGCCCCGCGTCAGGCTCTGGGCTGATGGCTCAGAGCCTGGAGCCTGTTTCCGATTCTGTGTCTCCCTCTCTCTCTGCCCCTCCCCCGTTCATGCTCTGTCTCTCTCTGTCCCAAAAATAAATAAACGTTGAAAAAAAAAATAAAAATAAATTTTCTTACTGTGGGTTGTGGTAAAAAATATTTGAAAGTCTTTGTGCTAATGAAATAAAGTAAAACAGTATAATTTTGATATCTATATATGCTTTTAAAAAGGATGAACACAGGAAAATTCAGATGGTTATTACATAGTTGAATCTCTTTTGTACCAAGTCAAGACCTGGACAAGGTGTGCATATTCTTGTAATGCTGAATCACCGTGGAAGCTGTGGATCAAGGTCATGTACCACATAAATTAGAACCCTCCATGCACACTATTTCCCATCTGCTAAATTTCCAGGCTTCAACAAATAAATATATTGATTGAAGGCAGAGTAGTAGGGTAACCAATTCATCCTCATTTTTTCTGGGACTTTCTCCATTTTAGCACTGAAACTCTTGTGTCCTGACAACCCCCTCATCTAGGCAAACTCAGATGATGGTCACTGAGCATGCAGTAAGTTTTCTAAGTTATTTATATTTTATTCAAACAGATTTTGACTGGAAATTCCAACATAAATCAGTTGCAGTCAAGCTGTTTTGCTCTAAATGAGGATAGATGCTTAGGTTTTGCCCAGTCACTTTGACCCTGTCATCTCTAGTTCTTATCCAAGAACTCTATGAGACACTGCAATTATAACATAGCCATCCTGCCTTACTTACCTTATTGGTTAGGTGTCCTTGAGTATGAACATTTTTCTGATCCTCAATTTCTTTTTCTGTAATATGGAAATAATATTCTTCCTACAAGTTGATCATGGTATTTAAATTTCTCTACTTGAGGACAGTTTGATTTCTAGACTTCTAGAGTAGTATGCCTCATAATGAAATTGCTTTAATACTTTCAGTACTTTCCTATGGAAAGGGATTATTACAAAGGGCAATCACATCTGCTGAGTCACCAGCCTTGCGTGGATAGATTTATAAAATAGTATTTAAAGACTGAAATTTAAGTAACAAATGTAGTGGAAATAACAAATGTCAAAGAGTATAGTAAATGCCTGCAATTTAATGTGTGGATGTTGAGCAGACACCAATAGAAAGATCAGAGCTCTTTGTAAGTATCACACAGCTATGGAAATTAAAAGTGACTCAATAAGCAAACTTTTGGCCAAACCATATTTACTAAAAAGTTTCATTTCACCTGTAAATTTGAAGGTGTATGGTTTTGGTGTTGAGATGTGTATTTGTTACTCATCAGAGTTGGGCTCCCATGAGGGAAATTGTCATTACATTTCTACTTCTTCTTCAAAAATGTAGATATTCTGAATTGGTATCACAAACTTTCCCATTGATACATCATTAGAACTAAAGACTTCCCAATATGTTCAACTTTATGGTAAGAATTCCAAGGTTATTCTTACTGATAAGTTTAATTTTTTAAAATGTATCTGAAATAGTGATAATTACAGAATGTACACTCTTATCTTTGCATAGATCAATACTATTTTATTAGCCTTAATATTATATAACGTATGTTCATTTCAAACTTAAGTTCTCTCAAAGTTCTTTTTATACACATTAAGATTTCTTTTAGACTAACATAAATTAAAATAAACTCTCAGAAATCTGTAACCCAGAACTGCGGTTCATCTTAACTCTTCAAGGTAGAACGTGAGAATGTTGAGGAAAATATTCACCATGGAACTAGCAGCCATTTTAATCACCCTTCTCTCAGAAACATCTGGCTGAAGCCCAGATACTTTAGGCCTATGTTTAAAATGGGAATTGATTCCTGGAAAGAACCCAACTCCATCCACAATAAAATCCAGTGCTTTGTGGATGAATTCAATTAATGTCCCCAGTTGAATACAAGGAGAAAAGATAAACCTATGGTTATGGATATGGCTCCACAATCACATAGAATTTTACCCATCGCAATCAAATGGTTTAATAGCCTTCACAATTAAATAAATCGTCAGCTGCAGGAACATGTTGAGGCTTGTTTAAAACTGTTTCTAGGGATGTAGTTTTGGGCCAAATTAATTTTACTTATGATTCTTATAGTTGTGTGGCACTTCCTACATTTCATGGATGCCTTACATATCCTTCTTCAGCTTATTCTCAATGTTGTATCTGAAAATGACTTTCTACAGCTCTCCAGTATTCCACCAGGACTCTGGACAAAGAACAGTTAATCTGTGTCAATTTGCAGACAGTCACTGGGTTACTTTTCTCCCTGCGTGCTCTCTGCTAACAGTTGCTTGGACAGTGAGGCCTGTGGTAATGAGATTTTCCTAGACAACCTGACTTGCTGGCAAGTCTCAAGGGCAGGGGTGGAGAGATTATAATATTTTGGGTCTTCAGTGTAGGTCACCCTGATAGATTTTAAAAAGTGATCTCACAAAAGCAAAACATAATTTAAAATTATCTGCCCTTCACTTTGAATATGCCAATGTCTTCTTCTTTAAAAAATTACATCTGGGCTTAGAAATGAGAGCAGTATGTCATTTCCTTGAAAAAGAATAAGGATCTATACAGAGTGAGTAAATTACTACGGTGGTAAGGGTATACTAAAAGGAATATAACAGTGTTAGTGGAAAAAGCAAGCGTGTAGGCAAGGTGATGAATGAGTGGTTTATACATTGAATCACATTTGGCTTTTGACACTGACCAAAATTCATCCTTCAAAGAGTTCACGTTTTTTTCATCAGTTTACCTTTTCCTTTTCTTCCTATAGGACCCCCCATTTCCCCAGTGCAACCTCCCCCAACAAACACACACACACACACACACACACACACACACACGTACACACACATTCACGCACAAGGGAGCTATGGGGTGACTTGAGGGCAAATAAAAACAAATTGAACAAAAGACTTAAAAATAACTAAACAGCCTTCTTGATTTTATTAGAAAAAAAGACTTTTACATAAAAACTTACAGCTCCTTTTTAAATTATTTCTCACAGTATTTAAGAGAACACTACATTCTCTTAAAAGTAACAAAAAAGAAAATGCAAACTACAGTTTATTCTAGGCTACCTAATTCTATCCACACACGACTCTTTCTGTATTTATTTCACTCTGTATAGTACTGGCTTCTCATTCATAGGACCTTCAAAGTTTCACCTTCAGAACCACTAGCCCAAGACAAATTGGCACAGCAGGAAGTGATAGTTGGTCTGTGTGACTCAAGAGGGAAAATATACATTATTTCTTTCTAATCTACTGAAGCACATTTGACTTGATTCCCATGTCGATTTTCATTTTGACAAGATAGATGGCAAAGGAAGCGCAATTGTATAGATTCGCACATTTATTCCCATTTTCAAGGCATGAGTGGAGAAATCTTTCCTGGCTGATGACTTAACGTGTCCTGTCACTCTGTTCTTAAGTCTGAACGTATTCAGAGATCAGGATGCTGTAATTTGCCATTGCAGTGTCCCATTAACTCAGTGGGCTGAACAGTACTTTGAGGTGTCAAGGGCAAAGAATTCTAATCCAACTGCCGCTGATTTGTTATATCCACCAATGAGGCAAGGCACACTAACGCCGGGGGGTTAATTTTAAAAACTACCTTCAAGCTCAGGAGGAGATGAGCTCATATAGTAGGAGGGATGGATTTGTGAGCCTCCCTTGCCACTGTCTTTACCCACCGCAACCAAGACATGTGCTGACAAGCTGGCTGCTATTAGAACTGAGAAGTCTGGCACTGGGGAAGATTTTGCCTTTATGGAGTCACATAACTTATGTCTTAAAGTCTTACGTGATCTGTTCATTTGGTTATCAGGTCAACTTCCATAACCAAAAGAAAGGAATAGAGTCTAAAATTCTTTTTCACAAATCTGCCCCTTATGCAGGCCAAGAAATTGCTTTTAAAATGCCAGTAGACTATGATCCAGTGCATTTTGAAATTTAAAAAAGAAAAAAAAAAAAAAGAAAAAGCATCAGAATATGGTTTTGTATTTGAGAAGAAACATCCCATTTACTGAATTCAAAATCTAAATGTCTTAGGTAATGGACATTGCATAATAGTGGATTTCATTCTCCAGAATGTCTGATTTCATCATTCAGGGATGGATTTTTACAAACGTGTCATGTGCCGTGGTTTAGGGCTCACATAACTCACTTAGCTGTTTTACTTAATAGTCACAGACTATAGGTATAAATCTTATTGGCAAACTTTCTACACACCATTGATGAAAAAGAAAGGCAAGAGGATGATTGACTATGTGAAAATCTATCACAACTCCAGAAATTACCTGCAAATTATCAATCTCAAACTGGAATTAATCTAACCTATTTTATTTATACTGTCATTATGTATAAGATACTTTAGCAAAATTTAGGGAGGAATCAAACAATTTATGAGGCATGGTGCCTACCATCCTAAAGTTAACAAAGTTGAAGGAAACAAAAATAAGTAGTCACACACACACACACACACACACACACACACACACACACACAGATATAAACAAGACATTCCATTTAAAGAGGTAAAGATAATATCATGAGGCTATAAGAAGATAATATGAGGCTATAAGAAGAGTAGAAAGTTACATAGGTGAGATGATATAACTAGAACATCAATTATGAGAAGATATAAAAGGTATGACAATATGCAGAGACTTCTTGTATACCCAGCTTGTGCTAATGTCGACATGTTTTATAACAATGGTGCTTTTATCAAAACTAAGAAATTAACCTTGGTTCATTACTTTTAGCTAAATCAGAGACTTTATTTGGATTTCATTAGTTTCTACTGATGTCCTTCTTCTCTTCTAGAATTCAATCCAGAATATAACACTCTATTTAGGATATAAATAATTTTAATTCATAACTTCCATCATCAATTATAATCTTGATATAGGTTGTATGGTAAGATAAAATTAAGTTCTAAAGTCAAAAATGCCTGTTTTTTTGTTTGTAAATATTTTGTTTGTTTATAAATATTTTGAAGTTTATGTATTTATTTTGAGACAGAGAGGGAGAGTATAAGTGCATGCACACACGAGCGGGGTACAGGCAGAGAAAGAATCCCAAGCAGGCTCCATGCTGTTCTCACAAAGTGTGATGCAGGGCTCGATCCCACAAACCATGAGATCATGACCTGAGCTGAAATTAAGAGTTAGATACATAAGCCACTGAGCCACCCAGATGCCCCCAAAATGCCTGGTTTCAAAATATTCTCTTGCTAATTATCTTACAACTGTAACACTGGCTGTGGAACTTAATCTTTCTATGTCTAAGGGTTCTCACTAATGAAATAGGAATAATAACATTTCCAACTTCTAGGTTGTTGTTTTAAACAAAGAAATGTATTTAAAGTGCTTAACTGTTGTCTGGACCTAACATTGAATGGCTGTTAGTAAATATTATGTTTGATCATACTGATTCACTTAAAAAGTAGAAGTGTGCAGGGGCGCCTGGGTGGCGCAGTCGGTTAAGCGTCCGACTTCAGCCAGGTCACGATCTCGCGGTCCGTGAGTTCGAGCCCCGCGTCGGGCTCTGGGCTGATGGCTCAGAGCCTGGAGCCTGTTTCCGATTCTGTGTCTCCCTCTCTCTCTGCCCCTCCCCCGTTCATGCTCTGTCTCTCTCTGTCCCAAAAATAAATAAATGTTGAAAAAAAAAAATTACATTTAAAAAAAGTAGAAGTGTGCATAAGTGAAATGAACCCAGTAATTTAAAAATATCTAATATGATGCAAGAATGGCCATGTAGTTTAAATGTCAAAATAACATTACATGTCCTAAAAGCTGGAATTCAAAATAGAGACAAGGTTTTGTAGGGATCCTATCTTAAGTTGGATAGGAATAATTGAATAGGATTTTAATACACAAGAAAAAAGGGTGAAATATTTTAGATGCCCAATTAAAAGAGCACAGAACAAATCTGAAGAAGGAGAAGGAGATGGGTTGAACAATAACAGTAGATTCATGAATATGGGTAGTTATGGGAAGGCTGGAGATGGAAACTGGGACCAGGCTTGATGGACCTTCAATGTCAGGATAAAAAGATTAGACAATTCTGTAGGCAACAAATTGCCATTGGAGATTTGGTTTCACAAAGGCATAGTTTCATAAAGCAGAATTTATTGGTCATGGGATGGGTCCTTTTGGAAGCACATTAACTCTCGTTAATGGCCCATTAGGGAGATATGTGAAGTACCAAAAAAATTTTAGGCTATATAACAGGATTCCTAGACATGTGGACAGGTACTGAATTTATACTCAAATACTTTGGAATAGATATACTTTGGAGCTTTTTAACGTAATTTTAGCTCTTGTGCAATAATCACATGAAACGTTTCTGGATCAATTTTCATTTGGAAACCACCCACTTGGTTAATTGCAGATAAGAGAGTTGTTGAAAATCCTCAACAGTTTATTGCAAATGTAAGATATTTTGGTCTACATCCTATTGGGTTGATATGAGAAACATTTATCAAGATTTTTATTGGCATTTTCTCTGTCATAACTTTCATATTTATTGTTTTAGGTGTAACAGGTGTTATTGCACATACTCCAAGATTTATTTGTGAATATTCTCCATAGATCCACAGTATAAAATAGTGATATGAAATACTAAGGATAATTCCTTTGGACTTGGTATCAAAAGGTTCATGTCCTGGCTTTAGGACTTTTAAGTTATCATCCATGTGACTTGGACAAGTCTAGTTCTTTGGGCTATATTTTCTTCAAAGAGAAAATATGATATATAATAACAACTTCTCAAAGTTAGTGTAAGGATCAAATTAAATACTGAATGCAGTAGTACTTTGTCAATTGCAAAAACTTATTATAAACAAATATCAGTCATTATTTTATCATACTCTCCAACTGTTTCAGTATGCTACAATTTCCAAGTTTGGGATTAAGAGAGGTGAATAATTCATATCTATGAATTTCATTGTATCAAACTCCTTTTAGCTTTATTTCCCATCAGTTTGTCATTTATGTCATAAAAGAGCCAATGAAATACCATGAATTTTACCATGGATATTTTTTTCTCTGGATCCATTTCCAAATAAAGGTGTCAAACAGGTGTAAAATAACAAAAGGGGTAAAATACTGGGGAAAATGTGAAATTAAATGACTTATATGTCAAAAGAAGTGAACCATTTATTCTTCTTCCCATTAAGCTGACGATAATCTCTTTCTTTTTACCCTGAGGTTCAAAACATATCCTTCTTTCATTTCTCATAAACATTCCCTAATGATGTTCTCAAATGAGAGAAAGGATTATAAATGAGATAGTCTGACTCATGAAGAGAAATGAAGAGCTCTTTAAAAAAAAAAAAAAAAATCTTCTAAAGAAATGGATTCCATAGTCAGGCAGTTGTCCCCAATTCCCAGAAGTTCAAGCCCAGTGATTAGCAAGGAAAGCCAGAGGTGATAAATAGATTTGTAGAACCTCTTGGTTTTGGTGAAATTTTTTCAAATGAGTAAATGATTAAAATGGCTCAATGAAAATCACACGCAAAAGGGTGAAATATAATGACTATCTGATCTGTTAAAAGGAAAAAGCTTTTAAACTAATCGATCTTTTCCACAACAATTTATGTCATAGCCTTTTAAGATGATCCCATCTTAAATGGGGAAGTGACAAAGAAATATATATCTAATATAGTTGCTCAATGGATAGATTTTCAGTACCCTAAGAAAATGCCTTTGAGAGCTTTCATTTTTAAAGGAGAATACACATTAGATTCTTGTGGATGATCTTACATTTAGTTTTATCCTTGTTATTGCTAAAGGTTAGAAAGTAGGAAATTGAGACCAAGACTTTTTTCTTTAGACTTGATGGGCAATCGTGTAGCAATCATTTAACCTCCATGTGCTTCATTGCTAGCATCTCTCAAAGGAGTACACTAATGTATGTCACACTAATGCTTGCCATCCATCTACTTCATGGACACTTTACAAGGGTTAACTAATAAGGCTGATAAGCACTTTGCAAATTCAAAGTACAAAGTGGAAGTGCTAAGTAAGCTAAATAGAAAGAAAAGACCCACCTGATGGTCAAGTGATTTGAACTTTCAGTGATTAATGGATTTCATGAATACTTTGATCCATTCTTTGCAATAAAGTAAAGCCATTTTAGTATTTTTTAAACTCATTTTGAAGATGTAAGGAATAAACATTGTATGCATTTTCTAATTTGAAAAAAAATGTTTCGTATTACTCAGGTGTTTTAGTTTTCAAGATAAATTACAGTTTTGCATCACTTTTTATATAGGAATCACAAGTTTTTTTTTATAACTCTGCTATGATATTTTCTTGCAATCGAATATGTCATAATGACAGAAGAATAAAATACACTAATTGGTCAGAAAAACCAGAAGGACAAAGAATAAGTTTCCCTGGGCTTCTGAGGAAATATATCTCAACCGTGAGAAAGAAAGATCAACTCTGAGGGAAAGAACGTTTTTTGTTTCCATCTTGGATTAATATTCAGCCCTAGTCATACCTACTTCAGCTGTCAGGAAGGAGACTAATTAGTGCCAGTGATGATGGGAGTTTTTGTGATGCCAACTTTTGTCTTTTAAGAACTGGATTAAACTCAAAATCATTTCCCACACTCTGCAAAATGAAATGCTTTAACTATGTCTCAGCAAAGTCACAGATGAAATCATTTCCATCAGACGTTGACATTATGGTTATAACTAGAGGTGGACAGCAAAGTACAAAGTAAGGTAATTATATAGGATAATGCGTACCAATCAAACTTTGTGCTGTGTATGAGTCTGCTCGGGCTACCATAACAAAATACCACAGACTAGGTGGTTTAAACAACCAGACATTTATTTTCTCACTGTTATAGAGACTAGAAATCCATGATCAAGGTGCCAGCTAATTCAGCTTCTGATCAGAGCTCTCTTCCTGACTTCTAGATAGTTGCCTTTCTGCTGTATCCTCACATGGCCTTTCCTCTATGATCATGTAGAGACAGACCTTTGGAGTCTCTTTCTCTTCTTATAAGGACTTTGGTTCTATCTAATTCAATGATTTCACTGAACCTTAAATACATCCATAAAGTCCCTATTTTGAAATACAGTCACATTGGTGGTTGGAGCTTCAAAATATGAATTTTAGGGAGACACAATCCAATCCAAAACACAATGACATGTTAGATAACTAAGACCTAAATTTTCTTTACTTGCCTATTCTAGATACTTGCAGAACTATAACTATATACTTTATAAGTGTCTAAACTAAGCATGAAACAAAATTCTCCTCTTGTATTAATTTCTGTGTGCAATAATGTATATTTTATTTAAATGACAGTGATGTAGTTAGGAACAGTATGCCAAAATCAGACTGTCTTCAATCTGTAAACAGTTGTTTGAGGGTCAATAAAAATGTCCCTTATCTCTCTAAGAATCATAGAGCTAGTTGAATCAAGTGAGTAATACGACTTTACAGATGTCACTTTTCTCACTCCAATAAGCAACACATAGTACCTGGTTTGTTTCAAATTCAACCAGAGAGAAAATAATTTCAGTCCATAATCCTTAGACTAAAACAAGACCTTTTTTTAATGTAAAAGTGACTCCCTAGAAGCCTTAGTATTGAGTTAAATTATGCAAGATTAAATAATACAGAGTCTTCCCAGACTCTGTCATCCCCATTTGAATGCAAATGAAGCAACATACTTGCCCTGCCCCCCCGCCGATCTTAAACTTGAAGGTACTAAGTTTGTTGGTCTTGAACATTAATTGCATGATTTACTTAATAGTTTATACTCTTTCCCAAATATTTAAACGTTTATTTATTTTGAGAGAGAGATCATGCATATGAGTGGGGGAGGGTCAGAGAGAGGGAGAGAGAGAATCCCAAGCTGGCTCTGCACTGTCAGCACAGAGCCTGACATGGTGCTCAATCTCAGGAACCACAAGATCATGACCTAAGCTGAAATCAAGAGTTGTATGCTTAACCAACTGAGCCACCCACGTGCCCCTCTTTCCCAATTCTTAATTGATTTTTAAAATCATATTAGCATCCAGTAGTACCCCTTTTGTTATTCTAATAAGGAGAAAGGAGCAGAGTTTGCATGAAGGAAAGACCAAATGCCAGTATTGCCCAGCATATGAAAAAGATGGGGCACTCATTTGGATGGAGACAATAGTGAGATAATCCCCAACACACAGTTCTCAATATCTTACACCCTGAAGAATCTACATTCACTAATCAACAATCACATTTCTCTCACCAGTGGTGATTTGGTTGCAGAAAATAATCATCTGTCACTTTCAATTTGTGCCAAAATTTGAATTTTTTCTATTTAGCTGTTTTATTATGATTTAAATTATGTATGTATTCTGGCTACATAGTAAAATGAAACACCCAAATACAGGAAGCTCATACTAAGTTTTATGTCTGTATACCTAGCAGGCTATAATCTTTCAATATTAAAAAATATACATATGAATGTGTTAAATATCACCACCTTTGACTTATTTTGACTCTCTCTCTTTTTTTTTTTTAAATGGGAGAGCAGTTATTCAGCCCTTGACTGAATGTAAACTTCATTGTGTTACTCACAAGGGAGGAGATTCAGAGGAGTTTATTCTGTGACTCTCTAGGCCTCTATTTCTCTAGGGTCGAGTTTTCAATTGCTTATTATTCGGACTCCAAATAAATGCTCTATTGAAACTTTTTCACAAAGGTTACTATGAGGGAAGAGAACAAATACAGCTTTTGCTACAGTGAGGGGAAGGTTGGAACACAGAGCAGCTGTGGAAGAGGGATCCATTGAGGATCCTGAATATTAGTCTTCCCAAATCTGTCAGCTAGTGGGTTCAGTTGTAATCCCCCAAAAGATATGTTTATGACCCAGAATCTGTGAATCTGGCTGTTTTTGGAAAAGAAATTTTTGAAGTTGTAATCATCCTGGATTACAGTGGTCCTTAAATCTAATGACAAAGTATTTATAAGAAGAGAAGGAGATACAGAGGAAAAGGTCATGTAAAGATGTAGGCAGAAATTGTAGTGATGGAGACACAAGCCAAGGACACATGGAACCACCAGTAGCTGAAAGAGGCAGGGGAGAATTCTCCCCAAGAAAGTTCAGAGGGATTGTGACCCTGCTAACCCTTTGATTGTAGATTTTTGGCCTTCAAAACTTACGATGCGATAAATTTCTGTTGTTTTAAGCCATCAAATGTGTGGCAATTCATTATAGTGTCTCTAGGAAATTTATACAGCCAATAAGCCAGGTAAGTGATTTGGTAAGAAAAGATCATGACTAGGAACTATGGGTGAAAGAGTTAAGAGAAAAACTGCATTATTTATGCACCCAGAAGGCAGGTTGGACCAGAATTCTCATTGGTCAGTTAACTGCACTGGTGTCAAGTCCATGGGAACTCTGACTTCCACCAAGTGGCCTCCATGGATAATCCCAAGGGAACATGTACTTATTCCATCTTTTGAGCTTTGCCCTTTTGCTCTTTATCAGCAATGTAGGAATATTTCAGTGGAAGGATAAGCCCAAAATGTCCTGTCTGTAATGACCACATAATAAACCAGCTTCACTGAGCTATTTCAATACTTATTAAAGCAAAACCTAGGCAGTGTAAGAGATAAAAAATTAAAAGAATATGCATGAGAGAAATAACAGAAAAACCATGGTTTGTGAACACAATTCATTCCAAAAAACATGCTTGTAATCCAAAGCACTTGTATATCAAAGTGAATTTCCCCATAAGAAATAATGGAAACTCAGATGATTTGTTCCACAACTCAAAAATATTCATATAAAAATAATTATAATACTGTAATATAATACAAAATAATAAAGAAAATGCAAAATATAAAGAAAAATAAATTAACCTGCATTTACCTTTGAAAACCTTCGTGGCTGGTGTGAGGAAGACAAGAGAGATGAGTGTTATTATGTAGGACAACTTTCACTGTCACTAATGGAATCACTGCTATCTATTGGCTCAATGGAATCTTTTTATTTTCCTGAAATTATAATAAGAACCTATCCAATAACACTTGCTTTGCCTCCTTTTAAGGATTTTGTGGAAATGTGACATTGCATTGACCATCACCCACAATCCCATAGTGAGAGAGAGAGAGAGAGAAGAACCATTGGCTCAGTTGTGATCATGTGATGTTTGGCATCATGTACTAATGTTGCAAGAGATTGCTCATTTATCAAATTAAAATTTATTAGAAATGTTTGCTCATCTTGCAGAACACCCACAGAACAAGTTACTCACAATCTAAGGTTTTACTGTATGTGATATGAATAGCTACTAAAAAACTCAATTTAGCAGGGAAGTACTATAAAAACTTGAAAAGTATTGATCCTTTGAGATATCATGACAAGGCAGATGGACTTGACGTTGGTTGTATGAGCTCAGGAATGGCAAAGACAAGAATATCTTTAGATAAATAGGAACATCATTTTGAGGTCAGTGGTAGGGGTATATTCTGCTTATCTGGACTGTTAGCTCACCTTTCTGAATTCTGTGGTTCTGCTTTAAGACAACAGTGGTGAGAGTAATGATCTTAAGGGTAATTTGTTAAAAAGGTCTGGTAATTAGAGGACGTTTAGACAAAATACATTTACATTTTACATTTACATAAAATTTACATTTACGAACTCAAAAGAATATTTTTTTTTATGCCAGGCCATTCTTAAGGTCCTGGAGACACCATAAGGAATGACACACACACAGTAGTTTCCCTCATAAAGCGATCACTATAACTATACTTCTAAAAAGCAGTTTTGTCTAAAGCACACAAAGCAAATCAATTTGTGGCCTATGAGCTTTACACTTTGTTTGGTCCTATATAGTTGCTGATCTGGATCCCATTATTTATGTCTCTTGTATGCCTTCAAAAGGCATTAAAAAAGCCACTGGGCTTGTTTTTTCCAGCAATTATGTTAAAGCCTTTTAAAGGTCCATTTTGCGGCTCAGTTGTACTCCCAGCACTATCTTGAAATGCAAGGAAAAGAGGCTCTTTTGTCCCCCAAATTAATTTGACCCAACTATTAATACCTTTCATTTGTCTATAACATTTTAATCTTTTTTAAGGAGTTTCATGCTTGTCTCATTTCATCCTCACAAAGGGGAAGTTCCAAGGCCAAATTGTTCTCTACAGTGCCAGCTGGCTCCTTGAATTTCTGGCTTTGACTTCCCAGTGTGCCACTAAATATTGAACAGGGAAGTTAAACAGGAACTTCCTGACACCGTATTTCTGTCCCAGGCAATGGCAATTCACATTCGCCTACAATTTATTCTTCTCACATGTGAGCAGAGAAACAACTTTTTCTCATCAAGAGAGCCCTGACTTAGGCTTAAGATGTCAGAGGATAAGTCTGATTAGGAAACACAAATAAATGAATAAAATAGCTTTGGAAATGATTCTGCAGTGAGGGACACAGTTTGCAAATTTCTTATTACCATTTCCTTTTTAATGAAAGTGGTGTTCTGGACCTTCATTTGCCATTAGGGTGAATAAAGCCAGGCACCATGTATCACATTTTCGGAAGCAGGTTGTTGTAACATATGGCAACATGCTTGGATGTCCTGGATGTTAACAGACCAACCAGAAGGTCAGAAACTGAAAATTATTTTGCAGAATGGCTTGAGTGAATGTCTTAAGTTTATGAAGATAAAATGCTTTCAATATATATTTTTGTATACTTCAACCTGTAGGAGCGAAACTATAATGGAAATGAAATTAGAGATAGCATTTAAAGTATGACTTAGTCTTTGTACTGTCATATTTTAAGGATCCTCTGAAATTTTTAAACCTGACAAACATATTTTATAACACTTCAGATGAAATAAAAGATTTTCAGTTTTCTTTTTTCTTAAAATTAGTGATATACATGAAGATATAAAACTTAGATTTCCCAAGAAGTTGTTTTGTCGAGGCAATTAAAGTATTATTAATTTATGCTGGTGGCAGAAAATCACAAGACTCAGAATAAATGATACATATTCAAGAGTAAGATACATAATAGATAAAATTTTTCATATTTTCATAAGTGGCACAAGAATAGCCTTAAAAACAATATTCGAGACAGTATTTTTTCAGAGTTTCTCAATACAAATGCTTTGAAACTTATCTAATACCAAATGTGTATATCTACATTGGATGCTTACTATGTAAACTGCCCAAGATGTAGAATTAAGAAATGGGGCAGTGTGTTGGGAGCATGGGTAGTTCAGTTGGTTAAGCATCCGACTTTGGCTCAGGTCATGATCTTGCAGTTGGTGAGTTTGAGCCCCACCAGGCTCTGTGCTGACAGCTCAGAGCCTGGAGCCTGCTACAGATTCTATGTTTCCCTCTCTCTCTGCCCCTCCCCCAATTGTGTTCTCTCTCTCTCTCTCTCTCTCTCTCTCTCTCTCCCTCTCCCTCTCCCCCTCCCCCTCCCCCTCCCTCCCTACTACCCTCCCACTTTTTCCTCCCTCCCCTTCTCAGGAATAAATAAATATTTAAAAAAATTATACAAAAGAAACATCTGTCTTCTTGGTGAGAAGTGTAAATAATGATACTGGAATGGAATTTACCGTAAATACCAAGAGTTAAAAACATGTCTATAGGGGCGCCTGGGTGGCGCAGTCGGTTAAGCGTCCGACTTCAGCCAGGTCACGATCTCGCGGTCCGTGAGTTCGAGCCCCGCGTCGGGCTCTGGGCTGATGGCTCAGAGCCTGGAGCCTGTTTCCGATTCTGTGTCTCCCTCTCTCTCTGCCCCTCCCCCGTTCATGCTCTGTCTCTCTCTGTCCCAAAAATAATAAATAAAACGTTAAAAAAAAAAAAAAAAAAAAACATGTCTATTGTCTGATTCGTAGGAGTCATGCTTTCAAGAAACCAATAATAAAATAATCTAAAATATAATTAGTAACTGAAAACCTAAATATCTAACCGGGAATCATTCAGCACTTTATAGTACATCTATACATATACTATATATATGTATATATGTATATATATATATATACACACAATATATATATAATAATTTATATGTAGTATATGACAATTATATGATATAATTATACATAAGAGAATATTATATAGTATGAAAGTATCTTTTTGAAACTTCTAACTATATGATCAAATGCTTATAACAAAATATTTACAAAACAATTGAAAATAAAATTGCATGAACAGTATGACTTCAAATACAATACCCTAATAATTTATATTTGTGACAGTGGAATTATGAATGACATTTGAAAACTATTATATTCAACTATATTATTAAAGCTTTCCAATAACTTAATTTGTAAAATACTGTAAAATTGTCTGGAGAAATGGGTTTTCATGTAAAGAAATCCTTGGAGAGTTATGCTTAGGATCAGAGAAGCAGTGAGAGTGAAGATGATTCAATCTAACATACATTAAGTAGACTTCTGAAATATTGCTTTAAATCCTACAGGATGCTTTGGGAATTGTACTCACCAAGGGGATTCTCTCACAAAAAGGAGCAATGGTTCTTAGTGGCCTTTTCTTTCATATCATGTCTTTTTCAGAAATCACAAATGTATCAAAATTTGTGATTGTGCCTTGTCCCTAACTTACCACACAGTGATTATCTCTGAAGAGTATTCTTGGTGGGGATATTCAGGGACTAAGTGCTCTCCACAATGCAGGGAAGAACCAGGTTGACTGTTTTTATTTACAATAATTTCTCAAAAACTATCTTTTAGGCTTTTGAACATGAATTTCTCACCATATAGAAAAAAAATCTATGATCTGATATTTCAAATGAATCATTTCACATTATTAAATGATTCACAAACAAACAAAATATTCATTAAATTAAGCTAGTTAATATTTGCCTTAATCAGCTAAGATAGGAATGTTGAAGATAGGAAAAGAAGGATGTTTGCAAATGGGAAAAAATGAGAAGCTAGTATTTACAGAGGATCCATACTGAGCTCCTTAGCTGTGATTGTAGGGGCGGGTTTTCCAACTGATCTAGATATTTTTATATTTTTTCTTTCTAAGGTACTGCCACATTTAAGTCACCATGATAGAGAACAGATTGTATTATCACCCTTGCTAGTAATCGATTCCACATCTAAACAAGAAAATTGAGAAGAGTTTACAATGAAACCAATAAGAGTTGGTAAAGAACCCTAACATTAGTAACAGTGGAGATCCATTATGGCTTCTAAACTTGAAGGCAAGGAGGAGTAATTACTTGAGAATCAGAGAAAACAGATACAGGAGAAGACCACCTGATAGGTGATAGAAGCTATGTGCTGGGTAGGAGCAATACTGCCAACTGCTCTGATCTGTCTGAGAGGCAGCCAGCAGGATGGATAATCTGATCTCACATTCCTCCTTGCTTCTCATTGACTAAAAACTTCAAAAGAGAATGTGTTGGTTCAACCCACAAAGGTTAGTCTCAAAGTCACAGACCAAGAAGGAAAAGGGGTGCAGAACAGATCTGAAAAATGCAAATTATTCAGGACACATATATTTAGTGTTGGCATCTTTTTAATTTAATCCTCACTCTCTTTCCTCAGCATAGGTTGCAACTATATATATATGAGTAAAAAACTGCCTTAACTGTGAAGAAGGAATAATGGTAGTCTTATGAGAGAGGGTATAAAGTAGCTGATATTCATCTCTTTCAGAAATTCTAAAGAGAAGTTAGATCTCTATGGTCAGAACTGAAAGAGACAGAAATTTATGGGAACTTTTTCATACAGACTTTGTGAAATTCTAGACCAAGCATAGTAACTTTAAGGCCCATGTAACAAAATGTGGGTAAGAGCTGGAGACCATGGCCTTCTCAACATCTCTTCTTAGAGTCCAGATAGTAGTAAATTAGAGACTTTCATAGTGAACATGGATGGTGGGCTTTTCATGGCACCAGCACTGAGGCGTCACCAGTAGCTAGACAAGAGGAAGACAGAACATGGTATAAGGAAAAGGGCAAATAATACTTGGTGACTGACTTTGACAAGAGATACCACCATACAGGGGCAGCAGCCACACTGTGACTTCAAATCAACTTCATTAAAATTATGGTGAGATGGGTGGTTGAGAGGAGATGGGAGAAAATAAAGGGAGTTGTGCCCTCAGCCTGGTGAGACTACTGCCTTGATCTGAGGTTTTCTGCTCTGTCTACACCAGTGGCCACAGGGCTGGTCCAGGCTGGAGTACCCACGTCGACCAGAGAGGAGTTATGGAGAAGAGATATTTGCAGTAGAATAAAGGGTTTTTCAGCTTTGAACGATCAGTTAAAAATTGTTTAAAATGTTTGTCACCTCTATATTTCCCTTTCAGTGTCGCTTTGGTTGTTTTCCCCATCTGTCTCTGACTAGATGCTAAACCTTTGAAGGCTCACATATGGCAGTCTTTTGGGACTCCCAGTGACAGCATGGGGATATTTTGATGGGTTCTGATTTCCTAAAACCGGCTGATATTACTGCATGTTCCTGTAATTCATTCGTTTACAATCAAATGACCTCATATTATGGTCCAGGTTGGTGAATCTTGACACAGATGAATCTGGAGGACATTATGCTAAGTGAAATAAGACAAAAAGAGAAAGACAAATACTGGATGGTGTCACATATAGGTGACTCTAAAAATAAAATAAAAAAAAGAAACACTTTTATAGAAACAGAGAAGAGAATGATGTTTACTAGGGCCTGGAGGGAGGAGGCAATGGAGTAATGTAGGTTAAAAGGCACAAGATTTCAGTTACTTATTTCAGAAAAATATATTTTGAGAATTGAATGTATGGCATGGTGGCTAGAGTTAATACAGTATCGTATACTTGAAAGTTGTTGAAAATAGATCTTACATACTCACCACACACACAAAAATATTACCTACATTAGTTATGTGAGGTGATTTTAGTAATCATTCTACAATTTATATGTGTAACAAGTCACCATGTTATATGCTTTAAATTTACACCATTATAATTGTCAATTATTCCTCAGTAAAGTCAAACAAAATGATTGCTTAGTCTTGGAATATATGGATATTATTTCTGTTATCATCTATCCTAAGGTTAAAGTCTGGATAACATGAAGGTCCTATAAGAGAGCCTACCAGGCAAAGCTATCCCTAACCACCCATTTCTATAAATGATTTTGTAAACTAATGTGTTATTACTTTAGTTGGGATGTGGTAATTCACAATACAACGACTACACTTAATATTTTGGGGATGAGGAAGAAGGGAAAGGGAATAGAGTTCACATTTTTCATATTTTTGTGCACTATAGAGAAAAATGATAGAACTAAAAAGTGGAGTGTCACCATTTGAAAAGTAATCAACTACTTTAATTATAACTTTGATGCTTATCCCTATTCAAAATTTCTTGGTCGTGTTTTTCATTGTATTGAGAAGCCAGGGAAGAAAAGAAGAAAAGAAATGAATGATAAGGCAATGGTTGGTAACTTTCTGGAGTTAAGTTAATTCATTGGTGAATATATTTCTTTTATCTCCGACAAGCATATCAGAATCTATGTTTGGGTGTTTAAACTGTAGGAGGTAGATCTGTTCAACACCTTGCTAGCAGGCATCCACTGAACAGCCCAGATGATGGGTGTTATGGTCTCTGCAGTATAATTAATGCTTGGCAGTACTGTATAAATCCATCAGCTCTGTGGTATCTTGGTCCTTGCTTTTAAAAAGGAATCATTTGAGTTCTTAGTATCATATGGTTGTTAAATATAATTTTGAAGTAAATATATTAATCCCTATAGTTTCACCATAATAAGACTGTTTATTCTTTTATTCCTTCTCCATAGGTTCAACAGAGTTCAGCAAGTTCTTGTGTTCACTCTAACATAATATACACTATGAAACTGCTTTATTTCAAATTAGATGTGACAGAATAATAGGAGTAGAAATGACTCAACTGGCCTTTGTGACATGGTTGGTTACTGGAAAAGGTAATTTATTTCAAATAGTCATTTTAAAGCATTGATTTATGATGGAATATTTACACAATTAATAGTTTTAAAAAGTGATTTTTTTTTTAATTTTTTTTCAACGTTTTTTATTTATTTTTGGGACAGAGAGAGACAGAGCATGAACGGGGGAGGGGCAGAGAGAGAGGGAGACACAGAATCGGAAACAGGCTCCAGGCTCCGAGCCATCAGCCCAGAGCCTGACGCGGGGCTCGAACTCACGGACCACGAGATCGTGACCTGGCTGAAGTCGGACGCTTAACCGACTGCGCCACCCAGGCGCCCCAAAAAGTGATTTTTAAAACCCAATTGAAAAACAATGACAAAGATGAAGGATCTTTATTAATGGTGTGTTGATTAGTGAATATGGATTCTAAACTACAAAAAGTTCAAATTTTTTATAACACTTTTTTTTAATGTTTATTTATTTTTGAGAGAGAGAGAGAGAAGAGACAGAGCACAAGTGGGGGAGGGGCAGGGAGAGAGGGGTAGAGAGGGTACAAAGCAGGCTCTACACTGACAGCAGAGAGCCCAATGTGGGTCTTGAATTCACAAACTATGAAATCATGACCTGAGCCGAAGTGAGATGCTTAACCTACTGAGCCACCCAGGTACCCCAAAAAGTTCAACTTTTGAATGTGAAATATATATTGATAGTCAAATCATTGTATCTTTTACCTGAATGAGGAAAAATTATCTTATATGAGAAAAATGAAGTCTAAATATTATGAATTTACATAACATAATTTAGTGTTATGTATAGGAGCAATTTGGGAGCACGATTTAATTTACTTTCTTGGAAGTGTGTCTTCAAATGTAACATATTTGATAATTGAATGTTAGGAAATCTTGATTTCCTAGATTTGAAGAATCCAAAATACAAAAATAATTAGCTAATATGGTATTATAAAAACAAATTTATATTTATGATGATGGAAGTTATCCTGAAGGTACACAGAATATAGAAAATATATTGTTACAAATGGATCCTCTAGCTAATTGTGTCTCAAATCAAAGAATTATGTTAATACCATTGAGGCAGTTTTTATACACAATATATGGAGAGATACTGCCAAAATAGTACTGATCAGTTTTTGCTGTGATTGATCTTACTTTTTTCTTCCAAGTCTCCAAAAACTGTTAAGCACCATTTGCAGACTGCCAAAGTTTTGTTTGGTGTGTTTGTATGTATGTGCACCCTCTCTGATTTATGCAGGGGTTATATAGCAGCAGTACAGAATCACCTTAAAGAACTGATAATGTCTCCATAACATTCAGAGAAAGAGATGAAGAATATCCTGAAATTTTAGTAAACACTGGGATGCTCAAAATGCTAAGAACCAATAAAAATCCTTGCCATAGCTTTTTCATAGTTTAGGTGGAAATGACCTAAAATACAATAAAATAAATTACCATAAATTTTTAAACACAAAGCTGGTTTAATGGAAAATAGCATAATTTTTTAAATTCCTCATTAGAAGTCTGATTTATTTTTATTGTTTAATATATAGGAAAAACCACAAAGCTACAATAAAATTAACTGAATGCTATGAAGAAAATGATGTATCAGCTATTTCCACTGATTTTTTTAAAAAACATTTCCTTACAAATGAATAAGCAAACAAACAAAAAGCAGAACCAGGCCTATGCACACAGAGAACAAACTGGTGGTTACCAGAGGGGAGAGGGTGAGAGAATGGGTGAAGGGGAGTGGAAGATAGTCTTCTAATTATGGAATGAATAAGTCATGGGAATAAAAGTAATACATAGGGAATATAATAGGGTTGTATGATGCCAGATGGTAGCAATACTTGTGGTGAAAAACTTGTTGAATCACTGTTTTACACCTGAAACTAACATAACTTTGTATGTCAATTATACTTAAAATTTCCTTCAGTTTCAAAGACTCCTTTCCCTAAGTTGTTTGTATGTTTTCAAACCAGTATTGTAGCAGAGAATATATTTATACTTCAGAGATAAAAACCTACTTCTTAACCAGAATCCATCTTGTATGGTACCAATTATTACAACAGCTTAATTTAAATGTTTTTGACAGAACATTCACATTGTTTGGTAGGTGGCTAGAGTACATAGAAAATTCCTCCAGCGACACTTGGTAGGTCCCTAATGCCATTAAAAAAAGTCTTGATTCTATCTAGTCAGTCATTTGCAATTTGCCCACTAGGAAATCTGTTTTGTGCAGATTGTGTATTTATTTGAACAGTATAACAGATGTAGAGTATATTTTGCCTTGCACTATTTTTCCTTATGTTTAATTGTAAATTACAGCCAGAAAGAAGATGTAAAATACAATCAAGTAGGGGAGAAAAACACATTCAGAAAAGCAATTTTGATCATAAGCATGTGGTATCTATAGAAACTGTTATGTTGGAAAGGGGTTTGCCATTTCAGTGATCAAATTAAGGAAGGCATCATTAGATCTCTATTTTAACATAGCAATTTTGTTACATATTACACTTTAAGCAGCTGAGCTGCTACATTGCTGATTTAGCTTTTCAGAATATTGGAATTAGAAATTCTTTTATTTCATAGGAAACAAAAGGAACACTGAATATTTGAGATTAACAATTTTCTATTTATAAACAAAGCTATGGTGTTGTGGTAAGATATTTTGATTAACAGATCCCTCAATAAGAACTGTGTGTTCTGCCTCTTCCAGGAGAGGCAAACACAATCTGTGAGTCTATCAGACCTGGCTAGAATCTGAGAGAATATACAGGTGTTATATTAGCTAGAGGAAATATTCTCTAATTCCTGAAAGCTGAGCACCATATGAAGTATTACAGCATTTTTAAATAACAATAAAAAGCTAGGGGTAGGGGGGAAAGGAAGAAAAGAGAGAAAAATAAGCTGCATGGTTCAATTCCATGCTGCTTTTTGTTATTCATAAGTTTCCATATACCATGAGAACAAATTAAGCTATGGATTAACCTAGTCCTTTCTTCAATTTGTATACAGAATGTTCTAGACTCTGTTATGAATTACCTGTACTGTTGTTGAGAAGTACTTCCTATGCCACAGGTTCTTTCAAGGTAGTGGCACTTAAGGGCCTGAACTCTGATCTACCTCCCATCCTCTCATCCTTACCCCTGCTAGGACAGGGTAAAAAGATTATGTTTATTGAATTATTTTCTTGTTTTCCTAAGTCTTCCTCAGACCAAACACAGAGAATGATTTTTCTGTAATGCTAAATGTATCCCTGCCTTCAAATTAAGCCCCATTGTACCAGTCACCTTTATCATTTTCTAGAAAATTCTCCAGGTGAACTGCTATTGAAATTTAATGGTGTTATCCACTTAATAAGTTATTTATGGTTATCACCAGTGAGGGGAAAAATGACTTTTTAGGAGTACTGAGAACTATATTTTCCCATCTGTGTCTTCAGTTCAAAGGTCCACTATAATCTTTTATAGAGATACTCGTCTTTATATTTATTTTTCCTCTAGTTGGTACCTCTCTGAAAAAAGCCATATTCAGCAAAAGTCATCAAGCTAAAGCATTTACATGAGCACACTACATGATCTAACTCCAGCAATCCAGGCCTCATGTCAATGAGAAACAGAATGGACAAAATAGTATGTTTCAAATTTAAAAGACAATATGTCGATGTCAATTTTTATCCTCCCATTATCTCTCTGTTTGTGCTATGGGTATTGGGTTTTCCTTTCTCTTTCTCACTGTAATATTCAGTTGCTCCCTCTTGGCTTCCTCCATTACACCTTAATATTATGGCAAATCCAATGCTCTAGTTGTATAAGATGAAGCATGGTTCCTCACTCCTCCACAAATTTTATCAACTTTTTATTTAACCCCAAGTGGTCTTCAGGAGACTTTATGTGAGATAAGCACCACAAACAAAGGGCATTGCAATTGTCTGGAGGTTTGGTTTATTGTTCTGACTGTATAATATATAGCTACTGCACAAAGAGAAAACCTATTCTCCACTCTCACATTTCAAATGAAATTTCAGGATACTCTGACAGACACTGAAATGCTTCTAGTCATTATGTACTGAATCTGTAACAATAACAAAAATAAGTAATGAAGACTGATATTTAATGTATGGGGAAGTAAAATTATTCATTCAACCTTTCACTGCATCAGGCACTGTGCTAAGCTATGAAATACAAATTTAATTAGGTCATCCTCAGGGAACGTAGTTCTCTAGGTGAAAGACACATACACAGATATATTTGTTAGATTCCTGATGGAAATCAATGCCACAGTCAAAGGCGTAAAGGATGAGAGTTTAATGAAAGGACTGTTTAAAAGGGAATGAGCAGGAGAGAGAAGAGCAGGCACCACCAATAGCAGGAAGCATCTAACACCCATGAACAGGAAGACTAGAGCGTGGATCTGGAGGGGCAAAATGAAAATACTCAGGAAATCAGAAAATTATATAGTAAGCAAAATAAAAGAATGCCTAGCCTAGGTAATCTTAGAATCACAGAGGATTAGTGGGTAGGGACTGAGGAGTGGATGGAAACAGATAGGAGCAATCTCATTCCTTTTTGTGTGATAGGCTCCTCTACTTTCCATAATGCTTTGTAGTGACTCCACTGCTACTTCAGAAGTGAGGTGGTAATACTGTTCATGATCATGAATTGTTTTATGCAAAGATGATAGAATAGTGAGGTATTTATATTATTTAGAATATATAGGATAGTTATTTACTTTTTTCTTTGTGTAATAAACATACCCAGAAGCATAGATGGAACAGCTTTTCACATACCTTCCATCTTATAGAGCTGCTGTTGTTTGCTTCTCTGTATAAGCCTCTTCTTTTGCCACCCAGAGGAGAAATACTTCTTTGGATGATGCTCAGTGAGACCGTGGGGAGTGACTTTAGTTAAATAATTTGTAGTTTACCTCTTGGTTCTCTGATTCTAAAGAGATTACTTAAATAGCCTGTTATGGACTGAATGTTTGCATCTTCCTCAAATCCATGTTGAAGCCCTAACTCCCAATGTGACTATACTTAGAGATAGGTCTTTATGGTGGTAGGAAGATTAAGTGAGATAGGGCCCTCATTCAATAGCATTAGTGTCCTTTTTAAACCTGTGTGCTGTCCTTCTCTCTCTCTCTTCCTCTCTCCTCCCTTTCTGTTTCCCCTATGTGAGAACCCAATGAGAACAGAGGGGGAGAGCTTTCACCAGGAAACAATTGACCAGTACCTTGTTCTTGGACTTCGTAGCCTCCATAATTGTGAGAAAACAAATTTCTGTAATATAAAATGAGCCACCCAGTCTGTGATATTTTATTATGGCAGCCTGAGCTGTCTAATACAGACCCAGAAAAGTTAATAAAGAAAGAAAAAAAAATCCAAAACCCTTAACTAGAATTTGGACTGAAACCAAACATACTCAGATCAGGAGAACTTTCCTAGAGTAGGTGATGCCCTAACTGAGCTTGAGAGAATTAAAAAAAAAAAAAAAAAAAAAAAAAAAGACTCAAGACCCTAGTAAAGCAAGAAGAAAGGGAAAGTCATTTCATGAATCAGGTTTACATGAAGAAGATAAAGAGGTAAAAAATAGCATAATGGTGCAGAAATGCAAGGAGTTAGTAAAGGAAAAGGTTTGAAAAAAAATACATGAGACATGAGATTATTAGGATATACATAAGATGCCTAAAAAATGTTTGTATATTTGCAACATACATATCTAATAAAAATCCTCCTTTGAAATGAGGTCTGTGGGTGTTTGCTCTCTGGATGTGCTCTTACCATGATTGCTTATTTGGAACTAAGCAGGCACATTAGGGGATACTGTCATATTGTTTATACTATTAAACGGGGTACCCCAAGTTGACCTTTGCCCCATTTTTTATTCATTTTATGAGGCAGTCTTCACACACAAAAGGTAAGGTTTAGACTTTCTCTACGTAGTTGTTTCAGCAGGCATCAAAAACTCTACAGATTAAAACATATAACATGTAGGAAGGAATGCAAGGAGGGAACACACAGCAGTATAAGATAAAGCTCAAATTAATTTAGTCTTAAGCTAGAAAGTTAGCCAAAACCCTGATCTTGAATCTTGTTTCTTAAAAATAATATGTGACAATAATTTCCAGTGATTTAATTACTGTAACAGACCAAAATGTTGTGTTAAGTAGTTAATAAACAAAAGCACCGCATACAAAGATCATCTCTTCCTTAAAACAATTGGTGTACTTTATTTCCTGGTTAAAAATAAATATTAATAATATTTTATTTGCCCTAAGAAGCACATATTTCCACATTTTGAGATCTCTAAAATAAAGAGGATTCCTAAAATCAATGATAGCCTGCCAGGCAACAGTTATGATGTAATTGATATTACTCAGCAAACCTGAAATGAAATCATAGTTGTTCATATTGTCTTCACATCATTTGAATTATGTGCATTATTTGTACTGCAGGTGTAATACTTAATTGCTGCTTACATGTCTTTTACATGACTCTATGATTCAATTGGAAATAAAAATGTGTGTGAGTAGGAAAGCATGGACACAGCAGATTAATATATGATTCAAAAAGAAACCCATGGCAAGGCAGAACAAGAATCCCTTTGCAATAGGTGTGGTAAACAACTTTCAAGTGATTTTTACAAACAGTATTCTGGAGTTAAGGTGAAGGAGTAGTATGGGGACCCTTAGCTTGTCTTGTCCCTGAAACACAGATCAGCATCAAACCATTTGGAACACCTAGGAAATTGATCTAAGGATTAACACAGAAATTCTGCATAATTTAAGCCAGAGAACTTGGCAGTAATTTTGTTTTCTTCTTCCAAAATGACAAGATGGAGGAATTCACCCCAAAATAAGACTAGGAAAAAATGATGGCCAGGAATTTAACACATACAGATATAAATAAGATGTCTGAACTACAATTTAAAACCACAGTTATAAGAATACTAGCTGGGATTGAAAAAAGCATGGAAGACACCTGAGAATCCCATTCTGTAGAAATAAAAGAACTAAAATCTAGGCAAGCCAAAATTAAAAATGCTATAACAAGATGCAATCTCAAATGGATGCCAGGATGGTGAGGATGGACAAAGCAGAGCAGCAAATAAATGATATAGAAGAATAAAATTATGGAAAATAATGAAGCAGAACAAAAGAGGAAAATGAAGGCAATAGATCACGATACAAGACTTAGAGAACTCAGTGATATTTTAAAGAGAAATAACATTCGTATCATACGAGTCCCAGAAGATTAAGAGAGGAAAAAGGGGCAGAAGGTTTATGTGAGCATATTATACCTGAAAATTTTTCTAATTTGGGGAAGGACACAGACATCAAAATCCAAAGAGAACAGAGAACTCCCATTATAGTCAACAAAAACCAACCATCACCAAAGCATATCATAGTCAAATTCATAAAATACACAGACAAGGAAACAATCCTGAAAGCAGCAAGGAACAAAAAGCTTACAGACTTAAGCTACAACAGAAGACAGATCAGGTTCAAAGCAGATCTGTCCACAGAAAATTGGCAGGCCAGAAAGGAGTGGCAAAATCTAGTCAAAGTGCTGAATGGTAAAAATATGCAGCCAAGAATTGTTTATCCAGCAAGACCATCATTAAGAATAGAAGGGGCGATAAAGAGTTTCCCAGACAAACAAAACTAAAGGAATTCATGACCCTTAAACTAGCATTGCAAGAAATTTTAAGGGGGAGTCATTGAGTGGAGGAAAAACAAGATAAAACAAGACAAAACAAAAGACCGAAAGCAACAAAGACTAGAAAGGACCAGAGAACATCATCAGAGACACCAACTCTACAATGGCACTAAATTCATTACTTTCAGTAATCACTATGAATGTAAATGAACTAAATGCTCCAATTAAAAGATATAGGGTATCACAATGGATAAAAAAACAGAATCCAGCTGCCTACAGGAGACTCATTTTAGACATAAAGACACCTATGGATTGAAAGTGAGGAGATGGAGAACCATCTATCATGCTAATGGATGTCAAAAGAAGGCTGGAGTAGCCATACTTATATCAGACAAGCTAGATTTTAAAACAAAGACTGTAACAAGAGATTAAGGACATTGTATCATAATTAAGAGGTCTATTCACCAACAGCATTTAACAATTGTAAAATTTATGACTCAACCTGAGAGCACCCAAATATATAAATCGATTAATTACAAACATAAAGAATCAAATTGGTAATAATACAATAATAGTAGAAGACTTTAACACTCCACTTACAACAATGGACAGATCATCTAAGCAGAAAATCAACAGGGAAATAATGGCTTTGAATGACACGCTGAACCAGATGAACTTAACAGATATATTGAGAGCATTTTATCCTAAAGAAGCAGAATACACATTCTTCTCGAATGCACATGGTACATTCTCCAGAATAGATCACATACTGGGTCACAAATCAGCCATCAACAGTTTCAAAAACATCAAAATCATACCATGCATAATTTCAGATTACAACACTATGAAACTTGAAATCAACCACAAGAAAAAATTTAGAAAGACCACAAATACTTGAAAGTTAAAGAAAATCCTACTAAAGAATGAGTAGATGAATGAAAAAATTAAAAAGAAATAAAAAAGTACATGGAAGCCAATGAAAATGAAAACATGACAATTCAAAATCTTTGGGATGTAGGAAAAGTAGTCATAAGAGGGAAGTATATAGCAATCCAGGCCTTCTAAAGAAGGAAGTAATGTCTCAAATACACAACCTAACCTTACACCTAAAGGAGCTGGAAAAGAACAGAAAATGAATACTAAAACCAGCAGAATAATGAAAATAATAAAGATCAGAGCAGAAATCAATGATTTCAAATTAAAAAAAAAAAAAAAAAAAAAAAAACAGTAGAACAGATCAGTGAAACTAGCAGCTGGTTCTTTGAAAGAATTTACAAAATTGATAACCCCCTAGCCAGATTTATCAAAAAGAAAAGGAAAGGACCAAAATTAAAAAAAAAAAATAATTTAAGAATGAAAGAGGAGAGATCACAGCCAACACCACAGAATTACAAACAATTAAATAATATTATGAACAATTATATGCAACACATTGGTCAATCTGGAAGAAATATTTAAATTCCTAGAAACATATAACTACCAAAACTGAAATAGGAGGAAATAGAAAATTTGAACAGACCCATAACCAGTAAAGAAATTGAATCAGTAATCAAAAATCTCCCAACAATCAAGAGTCCAGAGCCGAATGCCTTCTAGGGTAATTCCACCTAACATTTAAAAAAGAGTCAATAGCTATTCTTTTGAAGCTATCCCAACAAATAAAAATGGAAGGAAAACTTCCAAACTTATTCTATGAGGCCAGCATTACCTTGATTCCAAAATCAAACAAGGTCCCCATTAAAAAGGAGAATTACAGACCAATTTCCCTAATGAGTATGGATGCAAAAATTCTAAAAAAAGATACTAGCAAATTGAATTCAACAGTACATTAAAAGAATTACTCACCATGATCACATAGATTCATTCCTGGGCAGCAAGGCTGATTCAATATCTGAAAATCAATCAACATGATACATCACATTAATGAAAGAAAGGATAAAACCACATGATCCTCTCAATAGATGGCATAAAAAAGCATTTGACAAAATACAGCATCCTTTCTTTATAAAAGCCCTCAAGAAAGTAGGGATAGAAGGAACATAACTCAACATCATAAAGGCCATATATGAAAGACCCATAGCTAATATCATCCTCAGTGGGGAGAAACAGAGACCATTCCCCTAAGGTCAGGAACATGATAGGGATGTCCACTCTTACACTGTTGTTGAACATAGTACTGGAAGTCCTAGCCTCAGCAATCAGACAACAAAAAGAAATAAAATTGGCATGGAAGAAGTCAAATTTTCACTCTTAACAGACAACATGATACTCTGTGTGGAAAACCCGAAAGACTCCCTCAAAAAGCTACTAGACCTGATACTTGAATTTGGCAGTCACAGGATATAAAATTAACGTACTGAAATCAGTTGAATTTCTATACACCAATACTGAAGCAGCAGAAAGAGATGTCAAGGAATTTATACCATTTACAATTGCATCAAAAACCATAAGATACCTAGGAATCAACCTAACCAAAGAGGTAAAAGATTTGTATGCTGAAAACTATAGAAGCCTTGTGAAAGAAACTGAAGAAGACACAAAGAAATGGAAAAATATTCCATACTCATGGACTGGAAGAACAAATATTGTTAAAATGCCAACACTACCCAAAGCAATCTACACATTCAATGCAATCCCTACCAAAATACCACTAACATTCTTCACAGAGCTAGAATAAACAATCCTAAAATTTGTGTGGAATAAGAAAAGACCCCAAATAGCCAAAGTAATGTTGAGAAAGAAAACCTAAGCTGGAGGTATCACAATTCCAGACTTAAAGCTGTCATACAAAGCTGTAATCATCAAGACAGTATGGTACTGGCACACACACACACACACACACACACACACACACACACACGTAGACACATAGATCAATAGAACAGAATAGAGACTCAGAAATGGACCCATAAATGTATGGCCAACTAATCTCCAACAATGCAGGAAGAAGATCCAATGGAAAAAAAGATAGTCTCTTCAGCAAATAGTGTTGGGAAAACTGGACAGTGACATACAGAAGAGTAAAACTGGATCATGTTCTTAACACCATACACAAAAATAAATTCAAAATGGATGAAAGCCCTAAATGTGAGACAGGAAATCACCAAAATCCTAGAGGAGAAAACAGGCAACAACCTCTTTGACCTCAGCCATAGAAACCTCTTTTCTTTTCTTTTTGTTTTTAATATAAAATTTATTGTCAAATTGGTTTCCATACAACACCCAGTGGTCATCCCAACAGGTGCCCTCCTCAATGCTCATCACCTACTTTCCCCTCCCTCCCACCCCCCATCAACGAAACTTCTTATGAGACCTGTCTCCAGAGGCAAGGGAAACAAAAGCAAAAACAAACTTTTGGGACCTCGTCAATATAAAAAGCTTCTGCACAGCAAAGAAACAATCAACAAAACTAAAAGGCAGCCAGTGGAATGAGAGAAGATATTTGTAAATGACCTATGTGTTGAAGGGTTACTATCCAAACCTATAAAGAGCTAATCGTACTCAGCACCCCCAAAAAGCAAATAATCAGGTGAAAGAATGGGCAGAAAACATGATCAGATGCTTTTCCAAAGAAGACATCGAGACGGCCAACAGGCACATGAAAAGATACTCAACATCACTCATAATCAGGGAAATACAAATCAAAACCACAATGAGATACAATGTCACACTGGTCAGAATGACTAAAATTAACAACTCAGGAAGCAACAGATGTTGACAAGCTGTGGAGAAAAGGGAACACTTTTGCTTTCTTGGCATAAAAGCCAACTGATGCTGCCACTCTGGAAAACAGTTTGGAAATTCCTCAAACAGTTAAAAATAGAACTACCTTATGACCCAGCAACTGCACCACTAGTTATTTATTCAAAGATACAAAAATGCTGATTCAAAGAGGAACATGCATCCCAATGTTTATAGCAATACTGTCGACAATAGCCAAATTATAGAAAGAGCCCAAATTTCCATCAACTGATGAATGGATAAAGAAGATGTAGTGTGTGTGTACACACACACACACACACACACACACACACACACACGCACACACAATGGAATATTACTCAGTGATCAAAATGAATGAAATCTTTCCATTTGCAACAAAATGGATGGAACTAGAGGGAATTGTGCTAAGAAAAATAAGTCCATCAGAGAAAGACAAATATCATATGATTTTACTCATGTGGAATTTAAGAAACAAAACAGATGAACATAGGGGAAAGGAAGGAAAAATAAGATAAAAACAGAGAGGGAGGCAAGCCATAGAAGACTCTTAAATGCAGAGAACAAACTGAGGGTTGCTGGAAGGGAGTTGGGTGGGATGGATGATGGACATTAAGGAGGGCACTGGTTGAGATGTGTACTGGGCATTATATGTAAGTGATGAATTGCCAAATTCTACTCCTGAAACCACTACTACACTATATGTTAACTAACTTGGATAAAAAATAAAGAAATAAACAGTATTGTGTTTTATGTGAATTAGTTGTATTTCTTAAAACACTGCATCATATAAGTGATGGTGTCTTACATGAATTGAAATATGATTGATTTTTTCTTAAGTCATGTTCATATAAGAAGTATTGTCAACTTTACTATATTCTGGGTCATGTGTGAAAATTTTAAAATGGGCTTTACTATATGCAGTTGGTCTCAAGAAAGAAAATATAATTTCCAAAATTTATTTTTACATTTTAATACGATTCTGGAACAGCTAACATAAATATATGAAATCAGCAATCATTTTATAATAAGAAAACTAGTTAAGTGGTTTGGTTAATTAATACATCATTATATAATAACGATGAGTAATACTTAGAAAAATAAAGTGATGAAAATTAAGAACAGTGCAAGCAATGAAATTATACTTTAACATGTGTATCTATCCCCTTTTCCTTTCCTTGATAGACCAATAGGAATGATTGCATGCCATACTTTGTAGATCACCATGTCTTAGCCCCTATTGTAGAATCACATATAGAGCCTGAGTAGGTAAATGCCACATGATCTTTTACTATCTTTTTTCTCGCACTACAAGTATTAGTTAAAATAGGTAGAAGAGAGAGTTCTGCTTCCAATATGATGGAGTAAATACTAGATCTTCCCACCAATATCATTTACAAACTCTTGACCAATCCTCATGCTAATAAGAAATATAAACTCTGAGAAAAATACATAAAACAGCTATCTAAAGTCTCTGGAAAAAAATTTTAAAAAGTCACTAAATTATTGAAAGTAAGTCAAAACTTGGAGCAAGCAAAACAGCATGAAATGAATGCTACAGTTTTATTTTCGTTTTTTTAGGGTAGCCATAGTTTATTTTCGTTTTCTATAGGGTAGCCATAGTTTGTGATTGCAGTTTAAGGGCAGCAAAACCGGGAAAAAAAGAGGCTCTTCTCTATCATGCTTGAGAAATCAAAGGAAGAAAGTCATGGCAATAAAATCCCACTGGAAATGGAAACAAACCCTTTGAAAGAAGAGAACCAAAGAAGAGGAAAAACTTGGTGGTGTATAGATGCAGCCTAAATTCATAGGTGACCCCTGAATCTGATGGCAGATCTCAACCAAGGATGAAAGCACTGAACTGATATCTGAACTGTTATATGTCACTGTATGACATTTTAAAGTTTGAATCTAAGTGGATTAATTGATCAATAGAACAAAAACATGCATATTTGAGGGAAATATTAGAGAATTCATAACCTACATAACATAATACATAAAATAACCAGGATAAAATTGTCATCTTTAACATTTGGGAAACAAGAACATATGACTCAGTCTCAAGAATAGGGAATATATGGATGCCAATATTGAGATGACCTGGGTGTGGAAGTATCAGAGAAACTAATGTAATTATGCTTAGTGGTCAGGTAAAGTAAAAAAAAAATGAAACATTAGAAGAAAATATAACAAAAAAAGTAGAAAATATAGAAAAGGACAAAATGCAAAATCTGAAGTAAATTTTTGGACTGGAAAACACATCTAAAATAAATTCACTAGCTGCGCTTTATGGTAGAAGGAGTATAATGGAAGAAGAACTGAAACTGAAGGCAGTCATATAGAAATCATCCAATTAGAAGATAAAACACTCAAAAATATATAAAGCTTCAAGAACCTGTAGGTTAATATCACAAAATCTCCTCTTTCAAAAGGGAGATGAGACAGACAATAGGGAAGACAAGATATTTGAAGAAACACTAATAGAAAACTCTACAAATTTGCTGCAACATATAAATGTACAGATTTAAGCTCATTGAAACCTAAACAGGATACATTTGAAGAAATCCACACCAATAACAATAAAAATCAAATGCAGAAAACCAGGGTGAAAAGAAAATTTTTGCGGTCTTTAGAGTACCTAGAGAAAAACTGCATATTAAATATGGAGAACGACAACCCAAAACATCGAAGACTGTTAAACAAAAGCATGAAGATTAGAAGACATTGAAATCCTCTTTATAGGACTGAAAGGTAAACAAAACAACAAAGATCAATGAAGAATTTTATATCTGCTAAAAATATCCTCTAAGAATGGAGGCAAAAATAAAAACATTTTTACATAAAGAAAAATTAAGGGAATTTGCCACCACCAGACCCATCCTATAGTAAATGCTAAAGTAAATTCTTCATTTTGAAGGAAAATGATAGCAGAGGACACTTGTATTTTAAATAATGAATGAAGATCATTAGAAATAGTATGTGGGTAAATAAAATCATGTTAACCACTAGTTTCTTTAATGTTTGTATAAAGTTAAATTTTTTATGAAGTTTTTAATTTTAACTCCAGTATAGTTAACATAGTGTTATATTAATTTTAGGCATAAAATGTAGTGATTCAACAATTCTATACATTGTTCACTGCTCATCAATACAGGTGACTCCTTAATCCCCATCACCTATTTCACCCATCCCTCCACCCACTCCCCTCAGATTACCATCAGTTTGTTCTCTATAGTTAAGTCTGTTTCTTGGTTTGTCTCTCTCCTTTTTCTTTGCTTGTTTGTTTTGTTAAATTTCACATGAGTGCAATCATATGGTATTTGTCTTTCTTTGGCTGATTTCACTTTGTCTTCTACTCTCTTGCTCCATTCATGTGGTTGTAAATGGTAAGATTTCATTTCTTCTTATTAATAATATTCCATTGTGTGTGTGTGTGTGTGTGTGTGTGTGTGTGTGTGTGTGTGTGTGTGTCACATCTTCTTTACCCATTCATCTGTAGATGTATGGGCACTTGGGCAACTTCCATAACTTAGCCATTGTAAATAATGCTGCAATAAATGTAGGGGTACATTTCAAATTAGTGTTTTTGTATTTTGGGGTAACTAGTAGTGTGATTTCTGAATCATAGGGTAGTTCTATTTTTAACTTTTTTGAGGAACCTCCATATTGTTTTCCACGGTGGCTACATCAGTTTGATTCCCACTAATAGTGCACAAGGTTCTTTTTTTTCCCACATCCTCTCCAACACTTGTTGCTAGTGTTGCTTTTTTTTAAATTTTAGCCATTCTGACAGGTGTGTGGTGATATCTCATGGTAGTTCTGATTTGCATTCCCCTGATGATGAATGATGCTGAGCATCTTTTCATTGTGTCTTTTGGATACCTATATGTTTTCTTTGGAGAAATGTTTGTACATGTCTTCTGCCTGTGTTTTTAATTGGATTATTTGGTTTTGGGGGTACTGAATTGTATAAATTATTTATATCGTTTGGTTACTAACCCTTTATAAGAGATTAAATTTGCAAATATCTTCTCCAATTCAGTAGGTTGTCTTTTTGTTTTGTTGATTGTTTCCCTTTCTGTACAGAAGCTTTTTATTTTGATGTAGTCCCAAAAGTCTCTTTTTGCTTTTGTTTCCCTTGCCTCAGGAGACAGATTACCACCTGTGCTCTTTTCTAGTATTTTTATAGTTTCAGGTCTCAAATTTAGGTCCTTAATCCATTTTGAAATTATCTTTGTGTATGGTATAAGCCAGTGGTACAGTTTCATTCTTTTGTATGTATCTGTCCAATTCTCCCAACACCATTTGTTGAAGAAGCTGTCTTTTTCTTATTGCACATTCTTTCCTCCTTTGTTGAAGATTAACCATATAAGCATGGATTTATTTCTGGGAGTTCTCTTCTATTAATCTATATGTCTTTTTGTGTGTGTTCCAGTACCATGCTGTTTTGATTAATACAGCTTTGTAGTATAACTTGAAATCCAAAAGTGTGAAACCTCTGGCTCTTATTTTCTTTTTCAAGACTGTTTGGCTATTCAGAATCTTGTGTTGTTCTATACAAATTTTAGGATTGTATGTGCTAGTTCTGTGAAAAATGTTGTTGGTATTTTGATAAGGATTGCATTAAATCTGTAGATTGCTTTGGGTAATATGGACAGTTTAACAATATTTACTCTAACAACTCATGAGTATGGAATATTGTCCACTTGTTGGTATCATCTTCAATATCTTTCATCAATGTTTTATAGTTTTCAGAATACAGACCTTTTATCCCCTTGGTTAAGTTTATTCCTAGGTATTTTATTATCTTTGATGCAGTTGTAACTGGGATTGGTTTCCTAATTTCTCTTTCTATTGCTTCATTATTAGTATATAAAAATGCCACAGATTTCTGTACATTGATTTTGCATTCTGCAACCTTACTTGTAAGTTCTAGTAGTTTTTTGGTGGATTCTTCAGGGTTTTCTGTATAATATATCATGTCATCTGCAGTTAGTGGAAGTTTGCCTTCTTCCTTACCAATTTAAATGTCTTTTATTCCTTCCTCTTGTCTGATTGCTGTGACCTGGACTTCCAGTACTATATTAAATAATAGTGGTGAGAGTGGACATCCCTGTCTTTTTCCTGACATTGGGAGGAATGCTTTCAGTTTTTTTTTTACCATTGAATATGATGTTAGCTGTGAGTTTCTGCTATATGACCTTTATTATGTTGAGGTATGTTCACTCTAATCCTACTTTGCTGAAGGTTTTTATCATGAATGCACTTTGTCAGATACTTTTTCTTCATCTACTGAAATGATCATATGGTGTTATTCCTTCTTTTATTGGTGTGATGTGTCAAATCGATGACTTGCAAATATTGAACCACCCTTACATCCTGAGGATAAATCCTACTTGATCATGGTGAATGACTTTTTTAATGTATCTTTGGATTCAGTTTACTAATATTTTGTTGAGGATTTTTGCACCTATGTTCATCAGAGATAGTGACCTGCAGTACTCTTTACCTGTAGTGTCTTTATCTGGTTTTGGTATCAGGATAATTCTGGCTTCATAGAATGAATTAGGAAGTTTTCCTTCCTCTTCTATGTTTTGGAATAATTGAGAAGAATAGGTATAAACTTTTCTTTAAATCTTCAATAGAATTCACCTGTGAAGCCATCTGGTCCTGGACTTTGTTTCCTGGTAATTTTTTGAGTACTGATTAAATTTCATTGCTAGTAATTGATCTGTTCAAATTTTCTTTCTTCCTGATTCAATTTCAGGAGGTTATGTTTTAGGAATTTACACATTTCTTCTAGGTTGTTCAATTTTTTGACATAATTTTTCATAAAATTTTCTTACAATCTTTTGTATTTCTGTGGTGTTATTTCTCTTTTCATTTGTTATTTTATTTATTTGAGTCTTCTCTCTTTTTATGTTTGCTTGTTTGTTTGTTTTTTAAGACTCTGGCTAAAGATTTATCAATTTTGTTGATCTTTTCAAAGAACCAACTTCTGGTTTCATTGATCTGTTGTTTTATGATTTGTTGCTTTGTCTTGTTTTTAGTTTCTATTTTGTTTATTTCTGCTGTAATCTTTATTATTTCCTTCCTTCTACTGGCTTTGGGTTTTGTTTGTTGTTCTTTTCATAGTTCCTTTAGATGTAATGTTAGGTTGTTTACTGGGCATGTTTCTTGCTTCTTGAGGTAGACCCATATTGATATAAACTTCCCTCTTAGAATAGCTTTTGCTGTATCCCAAAGATTCTGGACAATTATGTTTTCATTTTTTTTGTCTCCATGTATTTTTTTTATTTCATCTTTGATTTCTTGGTTGACTCATTTATTGTTTAGTAGTATGTTATTTAACCTCCATATGTTTGTGTGCTTTACAAGTTTTTTTCTTGTGGTTAATTTCTGAATTCATAGCATTCTGGTCAGAAATGGTGTATGGTATGATTTCAGTCTTTCTAAGTTTGTTAAGGCTTGTTTTGTGGCCTAATATGTGATCTATCCTGGAGAATGTTGCAGGTGCATTTGAAAATAATGTGTATTCTGCTGTTTCAGGATGGAATGTTCTGAATGTATCTGTTAGATCCATCTTGTCCAATGTCTCATTCAAAGCCACTGTTTCCTTGTTAATTTTCTGTTTAGATTATCTATCCATTGATGTAAGTGGAGTGATAATGTCCCCTACCATTATTGTATTACTATTGATTATATCCTTTATGTTTGTTATTAACTGCTTTATGTATTTGGGTGTTTCCATTTTAGGTACATAAATATTTACAACTGATATATCTTCTTGTTGGATTGTATCATTTATAACTATATAGTGCCCTTCTTTGTCCCTTATAGCCTTTGTTTTAAAGTCATTTTGTCCAATGTAAGTATTGCTACTCTAGCTTTCTTTTCATATCCATTTGCATGATAAATATTTCTCCATCCCCTCACTTTCAATCTGCTGGTGTCTTTAGGTATGGAATAAGTCTCTTGTAGGCAGCATATAAATGAGTCTTATATGTTATTTCTTTAATCTATTTTGTCACTGTATGTCTTTTGATTGGAGCATTTAGTCCATTTGTATTTAAAGTGATTATTGATATGTGTGTATTTACTGCCATTTTGTTACTTGTTTTATGGTTATTTTGTAGTTCCTCTTTGTTCCTTTCTTCTCTTGCTCTCTTCTCTCATGATTAGTTAGCTTTCTTTAGTGGAATACTTGGATTCCTTAATCTTTATTTTTTCAGTGTCTGTTTTTGTTTTTTGATTTGTGATTGCCATTCAGTTTATATATAACATCTGTGCATATACAGTCTATATTAAGCTGATGATCATTTAATTTTGAACTCGTTCTCTACTCCTTCCCTCCACATTTAAGATACTTGGTATCATATTTTACATCCTTTTATTTTGTGCTTCTCTTGAATGATTTTTACAGGTATACTTACATTTTTTTGCTTTTATGCTTCCTATATTTGTTAGTCTTATTTATGTGTTTGTTTGTTTGTTTGTTTGTTTGTTTGTTTGTTTGTTTCTACTCACAGAGTACCCCTAAGCATAGGGATGGTTTGGTGAATTAATTCTTTTGAGCTTTTCTTTGTCTGGGAAACTATTTATCTCCCCTTCTATTCTGAATGATAGGTTTGCTGGATAGAGTATCCTTGGCTGCAGATTTTTCCCTTTCAACACTTTGAATATACCATGCTATTCCCTTCTGGCCTGCAAAGTTTCTGCTAAAAAGTCAGCTAATAGTATTATGGGATTTTCTTTGTATGTCACTGTCTTCTTTTCTCTTGCAACCTTTAAAATTCTTTCTTCATCATTAATGTTTGCCATTTTAATTACTATGTGTCTTTCTGCAGACCTCCTTGGGTTGAATTTGTTGGAGGATCTCTGTGTTTCCTGAATCTGGATCTCTGTTTCCCTCCCTAGATTCAGGAAGTTTTGAGCTATTATTTCTTTAAAATACATTGTATGACCACCTCTCTCTTTTCCTTCTGGGATCCCTATAATGTGAATGTTATTTTATTTGATAGTGTTGCTGAGTTCTCTAAGTCTGTTCTCATTATTCAGTATTTGTTTATCTCTCGCCTGTTCAGCTTGATTGCTTTCCATTACTTTACCTCTAAGTTACTTACACATTCCTCTGCTTCCTGTAGCCTACTATTTATTATATCTATTGTATTTTTAATTTCAGTTATTGAGTTCTTTATTTCTGATATGGTATTTTTTATCTCATTGTCAAGGGTCTCACTCATGTTCTCCACCCTTTTCTGAAGTCCAGTGAGTATGTTTATGATCATAATTTTAAGTTCTCTATCAGGCATATTACTTATTTCTGTTTTTCTCCTGATGTGATTTTGTCCTGTCCTATCATTTGGGACATATTCCTGTCTCCTCATTGTTTCTACCTCTCTGTGTCTATTTCTGTGTGTTAGGAAAGTCAGCTATGTCTTCTCTTGAAAGTAGTGGCTTTATGAAGAAGAGATCCTATAGTGTCCTGCATTTCAGTTTTCCCTGTTCACCAGAATCTGGCACTTCAGGAGAGTCTAATATATATGTTGCTTGCATCCAGCTATTGTGTCTGAGTCACTTTTTCTTTCTTTCCAGATGTCTGCATTGATGCTCTGCCTATTGTGCACTGTGCCTGCTCCCTGTGGTGTTAGTGAGACTGAGGCAGGCTGGCTCTGAGGGGGCATTATAGCAGGAGGGTTCGAGGCAAGGCAGCAGTTAGCAAAATTTGCCCAAAGCTGCTAGTCCTTGGCTGAATCCCCCCAAGAATGCACAGTGGACACTAGGGGCTTGGAGCATGACATCTATGTGCAGTGGCTCTGCAGGGCACATGTGCATGGCATCAGCCAAATTTGCACTTTGCCCAGGACCCAGGTCAGCAGACTGGGAGTGGGCAAGTTCTCAGAAAAATGTGTGAGCAGGGCATAGTGCTAACAGGTTAGGCGAATCTCTGCATACCACCGCCTCCCATGTGTGGCCCTGTTTTTATGCTGGGGGGCAGGGGAAGAAAATGGTGCCTGCCAGCTCCTTTGTTCCTGGAGAAGTCCCGCAACACACTCTGAAATCAGTATAAACAACTCTTCCTCCCATTTTCTCCAGGTGTTGTGCAAACTGCTGTTCCTATGTTGATTCTCATGCTGCTGTCTCTCTAAGGGTGGGACTCCACTATCCCTTGCCCTCCAGGCTTTCCTAGTGTGGCAGTAGCTTACTTTTAAAGCTCCAAGTTTGAAGTCCCTGCTAGTTATACAAACTCCAGGAATTCAGCTCCTCTGGTTTTCAAAGCCAGACATTATGGGGATTTGTCTTCCCCGTGTGGGCTCCCTGGTGCAAGGGAATATTTCTTTCTGCTCCCTGTTCCTGCAACTCCTTCCTTTCTACAAGCAGCTCTCCACCCCAATTTCCATCCTTCCTAACTTCTCATATGCCGCTTCTTCTGTATATTTAGTGTGGAACTTGTTCTGTCATTCTTCTCATCCCTGTCTGGTTTACTTACACAGATGTCAGGCATATCTTACTGTAAACATGAGAGGGGGTGAGTTTGGGGTTGTCCTAATCCACCATCTTCCCAATACCTCTAAAACAAAAATTTTAACACTATCATTTGGGCTTGATAATATATGGAAGTATAATACAAATGAAAACAGTAAAAGAATGGCAAGGGAATGTTAAATGGGCTGAGGTTGAAATGAATGATTCTACATTTAAGTAAAATGAAAAAAATATTAACTGTGAGTAGGCTGTGAAATAAATTAAAGACGTCTATAATAATAATTTTAATGATCAATTAATAACATCAAGATGAATAGCCAAAACAAGCCCCCCAAAAAATAAAATTTAAAAGGGAAAATTCAAAAGAAGAAAGGAAGGAAGGAAAAGAAAAATATCAAAGAGCCATACATAAAACAAATTTTAGACTTAAATTGAATCATAACAATAATTATATTGCTAAACATTCCAACTTAAACTTAGAAATTACCAGAAGAGAGTAAGTACAAGACATACCTGTCTGTCATGTAAAGGAGACAGACTTTAATTATAAACAGATAGGTTCCAGGTAAATGGATAGAAAACACATATACCTGCATATAGTAAGCAGAAGAAGGCTGGAATGACTGTAATAACATAAGATAAAATGGATTTCAGGATAAAGAGTATTATCAGAGATAAAGAGGAACATTTCAGAATCATAAAACTGGGTTAATGGATCAAATTTGACAAAATTGGAGAGAAATAAACAACTTCTAAATCACAGAATATTTTAATGCCCCATCTCTGCACTTGATGGTACAATTAGTCCAAAAAATGAAGACATAGAACATTTGAGTAACACTCGTAAACACTTGACCTAATTGATATTTGTAAAATATAATATATAAAAACCTTAGAATACATACTTCTCAAGTTCACTAAAACCATGTTGCTGTTCCATAAAACAAGTTTCAAATAATTTAAAATTATTGAAATCACCCAAAATATATTTTCATGTTACAATGTTATTACATTAGGAATGAATAACAATAAGATGTTTGGGAAACCACCAAATTTTTGGAAATTGAACCATACAATTCTAAATAATGTATTGGTCTAAAAATATATCACACATGAAAGTAGAAAATTTTTCAAAATAAGTGATAGTAAAAACATAGCATATCAAAGTTTGTGGGATACAGATAAAATAGTACTTAGAAGAAATGAGTAGAAACAAACCAACTAGAATAAAAATAGACAATAAAGAAAATTAACTAATTAAAAGTTAGTTCTTTGAAAACTGTCAATATAATTGGTGAACAACTAGCTGGACCAATCAATAAAAATCAGAGAACACAAATCATCAATATCAGAAATGAAATAAAGGTTGTCACTAAATGATCCTGTAGATCACTAAAGATCCTAAAGGATAATAAGAGAAAGTTATCAACTTTGTGCCAACAAATTAACAACTTCTATGAAACTTTTTATAGATACCCCAGATAGTTCTGTCTACTAAAGAAATTTAATTCAAAGCTAAAAACCTTCCTTCCCCCGCAAACCCCCCCTAAACAAACAAACAAACAAACAAACAAACACTCTAAATTCACATGATTTTACTGGCAAATTCTATCAAATATTTAAGGAAGAAATAATATTAATTCTATACCAATTGTTACAAAACATAGAAAGGCCAAGAAATATATATCAATTAATTTTATAAGAACATTTCTAAAACCAAAGATCTTGCAAATAAATAAATCTATAGACTAATAATATCCTTCATAAACATAGACACAACTATTGATAACAATGTAGTTGAAAATCAGATAGAAATGCATATGCATTATTACAAAAGGCTGATACATAATGACCGAGTGAAATCCACCCAGGGAATGCAAATATTAGGTCAATTTGAAAATCAATCAATCTAATTTATCATAATTATGGAATAAAAGATAAAAGTCTTAGAGTCAATGTAATAGAAGCAGTAAAACCTTTTGAAAAATGCATTAAAATAACTCTCAGAAAAGTAGTAATTAAAAAGAACTTCCTCATTCTGATAAAAGGAATCTAAAAAACAAAACAAAACAAAAAACAGGCACACAAATATCATCATAGTAATTGCTATAGTAACATCATTTTGAATTTAAATGACTAATGATAGAACACTTGAAATACATTCACTGTGTCACATAGCTTTGTGCACTATATTGTTAGTCTACTCTTAAGCTAACAATTCAACTAACAAATAACTATACTTCTAGTTTTCTTGACTTCAGATATCTTGACTCAGACTTTCTTTTCCTCATCTGCCAAATGGGAATCATCATCATTGTATCATCATTGTTGTCATCATTTCATGGAATTTTTGTAGGATGAAGTGATTTAATTTATGTAAGATGCTAAGAACAGTACTTGGCATTTTGCAATGTCCTTTGTGTGTTATTTATTATTAAAAATATAATTATTATATGAAATTTCTAATTACTTTTATATCACAGTGCTTGGATAAGAGTCCCACATATTATCTCTTAGTCAGATTGCTGACAATTTAATGTCTCCAAACTGTGCTTATTTTGTGGGGATTTTTCTCTACTCATACTGATTTTATTTAAAATGACAAATTTTATTTATTATACTGTGGGGATATCCTAAATAAAACTTCAGTGTCACCAGTTCATATACTCATAATATTTACATTTATTTGGTTATAATTTGTCTGAGCTCTAACATTTTGTGGAGCCCAACATCATGTAATCATACTTTCCACAGCAGTTGACTGAGATTTTATAATGGCAACAAACCAATGTTGAATACAGAAACATAAATGAAGTTTCACTTTATTTACCAAAATATGGGTTTTTAGATAACAGAAGAGAATTGAGCAATTGTAAGGAGTGTTTATCTTTACAATAAGTATATATTGTAACAGTTTTTGTCAACAGTTTGTAGATAAAAAAAAAAAAAAAAATAGAAAGTAGCATAGCATGAGTAATGTGTCCAAGGCTTCACTGCTAGTGAAAAAATGCATTCAAACTCAGATCTGCCTGATTCCAAATGCATTAATATGTTGTGTCTCATACTAATGTGTCAGACATATTGCTTAGTAAGTCTATGACTAAAACACATTGCCTGCACAGGACCTTACAATAACTGCATTCCCCAGGTACTTGTGTCACATAGTTTGAGAACTGATGCTTTTCAACACTGAGCACTGCTTGCTTTATCTGACTATAAATTATCCATCATAGCTTTACAGTAACACACATGGCTCTCACTCTACTTGCTTCCTGTGGCCTGGTAAAAGTGATCCCTTGAAAGCCTGCTTACTTAAATTCTTGAGAAAACCAGAATATGTCCCTCTGAGCTAGTGTACTTCTTATTTGCTGTTTCATCACAGCAGCTTTCATAACATATATTGTAGTGCCCCAGTTCATTAAGTCTTTGCTTAGAAATTAATTGTATCTGAGCACTGGGTCCTTCCCTCACCATTGATTATTTTCCTCCCTCTACATTGTGATTTATTCCAGTCATGCTTGTCTTTAACTAAGATTTTTGCATTTGTTTTTAAAATTTCTCTTCTCTAGACACACTCTGACAATCAGAGATGTACATTTACTCCCTCATGCTGACAGTACGCAGTATATGCTTCTAGTATGGGACATTTTTTTTTTTCTTTTCAAATTGGAAATGCTTTGTTTTACTTGTAAAAGTAATTCAAGTAACCAATACATATTTAAGCTAGAAAAATGCAAGCCTTCTAACCTCTCATTCGTACTTCCACAATAAGTAAATGCACATTGAAAATTAGAGTAAGACTAAATTTCTGTCTAAAAGTTTATACCTATTTCACTAACGCTCATCAAAAATGAATGCCAGATTCCACAAAATACTGACTGTATCAGTCAGGGTTCAAAGAGAAAAACTGGAACTTCTAAGGTTAAAATGGAAACTTCCTGACAGATAATGGAAGAGTTGAGAAACCAGATGGGACGGGGAGGCAGCCCTGAGATTAGTAATAGCAGGAAGCTGTTGCTATCACTCCTCACTGGGTGGGTAGAATACCAAGTGGGAGGCAGGGAGAGGAGTATACTGGGAGTGGTGGCCTTGATGGAAGAGTGTTTCTTTAATGTCATTGACATTGCTTAGAATTGCTAGCACATGGTGTATACCAGACTTTTAGTTGGTTTCAGTATGGTTTAGAAATTCTCTTCACACAATGTACCCCCTAAATGCCTGCACCGAGTGGACTGTTTCCACTGCTTTGCCAGCTAGTGTGTTGCTGGCAGAAGGATAATGGGAGTAGTAGGTGTTACCAGAATCTGGAAGCTGGAGTTATCAGCTAGAAGGATAGCCAAGGAGGCTGTCATTCAGCCAAAGGCACTGCCCTAAAAAGAAAGGCGGAGAAGAAATAAACCTGACATTTCTTTTAGCCAATTTTGAGTCTCCTACCAGTTCTTTCCTTTAGCACATTCAGCTGGAAGGCAGCTAACATGAGTGTCCTGGGAATGCAGCCCATAGGAGTCATCCTTCCTATAATGAAGAACAAAGCAGAGAAAGAGCAAGGAATTGACTTAACGGAAAATAGGCAAATGGCCAGTACACTTCAGATGCTAGATATCACCAAGGCTTCTAATATTTGCCACTCTAGCAGGAAAATGTATATGGTTTTCCTTTAATTCATAGTTGGGTCAAATGATTTTAAATATTTATTGATGATGTATTTTTTTTTTTCTGAATTGTCTGCTTATATTATTTGTGAATTTGGGAGAATGGTGTTGTTACTGAAATCTTTTAAAACTTTTTTGGTAGAATTTCTTTATCTACTTTTTAATAACTCTTTGTCATATATATGTGACAGTTTTCCTCATTTTGCCTTTCAACTTTGTGTCATTTCCATTCAGAAATTTTAAATTTTATTTTGTCACATATGTCAATCTTTGCTATTATGTCATTCTTTGAAAGGTCTTCTGCATCCCAATATTATAAAAGCTATCTTGATTTATTCTCTTTGTACTTTGATGGTTTCATTGTTCCGGCTTAATTCCTTAGTCCTTCTGGGATGAGTTTGGGAATAGTGTCAGTTAAAGATTGAAATATTTTTTTTTTCAAATCAGTATCTGATTTTTTCAACACTGTTTATTAAACACTATCCTTTCTTCACTCATTTTAAATGTTACCACTGACATATTTAAATTATATTTTAAATAATAACCTTAAACTGCTCATTGCTTTCATTTTATAAAGGTAGGAGCATTAACCTTTGCAGGATTAAAAATAATTCCAAATAAACCCACAAGTCTTGAATATAATAATGTTAACTTTAGATTCATATTTCTAATTTGGGTAAACTGGCAAGCACTTTTGTCATTAGCCCTGGATTGCTTTGACTGTTCATTCTTTATCTTTTTATTCTCCCATAACTGGACAAGATAGATGTATAGCTAGTGATGACTTATGGCTTAAATATAAGTACAATATAAGTCATGAAAATGACATACTAATTAAACAAAATATTAAAAGTTGTTATGGTAATTTAAAAGATGTTCACAACAATGGACATTGTACTTCATGGTGAAAGACTGAAAGCTTTCCTGTTAGATCAAGAATAAGACAGGATGCTAACTTTCACCACTTCTATTCAATGTAGTATTGGAGGTCTTAGCCAGAATAATTAGGCAAAATGAAATAAAAGGCATCCAAATTGGAAGGAAAAGCAAAATTATTCCTGTTCACAGATGGTATGATTTTTCTTATATGTAGAAAATCCTAAAGATTACACACACACACACACACACACACACACACACACACGTTGGAACAAATAAATGAATTCAGTAAAAAATAAGTTGTGTTTCTATGCACTAATAAATGAACAATCTGAAAAGGAAGTTAAGAAAACAATCTCATTTATATTGCAAAAATAGAAAAAAGAAGTCCTAATTGAATCTACAGACTCAGTGTAATCCTTGTCAAAACCCCAATGACATTCCTTGCAGAAATAAAAAGCACATCCTAAAACTCTTAGAGAAATTAAGGGATCCCAAACAGCCAAACAATTTTGAAAAAGACAGATTTGGAGGGCTCAACATTTCTTGCTTTCAAAACTTACTACAAAGCTATAGTAATTTAAAAAAACGTGTTGTACTAGTATAAAGACAGACATGTAACCAATAGGAGAGAACACAGAGTCCAGAAATAAGCCTTGCATATATGAGCAAATGACCTTTAATATAGTGCCAAGAACACTCAATGGGGGCAGGATAGTCTCTTCAGCAAATTGTGCATGATCAGTAAAATGAAAAGGCAACCCATAGAATAGGAGAAAATATTTACACATCACATATCTGATGTGGAAAACATTCAGAATATATTAAGAACTCCTAAAATACAACAACAAGAAGACAGCCTGATTTCAAAATGAACAAGGGACTTGAATAGATACTTCTCAAAAAAAAAGATACACAAGTAGCTAATAAACGCACAAAAAGATGCTCAACATCACTAATTGTTAGAGTAATGCAAATCAAAACTATGGTGAGGTAACCCCTCACACCCATTAGGAAGGCAAACAAAACAGAAACAGAAACTTAAAATAACAAGTTTCGGTGAGGATGAGGAGAAATTAGAAGACTTGTGCACTGTTGATGCAAATTTATGTGGTACATATGCTTTAGAAAACAGTACAGCAGTTGAAAAAAATAGAATTACCATGTGACCTAGCAATTCCACTTCTTGAAGGGCTATTTATACGTACTGTTCATGGTACCATTATTCACCATAGCCGAAAGGTGGAAGAACACAAATGTCCACTGACAGATCAATGTATAAAGAAAATGTGGTACATACACACAATGGGATATTCCTGAAAAAGGAAGGAAATTGTGACACATGCTGCATACAACATGGATAAACCTTGAGGATATTATGCTAAGTGAAATAAGCCATAACAAAAGGACAAATGCTGTTATGTTTCCATTTACATCAGGTACCTAAAGTAGTCAGAATCATACAGACAGAAAGTAGAATGGTACTTCTACCCCCCAGGAGCTGGGGGTAACGGAATGGCGAGTTGTTTTTAAGGGGTAAGAATTTCCATTTTGCAAGAAAAAAAAAGTTCTGTAGATGGATAGTGGCAATGGTTGCACAAAAATGTGAAAGTTGTTAATGCCACTGAATTTTACACTTAAAAGTGGCTAAGATGCCAAACTTTATGTTCCATGTGTTTTACCACAATTTTTAAAAATCATTATTAATGAAAAGATGTTCACAAATTCTTTGACATTAATCCTATTAAGAAATGAAACATCATCTCCATTTGAGAATATGCTGTTCTTATTGAGTGACTTCTAATATATAGCATGCTGCCGAAGTGATGCAGCAATGGTTTAAGGGCTGGTTTAGAAAAGACAATAAAGCTTTCCTCAGGCTCTACATTTGAAGACAGTCAACCTCGGAACTCGGTTGCCATGCTCTGAGAAAGCCTACGCTGCGAGAAGAGATCATGTGTAAGTGCCCTGGACAACAGCTGGGCTTGTGAGAAATCTTCTGTGCTAAAAGCAGCCTTGGGCACTGTGTGAGTGCAGGCATTTGAGAGACCCATAGAGAACCACTTGCTTTGGCCCAGTCAATCCCCAGAACCATGAACAATAACTTAATAAATGATTGTTGTTGTTTTGCACCATTATGTTAGCAGAGAGTACTATACAACATTATAAAATCACAACAGTTCAAGAGCAGAGGTCAGTGAATCAGAGGCACTAGTACTTGAATTTCAACTTTATCACTCACCAGCTAAATGTGACCTTAGAATTATCACTTAAATTAAATGTAAATTGAGGATAAAAGTACTTCATAAAATTGGTCTGGGTGTAAATAAGATGTAAAATTTCCCTTACAGTATCTGGAAAATAATAAACACTCAAAATTTTATAATAGTGGTCAATATTGCTGTTAGTACTATTATAATAAAATCCAGTGTTCATCCTCAGTAAAATAATTTACATGTGCATTTATGTTAAAACTTCCTTTTGTTAATCAAAGGAATTCATTATTTCTAATAATCAATCTTAACTCCTTAATTTAGGTTACATCCCATTCCCAGTTGAAGACAGAATTTTCAAACAATGTAATTTTTCTGCATTTGGAAGTCACAGAACTAAGTTAGGTTTTATAGATTCAGTCTCTTTTTCTTACAGAATGTTTAGCAATTCTTAGATGTCTGAATTTCCCAAGAAAGCAATGCATTGCTCTTTGTGGCTACCCAGACTTCATTAGCAAAATCTTATTCCTTTTAGCATTAAACTTTAATATATAATCAGAGCTTCATTCATCAAAAAATATCCATTGGCCATCAATTTAAATTAGGAGCAGGGAGAAAAGAAAGTTTTTTTTCTAGAGCAGTTGCATCATTGTATGCTTGGAACCTTATCAATCTCATATTTTTTTGAAGACTTGTAAACTACAGAGCTACTGAAGTTATTGCCAAGTATATAGAAACTATCTTTGTAAACAAAATCTCTGGAGATTGACGAGTCTCTTTCTGAAACCCAATACAGTGCAATGTGATGCAAATGATCTATTTCTTTCTACTTCTTCCGTTAAAATGTGAGATGGTTACTACCACTTTCTTTACAAGTGGAGAAAGTCATCTATAAGGAGCTCAACTATAAAAAGTGTAATCACCAGCAAATTTTTCTTTAGCATAGGAAGCACTATTTTCTAGTTTCCTGCTGATGATAAAAGACTAGAATTGAAACACTACTGTTTCTGTGCAGTTATGTAAGATGTTATGCTTAAAAATCCTATTAAATATGCCTGGGGACTGTATACATTAAATGAGTTTGCATTGTTCCTTATACCTCTCAGACTTCTGTGTCAAAATTTTAGCACACAAAGGATTCTTTATTAAATGATCTCAAATGAGGGACCTCAACTTCATTGCATGATAATTTTATTTTTGTTTCAGTATTAGAGTTGAGAGTATATGCCATATTAAGAGAACAAGGAAGTTCCATTTACATCTCAAAGGTAATATTTGCAAACTCAAAGACAGTGAAAAGAGAAAAATGGCTTAGAAGGTGTATTCATCCTAATAGCGTTTATGTAAGTCTGGTGGCACACATTTACCTTTAAGAGCCACATAAATGCTTTGCAAACATCTGTAAAGTTCAGTAGAAACTCTGGAAGTTCTTGTTATTTTTATGACAGTGATATGTGAATGATAAACCTCTTTGCTATGTAAGGAATTTTGAGGCTGGAATAAAGTCTCAACCTTTAGAAAGCCGTCCTTTGTAGATATCCTTTGCTGTCACTGATGTGCAGGCTATTACATGGGCTAAAGTTCTCCTCAAGATTTGGCAGTCCTGTGTTATCCCAGCTCAACTCATTCACCAGCATCTAATTAACAGCCATTCTTCACTTTTCAGGCCTTTTCTTACTGTATGTTGGTTTCTATAGTACAGCCCCACACAGTCAGCAACGTTGTAGCAATGATCAAGAGAAGGGCTCCAATAGCTGGTGTGAAAATCCTGAGGCCAATTAGCTCACTTTTGGTCTTTCCCACACTCTCCACCGTAGCGCAGGATGGAGACTGCCCCCTTCAGCGCTTATTTGACAGTGCTGGTCATGCTTCTGGTCTTTTAGGAACACAAACCACTAGTCCCTTTCCATTTTGCCCTTGAACTTGGGAAGGGGATATCTGAGAAAGGGGAGGGAAAGGCTGTGATCAAAGGATACACAAGGTAAGAGATAACCGCTTTCTCAAATCCATAGCAATTATAATCTTTAGCATTGTCTTAAAACATGTAGCTTGCTACAATGATTATTATTCAAATAAGTTTTCAGAAGAATGATTTCTAATATCTTGGCTTGCTGTAGAAGAATGCCACCCTTTTCAGTCTTGTTTTTAAATAACAAATTTTGAAATATTCCTGAAAACATTGTAAATTCTAAGAGAACAAACAAAAATATAGTCAATATTGTGTTTAACATTTTTTTTGGTGATTAGTAGGTTAGTTCCGTATGGTTTAACTTTATTGAAGGATTATATTTTTATATATACTAATGTTTTCATAAGTGAAGACTTCTTGTATAATTAACATTTTTACTATAGTATATTTTGTTTTTGTCTCAAACAGAGCTAGAAAAGTCTCTGTTAATACTACAGAGAGTCCAATGCACCTGCATAGCCTCTGAAATTCAGTAGATTTTTCCTTTTTCTATAGGAGTGCCTAGTCACAGAAACTATTTCATTACATATGTAGGCTTTCACAAGACTATATTCAGTGTGACCAAAAGGCACAAGGCCAGATGTTCATCTTTATTTCTCAAAACAACAAACCTTAATTCCACATAAATCTACTAAAGCTGGGGTGGGGGGTGGGGGGTAGGGAATGACCAAAATCAACCTCTGTTAACATTTTGGTATATTCTCTGCAATGTTTTTTTCCCCCACATGTTTACATATCTAATATTAGGGATAAGATGTTAAAATGGATTTTCCTAGGTCTTAACTGAGGACAGGTCAGCTGTTTTCAAGCTGACAACAGGGTACCAATTAACAAAACATTGCAAGTTAAACTATTAGGCCGTTTCCGAGAGGATCATCTTTAGGTATATGTAAGCAGGTATCAAAAGGCATATAAAAATGAACCAAGTTTTTTGGTTTATTTACTTCAAAAAAGCAATAAAAACAATTATAAGATATTATGAAATTATAATGCCATCCTTAGGACCCAAATCCCCCTATAAAGAAATTCTTGTTTTCCAGTTTCTTTAGCAACCTAATGGATTCTCAGCATTCTTTTATGTTTGAAGGTAAATGGTAGGTTAATTCTGACAGAACTTGAGGTAAACACTTGCAGAACATGGACCTTGTCTTCTGGAGTTTGAGAACACGGATTGATTAGAATTTGGAATTGCAAAATATAAATCCTGATTAGAATTGCTTACGAGAGAGACTCCAAAGAAATATAAGTTTACTACACACAACAAAGGCGAGGCAAAGATATGTATTTGCCAGGTACGTATCTTGCTGAGGAAGGAAGACATGAATAATCTTAAACAGATTCCTTCTAGGTATACTTCATGTAGCATGAGATGACCCCAACTGAGGAATGGAACTCAGGAACTTAGTGGCTGAGGAAATAGATAAATGGTTAGGTAGAGGACACATTGCCTTTAGAGACAATCAGCCTGAGTGTCTCACTAGAGCAAATCCCCCAAAACATATAAATAAGCCCCTTGAGAAAATAAGCCAGCATTTGTCAATATAATGCACAAACAGACTCAATGCCAGGCTGTACTTTTACAGTAAATTCAGACTATTTCTCTCCCTTATCTCTTCTTCCTTTTCAATTTCTACAGGAGCCAGGGGCAGCATGAGTAAGGGCAGTAGAAGAACAAGGTGATGAAAAGGTGAAGACCTATAGGTTTAACTTTCCTCCTGTAGGCTTATAAAATTAAGGCATGCTCAAATTGGGTTGAATTTAAAATATTTAAATTTAACCAAAGACAGGAACTTTGCCATTAGGTAAGACTAGATATTTTAATAAAGAGATATGGATTATATATGACTCCCTAGAGTTGTTCAGAAACACTATGGGGTTTGCCAAGTTTTATATCCAAGGGAGGGGATAGTAAGATGATAAGTGAGTTTAGTGAGGTAGAGTCAAGTGTGTGTGTGTGTGTGTGTGTGTGTGTGTGTGTGTGTGTGTATATATATTTTTTTTAATATTCTCTTGATTCCAGAACATTCAGTACACCACTTACATACAGAATATGCATATACTTTTAGTTTGGGTATTTGGAGCTGAGATCATTAGATATTATATCATTATAGCTATCATAGATAGCTTTATATATATATATATATGTGTATATATATATATATATATATATATATATATAATACACTAGATTATATAGTATAACCTAATAATTGTATATAGTAATATATAATTATATAATGATATATATCAATCTAATATATATCTAATGGTGCATAAGATTAAATACATCTGTAAGGTTACATGATATAAATATAATCTTCGCTTTATTTTCTCTTGTGAATAGTTACAATTATTTTTGGAAATAGTTGCTACTCAATAAAAGTTAATTTACCTCATTCATTTTTAGTGCTTGCCAGAACTCAATGGTATTCAGGTCAGAGAGCATGCCTTCAACTTAAGGAAAGTAAGAGAATACCAAATCAAAGTGGGTTAAGTAATAAGACAAAAATGTGTTCTGTCGCAAAAGAGGATCCACAGAGAAAGCAACCCTAAAACTGGTATATTTGTCTGCTCACTCCATCCTGAAAGACTCCAGTTCTTTTCATCTGCCCACTATGCCATGTTAGCACAATGGCCCAATGGTGTAGCACCCAAACCAGCTCCAGGCATAACACCGGACTTCACAATGCCCACCAGAAAACTGCCCTTTCTTGTGGGTCTTCTTTTTTAAGTTCATGAAAGCTTCTTCTAGAAGCACGTCATTAGACCTCTTGTCATTTCCCAACCACTGCTAAATCAACTGCTGCTGCAGAGAATATAATTACTATGTTTAACTCAGAGTAATCAGGACTGATCATTATGTTGAGGAAAGGGATTATCTTCTCTGACCAAAAAGCTGTAAGGAAGAAGGTGGAAGACTGATAAAAAAAAAAAAAAAAATAGAGCTCTGCCAGCAATGAAGAAAATGAAATACTGTTAAGAATACTGTCAGAAAGGATACTGGCCATAATGTATGCTTCACTCAAACTGGGTGATTTGAAGAGTTAACTATAGGCACTGCTTACAAAGGTATGATAGGGCTTAAGAAAACAAACAAGGCACAGTGCAGAGCCTAGTGGCTTATAGTAGTAGGGAGCTGTGCTGTCTCTAGGCCTGAAGAAGTGAGGGGTAGGAATGGTTACTAGAAACCAGGGGTGATGTCTAACTGAAACTGTGGCTTTTATTAGAGGGAAGCATCTAACCCCTAGCGACTTGACAGCGAGGAAGTCAAATACCCCAACCTTATTTCAGTTCATTTTCTGATGGGACTCGAACAGAAGCAAAAGTCCTGAAGGTATGTGGTTGTAGTCCATAGCATTTGTCCTCCCAGGTCCAGAGCAGCCTGGGGATGGGTGAAGAGTGAATCGAGAAGAGAAATGGAAAAAATATTCAGTACTGGTAATTATAGTTAAAGTAAATGCTCACATATAACCTAGTGTGTGTCATATATAATATATGTGTATTACATATGTTCAAAAATGTATTCAATTTTTAACTATTATAAAAATGTAGCAATTATACTCTTTTTACATGTGTGAGTATTTCTCCTGTAGTGGAATTGCTGAAACAAAGAATAGGCAAATTTCACATCCTGCTAGATAGCGCCAAATTGTCATTTAAAAATGCTAAACCAATTTACATTGCCTCCACTTTTAAATCTTGCCGAGATGAAATGACAAATTATTCCCAAATGTATGTGTAAAACATTATGTACATTGTTTGCTTTTATTTACATTACAATTAAGGTTAATTTTTAAATTTTTTTTCATATTTTTTTTATATAGAGGTTCAAGATTTTTTCATTTGGCTATTTCTGATGTTTTTATTTAATGTATTGTCTGCTTCGATATTTTGACCAGATTTTATAGGATTTGTTTTTCTATTTGTTTTTATATGTTTTCTTATATTGTCTATGTTATATATTTTGGTAATTCTCTGTTACTATAGATTTTGATTTTAAAAAAAACTTTATTGGGGCGCCTGGGTGGCGCAGTCGGTTAAGCGTCCGACTTCAGCCAGGTCACGATCTCGCGGTGAGTTCGAGCCCCGCGTCGGGCTCTGGGCTGATGGCTCGGAGCCTGGAGCCTGTTTCCGATTCTGTGTCTCCCTCTCTCTCTGCCCCTCCCCCGTTCACGCTGTGTCTCTCTCTGTCCCAAAAATAAATAAACGTTGAAAAAAAAAACTTTATTATTTATTAAAGAAAAAAATTATCTTCCTAAGCTTAATTTGCTAAATTGTAGTTAGTTTTATGTAACTATGTCATCAACCATCCCAAACTGCACTACTTTTAAGAACAATACAATCACCTCCATTTCTAAACTTCAGTTATCTAGGAGTTTTCTGTTTTAGCATATTCAATCCTTACAACTGCTCCAAAAAAAATAATAATCTTATTACCTCCATTTTATATATGGGAAACACAAGAACAGGAAGGTAATACTACAAGAAAATGTTAGAGATAGGAAATGGTTTCTGAAATTCGGGTCTACCCACCATACCCACCAATTTATTGTTAGATTCTTAACTAATCAAAAAGTTGAGGATAGAGCTTTTCCCAATTACTTTTTTTTTTCTGGATATTAAATTGATCAATTATTTTTCTTTGACCAGTACTCAGGAAAGCCTTTTTAAGTAGCCAAGCTAATCATTATCAGAGATTTTTTCTACACTGCCTGGATTAGTTTTGTGACTTCCATTTTGGAAAGACTTTTTTAGAATTCAGATGAGAAATATAAAACTTCCCTTCACCTCCAGCTCTGTCAAGTCTCAAAGCAATCAGATAACTTCTGGCCACCTGGAAATCCCTCATAGATTGATCCATGTATAATTTTCTGTATCTGACCATTTTGATGATTAGTTTATGTGAACACATAACCACTTTAAGGTTTAGGAATAAGGTCTTGTAAAAGCCTACTTGATTAAGAAAGGGAAAAAAATCAAGTACTCCACAAATCACCTGTGAAAAAAGATGGCAAACAATGGATCTCAGTTTATACATATAACCAGAAAATCACATTCAGGCTTTTTAGAGGAAAAGGAAAGAAAACAGCCATCATGTATTAGTGCTAATCTGTTGTGGGAGTTGTGATAAGTGCATTTAGAAATATGCCTTGTGTGTGTGTCCTCAAAACTCCATGGAAATACTCATTATCATCATTTTTCACATGAAAAAATTGAGATTGCAGATATATCTGAAAACACCGTAAGTTACACTTGCTATGCCTTCATTCCTAAAATATATCACTCTTTTTTTTTTATACATTTCTTTTTTTTTTTTTAATTTTTTTTTCAACATTTATTTATTTTTTGGGCAGAGAGAGACAGAGCATGAACGGGGTAGGGGCAGAGAGAGGGAGACACAGAATCGGAAACAGGCTCCAGGCTCTGAGCCATCAGCCCAGAGCCCGACGCAGGGCTCGAACTCACGGACCGCGAGATCGTGACCTGGCTGAAGTTGGACGCTTAACCGACTGCACCACCCAGGCGCCCCAAAATATATCACTCTTAAAACAACTGTATCTAGAAGTCAACTCACATATTCACTTTTGCTTTAGGAGGTTCTTACTTAGTATATCTTCCACTGGATAATCTGACTTTGCAGCCTAAACCTACTACCACTACAAATTCAAATGTTACCACTTTAGGAGAGCCTGTGAATTTAATTCAGTAGCATAAATCTGACAGTCACTAGTTGGTTATTTACAGTATATATTATCAAAAATAAAAATAATGCTCTTGTACATTTTCTTAGTGTTATAATAGTCTATTCAATGGCCTACATTAGTTTTTTTTTTTTTTTTTTAACATTTTCTAAATAGTAAGTCTAGGGTCTTGAGACTTTAAAAATATAGTGCACACCCTGTCTCCTCTAGTACTATTAATATTCAAACTCTGTTCTTGACATCCTTAGCCATGAGAAGCCAATCATCACACAGTATTCAGTATTCAGAGTATTCACAGTATTCAGAGTATTGATATTTCAGCCTTAAAGGGTGATAACTAAATCTCACTTGAACCAACCAGCCAACCCTGAGAAATTTCCACTCCAGGGACTGGATGGAAAGAAGTAACTGAAGTACCTCCATAGAGAAAAATAACATATATATATACACACACACATACACACACACACACATATATACATATATATACATATGTATGTTATTTATTATATATTATTATTATATTATATATTAATATTATATTAATATATAATATATTAATATTATAATAATATATAATATATTAATATTATAATTAATATTATATTATTATATATTATATTATTATTATATATGTTATATATATACACACATATATACACACACACACACACACACACACACACACATATCTCCATATCTCTTTAGGGTCTTTGGTAGAATGATCCAATTTATGAAGACCAGGGTATTTGAAGAACTATTTCCCACTAGAATTTGAGAAGCACATCCTTCCTTGTGTATCTCTCTTTGAATGTTATAGGACTATATAGTAAGATATAGGTATTAGGCCACAGCATCTAGAAACATTCCACATTGAAGACTGAAAAGTAGCTGCCTTTTGAACTCACTATACTTCCTTCAAATGATTACGTTCTAAAAGCACAATAACATTCAATAAGTAGTCATGATATTTTACTTATTTATCCATAGGACTGAAATCCTTCCACAAACGTGTATTCTATAAATGTTGGTTGAATAAATGAGTTTAAAAAAATAGAAAGGTTGGAGCACCTGGGTGTCTCAGTCAGTTAAGTGTCTCACTCTGATTTTGGCTCAGGTCATGATCTCACAGTCATGAGATTGAGCCCCGTGTTGAGCCCATCGGGCTCTGCACTGGTCGTGGAGACTGCTTAAGATTCTGTCTCTCCCTCCCTTTCTGCCCCTCCCCTTCTTAGTCGCTCTCTCTTAAAAAAAAAAATAGAAAGGCAGTTTTGAAAATTCCTAATCGCATCCACTCTAGTGAGAATTGGACATGTAACCCTTAGTCCTCCCCTCCTTTTCTAGTGTAATCTGGAATAAAAGTGGTACAAATTCCAGTTCTTTGATGCATCGTGCTTATAATTGGCAAGTGGTAAATGTTTCCTACAAAACAAGTCTTATAATCTAGATTAGATAAAATTCCTCTGAAGTATCAGGGCTATGCAGGTACAAGACCCAATAGAACAGCTGCCAGACATGATCTCTCTTCAGATAAACTAAATCACTTATAAATAACTTCATATTTTGGATTTTTGTAATGGAAGTTGGTCTAAAATAAGTAGAATATAATTATACTGGGAGTATAGAAATTTAAAATCTAATCTTATATTTAACACTAACTAGATAGTTAATATTGGTCAAATAATTAAACTGTTCAAATTCCTTCATGTTAAAATTAGGCGACTGGACTCTAATCTTTAGGATATCTGTAGCTTTGAAAAACTATGAAAAACATGTGCCTTCTATTCAAATAATTATACATTTCCAAGATTATACTGTTTTGATTTTATGGCATATTGTTAATTTACAGCTACTATGAGAACAAATTTTTGATAAAGAGCATAACATCTACATACAACATTGTTTCTGAGGAAATACAGTTGATTTTATGGCCATCTGCTTTCTGATAAAATTTTGGGGAATGTGATTTCACATAAAGTATATCTCGCATACCATAGCAAAGTGCCACTGTGTTTGAAAAATAATACTGTCTGCAGTTTTTTGCTTTACACATTGTGTGGGGTTGAATTATATTTTTGATCAAATTGATAATAAGAGCTATTGAGTAGCTCAAGCCTGCTTATACATTCCAGCCATATGTGTCTACTATTGTCAATGACTCTCTCTGAAGGTAAGCAATCAATCAATCAATCAATCAATCAATAAATACAAATAATTACCTAAGTATGCTATTAAAACTAAATGAGGTCATCTCTCACTTATACTTAACGAGACACATGGCTACACCTTCCTTCTATCCATTGAGGCAATTTGGCAAAAGAACATTTCATTGTGTGGCCATGTTATCAGAGGAACGTTGAAATGGGTAAATAAGTAAGATATTGCTAAAAATTACCATAAGAAAAGTGACCTAGATACTTTGTCTCCTGGCTTTTACAGGAAGTGTATATTACATTTAGCTAACAGAAGATAAGATGCAGTTGACAAACTAAATATGACAAAGGCAAACAAAGTCTCAATAGTCTTTTAAGAGATATCTGCTACCACAGCAAAGCAAGAAGTGTGCCTTTCTAATCAGATTCCAAGCATATTCTGTCATATTACTGTGGTTATGAATCTTTTTATCTCATGAGGAGGGTGTGGTATACTTGAAATCTACTTTGTATCTGAATAGATGATAGTTTTCTAACAGGTTAATTGCTACAAAAAAGGAGAGAAACTGAATCTTAGGTAACCACTACTGTCTCAGTTGTTGCATGAAAATCATTCCATTAAAGGAAGTCAGATTAAACCTTTTACTCTGTTGAAATCAATCCCTTGGTTGTTATTTTAAATTCATGTTACACAGTGGGTTTTTCTTTGTTGTCTTTATTTTGACCTTCACAACAGTTACGTAGGTGATGTATTAATAAATCTACTTTAAAAGTGAAGAAATTGAATCTATGAGAGTATATGGGACTTGTCAAAGCACAACTTGTTGGAGTTATCACCAAAGTCTTTCATGTTGGCAGAGGAGGAATACAAGTATATTGCAAATCCTCATGAAAAAGTCTTGTAAAATTTCTGTAGGTGCTGTCATGCTGAAATCTATTTGCATTTAAGCTCCATAATTCCAGAACTAAAAAACAATGTTTTATTCAGTTTACATAATTTTACTCAGTTGTCAAGTCCTTAAGAATCATGTGCTGTTGGGGCACCTGGGTAGCTCAGTTGGTTAAGCTTCTGACTTCAAGTCAGGTCATCATGTCACTGTTCATGGGTTCGAGCCTCATTTTGGGCTCTATGTTGACAGCTCGGAGTCTGGAGCTTGCTTCTGATTCTGTGTCTGACTCTCTCCCTCTGCCCCTCCCCCCCTCAAAAATAAACATCAAAAAAAATTTTTTAATTAAAGAATCACATGATGTTTACAGGGTCATATCATAAGGTGTTGTGGTTATAAATATGAACAAATTATCAATCTGCCAAGAAGCTAAAATTAAAATCTAAATTTATATTATTTCTACATATGTTGTTTGATTTTATCCTACCAACAACACATTGTGCTCATTGAGAAAATGAGAAAATCAGATTCGGGGAAGATAAATAAATTATCTACTGTCTTTTAAATGTTAAATATAGGGGCGCCTGGGTGGTGCAGTCAGTTAAGCGTCCGACTTCAGCCAGGTCACGATCTCGCGGTCCGTGAGTTCGAGCCCCGCGTCGGGCTCTGGGCTGATGGCTCAGAGCCTGGAGCCTGTTTCCGATTCTGTGTCTCCCTCTCTCTCTGCCCCTCCCCCGTTCATGCTCTGTCTCTCTCTGTCCCAAAAATAAATAAACGTTGAAAAAAAAAATGTTAAATATGGAATCTAGAATCATAATTTGAATGTCTTCATTTTTTATGGGTAAATATACTTTCTACTATATAAATCACTTCCCTTAGATTGTTGATGTTACAGATATTTATAGAATATGTTGGTTTTCTGTATAAACTTTCTTTTAAGAAAATGGAACGGGGCGCCTGGATGGCTCAGTCTGTTAAGTGTCTGACTTTTGATTTTGACTCAGATCGTGTCTCTCTGTCCCTCCCCTGCTTGTGCTTTCTCTCTCTGTCTCTCTCTCAAAAGAAAAAAGCAAATGCAACAAATGAAATGCCACCCCCCCACACAAAAAGGAGGAGCCAAGATTAAGAATTAATTTTACAAAAGAATTAAGAAGAATTAGTTCTTCCAGAATGAATTAAGTTTTTAAAATATCTATTTAATTAAATTTGACTTGAATTTATCAAGATTTTATTTAAGGAATCAAATTTAATAAATAATATTAATAGTTGAGAAATATTGAATTTTATTGAGTATGTATTATGTCTAATAACTGTGACATTTGTTGGGCAGGATGCAAGGGGATAAAGATAAAGAAGATAATAAGAACTTATACTTTAACTTAAAGAAACATTCAGTTGTGCTACATTGATTATTGTTTGTACTATTCAACAATCTTAACTATTATTAGTTGTATTGTTATGGCATTGTATAAATTTCATCAGAAGTAGAAGTAAAATTTCTTAGGAGGCCACTTTGATATGCAAAAATTATTATCAGAGAGCAGTACATATTAAACATTATTTTTTTTTTAAAGGGAGTAGGTGACCTTATCTTTAACTGTGGGCAGAGCTTTCTCTGTACCTTTTTCTGATGATTGAATTTAAATGGCTATTAGAGCAAAGAACATATTGTCTGACCTTCTCAATTCTCTTTCTTGACCTCTTCTTTTCTTTTAAACTTTTCATGTAAAATGCAGTCTAGGCATAGGGTAAAATAGAAATTCCAGTACCTTCATCTTAACTAAAAACTCATATTGTAATGGAAGTTAATAAATCCAATACTGTTGACACTGTCTTGCTAACGACATATATCTCTCCATGTGGAAACTGCCGAGTCTATATTAAGTCACAGTGGTTAGATATGTCAGTAAATTATGTACCATCTATTGGAGTACTGTAGTTACTGCCAGAATTCATCATGCTATTCAGACTAAAAGTTTAATTACACTTTTAGAAACCAAACAACAAACAAATATTATTTATTAATATTACGTGAGGCACTGTGGAGAATATAAAGATCTATAAAGCAAAATCTCATCCCTCAAGAAACTTATAGTCAGTTGTCCAGGGAAAATGAAAATGTCTGTGTAATAATTTCCAAAATTGCTACCACTTCACTCCCATAAGCACATGCCATTCCTCATATCCAGAGGTGGACTTTATTTCTCTTCCCTTTGTTTCTTACCTGTTTTTCATAAAGAGAAAACAGTAGAAATGATATTCTGGGTCTGTGGGGCCCAGGCTTTGAGAGGATCGTCAGCTTCCACTTCTGTCTCTTGGAATCAAGCCCTCTGCTAGAAGAAAGTCTAAGCTAGATTACTGAATGATTCGAGACTGTTGGGTTCTGGGGTATGAGCCAGACCACCCTCACATTTCTCATCTTCTATATTCTCTGGTTCAGCTGAGCTTAAATCTCATCCAAGAGATGAAATGTTTATCTGCATCTTTTCTACTGTTATCCTTTATATGGAAATAAAATCACTAAAATTTGACTTAAAAACCACTCACTTTCATTAATATATGATGATAACATATGATCCTTCAGTATCACTACATCCTATATCAAAGTCTCAAATGGGTATCTTTTTTTCCATTTTAAAATGAAATATCTTCCTAATTTTATAATCTAAGAAGCTCCAAATATCAGAGGTATACATGTAGAGGTCCAAGTCTTTGAAATTAATTTCCAAATATAATAAAAACTCATTTAATAAAAACTCATTTTTAACACTCATATTTTGTCTCCCATTTTTAAGCACAACAAAAATTTGTCTTAAGCAAAGCCAAAATGTATCCATTTTAGCTGTCATTTAAGGATACAGCTTATAGTAACACAATTTTTTTTTAACGTTTATTTATTTTTGAGACAGAGAGAGACAGCATGAACAGGGGAGGGGCAGAGAGAGAGGGAGACACAGAATCTGAAAGGCTCTGAGCTGTCAGCAGAGAGCCCGACACGGGGCTCGAACTCACGGACCGTGAGATCATGACCTGAGCCGAAGTCGGACGCTTAACCGACTGAGCTACCCAGGTGCCCCAGTAACACAATTTAAATATGCAGAAATTCAGGGAACACAACACTCACACAGCATACTTATTTCCTCAAGAAGAGCACATCATCCAACCAAGGATGACAGGAAAATTCATTGCTATGAGTTAGTAAGTTAATCATAAGATGATATCAAAGATGGGGTAAAAATGGCAGAATATAATGTAAATCTTACAGGTTTTGGACAAGAAGAAATAATATAAGCAAATAAATGGCGTAAAATACCAGGGAAAATTTCAAAGAATAAGCTTTTAAAAGTGTATACAACACAATAGGTTGACATCAAAGGATGTCATTTAAAGCTATTCATTCAAATGATAGGTACTTAAGCATCTTAATGTCATTATAAAAGATAGCATTATAATGGTAACTACCTAATCATAGGTACAATTCTTTGAAAAGATCTAAATATTTTTTTAATCCAATAAAGCAAAAACCAACCACTCAGAGAAATAATAACATAATAAACAGAAAAATACAAAAGAAAATAAGATAGAATTAAGGATAAAAATCCAATTAAATAAAAAACAAATGTGCTTAATTCACATATTAAATTTTTTGAATGCTAAGTTAATGTATGAAAATATGATGAAATATAAGATATATATATAGTTATAGTATGACTCAAGAATCACTTTTTTTTAATGGGAGCGAAAAATACTATCTGTGGAGAAACCTGGAAAATGTTACATTAAACAAATTAATAAAATGGACATTACCAGCTATCGGCCAAACCCAACATCATGTGTCTCTTTACAAGAATAATTGACAGGGAAAAATATCACATCTGTAGTATCTCTGTTAAAAATGCAGGAATCCAATCATAAGGAAGCACTGAACAAACCTAATTGAGGAAAGCATAGAAAACAAAGGGCTACATGTTATATGATCCCATTTCTAGAACAAGATTATAGTAATGAAAACAGATTAATTGTTGCCAGTTTAGGATTAAAGGGAAGGGTGTAACCATCAAGGGATAACACAATGAAGTATCTGTGTAATGATGGAATGATTCTTACATTAAATATTACGTGACAATGGTTACTCAAATCTATACCTGCAATAAAATTTAATAGAACATACAGTGTAATGCAAAAGAAAACATCATCAGAAGAGAAAATAAAGATTTAAATACTTGTGAATAAACTTATTAGTAAGTTATATAGAAATTTACAAGAAGAAATATTGGAAAACACTAGAAAAAGACACAAAAGCAAATTTATATAATATCTCTCATGTTCTGATAAGACACCAGCACATTATAAAAATTGCAGTTATCTCCAAGTTAATATAAAAATTCAATAAAATAATTTTTGGAGATACATAAGTGATATTCAAATGTCTATGGAATGAACATTCAGGATGAGTTAAGATATCCCTAAAAAAGGAACCAGGGAGGGGAAACTAGGCCTACTGAAAATACAACATAGTTTAGAGCCTCAAAAATCATAGTATGAAACTGACACTTAAGTAGTCAGACGAGTGAAAAATACAAGAAAATTCAAAAATAGATTCTACTAGGTGATAAAATCTCAGTAATACGGAGGAAGTCACAGCTCACATCAGTGGGGGAGGGGAAGAGGAGAAGCACTAGGCACAAGTGTTGGGACAACTGGACAGCACTTTGGAGAACATAAACAAGGACCCATACTTCAAATCACTCAACCACAAAGCACCCCAGGAACCAAAAATCTAAATGTACAAAAAGAAAACCCTCATATAAAAACCTTAAGAAAGGAGGGGGAAACCTCTCATTGTGACTTAAAATCCACTTGTACTAAAAAAAAATGTATTTATTTCATTATATATACAATGACAACACGGGCAAAAACAAAACAGATGACAAGTTAGAAGAAAATATTTGTGTTATATATATAAAAAAAAAAGTAATCTCCTTAAAGTTCTAAAGAACTCTAAAATTGCAGATGACATATATCTGATAGAAAAATGGGGAAAGAAGGGCACCTGGGTGGTTGGCTCAGTCAGTTAAGTGTCTGACTTTGGCTCAGATCATGATCTCAAGGTTAGTGGTTTCCAGACCCATGTTGGGCTCTGCTCTGACAGCTCAGATCCTGGAGCCTGCTTCAGATTCTGTGTCTTCCTCCCTCTCTTTCTGCTCCTCCACCACTTATGGGTGGGTGATCTTTCTCTCTCTCTCTCTCTCTCTCTCTCTCTCCCTCCCTCCCTCCCTCCCTCTCCCTCCCTCAAAAATAAATAAATATAAATAAACATTTTTAAAAATGGGGAAAGAAAAAATGTGAACAGATTTTTTTTTTCCAAAATGTGCACAAATGGTTCTTAAACATTAAAAAAAAAAAAAAAAAAAAAAAAAAAAAGACAACAAACAACAAAACCCTCAACTTAATGCATAGTAAGAGAATTAAAATTCAAACTATGCTATCGGCACCTTGGTGGCTCAATTGGTTGAGCTTCCAGCTTCGGCTCAGATCATGATATCATGGTTTGTGAGTTTGAGCCTGACATCAGGCTCTCAACTGTCAGTGCAGAACCTGCTTCAAATCCTCTGTCTCTCTCTCTCTCTCTCTCTCTCTCTCTCTTTTTCTCTCTCTCTGCACCTTGCCTGCTCATGTGCTCTCTCTCTCTCTCAAAAATAAACATTAAAAAAAATCAAGCTATGCTAAATAGTATTCTTACCTATCAGATGTGAAGAAAGTATCAGAACACTCTGTTGGAAAGTCTTATATTTTATCCTTTGCTGATGGAATTCATAATGGAACACATTTTACACAAGTGATTAGGCTATACTCAATAAGGCTGTCTATCCATATATATATACACATATATAATGTATATAATATGTATCTACATACACATATATACGTGTGTGTATATATATGTGTGTGTGTGTGTATATATATATATATATATATATATATATATATATATATACTTTCTAGTTTTATTCACTGAAAGGGATTGGAAACAAAAAAACACCAAGAAAAATAAGCACATTTAGATCCAGACTGAAGGGCTTCCCACTAGATAAATTTGTTAAAAAAAATAAAAATCCATGAATGCATAATGATATTTCAAAAGAAAGAAAAGTGAGGAGGGAGGCAGGATGGGCAGTGGGAGGGAAGAAGGAGGCAGGAAGAAAGGAATGAATGAAGGAAGAATGGAAGAGAGGTAGAAAGGAAGGAAAGAAAGATGGAAAGAAGGAAGAAAGGGAAGGAAGGTAGAAAGGAAGACTGACATACCTAAAAAATCACTAATTTAAAGACATCAGTATATCTGATCAGGCAAAGATCAACAGATGCTAAATCATTGAATAAAGGTAATTGTGGAGGAGGTTATTCACAAGATTTCAAAATATTAATTCATGTGTTTAATACAAAGAGAAAAACTACCTTTGCAATGAAGATGTGCAATCAAGCAAATATCACAATAAACTGAGTCAAATGAATATTTTGGTTCCCTGATGCATATAAAAGTTATGTTTAATTTATACTATAGCCTATTAGGTGTGCAATAGCATTATGTGTAAAAAAAAACAAGGTAAATACCTTAATTAAAAAATACTTTATTGCTAAAAAAAAACTAATCATCTGAGCTTTCAGTGCGTTATAATCTTTTTGCTGATGGAGAGTCTTGCCCCAATGCTCATGACCGCTGACTGATTAGACTGAAATTTGGGATGGTTGTGGTAATTTCTAAAAACAAGATAACAATGATGTAGGACACGTTGATTGAATCTTCCTTTCATAAATCATTTCTCTCTAGTATGTGATGGTGTTTAATAGCATTTTACCCAAAGTAGAGCTTTTTTTCAACATTAGAGTTCACACACTCTGCCACTGCTGCTTTATCAACTAAGTTTTTTTTGTAATATTCTAAATCCCTTGTCATTTCAACAATTTTCATAACATCTTTACCAGGAATAGATTTCATCTCAAGAAACCACTTTATTTGCTCATCTAGAAGAATCAACTCCTTATCTGTTCAAGTTTTATCATGAGATTTCAAAAATTCAGTCACATCTGCAGTCTTCACTTCTAGTTCAACTTCTCTTGCTTTTTCTGCTGCATCAACAGTTATTTCCTCCACTAAAGTCTTGAACCCTTTGAATCATCTATGAGGGTTGGAATCAACTTCTTCCAAACACCTGTTACATTTTGTTATTTTGACCTCTTTCTGTGAATCACAAATGTTCTTAATGGCATCTAGAATGTTGAATTCTTTCTGGAAGATTTTCAATTTATTTTGCCCAGTTTCAAATCAGAGGAATCACGGGGCATTTGGGTGGCTCAGTCAGTTGAGTGTCCGACTTCAGCTCAGGTCATGATCTCACGGTTTGTGGTTCAGGCCCCGCATCGGGCTCTCTGCTGACAGCTCCAAGCCTGGAACCTGCTTATGATTCTGTGTCTCCCTCTCTCTCTTCCCCTCCCCTTCTTGTGCTGTCTCTCTCTGTCTTTCAAAAATAAATAAATGTAAAAAAATTTGTTTTAATAAAAAAATTGTAAAAAATCAGAGGAATCACTATCTGTAGCAGGTATAGCCGTATGAAATGTATTCTTTAATAACAAGACTTGAGAGTTGAAATTACTCCTTGATCCATGGGCTACAGAATGGATTGTGTGTTAGCAGGCATGAAAATGACATTAATCTTGTTTTACATCTCCATCAGAGCTCCTGGTGATCAGGTGCATTATCAATGAGCAGTAATATTTCGAAAGGAATCTTTTTTCTGAACATTAGTGCATACCTGTGAGCTTAGTATGTTCTTTAAACCATGTTGCAAATAGGTGTGCTGTCATCCAGGCTTTATGGTTCCATTTATAGAGCACAGGCTCTCTATAGAGTAGATTTAATATAATTCATAAAGTCCCTAGGATTGCAGAATGGTGAATGAGTAATGGCTTCAACTTAGTCATTAAGTCACTGACTGCATCAGCCTCAACAAGAGAGTCAGCCTGTTCTTTGCAGCTTTGAAGCCAGGCATTGACTTTTCCTCTTTAGCTATGAAAGTCCTAGATGGCATCCTTTTCTAATAGAAGGCTATTTTATCTACACTGAAAATTTTTTTGTTTATGGTTGCCACCTTTATTCATTGTCTTAGCTAGATCTTTAGACAACTTGCTGCAGTTTCTACATCAACACCCGCTGCTTCATTTTACACCTTTATGTTATGGAGATGGCTTCTTTCCTTAAGCCTCATGAACTAACCTCTGTAGAATTTTTTTTCTGCAGCTTCCTCACCTCTCTCGGCCTTCATAGAATTGAAGAAAGCTAGGGCCTTGCTCTGGATTAGGCTTTGGCTTAAGGGAATATTGTGGCTGGTTTGATCTTCTATCCAGACCACTAAAACTTTCTCCATATAAGCAATAAGGCTGTTTTGCTTTCTTATCAGTTGGGTGTTCACTGGATTGGCCAGCAGTTTTAACTTCCTTCAAGAATTTTCCCTTGCATCCACAACTTGACTAACTGTTTGGCATAAGAGGCCTAGCTTTTGGCCTGTCTCAGCTTTCAGCATGCCTTCCTCACTAAGCTTAATCATTCTTAGATGTTGATTTAAAATGAGAGACATGCAACTGTTATTTTCACTTGAACACTTAGAGGACTTCATAGAGCATTAATTGGCCTAATTTCAATATTGTTGTGTTTTGGGAATAGAGAGGGAGGGAAACAGGGGAATAGCCAGTTGGTGGGGCAGTCAGAACACACATAACATATACCCATTAATTTTGCCACCTTATATGGATGCGTTTGTTGGCACCCCTAAACAATTACAATAGTAGCATCGAAGATCACTGATCATGTAAGCATAACAAATATACTGATAATGAAAGAGTTTAAAATATCACAAAAATTACCAAGATGTGACACAGAGATAATGAAGTGAGCAAATGCTGTTGTAAAAATGGACCCAATAGACTTGGTCAAAGTAAGGTTTCCACAAACTTTCAATTTGTAAAAACGCAGGACCTGTGAAACACAATAAAATGAAGTGCAATAAAACAAAGTATGCCTGTAAATGGTGCTAAAATAACTGACCATCAGTATGGAAAATAATGAATCTTCACCATTTCCTGTTACTATACATAAAACTTACCTTAAGTGAAAGTTTAACTATAAAATTTGTAGAGGAAACTTTAGAAAATATATGTAACCAAAAATTTCTTAGAACACAAAAAACTTAAACCATATGAAAAATAAACTGGACAATCTCAAATTTACAACTTTTGTTCTTTGAAAGCAACATTTTAGAATACACATAGACAAATCACAGACTGAGTAAAATTAATTGTGTAACAAAGTTTAACAAAAATTTGTATCCACAATATATTAAGCACTCAACTGAATAAGGAGAAGATAATCTAATGAAAAGAGAGGCAAAGTAGTCAAACAGACATTTCACAAAATAGATTATGAAGGTGGGCCATAAGTTGATGAAAAGATGTTCAGCACTATTGGTCATTTGGAAAATGCAAAATAAAACTGCACTAAACTGCACTACTCATTTTCTAAAATTTGAAATAATGACAATAGCAGGTATTGTTAAGAAGGTGGAGGAACTGAAGTCGCCCTGCAATGCTGGTGGGAATATAAAATTATACAACCACTTTCAAAAAAAAAAAAAATATTCGTACTTCTTTAAATAATGAACTTAATCTTTATCATATGATGCAGCAATTTAATTTCTAGCTATATACACAAGAAATAGGAAACACACATCCACAGAGAGACTTTTATGTGAATGTTTACAGCAGCATTATTCCTCGTAGCCAAAATTTAAAAACAACCAAAATGTCAATCATCATGTGATAGATAAATGTAATGTCTTATATTCATACAAGGAAATACTACCAAGCAGTAAAAAGAAGCAAATTTCTGACTTATGCCACAGCATGGATTACTAACAAAAAATATGTTAAATAGAACAATGTAGACATAAACTACTACAAACTGATTTCATTTGTAGGAAATTTCTAAAAAGAGCAAAATTCATAGATTTTGAAAACATGTGAATGATTGCCTTTTTCCAAGGGTGGCAAAATGACAAGAAGGATATTTTGGGATCATTAAAGTATTCCAAAATTCACTTATGGTATTGACTGAACAACTGTATACATTTTCTGAAGCTCATCCAACTATAAATTTATAACATGTAAGTTTTATGATATGTAACTAGAAATAAGATTTAACTCAATAAAACTGTCATTAATGTCTTCCTCAAATGTCCCAAGTTTTTATAACTAATAAATTTTCTCACATGGCAGCAATCAACACAATTTAATGCAATACCACAAATGTATATATAAAGAAGTTTACCTTGCACATGTAAAAGAAAATGTATCATGTTATCCTCTACATTCAAGGGACTTAAAATATTATTTTCAATATTAACTTTATTGCTTTGATTCTCTCAAGGTGGAAGAAACTTACATTTAGTGTGCAACCTCTATATGACTAGTACTGGTTTAGATGTTTTACATGCATTATTAATGTAGATAAAAAAGAACATGCAAAATATAATATGCATAATATGTATGGGCTCAGAATATTAATGAATCTGTTGATGGTTAGACACAAAAAACAGAAAAACTGGAATGTGAACTGGGGCTTCTTTTTTTTTTTTTTTTTTTTCTCAACGTTTATTTTTGGGACAGAGAGAGACAGAGCATGAACGGGGGAGGGGCAGAGAGAGAGGGAGACACAGAATCGGAAACAGGCTCCAGGCTCTGAGCCACCAGCCCAGAGCCCGACTCGGGGCTCGAACTCACGGACCGCGAGATCATGACTTGGGTGAAGTCGGACGCTTAACCGACTGCGCCACCCAGGCGCCCCTTAAAGTTTTTTGTTTTTTTTTTTTTCAACGTAAACTGGGGCTTCAAAGTAAGTGGTTTTACTTTGGGGTTTATTCCCCTTAAATATGAGAATTGAGATCCCCTTTTTCACTGAGTTTCAGTGTTAGGACTGAAAATTGAGGCTATCTTTGTTGATGACTTAACTGTTTACTTCAGGAAATTACTGTAAACCACATTATCTGAGCAAATTGTTTGCTTCTGGGCAAAAATCTCTCCTGTCAGGACAATATTTTGCTCACCTGGTCAAACAACTCATTTTCACAAACCAATTTATTTATTAGGGTTCACTTCAAGAGTCTTGATGCTATGTACTCAAATACTAAGCAGTTATATCACAGATTTTCCTCAACTGAGTTAACTCCATGCCTAGGATCCATCTTAAACGACAGACCCCCAAACCCTATAAATATTATCCACTGACTACCCAATTCTAAGACACTACAAATGCTCTTTCAATGTAATGTTTTCCCCTGCCACTGTAGGCAATCCTTGTAGGACAAACTTTGGCTTAGAACTTCCATTTAAAATGTATGATAGGGGCGCCTGGGGGGCTCAGTCGGTTGGGCTTCCCACTTCAGCTCAGGTCATGATCTCACAGTCCGTGAGAGTTCAAGCCCCACGTCGGGCTCTGTGCTGACAGCTCAGAGCCTGGACCCTGCTTCGGATTCTGTGTCTCCCCGTCTCTCTGCCCCTCCCCTGCTCATGCTCTGTCTCTCTCTCTCTGTCTCAAAAATAAATAAAAACATTTAAAAAATTAAAAAACATAAAATGTATGATAATTTTTCTTGTTTTAGATGGTCTGTGAGAGTGTTAATTCAGGGATAGAGCCTATTTCCAAAACTTCCATCCACTGGATTTGTTGGGTCTGCAGTTGCAGACAGCCCACCATTAGAGGGAGATCCTGAGCCACGAGGTACAGCAACAATATTGTTTAATCAACTATTGCCATCCTTTCTTGAATTTTTCCTCTTAAAGTCTGTGTCTCCTTTAGGTCATAGTCTAGCTTTAAAAAAAAAAAAAAAATCATTAACATTTTAACTCCAATTTCTGTTTTTCTAAGTGTCAGAATTTTACCAAAGATAATTTAAAATTATATGTAGCCACTTTGGGAAACTTTCAACAAAAATTGTTCATTTGAGAGGTGTTTTAAAACAAAAAGGGAGCAAAATTCCAAACATTTAGTGATCTCCAATTTTAAAAGTTTGTAGGAGGAAGCTTCTAAAATAATTTAAGATAACAACATTGCGTCCTTAAAATTTCCCTGAACAAAATGAGTTAAATCTGCAAAAATTTAAAACTTGTTCTCTTAGATTCTTCCACATTGTTATTACTTGAAACTAAAAACCTTTGCACTACTCTTGCTCTTCCCTCATTATATGCCCCTCTATGCATTCTGCCAACACTCCTCTTTCTGATCCACTTCCTTTCGGTTTGGCTGGCCCAAAACTCACAAAAATAAATCATCTCTTAAAGTTAATGCCAATTCAGAACAGAGAGGTCCATTATGATTGACTTTAAGCCCTGGTCTTAGGCTGAGCTGAGAACCATGGTTAAAAAACTCTAAAACTACATAAGATAGAAAAGAAATTTACAGATCAGTGTAGAATAGATCTAGAAATATATAATCAAAGATTTACAGGTCTGTAGCAATTGTTTCATGTTATTAGGAACCGCCTATGCAAAACCTAATATGGCAAAGAAGTAATGAAGGTGATCTAACATACCCCGATTTGTTTGATTTTTATTTTGCACATTATCATCCCATTGTTATGTAACATTGGTTGAAAAAATATTCCTTTCACCATTGAATTGCCTTTGACCTTTGTAAAAAAAAAATAATAATTGGAGCTCCTGGGTGGCTTAGTTGAGTGTCTGACTCTTGATTTCGGCTCAGGTTGTGATCTCCGGTTGGTCAGTTGAAGCCTGCCTTGGGCTTTGAGCTTACAGCAAGGAGCCTGCTTGGGATTCTCTCTCTCCCTTTCTCTCTCCCTCTCTTTCTCTGCCCCTTCCTTGTTCTCTCTCTCTCTCTTTCTCTCTCTCTCTCTCTCCCCCCCACCCCCCATCTCTCAAAGTAAATAAACAAACTTAAAAAAAGAAATTAAAAAAATCAGTTGATGATATTTATGTGGTTGTGTTTCTGGTCTCTATTCTGTTGATCTATGTCTATATTTTCACCAATACAATACTGCCTTGATTAGTATAGATCTATAGTAAAAAAATATACTTGTGAATCTAACTTTCCCTTGGATTAAAACCTAAAAGTTTAGCTTGTTGAAGCTTTTCTAATTAATGCTTACTGATTTCATTTTCCTGTGCCTGATTTCCTTATGTGAAAATTAGTTGTTAAGGTTAACCTGTGTTCCCAAAATGTACTGAGTAAAGCTGAACCAAGACGAACCATCCTTTACTTCAGAAGATGAGCAGGAACATATTGAAAACATTTGCAAGCAATGCTAGGACCATATGGTAGGGGGAAGGGAAGAAGAGGAAAGTAGCCGTTGTGGGGCGTTGTGAGAAAAGGAGGTGGGTGTAATTTAGTGTGTGCAATATGGACAAGAAGAGAAATAGTACCATGGTAAAATATTTTACTCCTTTGACATCTTCTCTCTTCCAAGGTTAATCTATTGATGTCTAACCTAGCAAGTTCATAGTGTAGATGCACATAAGACATATAGGAAGCAACAATTTTTTTAGAGTAACATATTAATCGGTGTTATTTTTCTTATGTAAAAAAGACCCATGAAATAGAAAAGCTGTCTTAGCTTTTAAATGGTGCTTTTTCTACAAACATAGCAAGCAGATTGCAGAGCTAAAGTCCTTCTGTTCCACTGATAAATGTCCCTTTACAGAGATTTGGCTCCCAGATGGCCATTCTATCTCCATCATCTACTCCCCCCAAAGAAATAATACTAGATGCTGATTTTTTTTCTCTAACCTGAATATATTTAGCTGTCTTTTGCAGTACTTCACACGGAGAGTGTAACTCTGAGTCAAGCTAGAACAGTCTCATCTCATTCATTTTGCATGAGTCGCTCCTATTTTTTTTAAATTAATCTTAAGGCGATTTGGAATTTTTGAAATCACTTCACTCTTGTAATAAAAGATTTTATAATAGTTTTCAAAAAAAACATTTACAAATGTTCTCTCTCTCTCTCTTTTTAACCCTATTCTAAATTAACATGGCTTCACTCTAATCACAGACTATTTCTGGGTTAATATCTTCAATTTGGACCAATTTAGTCCCAGGACAGATTTTTTCTTATGTTTTGTCTAATTCTTTAAAAAGACATCTGGCTTTTAGGATTCTAGGATTTTCAGATTCCCCTAATGTTAAAATCAATGTATGTCTGGTAGCCACTGGTTATGGACTCTGTTTAAGTGCTGAATCTTAAATGTGCTGTATGTGTATGCATTTCCTAAGTTGCTTGTGTCATGGTAAGCTGAGTACATACCTAATCTCATTGATTTGAAAACTCTATGCAGACATCACAAAATGGCCAAATAAAATACATCACAGGGCCATAAAACTCTAGTAGTCTACAGTTTGTAGTTCTTACAGAGTGGTCCCATTACCATTAGGATTTAAAAGTCATGAAAGGTTCAGCCCACCTGAAATATATAATTGGAACAAGAGATCTTTATTTGTTCAGATGCTCACTCTCTTCAAAAGTTTCCTGTTCCTTTCTTTCTTCTTTTTGTCCCTTTCATTCCTTCCTTCTTTTCTTTTCCCTCCCTCCCTTTCTCGTTTTCATGTATCTTTCTCTACAGAAAAGAAACTACAAAAAGTACATTTGTAGTTCTAAATGGCACGTTACTGGCTCTTTTCTTAAAAGTACATAGAGATATCACTGTTTGTTCTGTCCTGATGACCTGTTCACAAATTCAGGACTAGATATATTAACGCAGAGATGAACTTAAAGAGTCAGTTTAGTACATAGGACAAATGGATGAGTATGCACAGCCATACACAGAAATGTTACATTAGACATTCCAACATTGTTTCGAAGATAATCATAAGTGAAATGAAGATATTTACAATCTCTATATCTTCCTGAAATGTTCATTATGTGTCATATATTTGGTCCACAAATAGAAATCACAGTTGGTCCACTACATTGCCTACCGGGAAAGGCTCTTCCAATAGTATTGGACTTAAAAGTAGTGAAAAGTTCTTCCTGGTTTATCATCTCAATGGTTATATCATCTTTCTACTGTAGAGATCTACCTTTATTTCATAACAGTGATACATTTTCCTGGAGCTTCGAAACTATATTTATCAATAAGATGTATCATATCTTTGAGGAATCAGTTGCCATAGTACCTACAAAAAAAGCCTATGCATAACACAATAGAGGATTCCTTCTCTAACCAGCGATCAGAATTCCACAAATACTTCTACAAACATGTTAGAGCCATGTCTTTACATTATAATTTGTTTTGATCCTAAGCCAATTTAGAAAAATTTTCTAAGAGTACAAATGCATATTAAGTTAAATTTTTGCATAACATAATTTAGTGCTGAAGTCTTATGCCTTACCTATCATTTTCCCCCAAACCCAAATGAAAATTTTAGTGCCTGTGTCCTGAACTCTCTGATCTTAAATTTTCAAAAGAAATTTAAGTGACTCAAGTAGAGGTTAAAGGATTTATTCAGCTGATGTGAAACGGAGCATCTGAAGATGAAGTAGCTTCCTAATTGAGACAGAGTCAGTGTTTAGATAGGATAATGGACAGTTGAGTAGTTGCCCTCACGGTTTCAATGTAGGCAGCAATTTTTGACTTTAGGGGAAACTCATGTTTAGGGATCGTGCTTTTTGCTTGGGGTTACAGAAGCCATCAGAATAGTATATCCATGGTATTATTTTTGCAAGCCTTGTGGTTTATGAGGTAGCCAAGGTTCCTCATGTGGGGAAGAGAGCAGAAAGAAAAAGAGTGTGTGTGTGTATGCACACACATGCATAGGTGCACGTGGGATTGAGGGGCTAGAAGGCAAGAGAGAAAATGCAATTGACCATTGTATTTATCCTGTAAAATATTAAGAATCTATTTTTTTTTATATTTTGTCTTAAATAATGGCAGGTAACATTATGTTTTTATGGAGGGGATGATAGGCCATCTTATTCATAAAACTGACCACCAAGTGACCACTGCTTGATATGTACATGTTTTGTGGGTTTTCTTTTTCTGCTAATCTCTTTCAACTAAAATACGAGGCCCAAGGGGCGCCTGGGCGGCTCAGTCGGTTGGGCGTCCGACTTCAGCTCAGGTCATGATCTCGCGGTCCGTGAGTTCGAGCCCCGCGTCAGGCTCTGTGCTGACAGCTCAGAGCCTGGAGCCTGTTTCAGATTCTGTGTCTCCCTCTCTCTCTGATCTTCCCCCATTCATGCTCTGTCTCTCTCTGTCTCAAAAATGAATAAACGTTAAATAAATAAATAAATAAATAAATAAATAAATAAATAAATAAAATGTGAGGACCAAGAATCAGAATTTTTGCCTATTTCTTTTACTACCTTATTCCTCAGACACATTAAAGTTGTTCAAATATTTATTGATGTATTGAATAGTAATCATGATATCATGATCATACTACAGGTATCACATCTAGGAGTTTTTTGATAAAAACAAAACTGTTCACAGGAATTTTCTTGTCTATGAAAAATGTGTAGGTGCCTCAGATAAGGCTCAAAATTGTATTTTCAACATGGATCATTTCAGGAAAAAAATATACTGATTGTGTTGGGACCTCAAAATGTCTCAGAGTGTTGCTTGTATTCTCAAAGTACATCAGAAATCTGCTGCACAATCAGAGCCCTTCTTCAGGTACTGGGAATACAAAGATTCTAAGTTAGTATGAATTTCAAACAATGGTTTTCAAATTGCCTCAAAGGGATGAAAGTAATCTGTGAAAAAAGAACTATAGGTGAGTTGTTACCATATTTTATCACCCTCAAGCCAACATATAGAAAACAAAATATGTATAAGTACTACATATGACCTAAAGCAGATCTTTGTACTACATATGACCTAAATGGCTATCAAAATTCCTCGTCACACAATCAGAAGGAAAGAGATGTCTGATGTCTTTCTTCCTATAAGGATATCAGTCTTATCAGATTGAAGCCTTAGCCTTATGACTCAACATTTATTATCTCTTTATACTTCCTATCCCTAATCCTAATCACATTGAGGGTTAGGACTTTGACATAAGAATGTTGGGAGGCAATTCAGTCCTTAACATTCATTGGTAAAAACAAAAAACAGTTAAATAAATATTTATCCACTTCTTCCCTAACTTATCTCCCATTTTTTTTCCTGTAATACAGGAGACTACAACAGGTTTTTTCTGTGATATTTGGGCAACCTAAGATTTTTACACGAGAGGTTTTTCCTATATGAGGCCCAATAGGGTAACCTTATAACAAACCCCACCAGGCACAGAGAAAACACATTCATGTTTAATATAACCCAAATTACCAGACTTTTAAGGAAAATTTATTTTTAGTTTGTGAACCATATGAATATGTTACCTATTCAAAACATAAAAAACAAAACAAAACTCCATAAAAGGGTTGGAAGCAAGAGCAAACTCTATTTCCTACTAGTTATTATTGAGAAAATTGCTGCCAAAAGATACTCAGGATAAATAGACAGGATATTAGGGTGTGTTGCAGAAACAAAGGGACCTTAAAGCTCAGTGGCTTAACATAGCAAAGATGTGGTTCTCTCTCATAATCTTTTGTGAGTTAGGTAACAATCTCAGTTAAATATCCATGTAGTTACTCAAGAATTCGGATGCCTTCCGTATTTTGTTGCTGTCATTATGGGGCATCAAAGATTTGCTGGGTCAAGGGAACAAAGAATGTGGAAGGTTCATTCTTCAGTACTTAAAACCAGAAGTGATACACTTCACTTCTCCCCACAGGCCATTATAGAACTAATCCATTGTCCCAATTTAACTATAATGGAGGGTAGAATATATATGGAAGCATACAGAATATTTGGGGCACTCTGTTATCTGTGCCATACTGCAAATGCCATAGTATTTAATTAAATAGGTCATCTCCATGGCAGTTGGGTGGCTCAGTCGGTTAACCATCTGACTTCGGCTCAGGACATAATCTCACAGCTTGTGGGTTGGAGCCCTGCATCAGGCTCTGTGCTGACAGCTCGGAGCCTGGAGCCTGCTTCGGATTCTGTGTCCCTCTCTCCCTGTCTCTTTTTGCCGCTCCCTGCTAGCGCTTTGTCTCTTTCTCTCTCAAAAATAAACTTAAAAAAATTTTTTTAATAAAAATAAAAATGAATAAATGGTTCATCTCCAATAAATGTTAATATTAATATAATTAATATAATAGGGTTTGTTTAGGTTTTCCTCAATCATTTGAATTAAGAGTATTCTATGTCCTCATATCATAATATTCAAAATATATATGGTTAACCCTGAAATCAATTTCAGTTCTTTCACATAATAGCTGAGGGGCGCCTGGGTGGCTCAGTCAGTTAGGTGTCTGACTTCGGCTCAGGTCGTGATCTCACGGTCTGTGGTTTCAAGCCCCGCATCACGCTCTGTGCCTGTGCCGACAGCTCGGAGCCTGAAGCCTGCTTCAGATTCAGTGTCTCTCTCTCTCTCTCTCTCTCTCTCTCTCTATCTCTATCTCTATCTCTCTGTCCCTCCCCTGCTCACACTCTATCTCTCTCTCAAAAATAAAATAAAAGCATTATTTTTTTTTTTAAATAATAGATGAAAAACAAAGGTTCCCACTCTTCTATAGTTTTTTTCATCATACTAGACTGAACTCATCTCCCACTTTATGCTTTTTCGTGGACTGGAAGTGAATAATCAGCATCTTCATCAAGATAGCTTATCCACTATAAGTTATTAGGATCAACACTTGTATGAGGGAAAGGAAGGAAAAAATATTAGATAGAGAAAGGAGTTGGTGACAGTGCAGTCTCAACATAGGTCTTAGCCAAAGCCACAGGGAGCGTTGAACTCTGAATAGTCCTTCAGAGTTTTACCATGATGCATAGAAGGCATCGAGTTCTGTATCAACCTGTCATTAGATTTACTGCTCCTGAGAAGGAAGAGTGCCTTTGTTAAGTCACTAGCCAAGGTCAATTTCCAGAGAGCTGGAACTAAGTATATATCTGTGTGTGTATAGACATTTATATAGATAGATAGACGTGTGTGTAGACATTTATATAGATAGATATAGATACAGATATAGATAGATAATTTTGAATTAATATCAAATTTGTTATTTAATAATAAAATTCAAAAATGCATAATCAGTAATTAAATTTCAGATATATATCTTAAACTGCTTCATGACTACATGTTAACTAACTTCAAGAAAGGAAACATGACTTGTGTCTCTTACCACTGTCGTTGTAAGAAGTATTGTTGACTCACTAGGTAAATATTAAACCTTGATATATTTCACTTCAATGACACAATGAACACTAAGAAACTAATAATGATTTTTAAAGTTATTAAAGCCCACATACATATAGTTAATAAGTGAAACTTTCTTATACTTGTTATTTGATGTCATATTCTCTGCCAAATCAGTGATTGTTTTATTTGGCACCTGGAGTTACTGTTGGCTGGAGATGGATAGTGATGTTAAACAGGAAGTTTCAGGGGTCCCTGGGTGGCTCAGGTGGTTGAGCGTAGGACTTCAGCTCAGGTCATGATCTCACAGCTTGTGAGTTCAAGCCCTGCATCAGGCTGTCCTGAAAGCTTAGGGCTTGGAACCTGCTTTGGATTCTGTGTGTCTCTCTCTCTCTGCTCCTCCCCTGCTAGCGCTCAGTCTCTCTCTCTCTCTCAAAAATAAATAAGCATTAACAAATTTAAAAAAAGAGAGAAAAACAGGAAAATCCATGTAGACACTGGGAGAATGAGCTTTTTTGGATGCCTACATTAAGTGGACAATATGATGGCCTCATACCAAAAGTAGACTCCAATTTCTCTAGCTTAATCACATTAGATGGAAGAACATGAACCTTTGGTCATTTTAGGGGATAAGAATTATACAATTAAGAAACCACATTATCAATTCTTAATATAATTACAAAGAGAAAGGGAGTTGCTGGGCATTACATCCTGACTGTTTGGCAGACAGCAGGATTAGATGGACTGTACTTCAGTGTGCTTATTAACATAAATGGGAAGTATCAAAAGAAATGTCTCCATATGGAGGTAGGTGTAAATGTATTCCCTATAGTAACACTTAACTCATTTACTTATCACTCAGACTCCATTCACTTACCAGCATATGGTTATTGGATGTGTACTACCTATTGAAAATATTAGTGATTATACGGAGAAAGTTTTTATACATAGATAAACAGAAATCTCTGGATATAAAAAGAATAATTTGAGTTGTTTTTGAATGCTTTCATACCTGTCTATTTTTGTTGTTCCTAATCTAAAACATATAAACATTGCGCATCATCCCAGTTTAAGTTCTCACCTTTCACATGGACTACGATAGCACTCAAAAAATCTGTCTTGTGTATCATGAGCTCCTCATGATTAGGACCATGTCTTACCCATCTGTGGATCCCTTAGACCTATAGTTACAGCTACCATGTAAGCACATTATAAGTGTGTATTGAACTAAGGTCGTGTAGATACTAATGTGATCCAACACATTTGGAATAATTTAGCCTGTACATCTCAATTATGATATTCCTAAGATCTAAAATTATATACTTATTATTCCTTATTAAACAATTCAATATCATATGTGCTTGGGAAAAAGTATATTTCTTTTTTTTTTATTTTTTAAATGTTTATTTATTTTTTGAGAGAGAGACAGAGACAGAGTGTGAGGAGTAGAGGGGCAGAGAGAGAGGGAGACACAGAATCTGAAGTATGCTCCAGGCTCTGAGCTGTCAGCACAGAGCCTGACGTGGGGCTCTAACTCAGGAACTGTGAGATCATGACCTGAGCTGAAGTCAGACACTTAACCGACTGAGCCACCCAGGTGCCTTGAAAAAGTGTATTTCTAAGGTGATAAAAAAAAATTCAGAGGAAGACGAAATTGAAATTTAAAAAAAAGAGGTAGAGCTTGGGGTTCAATAACAACTCAAAAAATATTTCTTTAGCACCTGTTCAGTTCAAGGTATCGTGCTCATTGTGCATAGAACTTAGCCCCTGCCTTCAGGGTATTTGTAAGAGAGCTGATAGGAAGTGAGATTTGGCTTCTCAAATATAAGTATATTTAAAAAGGTCTGACATTGGCAGGAAATGCAAAATGATACAGAAACCATGAAGCAAATAAGCAATCATTTCAATATTTTATAATATTTACCTTGGCTTATGAAATGAGTCCACAGTTAAGTATTTCTAAATGTTAAGTAATGGGTAGTTGTGACAATTTTAAATATAAGGATCAAATAAGGTTTTGCATATACATAGAGCAAGAAGATAGCATAGGTTAAATTTAAAAGAAGATTAATTTGTATCAACCTCAGTCATCTTAAATAAAAATATGAAATACTCTCAACCATATTGTAGATCTAAAAATACGACAGATCATTATTGCATTTAGCATTAATTATTTTATTTTTCAGCAAAACAAAGAAGTAGCAGACAGGCAATTCTAGACATAAGTACACTCTTTCTTTTTTCAATTAATTAAATTTTTTTTTAATTATGAGGAGATAACTAGAAGTGTTATGACCTGAATTCAAATTAATATTTGATTAAATTTCACAACACAGCATGCAGCTATAACTGGAATGAACAGTTTGACTAAATTAAAATTACTTAGTAGTAGATATGAAGCCAAGTAACTATTAAACTGCTTATTTCTTAGGATGTAATAGCAGATGCCAGAGGCATAGTATAGATTTGCCACAAACACAACCCTAGTAGACTTTCAGAGCTTTGGGTCTGTGTGGACGAGCAATTCTTGAGAATATAAATTCTCAAATTATATTGGCTATAGCTCTTCAGACATCTGATGATGTTTTATAAGTATCTGCAAATCATTAATGGTACGGAAAACACAAGCAGTTAACGTTCCTAATCTACATTTGTAAAGGCCAAAGGGAGGGAAGTTATGTGCTAAAGAAAAACAAAAACAAAAGTATAACCCTAGCATTTGCAAATGTGAAAGAAACAAATGCCTGGGAATCATTTGGAAGAGAAGCATCCTGGGGCAAGGGAAAAAATCCTGATTAGTAGATCATAACAGACATTCTTACAGGAAGATAAAGTTGAGAGGGAGAAAGGAGGCTGGGTTGGTGATTCATTGACAATTAAAATTGTTATGTTCAAGACACTGTGCCAGCTGCTACAAGAATGTAGTCTTCTTCGAACTTCAGTGCTCTTGGATGAGAGTAGATAGGGCAAGCTGCTGAAATGTAAAAGGGAACATGGTGAATGCTGTAGCAAAATTACAATTTATAATGCATTTTAAAAATACAGAGAGGTCTCACTCTATGAGCATTTCCCTCCAACCTTCAAGGAGGGAATTACCTTTGAGATAGTCTCAACAGCATTGGTTCAGATGTTGGTAGTAATGAATGGGATAGAGACTAGGAACCAGTCTTTGGCTAAAACAAGTAGTTTGGTTGATGAGTGTGGAAGTAGCCCTAAGAACTTATTCTGGAGAGCTAAGTTTTGATCATTGCTCAGCTAACTATCTATTGAATTATGGATGAGTCACTTAGCCCTTCGAGACCTAGTTTTCTCAGCTACACATAAAGGGAATTGAACTAGAAATCATTAAGGTCATGCTTATTCTAAAATGGTCTGATCTAAGAAGAATACATTGGTTCCTGTTTTGAATGGCCTAGAATGCTAAGTCGAAAAGTTTCAAAAATTTGTTGGCACCTGAAAATTTCTGAAAGCTTTCTGAGCAACATAGTAATATGCTTAAAGTTATACATTTAGATGATTAACCTAATGGGGATATAGGATTAACTTTTGTGGAAGATAATGTAGTCTGTAATGTTCCTAGATAAGAGGTATTGAGGGACTGGCAGAGGGAATGTATTATATAGAAGCTGAATCTGTAAGACCTGTTGTCATGTTAATCAATGCCAATGAGAGAGAACACAGAAATAGAAAGAAAGAAAGAAAGAAAGAAAGAAAGAAAGAAAGAAAGAAAGAAAGAAAGAAAGAAAAAGAAAGAAAAGAAAGAAAGAAAGAAAGAAGAAAGAAAAGAAAAGAAAAGAAAAGAAAGAAAAAGTACATAGCTTTCAGCCTTGGTATCTGAGAGGATTTTTACCAGACCAGGTTAGGAAAGTTTTATGTATAAGGATCAATGCAAGCTGCTTGGAATGAAGCTGTGCAATTGCCAGCTGGAAATTCAAGCTTAGATCTTTTGCTTTCAAGATATGGAATAGAAAAGGACTTGCAAACTCAGATGCTTACAGGAACTACAAAGTAACAGACTATGTTCAAAACAATAAAGATGTGGGGAATAGAGCACACTGGAAAAATGTGCCTTTCCAAAAGTAATAGCTGCCACTCAATTATGAGACATCAGTGCCCTTGCAATTGTAGACCCTGCTTTTCTAGCAAAGCTAGAAATTTAGATGGTTTCTCTTTTTAAATTGTTGATAAGGAAACTAAATAAAATTAAGTAATAAAACTTTTCAAGCATTAATTGAAAGATAATCAGAATTGTAGGGGAAGGATAGAGATTTTCACAAGGATAATTTTAAAGAGAGAAGTCTAAGAAAATATCCTCAAATAATTGTTATACTTTAAAGTCAAGTAAAAGAAACTGTGATCTCTTTATATGGTGAGATCTCCAGAAATGAGGAAAATATGAGAACATTACTCAAAGAGAAGGGAATAGCAAAAGAATAAAAATAGCCAAAGTGTCCACCAATGGGAGGAAATTAAAGATTATACAATCAAAGACATGGTAGCAGACTAATGTGATAATATTAAAGAGGAAGGCTATAAATTATCTTGCATTTTTCTTTACATATATTTCTTTCATTTTATGTTTTCAAAAATCTACATTGTTGCTAAATGTGCTAATTGGATTGAATATTGTGCATAATAAATATAATTTTTCATCTCAATACCTAGAAATTTTAATTGCAATAATGATGTTACCATCCATTACAAAAAGACAACATGGATATAAAGACTTAGAAAATTAATTTGATTTAATGTTTAGAAGATATTTTAAAGTACTCCCTCAACAATGCTCTATTCCTTGACTTTGGGAATGTATTAGAAGAGCAAGTAGTTGTATCTTGCTGGACACTTCGCAGTCTCCTCTAGTAAGAAATCACGAGTTTCTATTGTTGATAAGCTCTGTGTTTTCTATGAAAAGAAACAGTTCCCCAAACAGATGGTTGACGGCAAGATTTTGCCACATTTCTCAAATATTCTTTGTAAACTACCAGCAGTCAGATTTAATTCTGTCTATGAGAAAGGAGCAATGAGTGGATGATGAAACTAAGCATCATTAACTATAATTTTAAAAAAAATCAAATGCAACAATGTCTTGAATAGCAATTATAAAAGCTGTCTTCTGAAAAGATTTTTCAGATGTGCAAAGGATTGTCAAGAAAGTGTTAGAACATGAGAATAAAGAATATTAAGGTAGGTGACAAAAATTGAAATGCAGGGGTGTGTGTGTGTGTGTGTGTGTGGTATAATTTGTATGTGGAACATAATAGTCACTCAATAAGTACATGCTGTGCATAAATTTTCTACTCTTGCTGATCACAGATTTATCCTGAATTTCTTCTGGCAGCCATCGATAGAGCTTGAGAGGCCTGATTGCCAGCTTTTTCTCTCTTCCCATTCTTCTCCACTATTCTGGTAGACCCTAGAATCTTACTGTTTACCATCCCTGGTCTGTTATTAATTCTTTCCTTATAAGTGTATTGTTTTTGTTTTTGTTTTTTTGTTTTTTTGTTTTTTTGCCTCCTCAACCTACAACCAAACTCAAATTTACTTCATGATTTAATAAGCTTTTTTTTTTTTTCTAGTTACCTACTGCTATTTATTAAACAGTACCACTTCAAAATTAGTGGCCTAAACAACAACCATTTTATTCTGCTCTTGGACTTCACTAGTCAAGAATTTACACAGGGCATAGCAGGCATCAATTGATGCTCAAGGATGTCAGGGGTCTCAAAAAGGAAATCCTGATACCTGAGGGTAGCTTGAAACTCTAGAGGCTGGAATTATTTGGGAAGCTTTTTTTCTCCCATGACTGATGCCTGTCATAACTCAAAGCCTGGGCTTAGATGAAATTTTCTTTTCTTTCTTTTTTTTTTTTTTGTAATGATTTTATTACTTATTTTTGAGAGAGAGATAGAGACAGAGTGTGAGCAGGAAAGGGACAGTGAGAGAGGGAGACACAGAATCTGAGGTGCCAGCACAGAGCCCGATGTAGGGCCTGAACCAATGAGCCATGAGATGATAACCTGAGCCAAAGCTGGATGCTTAACCAACTGAGCCACCTAGGCACCCCAACTGAAATTTTCAAATGGAACAGCTATACTTGTCATCTTCTCTTGAACTTGGGATTCTTATAACATAGCCACTGGGATCTGAGAGTGAGTGTCTAGAAAATGATAGTCCAAGAGACTCAGGCAGGGGCTGCATGATTTTCAACGACTTAGCCTTATGAGTCCCAGCTATCACTTTCAACATCTTCTATTGGTTGTAGCAGTCACCACCCAGATTCAAGGTTGGTGACACAGATTGCAGCTCCTAATGGGGAAGATGGTTAAAAAATTAAAATCATTTTTAATTGATCACTTAAAATAGATAACCATATTTTAAACACAAACTATTAAACACATTCCCATTTGGCTACTTGATATATAGGGCATAATGATTGTAATTGCCAGTGAGCATTTGGGGGAGCAGGTAGTGAGTTAGATATTTGGCTTTAATGGGAGAAAGCTTGATCTGAATGCCATAGCAGCAAAAAGAATGACCAGCCAAATTTTAGTTGAAATGACCAATTACAAGTCCTCATTGTACAACTCATCAGTTGTGTAGCCCACTAAGGAGGGACCATAAGGAAAAATTACATGCCAGCTTTGGGTAAGAATAACAATTCTTTATTTTCTGAGATCAACTCCTAGCTGTCTTTTAGGAATAAATTTCAGGAACATTTCTCTAGTTATGGTTCTCTGGCAGAGGAAAGAGATAGAATATAAGTGTTTTAAAGTACATTCAGATAGGAAAATATCTTCTATTCATATGTATATATGCATATCAGTTGATGAAAAGAAATGAAAAGGTGAGGAAAAGTGAAGTTGAAGTTAGAAATGATGTTCAAAATTCTAGTCTGAGGCAGGCTTCACCAGAAGTACATTTTTCTCCATTAAGCTCTTACAACACATATACAACAATTTAGTGTCTATTTTATTCTGTTTAACATTTCTTTTAATTATATAAATAGATGCCTTCTCTGCTAGATGGTAAGGCCCTGCACGTTTTAGTAACCTTTGAAAGAAATGAATATTTTTTTTTTATGTTAACTCCCTTGGAATATAACAAATTGTTTTCCACATGGATGATGCACGATAATTCTTGTTGAATTTAATTGGATTCTGTTTGAATGTTTGAAAATGCAGTGCACAAATATGATGGTTAAGTAATCAAAATGAACATGGCAAAATCTCCAACATTTCTTGTGAGAGCTGACATGTGGATATTTCAAATTGGTCCAGGTAGTCAAGGACCTGTCTTTGTATGTGCATAAGACAAATTCTAGGAAGGATCACATTAATAAGTAAATAATGAAAAGAAGGTTGTGGCAACTTTATATTACACTTTTCTAAATTTCCAGAATTTTTCCAATGAAAATGTGTAGTTGCAGTGGAGACTTATTATAAGATGAGTAGAGTGCACACAGAAGTGGTAGGTTCGGTTGGGGCATAGTTGGGATAAAGGTAAATGGGAAAGATGCTAGAGGGGGGGTATAAGAGGTGTGGGAGGACACTACACAGGGAAATTGATGGGTTTTATGGACAGTGCCATTTTTTTAAGTTTATTTAGTTTTGAGAGACAGAGAGAACAAGTAGGGGAGAGGCAGAGAGAGAGAGAGAGAGAGAGAATCCCAAGCAGGCTCTGCACTGTAATCACAGACCCCGGTGCAGGGCTCGAACTTAATGAACCATGTGATCATGACCTGAACCAAAACCAAGAGTCAGATGCTAAGCTAACTGAGCCACCCGGGCACCCCTGGACAGTGTCCTTTTATTTTAAACCTTAGCATTATGCCAATCCTGCCTTCATAAAATGAACTTTGTGATCCAGGGAACATTCCTATGCCTTATACTCTTCAAGTTAGAAGAAATTTAAGCATGTAAAATATTTAACTTTTTCCATGAACAGGTATTGTGATAGAAACTAGGGATGCAAATTATAAGAAGTAATAAAAAATCAAAACCAGTGTCATTTCAGCCTTTAATTTAAACAATGTTGAGATTTAAAATATACTCTTATATGTATGTGAAGTAATACTGTGATTAAGCAACAATTAAACAAATTACTTATAAGCAAACAGCTTCCTCATCAAAAAGTACTTCAGGACCCTCATTTCTGTGTGTCTATCAATACAAAACTATTATGCCATAATCTCTGCCCAATTCTAATGAGTTTCACATCTTTCAAGATACACCTAAGGTCAACCAGCCACCCTGGGACCTAAAATATAATAAATATCCTCCCATGACCTTCTGTTCTAAAATAGTATAAGACTCAGTCAAAGTGGTGTTCATCTTTACTACATTAACTCTCATAAATATAAACAGCTTTATGGAAACAATTGATTTGTCTGGCAGTGGTTCGGGGGAGTCATTGCACATTGTTTCTGCCTTTAAGGAACTTAGAAGTTAAGATCATGTGGTATCTTAACATTTATCTACAAAGCAGTTTATCAGACTTAAAATGAAGGAAAATTTTATCCAATATTGTCCTTATATGATTGTCATGAGTTCCATATCCACTCATTCATTCAACTACTTGAAATAGATGACTATGTAAAATAAGAACACATAATATGCATGGGCCTGTATCTAAGACATATATATTCTATTTTCTTTTTTTAATGTTTATTTTTTTAAAGAGAGAGAGGGAGGGTGGAGGAGGGGCAGAGAGTGAGGGAGACAGAAAATCTGAAGTAGGCTCTGTGCTGTCAGCTCAGAGGCTGACACAGGGCTCAAATTCATGAACTGTGAGATCATGACCTGAGCTGAAATCAAGAGTTGGACACTTAATCAACTGAGCCACCTACATGCCCCTTCGATGCCATGCTTTTTCCATCTCCTCTGGCGATTATTAAGATTCCTGGGCATTTCAGACTCAACTCTTTGGAAGCCAAAGTAATCAATCTTGCTGATATTTCCATCAAAAATGTTTTCAAGGAAGCCAATAGTCAAACCTCTGTCATGGTTTAAAGGCATGTTTTCCAAAATGATAATTTGGAAAAATTGACTGAGATACCCAAAAATTGTCCCAGAGAGGGAAAAATTTAATTGGAAATTTAACAATTGTTGGCTTAATAAAAGAGTACTCTGGTTTGGACCAAATAACAATCAGGCCCTACCAGAAATTCTAAAATTCCCAGTACTTACTATTATACATGCACTGAACCATTGATCTACTGACAAACTGATAGCACTCATAAACCAGTATTTGTGGGGAAAAGTTAATAAGGCCACAAAAAGTGGCTACCTCACTTGTCCCACATGTCCAAAGTATAATCCAGGGAAACCTTTTCACACAAATGGATTTCATACAACTTCCCCTCTCAATATATTTCATAATATGTTGAATAAATATGTTTTAGTCATGGTTTGTATGTGTTCTCACTGGACAAAACCTTTCTCTTGTAGACAGGCCAATGCTTTTTCTGTTGGAAAATATTATACTTTGCTTGGGAACCCCTCTCAAACTTTATAGTGGTTAGGGAACCTATTTTACCATTCAGGTGCTTTAACAAGTCTGTGCTATTTGGTCAGTTTTACAACCTTTTCATTGTGTATACCATTCTCAAACCTTAGAGTTAGTTGAACACACTAAAGACACTATTAGGATTCAATTGGCAAAACTTGTTAAAGCCTCTTCAAACACCTTGGCTGAAAGCATTACCATTGGTTCTTCTAAATCTCAGATCTGCCCCTTGGAACAGGATGCCCAATACACTTGTCTCCTGCCTCCTTTGACCCACTGTTGATAAAGGAGATATACTTCAATTGTAAAGGCCTAATTGCTCATATTAAAAATAACCATGCTTTAGGGCACTTACTGGCCCAGTTGGTAGAGAATGCAACTCTTTTTTTATTCTTTTTTTAATTAATTAACTTATTTATTTATTAATTTACATCCAAGTTAGTTAGCATATAGAGCAATAATGATTTCAGGAATAGATTCTGGTGATTCTTCCCCTATGTGTAATATCCCTATCCCCTATGTGATTCATCCCAACAAGTGTCTTCCTTAATGCCCCTTACTCATTTAGTCCATTTCCCCACCCATAACCCCTCCAGCAACTCTCAGTTTGTTCTCTGTATTTGAGTCTCTTATGTTTTGTCCCACTCCTTGTTCTTGTATTATTTTTTCTTCCCTTCCTTTATGTTCATCTGTTTTGTATTTAAATTTCTCATATGAGTGAAGTCATATGATATGTGTCTTTCTCTGACTAATTTCACTTAGCGTAATACCCTCTAGTTCCATCCACATTGGAAATGGCAAGATTTCATTATTTTTTATTGCCGAGTAATACTCCATTGTATGTATGTGTGTGTATATATATATATATACACACACATACATACACACACCACATCTTCTTTATCCATTCATCTGTCGATGGATTTTGGGCACTTTTCATACTTTGGCTATTGTCGATAGCACTGCTATAAACATTGGGGTGCATGTGCCCCTTTGAAACAGCACACCTGTATCCCTTGGATAAATACCTAGTAGTGCAGTTGCTAGGTCATTAGGGTAGTTTTATTTTTAATTTTTTGAGGAACCATCTAGAATGGTTACACCAGTTTGCATTCTCACCAGCAGTGCAATAGAGATCCTCTTTCTCTGCATCCTCGCCAATATCTGTTGTTGCCTGAGTTGTTAATGTTAGCCATTCTGACAGGTGTAAGTTGGTATCTCATTGTGGTTTTAATTTGTATTTCCCTGAGGATGAGTGATGTTGAGCATTTTGTCATGTGTTCAGTCCTTTGCAGCTGTTTCCACTCTTCTTGTTTCTCTCCAGCTGCTTTAGTTGCGGAGTGCTTTTCCTGTACTCTCCTCTGTACTCTCCCATCCTCTCTCCACAAGTAAAAACAGCTCCCTACCCTCCACGGCTTCTCTTTCCCCAGGTCACTTCTCTGTGCCATGTACCTGCTGAATTCTGTGGTTCAAGTTGTGCATATTGTTGTGTTAATTCTCAAATCAGTTTTATAGGCGTGCAAAATGGTCTGGTGTTGATCTAACTGCATTTCAGGGATGAGAGAGGCAAAAAACTTCATGCTACTCCCACCATCTTGGTCCCTCCTTCTATATATGATATTTTTTGTACTCAAAGATATTATAGCCTAGTAGAAAAGTACACAATATAAGAAAAAAAATGACACTAATACTTATACTTCAGTATGCACTGGTAGGTAGCAAAGGAACTATAGAACATCCCTACGTGTGCCTAGAAAAGTCATGAAAAATGTCACAGAAAGGCTTGTGAGTCAATAATTAGTGAAAAGGAAAAAAATAATACAGGTGATCTTTGCATAATGCAGGGATTAGGGGCACTAACACCCTCAAAACAAATGAAAATTCATGTATAAATTTTTTTAATGTTTATTTTTGAGAGAAAGAACACAAGCAGGGGAGGCGCAGAGAGAGAGGGAGACAGAAGATCCAAAGCAGGCTCTGCGCTGACCACAGTGAGCCTGATGCGGGGCTTGAACTCACAAACCATGAGATCATGACCTGAGCTGAAGTCAGTTACTCACCCAACTGAGTCACCCAGGGACCACATCATGTATAACTTTTGACTCCTCCAAAACTTTACTACTAATAACCTCCTGTTGACTGGAAGCCTTACAGATAACATAAAGAGTTAATTAACACATGTTTTGTATCTAATATGTATTATACACTGTATTCTCACAATAAAGTAGATTTGAGAAAAGTAGATGTTATTAAGAAAATCATAAGAAAGAAAAAATACATTTATGGATCTGTACTCTATTTATTGAAAAAAATCTGTGTATAAATGGACAGTTGGAGTTCAGACTTGTGTTGTTCAAGGACCAAATGCATATGCAAGAAATGTAAGTAGCATGCCATGTTGCAAATTGCAATAGTCTAGTATTGTTGGACCATATTGTATAAAATACATGCAAGCAATAGATTCTGCAGAGCCACTTATGCCATGTTAGGAAGTTACTATAGTACCCTTTAAGTAATAGCAATCACTGAAGAATATTGAGCATGGGACAAAGTTGTTCCTCACTTCATGTTAGCCCTATTTCTCCAGCAGCACTCTAAAAAATGATTTATTAAAGCATGAGAATACAGGTAGAGTGACTAGCTAGAAAGCTATTGCAGCAGTTTAGAGGAACACGAAGATCTTTATAGAAAGGGAAGGATTATAATGAGAAATGGAGGTAGTTGAATTAAGACTGTTTAAAAATTGATTAATCGTTAAGATAAAAATGGTCAAATTGAAGGAGCAATTATCACATCACTATCAATAGGTGGTCGGTTGATGATTATTGGGCTATTTAGTCACAGTAATGATGATAGGCAATTATTTTCATAATATATTAGTCTTAAAACATTTTTAAACTCATTATGGACATATCAATCTTATTTGATAAGTCAATAATATTGATCTAGTCAACCACATGCAGTTTTCTTTATTTAACTGACAATATAGAAATGGATGGCCATGCAGAGAGTAGTTAATGATGAAGAGAAATGGTGGCTATAAAAGTACTTAAAATAATCCATAGGTAGTTTTTATATCCATCAGTGTCAGCCACTGTCCAGTGTCAATCAGCTCTTGAACTTAAACCTATTGAAAAGATAATAAATAAAATAGTCTAACCCATGATGTCTACTATATTAAGTTTAATTATCTATTTTGTCATGCTGGTGTGTGATGGCATATTGAGAGTGAGAAAATCATTTTTGCTCCTGCATTGTTAGAAATCTGCACCTGAATATGGTTGGACCAAGGGCAGTGTTAAAAAACAGAAAGGCTATGGACTTAGATGTGGAAAGGGGGAAATTTTTAGAATAGTAAAGTGAAAATGAAACATTGCATGTTTACTTTAATGTTAAAGAATTAGGGGCACCTGGGTGGCTCAGTCAGTTAAGCGTCTGACTTCGGCTCAGGTCATGGTCTCGTGGTTCATGAGTTCAAGCCCCGCGTCAGGCTCTGTGCTGATGGCTCAGAGCCTGGAGCCTGTCTCAGATTCTGTGTCTCCCTCTCTCTCTGACCCTCCCCTGTTCATGCTCTGTCTCTCTCTGTCTCAAAAATAAATAAACCTGGGGCGCCTGGGTGGCGCAGTCGGTTAAGCGTCCGACTTCAGCCAGGTCACGATCTCGCGGTCCGTGAGTTCGAGCCCCGCGTCAGGCTCTGGGCTGATGGCTCAGAGCCTGGAGCCTGTTTCCGATTCTGTGTCTCCCTCTCTCTCTGCCCCTCCCCCGTTCATGCTCTGTTTCTCTCTGTCCCAAAAATAAATAAAAAACGTTGAAAAAAAAAATTAAAAAAAAAAATAAACGTTAAAAAAAATTTTTTTTTAAATGTTAAAGAATTGTGACAGGTAGGAAGTCTTTAAGTTGTTTTCATATATGTAATTTTTCCAGTAGCAATGTTGAATTAAAGAATCTTTATGTATACATAAGTACTCACTGGTCCTGGGTACCTCAACCATTTTTCCTTATGAGCGCAAGTGAAAGAACCTTTAATTCTTTTTTTTTTAATTTTTTTTTTAATGTTTATTTATTTTTGAGACAGAGAGAGGCAGAGCATGAACGGGGGAGGGTCAGAGAGAGAGGGAGACACAGAATCGGAAGCAGGCTCCAGGCTCTGGGCCATCATCAGCCCAAACCCCGACGCGGGGCTCGAACTCACGGACCGTGAGATCGTGACCTGAGCTGAAGTCGGACGCTCAACCGACTGAGCCACCCAGGCGCCCCAAGAACCTTTAATTCTTAAGGTAAGAGCCTGAAAAAGATTGGTTATTATGGGACATTGAGGTGTATTTTCATCAGACTGCTTCTGGCAGGTGCAACTTGAGCTGTTGCTGCATACATAAACTAACTCTGTTGGTAGAAGGAGTTCTAGCTCTTTGATGGATTGATGGAAAACATGAAACTATTAAAAACATTTACTTAAAGCAACATTTTTTTTCTTTACTTCAGTATTAGGTATGACCAGGAAGTCACACCATGCCTAGAAATGGGAAGATGTGTCTGTTTTCTTAATGGTACAAGAATTTTATGCTCATTGTTTTAAATTTTAGATTTTTTCATTAATTAGGCATGGCAAAGCCAACAGATCAGGAGACAAGTGACACTGAAAAGATAGTTTTTTATTCACAGTTTCTAAGAGGAGGAGGCATACACATGTGCAGGAATCACATGGTGAAGCACCAGGATCAGTAAGAAGGTAGAAGGAGCAGGAGGAAAGCAGGGACAAGAACCTTTACTGTGGTTTCCATGTGAAGCAATGGACAACACAGGAAAGCAAGTTTATGACGGGCTAGTTAGTAACTTCAGTGGGCTCTGGAGTATAGCAGCTCTCTCTGATTGTCTGGTACCTGGCTCTGAGTGATTAGGGGCAGGTGAATAGTAGCCTGGAAGGTAAGAGTCCTGGAGAGTGATAAAAGAGCTGGATTTGTCAGTTTACATATGAAAGACACCCTTGCAAGGGCACCTGGGTGGCTCAGTTGGTTAAACATCTGACTTAGCTCAGGTCATGATCCCAAGGTTCATGAGTTTGAGCCCCACTTTGGGCTCTCCACTGTCAGCACAGGGCTTGCTTCAGATCTTGTCTCTCCCTCTCTGCTCACACGTGCTCATGCTCGCTCTCTCTCTTAAAAATAAACATTTAGAAAGAAAGAAAGAAAGAAAGAAAGAAAGAAAGAAAGAAAGAAAGAAAGAAAGAAAGAGAAAGAAAAGAAGAAGAAAGAAAGACACTCTTACAGGTGAATCCTTTACTATCTCTAGGAATTGGCTAGCCCTGAGGGAAGCAGTCTGTCCTGGACAGCAAGGCCCCAGATGTCAAAGCTTCAGAAATACAAAAAACAAAGAGGCATGATTAATACACTTGTTTGGCAATGTCAAAATCTTTATGTTTAATCACTGCTATATGAAAAAAACATTAAATCTGTTCTTACAACAGGCCCTACTGGTTAATCTCACTAACAACTAGAGACTTCCGAGTTGGTGCTACTCTTGTTAAAGCTGAAAATGCCTAGCCACTGGAAAATTTATAATTGCCTTTTGCTTGTGTTTTCCAAACACTTTAAAATGCATCATGAATTCAAAAACACTATATTTAAAGTAAAGGAGTATTTTCTTGTTTATCTAGTGAGGTAAGAACATAAGCAGGTGTTAAAAATCACCTGAAGAAAAAAAAAATTATAAGGGATTTCAGTTTGCTCCCTTTGGCTTCAAGCAGAGTAACACATAACCTTTTTACAGTAGAAGGGAGTCCCTTTCACTCTGTAATATATACATGTCCATGTATATACATGTATATATAGAAGGCTATGTGAAGTTGTGTTTCTTCACTTTTATTGTATGTCAGAAAATACAGTAGGGTAATCTCCTGATTGAAGACTTCAGGATAAGTTAGGCCCACTATAGATTGAATGTTTGTGTCCTCTCAAAATTTCTATGTTGTGACCTAATCTTCAAAGTGATGGTGCCCCGAAGTGACACTTCTGAAAGGTGATTAGGTCATGAGGGAAGAGTCATCATAAGGATGAATGGGATTAGTGCCTTTATAAAAGAGACTCCAGCAAGATCCTTCATCCTTTCTGCCACATGAGGTTATCACTAAAAGAGGGACAGATAGGAAGAAGCCTTCACCAGACACTGAATCTGCCAGTGACTTGATCTTGGACTTTGCGGCCTACAGAACTGTAAGAAAAAGTGTGTACTGTTGATAAGTGATTTGATGCATTGTATTTTGTTATAGTAGCCCAAACAGATGAAGACAAGGTCCTATATTGAGATTGGAATTTATAGGATTATTGCATGTAGTTTGAAAATGCCTTTTGGTTTTACTACAATTATCTTTAAGATATTTAAAAATGAATTTTATTTTTATATATGTAATAATTTTTTTCTATTCCTGCCAAGAATGCAGAAGTACCTTCTTTTAACATTTTTTAATAGTTTTGTTGAGATATGATTGACATGTACACACAAAAAAACTACACATATTTAATGTATACAATTTGATGTGTCTGGACATATGAATACACCCATGATACCATAAGGACAATCAAAGTAATAAACATATCCATCCTTTCCACCATTTCTTTATGTCACTTTGCTATTTAATTTTTCTAGTAAGAAAACTTAACATGAAATCTTTTAACAAATTTTGAAATTCACCATACTGTATTGTTAACTATAGGCTCTATGTTGTATTATAGACTGCTATAACTCTTGTTTGAACTATATTTTAAGTCAAGAATGTCTTTTGTCTTTAGATGAATCCAAATATCTGTAAGCATTCAGTCACTCAACAAGTGAATGTTGAAATCCAAATTTTATATATATATATATATATGTATATGTATGCATATATGTATGTGTGTGTGTGTGTGTGTATATATATATATATATATATATATATATATATATATATAGGTTTAGCTATTGTAGGCATAGAATGATCAATGCTCTTGCAAGATCTACAAGCATCCCTATAAAACTAGGAGATCCCTTTTAAATGCATATTTCAACTCGGTTATTCCTGAGATAAGAATAGTGAGATATAGTCGTAGGGTTTTCAGATCACGAACATAATCTTAACAGTGCACATTACAGCCTAATCCTGGAGTCAATTAATAAATTGGTTGAAATAGCAGTTTGATTAAAATCTCAGATGTGCTAATTCGCTTTCCTAGTGCCCTTTAATTAAGGCTTTAATAGAGTCTGCAATTACCTGCAAATTTTTTCTTTGTCTTAAATATTTGTGCTTTATCCTTAACTTTCAAAGCTCCTTCAACTCGCCAAAGCACAAGAACAACTCCTCTTAGAAATTAAGTTAAAACAGAGAATAGAGCCTTCTTTTCCTTCAAACAGACAGTTCTGTAGAACTTTAAATGCTTATTGAAATTTAAGTTGTAAATGCATATTTAACTTATGGTGTGAGTTTTTGTTGTTTTTGTTTTTCATTTTTGGGTTTTGTTTTTTTTGTTGTTGCTGTTTTTGTTTGTAGTAAAAAAATTACTTTTGGTGAATGTGATAGTATTCTGTGACATTTTCTACTTAAACTATTTCATACTTAATTTAATATAGAATACTTAACATTCAAATTTATGTTTTTTGGTGTTGAAATTTTAGCCATGGGAAATATAAACAACTTTACCTCATCTTGTTTTTAACTACCAATTTGTGAGCTTTTACTCTGTATCAGGCATTGTTCAAACTGCTTCACATAAATTGTCATTTATTACTCCAATAATTGAATTCAATAGATACTGTTGAATTGAATTCAGTATGCTGCTGTTATCCACATTTTAAAGATAATAGAATTAAGAATAACAGATTTGAGGTAAGTGGTTCACAGTTACAGGCATGTAAATAGCAGGATTACAACTGAAAGGCAGGTCTGTTTGACTCAAGAATCTGTGTTGTTACCTATGCAAGGTTTATCTCAATTGTTTGAGTTTGTTGGATTGTTATTAACTAACTAGCACTTGAGGGCTCATGCTTAAATTTCTGTTGTGTGATACGGCAAATGTTTCTATCAAACTTCCAAATACAGAGACTAATATACTGATCACTTCTTTTTAAAGGGAAATACAATGTATTGATATTGTTTTGTGGTGAATCATGACTTTACTCTGAAGAAGTTATTATCCCCCAAACCTTTCTTAAGAAACAAATGAGCAAGTAAACAGATCTCAGTCTGAAGCTTTTTTTTTTTTTTTTTAAATAAGTAGATATTCACACATGAAAAACATTGTAGCAAAAAGCCCACCCTGGATTGAACTGTCATCCAGGACAACTGCCCTCCCACTACCCTCAAAACTGTTTTTTTCAGAGGATAACTGAGTCTGTCGCTAGAAAACATGTCTAAGACTGAATCAGGAGACCTAAGAATGCTATAAAAATATGCTGTAACCACATACTAGAAAGCACCAAAGCAATGCAATGAAAAAAAAAAGGTAGTTCCCAGCTTAGTTTAGAAATATGCAAACTAATAAAGATGCCAAGTTTGGGGAGTTACCACTTAAAGAGACATTCTAGCACATTCACTAATTCAGAATAGAAAAAGTTCATCTCAAAAAATATATAGATGCTAGAATTATAATTGATAATTATAATAGATAATTGAAGAAATATACTTTGGGGGCGCCTGGGTGGCGCAGTCGGTTAAGCGTCCGGCTTCAGCCAGGCCACGATCTCGCGGTCCGTGAGTTCGAGCCCCGCGTCAGGCTCTGGGCTGATGGCTCAGAGCCTGGAGCCTGTTTCCGATTCTATGTCTCCCTCTCTCTGCCCCTCCCCTGTTCATGCTCTGTCTCTCTCTGTCCCAAAAATAAATAAACATTGAAAAAAAAAATTAAAAAAAAAAAAAAAAGAAATATACTTTTATGTTTTGCAATCACTTATGTAATGTAGGAAATTAGGTTCAAGAAAATGCACTAGTATTTCCTCTTACATCTCTACTCTTGATATAAGCTCATGGCAATACTGGTACAATCAGAGATTAAAAGATTTGGAAAGCAATTACAATTACTTTGTATAGGAAAACATGTTTAAAACTCATGTGTATCACATTTTTCACAGATATTCAGTTTTAAAAATTGCAAAATTGTACATTACATAAAAATTGTAGGTCACCTCTAACCCCAACAGCATTTGTGGGGGTAAGAGGTATGTGGAAGGAATTTTGTTAAGTGTTGGCAATAACAAGAATATTTCAAAAAAGTACTTAAGAGAAGTGGCCTATCTTTCTAGGTATTCAACTCATACAATAATTTAAGCAATATGGAAATGGTGCAAAGATTGAAAAATAAAACACTGGAAGAAAAAATATTTCAGAAAATATCTAGTTTATATGAAAATGAAGATTTTAATAAAGGAAACATTTACACAATAAAGGAAAACATATGCCTTTTAACTTAAAAACTTGGACTATATTTAAATACCCGGGAAAATAAATAAAATGTTAATTCTTATTTGATCTATTAATATTCAAATAGTTGGTATTTTGGTTACTACATCTGTTAGAAACAAAATATTTATAGATGAAGCAATTAAGTTTAAAATATTTCTTTTGGATATATATGATAATATCTGACATTAACCAATGAAATATCTATTATTTAAATATTTCAAATGCTTTTCTAAAAAAAAAAAGCAATGAGGTTTTTCAGAAAATCTTTGCTGTAATGGCGAAACTAACTTATAAATTATTAATAAAATGCTGGTGCCAGAGCCTCAGAAAAATACACATTACCTGATAAGTGTCTTAGCCCTGTCCTCTCTTCTACCACACATTTCTTCTGTTTCCCATTTTGATTGGGCGAGTCATTGTGGTATAACATTTTTTGTCATTGTTATTTCAGAGTCTTTCAACAGCAAATAACATGTTCTCTCTTCTTGGAGTGCTTTCCATATAGATAATCCATCACCATATTTACATTAAATAATGAGAAAGTAGCGCTCACTTTGGCAGCACATACACTAAAATTGGAACGATACAGAGATGAGCATGGCCCTGTGCAAGGGTGACATGCAAATTCGTGAAGCTTCCACATTTTTTGTTTTACACTTGAAACTAATGTAACATTGTGGCAACTATTTTTCATTAAAAATATAATAATGGGAAAGTAATAAGATGACATCATATATTTGAAACCACATTTCCATGCTGAGGAGCTGTAGACTCTGATTAGAGAAGAATTTTTAGAACATGTTAATTCTGGAGGAATTTGTGGATTATCTCCATAGAATCTAAAAAAGAATCTATAAATGCCCATCAAACACAATGGCATTCATTAGAAGTACTGACTATTTTGCACACAATAAGCAGGTGTTAACTAATATATATTGATATGCTTTTATAATTCTCAGCTTACTTGATATAAAAATAGGCATTTCTACATGCCCTGTTATAATTAGGATATCTTGAATCTCCATTAATAAAATTACATGTAGTAAAGTTATAAAATGAAGAAATGGGTAATTAGGTAGCACTGAATCTAGTAGTTAAGACTTAATTTCATTGATAGCAATTTTAAAGTAAGGACAGGCAATAAATTCAGAGACTCTTCTCTTCCTGATAAGTTTTATGGGCAGGCTCTAAATGCTAAAAATCAAAAATGATATTTTACCAGGAATTAGGGGCAGCACTATTTAAATACTAGTTGACTGAGCCAAGGAAACACATCTTAGGTAAGAACTCTTTCATGCTTTGTAAAATCAGATCTGTGAAAAGGAAGAAAGAGCCTGAATTACTGATAATTACAAAACTTAGAATATTTGGTAGATTAAGAGTTACATAAACTGGGGCGCCTGGGTGGCTCAGTCGGTTAAGCATACAACTTCAGCTCAGGTCATGATCTCATGGCTTGTGGCTTCCAGCATAGCATCAGGCTCTGTGCTGACAGCTCAGGGCCTAGAGTTTCCTTTGGATTCTGTCTCCCTCTCTGCTCCTCCCCTGCTTGCACTCTGTTTCTTTCTCAAAGATAAATAAATATTAAAAAAAAAAAAATTAAAAAAGAGTTACAGAAACTTTTAAGAAACTTTGGAAACACTTTAAGAAATAAGACAAAATGCTGAGCTAAGTGAAATGAGCATCTGGAATTGGCAGAAACAAAGTAACCCAGCCTTTGAGGAAAAAGGTGAAAGGAACAAAAAGATGTTATTACCTTGGCAAGGTGTACTGACTGATCTCTGAGGATAGAAACTGTATTTGTTTTGATTAATGTAATTAGGTGCCCCCCCCCCCCCGTAATAAGAGCATTGAGCATATCACCTTTAGAAAAGTTGAACTCCTGATGTTGCTCATTCTTTTGTAAAATAGGGACATATCTGGTATCCAATCTCACATGTTTAGCTAGCAGTTATGGTAGAAGAATCTGGCTTCCACACGGGCACAATTAAGATGGAAGACTGCATTTTAATTATTCTTCAGTGTGAATACACTTTCCTTGCTTAGGAGAGACACAGTATAAAAGTTTTCATCTCACCCCTTAAATTCTCTTTTCTATTGAGAACAACGAGAGCAATGGAAATCAACATGTTTATCCTGCCTTGACTCAGCCCTCACCATTCCTCATCTGGACTATTTTAAGAGCTGTCAAACATGATGCTTTGCTTTTAATTCTAGCGGATATGATCTGGCCACTACCCTTGCACTGTTTTGTTTTTCTGAAACAGGAATCTGACCATGTTACTCTCATGAATAAAATCATTCATTGCCTTTTTACTAGCATGAAGTAAAATTCATGAGCAAAGCCTGCCACAATCTGTTCATTTAGCTCTTTACTGCATTTGTACACTCTTGTTCTCCTCTTCTCCACTTGCCTTGTGTTCCTGAGAACCCAAATTTCTTATCCATCGCTAGAAGTCATGCTATTTTCCACCACCTACAATGAGAAAGCAATTACTCCTTCAAATATCCCTATGATTTACATTATTCTTAACACTTGCCCCTCCCCTGGAGTCTAACTCAGAGTGAGTAGATCTTTCATTAAGATGTCTGTTGGAAATACCACCTTCTATTTTTTTGTAATGTAATTTCAGGGACCTTACCCTCTTTTTCCTTTTTCTCTGTCTATGCCCTTTTCTTTTTTATAATAGCTAAAAAATTCTTATGATAATCAAGTTTTCACCCACATATTGTGTATCCCTCTACATATCATCTGATTGGTGCAAAGAGAAAAAATGGGATTGTCTCCTCTACTAGATTCTATGATGCTTGTTTTAATCCATCCTAAGATTGCAGTAGCTTTTTTTTTTTTTGGCAACCATAATTTCTCATTGGTTCATACATACATACGTATATGCAGTAAAATAAGACACAATTTTTTGATGAGTAATAATTGTTTTGTAATATAAAGACTTTGATTAATCAAAGAAAGCATGCATTATCTCAAGTGTGCTCTGAGAGGCTAACCAAGTAAGTACTTCCTTTTTAAAATACTTTTGTTCAACCATTGATTTATTCATTAGCCATTTTGAGACATCTATTCTATGTGCATTGCAGAAGGATTTTTTTCCCTAAGTGGTTCGACAGCTAAATCAGATAATTGAATAAAAACATAATTATCCAAGGGAAAGCTTTTATTTTGTTGTGTGTTATCTAAATCACTGTAAGCAAATAGGATTTTTTAGTATTCTGAATAAAATAGAGTTGTTTGTGTTTACTCTGATAGACTTCTTGTAAATTATTTCTCATGACCTTTGCATTATAAAGAGCACTAATGAAGAACTTGTTGCCAAGAAGCAAGGCAAAGGAACATTTCAGGGATTGTAGATTATTGAAAAAGAAACCCAGTAGCATTGCTCATATATTAAAGATCACCTTACCATACAAGGAAGCAAAAAAATATTTTTTGAGAAGACATCCAATCTTCTATTCAACTGTAAAAAAAAGAAATTCACAAACATGACTGCTTGAGTCTTGCTTTCTGACTCCCCTCTCCACCTTTCTCTCATTCTAATATTTATTAATCTGCTCTAGGGTCTATCTGTTCCATCTGTATTCATACACCACAGATTTAATGGTTCTTCAGCAATCTCAACAGTATGACCATATATCTAAGAGCAGGGAATATTACAGATTAAATGAAAAGACTTGGAGATAGGTTTGAGTTCTATGATTTATCAACTACAGTTTTGGACATGTGGCTTGACCAGAAAAAATATACATTTCCTCATTGGTAAAATTGGGGAATAACACCAAATCATCATGTTATTATGAAGTTTAAGTAAACTAAGTAAATATTATATAGTAGCTGATGTTTTAATTATTACTATTATCGTCATTCTCAGTATCCAGTGTAGAAAATGCATTTGTTCCATTGTGCCGTAATGGCTTGATAATGTCTATCCCAGCAATGAACTTTCCTTAACATATAATGTGCACATATATTGATTTGTTATCTACCTTGCTCCTATACTTTTAACGCTAGCATGCCTCTTCTTCTCAGACCTGCCATTCCTGCCATTTTCATCAACAACTTTTCTCAAGCAGTTGCCATGTTCTTACATGTCCGTGGTCATTTGGTTTAACAATAGGAATCTTACTTGAGTTTAAAATTCATTTAAGGCTACTCTGAAGTTTTTTGGATCTTTCAGCTTTTTGTTTGTTTTCGTCTGCATACATAAGTTTAGAAGAGTACTTTGCCTAATGTGGTTAGTAAGAATTTTATAAATTTTGTTAAAAAAGTGATTGAATATATCAAATATAGTTAAAAGAACTTGTTTCTATAAATTTTATGATTAGGCAATTGGCTGTGGCTTGTTACCTTTTATTCTTTTATATATTATGCAAATGTTTGTAGCTTTCTTTAGGTACAAGAATTTAATTTTCTCCTTTATCACAGTAATGTATGAATCTCAAATTACATTCAAATAGGACACTTAGAATTTATTGGTATTATATAAACTATACAGTAAACAAGTAAAGAGTGAATTTTCTCCAAACTATAAAAATTTGAATCTTTATATTAGGCAAGAATGATATAAATCATATAGATAAGGGACTGAAGACACAGGGAAATATTGAGATAAAAGGGAATTTCTAAATCTTTGACTTCCAGTCTGTTTTACTCAAAAACTTTGCCTTTTGTGTATTTAATTCACAAAAATAAAAAAGGGACTTCAATCCATGAGAAATATGAACAAAATTGGGGTTTGACAGTCAATTGATTATGATTGATTGGTGACTTCATCGTTAGCAATTTGATCATTGTTTTCCAGTTCCCACAGTCTGCTTGTCCAGCTCTCCAAGAAATGCTGCTAAAGTAGGCTGTCTCCCTTTTCTCTCCCATCTGCTGTTTTTATTTTTATCTTTAATTATGAAATTATATTCAGAAGAATGGAAAATTTTGCAATATACTATAACTATAGTAAGTTTTTCTTAATCATATGAAACAGTGGTCAGTCATGTGGTAGAAGTCATCGGGCAAGATCTCACATGGCCAGGGTTCTTATTCCTACTTTATCAAGAAAAGTAGCTGAGTAACATTTAGTCAGGTATTTTGTAACTCTTTTTTTCTGTGATTCCCTCACTTGAAAGGTATATATTGGTGCAGATTATGGATAAAGCAAAGTATTAATATTAAATCTTAAGAAATTACTCTCATATAGGTCTATTGCTATAAAAACAGATTTAAAAAATCTGTCTTAGTTTGGTCAAAACTGGCATAATGGCAGACATATACACCAATGGGTCAGAATAAAGAGCCTAGAAATAAACCCACACATACATTGTCAACTGATTTTGACAAGGGATGCAGTGGGGTAAATACTGTGTCTTCAACAAATTGTGTTAGATGGCCACATGGAAAAGAATAAAATTGGACCTATATTTTACACTATAAAAAAAAGTAAGCTCAAAATGTATTAAAAACTTAAAGATAAGAACTGAAATTGTTAAACTCCTAGGAGAAAACCTAGGTGGAAAGCTCCATGGTATGCATGTTGGTAATTATTTCTTGGATATGACACCAAAAGCACAGGAATCAAAAGTAAACATAAGTAAGTGGGACAATAGCAAACTAAAAAGGCTTCTGTATGGCAAAACAAACTTTTGAGTGAAAAAGTGACCTACAATATGGGAGAAATATTTGCAATCCATATATCTGAGAAGTTTTTAATATCCAAAATATATAAGGAACTCCTAAACTCAATAGCAAAAAGCCAAACCAAAACAAACAAACAAACAAAAAATAGCTGTGAAAAAAATGTGAAATGGACTTGAATAGACATCTCTCCAAAGAAGACATACAGACATATGAAAAGATTTTCCACATAATTAACCAACAGGGAAATGCAAATCAAAATCACAATGTGATGTCACCTTCCATCTGTTAGGGTAGCTATTATTTAAAAAAAAAAAAATTCTTGGTAAGAATGTGGAGAAATTGGAACCCTTGTACACTGTTGGTGGAAACGTAAAATGGTGCGGGTGCTATAGAAAACAATGTGGAGTTTCTTCAAAAGATTAAAAATAGAACTACCATATGATTCAGCAATCTCACTTTTAGGTATTTATGCAAAAGAGTTGAAATTAGGATCTCAAAGAAATATGTCCATCCTCATGTTCATTGCATCATTATTCACAATAGTAAAGATGTAAAGACAACCTAAACGTACATCAACAGTTGAATAAAGAAAATGTGATATGTACATATGATTGGGTATTACTGAGTCTTAAAAAAGAAGAAAATCCTGCCATACGTGACACCATGGATGAACGTTAAGAACATTATGCAAAGTGTAGTAAGTCAGTCACAGAAGAACAAATACTATATAATTCTACTTATATGATGTATTTAAAATAGTACAACTGAGAAACAGAGTAAAATGGTGATGACCAGGGCTAGGAGTACAAAAAAATGGGAAGATGCTATTTAATGGGCATAAAATTTCAGTTATGCAAAATGAATAAATTCTAGAAATCTGCTATACAACACTGTGCCTATAGTTAATACTGTTTTGTTTACTAGTTAATAACACTGTATTAATACTTAATGTATTACTTATACATATACTTATACAATACTAATGTAATACTTAATGTAATACTTAAAATTTTGTTAAATAAATAAGTACTAGAGATGTAATATACAAAATGATGACTATAGTTACTACTGCTATATGCTATATAATATGTATATGTAGCATATATGATATATATGAAAGTTATTATGAGACTAAATCCTAAGGGTTCTTATTAGAAGGAGATTTTTTTTCTCTTTTTTCCCATTTCTTTTATTGTATCTGCATAAGATGATGTATGTTAACTAAAATTATTGTGATCAATTCACAATATAGGTAAGTCAAACCTTTATGCTGTACACCTGAGACTTATACAGTAATATATATATATCAATCGTATCTCAGTAAAACTGTGAAAAAAAGAAAATATCTTAAAAAGGTAAATCTCATTTGTTTTTATGACAATTAAAAAAGAAGGAGGAGGGGGCATCTGGGTGGCTCAGTCAGCTGAGCGTCCGACTTCCGCTCAGATCATGGTCTCATGACTCGTGAGTTTGAGCCCTGCATTGGACTCTGTTGACAGCTCAGAGCCTGGACCCTACTTTGGATGCTAAGTCTCCCTCTCTCTCTCTGTCCTTACCCGCTTGTGCTCTTCCTCTGTCTCTTTCTCTCAAAAATAAATAAACATTAAAAAAATTTTTAAGTTAAAAAAATTAAAAATAAAAAGGAGAATAAACTTAAGGACATTAGGAAGTGCTCAGGTTTAGAGTAAAATTTCTGCCTCTACAAACAATTATATTGAGTAAGTCATATTAATTAGTTAATTATATTTTTAAAAAGCTATTCCATAGCTACCAATTTACCACTGTGTCTTTTCAAAGTAATTTTGAAGTCATAAAAGAAGTGAAAAACAAAGTGAAGCTTTGTCCTTCATTTTTGTCCAAAAACATTTTTGTCCTAATTAATACCCTTCCTAAATAAAATAGAACTGGAGATGATACATGGTTCACTCATATACCTGCCAATACATTCAAGAGATTCGAGCTTAAAATTTGCTGAAGAAATGAAGCAGTGACTGGGGACCAGATAGTGGAAGACTTTTGGTTGCACTGGTGACAAATCGTAATTATCTTGAAGATAATCAAGAGCCACTGTGAAGAGTTTTTAAAGTAGGGGGATAACATGATAAGATTACATTTTAGAAACATTGTTTTTCTTGAAAAACATGGAAAACAAGTTGCAGGGACACTAAAATTGGAAAATTAGGTAGTAATAAGTTTTTATAAATCCTTGGCTTATAAATCTTGGTCTTCTAAATCCAGGCAAGGGTTGATGATGGTCTGAACTGAGAGAGTGGACATGGATATCTAGAGATATAGGAGAAAAGAGAAATTCTTAGGAAGTTTAATGGTAAAACATGGTGATTGGTTTATTATTCTCAGGTTCCATTTCACAATATTCCCCCTTCTCTCATCCTTCCTTGGAAACTTAATTGCTAATGTATATTTAAAATCACCTTGAAATTTATTATTATTATTATTATTATTATTATTATTATTATTCCAAAATAAAAATATAAGTTGCTTCCTATCCTGTTGCAAATTTGGATTATCACTGACACAGAGATATTGCATTAGGGCGCTATTCCAGGAAGTGGATCTGGCACAAAGTAAAGACTTGATATTAAATGTTAGCATGCAGAAGTGAGGAAGTACTTCAGACTGACTGAAGAAAATTTGTGAGTAGTAGTTCTGGCAAAATTTAATCAAAGCGAAACCAAAAATGGAGTTTGATGGTTATACAATGATGATATTGGTTGGCATTTTTAAAAGCTATAAATGCTGGATTCATAGTTACTATGTGACTGGGAACCAAGATTCTTGAAATATGAAAATGACATTTTTGGAAGAACATTCAGTATTTGCAAACACGGTTTGCCTAGTAATTGAGAGTTGACTATGTATTAAAAAGACTTACCCAGTTTTACCATGAATTTTAGTAGAAGATACAAGCTGTACTTAAGAAAGTGAAATTGAATTTATTTTCCAAAATGGAATTGTTTGAAATATCGCCTAGTGAATTAATCTCTGAAAAGCATTATCATGTAATATTTACTTTTTCCGGACCAGAAAATGTAAATGGTTATGTTTCCTGCCTTTGAGATCTTTGTGCCTAAAATGGATGACAAAAACAATAAGCATAGAAAAGCAGACAAATGAATCTCCACTATATAGAAATTCTGAGAGGCAATGCCTTGAAAGAAGATAAGTTGAAAGAAAATAAATTCAATAAGGAAGGGTTTATATTTTGTAAGTGACCCTATGCAGGAAATTAAATACATATAAGCAGATATGAGACAAGAATTGGAAATGTTCTTTGGGTATTCCTTTCAACATTCCCAGTGTTTGTAATGATATTCATTGTAGAGCACTTTCATATCTATTATCCCTCTTTTTAAATCCTTCAAGTATATTAAAAGTTATTTACATATTATACATATTTACAATCCAACTCCCATGAGCCAGTCCAACAAAGTTTCTACAGAAATTGAATATCAATTACTTAAACCTGGATAACTGTATGCCAAAAGTTTGTTTCCCTTTACCTTTTATATTCTGTTCTGTTTTGTAAGTTAATTAATTTATTTATTTCTGGAACGTTTCTCTCTAGGCATTTTATTGCATGTGTATGCTGCTCAGAGTATTTATTCTCAAATTGTAATTAGCATATTCTCGTTTTCCTCCTTAAATATTTTTTCTTTGTGGGTATAGTTTTTTTTCTATTAAAGTAACTAGGTCTAAAGTCTATGTGCTATCACATTCAGAGTTAGAATTGCCTTATCCCCTCTCCCATCCACTCTCTGCAATTTTTCTCTCAGGCTCATGCATCTTCTTTAAACCCAAACTTTAGCAAGATTTTAAGACACCTGGTTTTAGTTTTGATTTCCCTCTTCCTCTTAGATTAGTTTTAAAGATCCACTTCATGACATCCTTCTTTCCTAATTGCCACTAATATACGAATTGTGTCCACTTCTTTCTTCCTTTAACTTCTACTCTGTCGTCTTTACAAAAACCTTTTTACAGTCTGCACTTCCTTCCATGCTAAGTTTTCCTTCAGCAGCGTACTGCCTTCTGCAGTCTCAACATGAGTAGAGAGAATGAGATACTTACCATTTAGCCAATGTTATCTTCCATTTAAATGTTGAAATAGGAAAGGTAATCAACTGTAACAGAAGTCTATTGATAGTGCCTAACCTCATACCTTCAGTGTCAGGCCCACAACTCTGTACCAGCAGTGTCTAGCACACAATCTTGTCCCTTCAGTGTCAGACCCACATTCTGTACCTTCGGTGTCAGGCACATAAGCTGCAGCTTGCTTGAATTTCTCCTGCTGTTCCAGAAGGGAGAGTCTGAAGGACTCTGCACGGGGTTGATACTCATCATCTATAACTAATATTCAAGACAATTAATTCTAGTGTGTGTGAACCACAGGCAATGCACCAATTTTAAAAAGCTCAGCATGCTTTTCTTTTCCAATGTACCTGGTAAATCTTTCCTGTCAACACGTATGACAAGTATTTTTACTGCTCTGTCTTCAAGTTTAATAAATCTTATGACTTTAGCGAATTTCTGTATCAAATTTGCATTTTCTTCTGTTGATTCTCATTCAAAATTCTTTGGCATGAGTTTTTTATATATTTTAAATATTTTCTCCTGTCTGTTTTCTTAATTAGACAACTTTAGCACAAAGGCCTATATCATGAACATAACTGGCTTATCATTTCTCTTTTCCATCTTTGCAGTATACTGCTTTCCAATGTGGAATGCATTTCTCTGAGAAGGAGCATTGGATCCATAGTCAGAGGAGAGGCTAAATGGGTGCTTAACCTCACTCCCCTTGTTGCTTTCATTTCTCTCCCTACCCACCCACTCATATGGGGATGCCTGTCACACTGGCAAACAGAGCATTTTAGCATCTGCGACATCATTCAGCAAAGCTTTCTATTTTCTGAAGGAGAACATAATTATTTGCTTGCTCAAACATAATAAATAGGGACGCTTGAGTGGCTCAGTCAGTTAAGCATCTGACTCTTGATCTCAGCTCAGGTCTTGATCTCAGTGTTGTGAGTTCAAGCTTGTCTTGGGCTCCATGCTAAACGTGAAGCCTACTTAAAAAAATAACAATAATAAATAGCCATTCACTGTTCTCCTTTAGAAAACAATTGCATTTCATCAGTCGATTGAACAGCTGTATTTTTGTCCTTGAAAGTTGACTGCTTCTACTTTAAAAATCCTTTAGTGAAACAGACTAACAGTACCAAGTATAATCGAGGTTTAATGATGCTAAATGAAGCCTTCCAACTCCATGCCTTCCCTTTCTAAACCCTTGAATTTTGGCACAATTTCAAGTATATATCCAATAGGCTTGGGAAAATTGTGCCGGAGCCTTAGATGCCTCCCTAGGGGGCATATGGAGCTGTAATCCCTAGTACCAAGTGTCTGCACCTGCCATCAAGAACTGTGCACCCAGTAAGCCCCAGCTCAAGCAAAGTTTTTATGTTTTCACACCTGAAAGTACTTTCCTCTTCTAATTTCTCTACTTCTGAATTTCTGTACATAAAAATATGAATGTACCATTTCTTAAAAATAGGCAGTGTTCTTCACACTGAAGAAATGATAAAACAATTTTCTTTACATTTGTCAATAGTCAGCCCATTGTTGTTATCCCTGGGAAAAGGAATACCAAAGAGGTGAGTACGATGATAATCTGGGCTATGTTTCTATAGGCACTTTCCACACTGTAAGGAAGTTTAGAAAGAAAGATCCAATTTTACTTCTATATAAGTAACAATTTGAAAATATAATTTAAAAAACTATTAAATATTAAGGGATGAACTTAACAAAATTTGTGTATAAAATAACAAAATATTGCTTGAGGCAATTAAAGACAACAAAGTAAGTGAAGCACTTTGCTAAGTTTCTAAATTAAAACCTTAAATTGTTGGGGCGCCTGGGTGGCGCAGTCGGTTAAGCGTCCGACTTCAGCCAGGTCACGATCTCGCGGTCCGGGAGTTCGAGCCCCGCGTCGGGCTCTGGGCTGATGGCTCAGAGCCTGGAGCCTGTTTCCGATTCTGTGTCTCCCTCTCTCTCTGCCCCTCCCCCGTTCATGCTCTGTCTCTCTCTGTCCCAAAAATAAATAAATGTTGAAAAAAAAATTAAAAAAAAAACAAAACCTTAAATTGTTAATAAGATTATTGATCCAATTTGTGTATAAATTCAGTGATCTAACACCCAACAGTCACTTTTTATCCCCCCCTCAAGAAATTGACAAGATCCTAAAATTTATATAGAAATGTGAAAGACCTGAAATAGTTCAACAATTTAAAATGAAAGAACAAAGTTGAAAGATTTTTGCTACTTAACTTTATTATTATTATAAGGCTATAATAATTAAGACAGTGTGGTATTAGCATAAGGGTATATATCAATTAAATAGAGATATCAGAAATAGACTTACATGTAACTGATCAATTTAATTTTGAAAAAGGCAATATTACGGCTCCAGCTAATTCAATGGGAAAAAAATGATGATAGTCTTTAAAATATTGTGCTCAAAGCTCTGGATATTGCAAAAGTAAAAATAAAAACAAATATTGAACCTTAACACTATATGTCAAAAATGATTCAAAATGATTGTAGATCTACAAGTAAATATATAAAACTATCAAACTCCTACATAGGTAGAAGTTTTCTTAGATTAAACCAAAAAGCAAAAAATATAAAAGAAGATTGATAAAATGGATGTTATCAAAACTAAATTTCCTCTGTGAAAGATACCAATACAAAAATGAAAAAACAATAACACCAACAAATAGAAGCAAGCCGCAAACTGAGAGAAAATATTTGCAATATGTATATCTGATGAAAGACTTTTTTCCATGTTTTATAAAGAACTCTTATGTCAGAATAGCAAACAAACAAAGAAGTAGGCAAATGGTTTAGAAAATATTAAGCAAAGAGATGTAGAAATGACCAATTCACATAGCAAAGATTTTCAACACCATTAATTGTCAGGGAAATGTAAATTGAAGCCACAATGAAATACTACTGTACATCCATTAGAATGGCTGTAATTAAAAAGACTAGCCATACATAATATTAGCAAGGGTCTAGAGGAACTGAAATTCTCATACATTTCTGATGGGACTGGAAAATGGCACAGTCACTCTGTAAACTAGCATTTTTTGTTGTTGTTGGGAAGGCTAGAATATTGTTTTGAAAAGTGAAACCTATACATATAACACAGGACCTAGCCATTCCACTCCTAGGTAATACCTGAGAATAATAAAAACATCTATCCACACTAAGATTTGTAGACACCAACTTGTATATAGCAAATTCATGCATAATAGCCCCAAACTGCAGACAACCCATGCGCTTAACAACAGATTAATGAATAAGTACTCTGTGGTATATCCACATGGTATACTATATGCCAATAAAAAAAGAATACTACTGCTGCATACTACTGATGTATTCCCAAACATGAATGAATCTTAAAAAGCATTGTATTGAGTAAAAAGCAGGTATAAAAAATAATCCTTTGTAATTCCATTTGTATGAAATTTTAGAAAAAGGCAATTTACCCATAGAGAAAACAGAGAAATAAGGGGGCTTTTTGTGTGATGAAAATATTTTCAATCTTGATTATGATGGTGGTTATACAAGTGAGTCCATTTTATTGTATTTTCCTAATAATGTGAGGGAAAATGTTCCTGCAAATTTCAGGACAGTCTGTTCACTTTTTGTGGAGCAGGGTGCCTATATTTCAAAGGACTGATATTCAGATTGGATGTATCTTATACAATTTCTCCTTGACTAGCTTTCTTCTATCTTCTTTGAAATTTAATAGGTTGCTGATTATTACTACTAGTTTTCAGTGGGATTGTAATTTGGCATTTTTTCCTCTCACATACAATTAAAATTTTTTTCTTAAGTTTATTCATTTTTGAGAGAGAGAGAGAGGGATAATGAATAGGGGAGAGGCAAAGGGAAGGAGAGAGAGAATCCCAAGCAGGCTCCATGCTGTCAGTGCACTGCCCAACACGGCCCTCGATCTCACAAATGGTGAGATCATGGCCTGAGCTGAAATCAAGAGTCAGACGCTTAACTAAGCCACCCGGGCACCTCTACAAGTTTTCAAAAATGTTTATTTTGAGAGAGAGACCGACCATAAGCAGAGGAGGGGCAGAGAGAGACAGAGACAGAGACAGAGAATCCCAAGCAGGCACCACACTGTCAGCACAGAGCCTGATGCAGGGCTCAATCCCATGAACTGCAAGATCATGACCTGAACTGAAATCAAGAGCCAGATGCTAAACTGACTGAGCCACATAGGCACCTCTGCAATATTTAAAAATAACTGAGATTGCTAACTAGTAGCCATACCCACCTGAGTGTAGCCTTCTTCTCTAAAACTCAATGGGATTTCTTTGAATTCACAGGGACAAAGTCTGTCTATTCCATTGCATCATTCTTCTGGAACCTTGATAATAGCCAATTCTACTTCCTTAACAGCATCATTGCTTGCAGTTGGTAAGTTTGCCTTAATATGACTTTTCTACCAAATATTTGCAACAGATTTCTGTTTACCTGAAGCCTTGCTGTGTTCTTGTTTTTCACACATTTTGAATTTTTGAGATGCCTTCACAGCTCTCTATGGATGAATAACTAATTCCAATTGTTATGCTGTATTTTGCCTAAACAGGTCCTTGAGCCTTTTTTAAATCAAACATAAAACTACAAACACCCCAATAGAAAAATTGACAGAACAGGCAAGTTACAATAAACATGAAAGGATTTAACTTCATAAGTAATCAAAGGAATGCAAATTAAACAGTGAGATTCCATATTTGCCTATTGTCAGAAAAAAGTAGGAATACTCATTGTTTTAAAAGCTTCAGAGAAAAGACACTGCTAGTGGGAATATCAATTGCTTTCTTAAAGTGAATTTTGAATAGATACTTTTAAAAACCTTAAAATGTATATTATATCTTGCCTAGAAATTCTACCTAATAGCTTTTTCTAAGTAATCAGACAAGGGCACTAATATGTAGGCACAAGCATATTTATCACAATGCTTTTTTAAATGTTAAAAACTCTACATTTCTAATAGTGGTAGTAACTGATGATATATTACATAAATAATGTCTGTCTATTATTTGGTCGTTCAGAAAACTGTTTAGCATTTCACATTGATGTCATGAATTTTGGTTTAAACTATATATGTATATATAGAAAACAATCTAGAAATTAATATATTGAAATGTTAACCACCAATTTCTATGTTGTGAGATTGACCATATATCTATTTTATTTCTTATGTTTTTCTCTATTTTTCAAAATGTCTAAAATCCATATGTAATGCTACTCTTATATTCAGATTTTAGACATATGATTAACTCTGTATCCCATAGGCCTATTTCGTACCTCTTGGTTTCTTTGCAATCTGTCTGCATTTGGTCTCATTTGCATTCATCCAGACTGTTTAGGATATTCCTTAAGAAGATAAAATATCATGTGACTTTCCCATAGGTTTTTGGTGACTTGTTTGTTCCCAAGTTCAAGCTACTTGCTTAGTGCATAAAATCCATCCTACTCTAGTTGTAATCTGCCTCTTCAACCTCATCTTCAGTCATTGCCTCAATCCTAATTTAGTCTATATTGTAAATTCCCCATCATCACCTTTCTCAGCCTCATGCTTTTGTGCATGTGCTTTCTTATTTCTGAAGCATCGTTTCCTTTCAAATTATTATGCCTGGCACACTACCCATCCTATATATCTAGTTAAATTCAAGATTGCTGTGAAAACTTTCCCAGATATTCCAGATCTTTTCCTTCTCTAGCCACTCATAGTATTTTGATTATATTTGAAAATTATCTTTTAGAGTGGTATTTGTCTCAGGGCTAAGATGGGGAGTAGACACCTAGTCTTACAGTTTTGCATCTTCAGAACCCAGCACCTAGAATTTAGTACATCATAAACCTCATTACATGCTTGTGGAAATAAAAGGAGAAGGAGGACTAAAGCTTGTATCAAAATGAAAGTGAAATTCACAGCAACAAAATCATTACTCACAAAGAAGTCTGGCCCAAGATGGTGACAGAGGAGACTTCTGAATTTACTGCCTCCTATGGACACACCAATTCTACAGCTACACATGGAATAGTTCTTTCTGAAAGATATCTAGAAACTATCTCATAAACTACTATGGATTAGGTGAAAGTAGACAGCTTAAAAATAGACTCTTATAGATGCTTTATATAAGCCTTATTGTAACCAAAAAGCAAAAATCTATAATAAATACACAAAAGATAAAAAGAAAAGAATCCAAGCATATCACTACAGAAAATCAAGTCACAAAGGAAGAGAGCCAGATAAGAAGAAAGAAACATAGGAATTATAAAATATATAGAAAATAATTAACAAACTGCAAACAGTATGCATCTATGAAAAATTACTTTAAATGTAAATAGACTAAATTCTTCAATTAAAAGATCCAGAGTGGCTAAATAGATAAGAAGAAGAAGAAGAAGAAGAAGAAGAAGAAGAAGAAGACCACCAAACTATATGCTGCCCATAAGAGACTCACTTCAACTTCAAGGACATAAACAGAGTGAAAGTGAAGGATTAGAAAAAGATGTTCTCTGCAAATGGAAGCAACAACAACAATAACAACAACAACAACAACAGAAAGGGAAAGCTATACTTATATCAGACAAAATAGAATTAAGCCAAAGAATGTAATAAGAGACAAAGAAGGTTATTGTATAATGATAAAGACATCAAAACAAGAATCTATAACAATTGCTAAATATTTATTCACCTCCACATAGGTGCACCTAAATATATAAAGCAAATATGAACAGATCTGAAGGGAGAAACGTACAGCAATACAATACCCCATTTGAACAATGGACAGATTATCCAGATAGAAAATAAATGAAGTGCTTAAATTATACAATAGACCAGGTTAATTTTACAGGTATTTACCTAACATCCCACCCAATAGCAACAGGATACATATTCTTCTCCAGATGTCCATATAACATTCTCCAAGATAGATCATAGTTGGGCTACAAAACAAGTGTGAATAAATTTAAGAAGATAGGTGCCTGCATGGCTCAGTCAGTTAAGTGTCCAACTTTGGCTCAGTTCATGATCTCACGGTTTGTGAGTCTGAGCTCCATGTCAGGCTCTATGCTGACAGCTCAGAGCCTGGAGCCTGCTTCGGATTCTGTGTCTCCCTCTCTCTCTGCCCCCACCCCCCCACTCACTCTCTCTCTCTCAAAAATAAAAACTAAAAATATTTAAAAAATTAAAAAATAAATACATAAATAAACTTAAGAAGGTTGAAATCATATCAAGCATCTTTTCCAACCAAATTTTATGAAACTAGACATCAATTACATGAAGAAAACTGGACAATTCACAAAATGTAGATATCAAACAACATGCTACTAAACAATAAAAAAAAAATGAGTGAAATAAAAAATCAAGAGAAATAAAAATAATCTGGAGAAAAATAAAAAATGGAAACACAACATACCAAAATTGATAGGATGCAGCAAAAGCAGTTTTAATAGGGAAGTTTATATTGATAAATACCTACATTAAGAAAAAAGAAAGAGTTCAAATAACCTAACATTATACCTCAGGGAAATAGAAAAGGAAAAATAAAAAAGCCCAAAATTAGTAGAAGAAAGAAATAATAAAAATTAGAGAAGAGATAAATTAAATTGAAGCTAAAAAAACAATAGAAGAGATCAATGTAACTAGCAACTGGGTTTTTGAAAACATAAAATTGACAAACATTTAGTTAGCCTCACCAGGAAAAAAGAGAGGACTCAAATAAATAAAATTAGAAATGAAAGAGGAGACAGTACAACTGTTACCACACAAATAAAATAATCATAACAGTCTAATATTAACAATTATATGCTAACAATTGGACAACCAAGAATAGATAAATTCCTAAAAACATAAACCCACTAAATCTGAATCATGAAATAGAAAGTCTAAACAGAACAATTACTACTAAGATTGATTCTCTAATAAAAGTCCTCCAACAAAGAAAAGGCCAGAACTAGATGGCTTCCCTGGTGATTTCAAACATTTAGAGAATTAACAACAATTCTTCTCAAACTCTTCCAAAAAATAGAAGAGGAAGGGTGTGCCAGGATGGCTCAGCCGGTTAAGCCTTCGATTGGGTTTCAGCTCAGGTCATGATCCTATGGTTTGTGATACAGATCCCACATTAGGCTCTATGCTGATAGCATGGAGCCTGCTAGGAATTCTCTCTCTCCCTCTTTCTGACCCTCTCCTACTAATGCTCTCTCTCTCTCTCTTTCTCTCTCTCTCTCAAAATAAATAAACATTAAAATAATCTTTTTTTTTTTTTTAAATGGGAGAGAACATTATCAACTGAACAGCCTTATTCTCCTACCAAAACCAAACAAAGACATTAGAAGAAAAAAACTTGCACGCCAATATCACTGATGAACATACATGCAAAAATCCTAAATAAAATATTAACATACTGAATTCAATAATACATTAAAAGGATCAAGTGGTAAGTGGGAATAATTGTAGGGAAACAAGCAAGGTTCAAGAAATACGAATCAATATGATGTACCACATCAACATAATAAAGATTAAAAATACATGATTATCTTCATAGATGCAAAAAAAATTGACAAAAATTAAATATCCACTCACTATATAAACTCTCAATAAACTGGGTATAGAGGGAACTTATGTCAACATGATAAAGGCTATGTATGACAAGCCCACAGCTAATATATTCAATGGTGAAAAGTTGAAAGTTTTTTCTTTAAGAATAGGAGCAAGATAATGCCCCTCTTTCCACTTTTATTCAACATAGTGTTAGAATCCCAACCAGAACAATTAGGCAATAAATAGGAATAAAAGATGTCCAAATTGTAAAGGAAGAAGCAAAATTGTCTCTGTTTAAGAATAATTTAATATTATCATATATAAAAAACCCTAAGTACTTTAAAACTAATAAATTATTTCAGTAAATTGTGGGATACAAAGTCAACACACAAAAAATATGTTTCTATACACTAATAGCAAATTATCAGAAGGAGAAATTAAAGTAATTCCATTTATCATTTCTTAAAAAAATAAATTTAACTGAAGAGGTGAAAGATTTCTACACTAAAAAATTATAAGATACCAATAACAGAAATTGAAGAAGACACCTATAAATGGAAAAATATTTGATGTTCATGTACTGGAAGAATTAAAATGTCTATACTACCCAAGCAATCTCTATCAAAATTCCAATAGCATTTTTCACAGAAATGGGCAAACAATTCTAAAATTTGTATGGAGCCACAAAAGACTTCAAATAACCAAAGCAATCTTAAGAAAGAACAAACCAGAGGCATCACACTTTCTGGTTTCAAATTGTATCACAATGCAATAGTAATAAAAACAGTATGGTATTGGCATAAAGGTATACAATGGATTAGTGATATAGGATAGAGAGCACTGTGCTCTCCTGTGAATCAGGAGATCAATGGAACAGAACAGAGGTCAGAAATAAACCTGTGAATATATGGTCAATTAATAGATGACAAAGATCCAAGCATATACAATGAGGAAATGATTGTACCTTCAAAAAATGGTGGTAAGAAAGTTGGACAGCCACATGCCAAAGAGTGAAACTGGACCACTATCTTACACCATACACAAAATTAATTCAAAATGGATTAAAGACTTGATGGGGTACCTGGATGGCTCATTCGGTAAGTGGCGACTTTGGTTCAAGTCATGATCTTTCAGTCCATGGGTTCGAGCCCCACATCAGGCTTTGTGCTGAAAGCTCAGAGCCTGGAGCCTGCTTCTGATTCTGTGTCTCCCTCTCTCTCTGCCCCCCCTACACCCACACCCCACTCATGCTCTCTCTCTCAAAAATAAATAAAGATTAAAAAAAATTTTTTTTAAATGACTTGAATGAAAGACCTAAACCATAAGACTCCTAGAAGAAAACAGAGGGGTTGGCTCCTTGACATTGGTGACGTCAGTGATTTTTTGGATTTAACACCAAAAGCAAAGACATCAAAAGCCAAAATAAACCGGTGGGTTTGCATCACACTTAAAAGATTCTGTACAGGGGCGCCTGGGTGGCGCAGTCGGTTAAGCGTCCGACTTCAGCCAGGTCACGATCTCGCGGTCCGGGAGTTCGAGCCCCGCGTCGGGCTCTGGGCTGATGGCTCAGAGCCTGGAGCCTGTTTCCGATTCTGTGTCTCTCTCTCTCTTTCTGCCCCTCCCCCGTTCATGCTCTGTCTCTCTCTGTCCCAAAAATAAAATAAATAAACGTTGAAAAAAAAAAAATTAAAAAAAAAAAAAATGGGGCGCCTGGGTGGCGCAGTCGGTTAAGCGTCCGACTTCAGCCAGGTCACGATCTCGCGGTCTGTGAGTTCGAGCCCCGCGTCAGGCTCTGGGCTGATGGCTCAGAGCCTGGAGCCTGTTTCCGATTCTGTGTCTCCCTCTCTCTCTGCCCCTCGCCCGTTCATGCTCTGTCTCTCTCTGTCCCAAAAATAAATAAACGTTGAAAAAAAAAAAAAAATTAAGAAAAAAAAAAAAGATTCTGTACAACAAGGGAAACCATCAACAAAAAGAAAAGGCAACCTACAGAACGGAAGAAAATATTTGCAAATCATGTATATGATAAGGGATTAACACCCAGAATTTATAAAAAGCTTACATAACTTAATAACAAAAAAGCGAGGAGCGAGGTCAGGATTGCGGTTCAGACGCCGGGCGCCGCGCGTGGCCAGACCTCAAGCCTCTCGGAGTCAGATAAGAATGCAGCCCAGCTGAGATGGTCATCGTAGCTGGTGAGCCTGAAGCAGAGAACATAGCTCCCCCCGATGAAGACTCCTGCCAAACTCAAACTGTGAGATTCCACCTACACCTGCCTAAATAACCCAGAAAACCGCCAGAGGATTAGCAGAACGGAGTCCCCGGAGCCAAGCGCAGACAAGAGGCCCACGGAAGAGGGTAGGAAGGGCAGCGAGGCGGTGCTCGCTCCACGGACTGGCGGGAGGGAGCCGGGGTGGAGGGGCGGCTCGCCGGCCAAGCAGAGCCCCCGAATCTGCCTTGCAAAAAGCGGAGGGGCCTGCCGGACTGTGTTCCTACAGCAAGCGCGACTTAGCGTCTGGGAGGTCATAAGTTAACAGCTCTGCTCCGAAAGCGGGAAGGCTGGAGGACAAAGGGAGGGAGAGCTGCTGAGCCCCCCGACGACAGAGCTCAGTTTGGTGGGGAACAGCGCCATCTCCTCCGCCCACCCCCCAGCCAAAATCCCAAAGAGAACCAGTTCCTGCCAGGGAACTTGCTCGCTCCACGCAAACACCCAACTCTGCGCTTCTGCAGAGCCAAACCTCCGGCAGCGGATCTGACTCCCTCCTGCTGCCACAGGGCCCCTCCTGAAGTGGATCACCTAAGGAGAAGCAAGCTAAGCCTGCCCCTCCTGCCCCTGTGCACCTTGCCTACCAACCCCAGCTAAGACGCCAGATCCCCAGCATCACAAGCCTGGCAGTGTGCAAGTAGCCCAGACAGGCCACCCCACCCCACAGTGAATCCCGCCCCTAGGAGAGGGGAAGAGAAGGCACGCACCAGTCTGACTGTGGCCACAGCGGTGGGCTGGGGGCAGACATCAGGTCTGACTGCGGCTCCGCCCACCAACTCCAGTTATACACCACAGCACAGGGGAAGTGCCCTGCAGGTCCTCACCACGCCAGGGACTATCCAAAATGACCAAGCGGAAGAATTCCCCTCAGAAGAATCTCCAGGAAATAACAACAGCTAATGAGCTGATCAAAAAGGATTTAAATAATATAACAGAAAGTGAATTTAGAATAATAGTCATAAAATTAATCGCTGGGCTTGAAAACAGTATAGCTGACAGCAGAGAATCTCTTGCTACAGAGATCAAGGGACTAAGGAACAGTCACGAGGAGCTGAAAAACGCTTTAAACGAAATGCATAACAAAATGGAAACCACCACGGCTCGGATTGAAGAGGCAGAGGAGAGAATAGGTGAACTAGAAGATAAAGTTATGGAAAAAGAGGAAGCTGAGAAAAAGAGAGATAAAAAAATCCAGGAGTATGAGGGGAAAATTAGAGAACTAAGTGATACACTAAAAAGAAATAATCTACGCATAATTGGTATCCCAGAGGAGGAAGAGAGAGGGAAAGGTGCTGAAGGGGTACTTGAAGAAATAATAGCTGAGAACTTCCCTGAAGTGGGGAAGGAAAAAGGCATTGAAATCCAAGAGGCACAGAGAACTCCCTTCAGACGTAACTTGAATCGATCTTCTGCACGACATATCATAGTGAAACTGGCAAAATACAATGATAAAGAGAAAATTCTGAAAGCAGCAAGGGGTAAACGTGCCCTCACATATAAAGGGAGACCTATAAGACTCGTGACTGATCTCTCTTTTGAAACTTGGCAGGCCAGAAAGAATTGGCACGAGATTTTCAGTGTGCTAGACAGAAAACATATGCAGCCGAGAATCCTTTATCCAGCAAGTCTGTCATTTAGAATAGAAGGAGAGATAAAGGTCTTCCCAAACAAACAAAAACTGAAGGAATTTGTCACCACTAAACCAGCCCTACGAGAGATCCTAAGGGGGACCCTGTGAGACAAAGTACCAGAGACATCACTACAAGCATAAAACATACAGACATCACAATGACTCTAAACCCATCTCTTTCTATAATAACACTGAATGTAAATGGATTAAATGCGCCAACCAAAAGACATAGGGTATCAGAATGGATAAAAAAACAAGACCCATCTATTTGCTGTCTACAAGAGACTCATTTTAGACCTGAGGACACCTTTAGATTGAGAGTGAGGGGATGGAGAACTATTTATCATGCTACTGGAAGCCAAAAGAAAGCTGGGGTAGCCATACTTATATCAGACAAACTAGACTTTAAATTAAAGGCTGTAACAAGAGATGAAGAAGGACATTATATAATAGTGACAGGGTCTATCCATCAAGAAGAGCTAACAATTATAAATGTCTATGCGCCGAATACCGGAGCGCCCAAATATATAAAACAATTACTCATAAACATAAGCAACCTTATTGATAAGAATGTGGTAATTGCAGGGGACTTTAACACCCCACTTACAGAAATGGATAGATCATCTAGACACACGGTCAATAAAGAAACAAGGGCCCTGAATGAGACATTGGATCAGATGGACTTGACAGATATATTTAGAACTCTGCATCCCAAAGCAACAGAATATACTTTCTTCTCGAGTGCACATGGAACATTCTCCAAGATAGATCATATACTGGGTCACAAAACAGCCCTTCATAAGTTTACAAGAATTGAAATCATACCATGCATACTTTCAGACCACAATGCTATGAAGCTTGAAATCAACCACAGAAAAAAGTCTGGAAAACCTCCAAAAGCATGGAGGTTAAAGAACACCCTACTAACGAATGAGTGGGTCAACCAGGCAATTAGAGAAGAAATTAAAAAATATATGGAAACAAACGAAAATGAAAATACAACAATCCAAACGCTTTGGGACGCAGCGAAGGCAGTCCTGAGAGGAAAATACATTGCAATCCAGGCCTATCTCAAGAAACAAGAAAAATCCCAAATACAAAATCTAACAGCACACCTAAAGGAAATAGAAGCAGAACAGCAAAGGCAGCCTAAACCCAGCAGAAGAAGAGAAATAATAAAGATCAGAGCAGAAATAAACAATATAGAATCTAAAAAAACTGTAGAGCAGATCAACGAAACCAAGAGTTGGTTTTTTGAAAAAATAAACAAAATTGACAAACCTCTAGCCAGGCTTCTCAAAAAGAAAAGGGAGATGACCCAAATAGATAAAATCATGAATGAAAATGGAATTATTACAACCAATCCCTCAGAGATACAAACAATTATCAGGGAATACTATGAAAAATTATATGCCAACAAATTGGACAACCTGGAAGAAATGGACAAATTCCTGAACACCCACACTCTTTCAAAACTCAATCAGGAGGAAATAGAAAGCTTGAACAGACCCATCACCAGCGAAGAAATTGAATCGGTTATCAAAAATCTCCCAACAAATAAGAGTCCAGGACCAGATGGCTTCCCAGGGGAGTTCTACCAGACGTTTAAAGCAGAGATAATACCTATCCTTCTCAAGCTATTCCAAGAAATAGAAAGGGAAGGAAAACTTCCAGACTCATTCTATGAAGCCAGTATTACTTTGATTCCTAAACCAGACAGAGACCCAGTAAAAAAAGAGAACTACAGGCCAATATCCCTGATGAATATGGATGCCAAAATTCTCAATAAGATACTAGCAAATCGAATTCAACGGCATATAAAAAGAATTATTCACCATGATCAAGTGGGATTCATTCCTGGGATGCAGGGCTGGTTCAACATTCGCAAATCAATCAACGTGATACATCGCAATAACAAAAAAAAAGAGAGGAACCATATGATCCTGTCAATCGATGCAGAAAAGGCCTTTGACAAAATCCAGCACCCTTTCTTAATAAAAACCCTTGAGAAAGTCGGGATAGAAGGAACATACTTAAACATCATAAAAGCCATTTATGAAAAGCCCACAGCTAACATCATCCTCAACGGGGAAAAACTGAGAGCTTTTTCCCTGAGATCAGGAACACGACAGGGATGCCCACTCTCACTGCTGTTGTTTAACATAGTGCTGGAAGTTCTAGCATCAGCAATCAGACAACAAAAGGAAATCAAAGGCATCAAAATTGGCAAAGATGAAGTCAAGCTTTCCCTTTTGGCAGATGACATGATATTATACATGGAAAATCCGATAGACTGCACCAAAAGTCTGCTAGAACTGATACATGAATTCAGCAAAGTTGCAGGATACAAAATCAATGTACAGAAATCAGTTGCATTCTTATACACTAACAATGAAGCAACAGAAAGACAAATAAAGAAACTGATCCCATTCACAATTGCACCAAGAAGCATAAAATACCTAGGAATAAATCTAACCAAAGATGTAAAGGATCTGTATGCTGAAAACTATAGAAAGCTTATGAAGGTAATTGAAGAAGATTTAAAGAAATGGAAAGACATTCCCTGCTCATGGATTGGAAGAATAAATATTGTCAAAATGTCAATACTACCCAAAGCTATCTACACATTCAATGCAATCCCAATCAAAATTGCACCAGCATTCTTCTCGAAACTAGAACAAGCAATCCTAAAATTCATATGGAACCACAAAAGGCCCCGAATAGCCAAAGTAATTTTGAAGAAGAAGACCAAAGCAGGAGGCATCACAATCCCAGACTTTAGCCTCTACTACAAAGGTGTCATCATCAAGACAGCATGGTATTGGCACAAAAACAGACACATAGACCAATGGAATTGAATAGAAACCCCAGAACTAGACCCACAAACGTATGGCCAACTCGTCTTTGACAAAGCAGGAAAGAACATCCAATGGAAAAAAGACAATCTCTTTAACAAATGGTGCTGGGAGAACTGGACAGCAACATGCAGAAGGTTGAAACTAGACCACTTTCTCACACCATTCACAAAAATAAACTCAAAATGGATAAAGGACCTGAATGTGAGACAGGAAACCATCAAAACCTTAGAGGAGAAAGCAGGAAAAGACCTCTCTGACCTCAGCCGTAGCAATCTCTTACTCGACACATCCCCAAAGGCAAGGGAATTAAAAGCAAAAGTGAATTACTGGGACCTTATGAAGATAAAAAGCTTCTGCACAGCAAAGGAAACAACCAACAAAACTAAAAGGCAACCAACGGAATGGGAAAAGATATTTGCAAATGACATATCGGACAAAGGGCTAGTCTCCAAAATCTATAAAGAGCTCACCAAACTCCACACCTGAAAAGCAAATAACCCAGTGAAGAAATGGGCAGAAAACATGAATAGACACTTCTCTAAAGAAGACATCCGGATGGCCAACAGGCACATGAAAAGATGTTCAGCGTCGCTCCTTATCAGGGAAATACAAATCAAAACCACACTCAGGTATCACCTCACGCCAGTCAGAGTGGCCAAAATGAACAAATCAGGAGACTATAGATGCTGGAGAGGATGTGGAGAAACGGGAACCCTCTTGCACTGTTGGTGGGAATGCAAATTGGTGCAGCCGCTCTGGAAAGCAGTGTGGAGGTTCCTCAGAAAATTAAAAATAGACCTACCCTATGACCCAGCAATAGCACTGCTAGGAATCTATCCAAGGGACACAGGAGTACTGATGCATAGGGGCACTTGTACCCCAATGTTCATAGCAGCACTCTCAACAATAGCCAAATTATGGAAAGAGCCTAAATGTCCATCAACTGATGAATGGATAAAGAAATTGTGGTTTATATACACAATGGAGTACTACGTGGCGATGAGAAAAAATGAAATATGGCCTTTTGTAGCAACGTGGATGGAACTGGAGAGTGTGATGCTAAGTGAAATAAGCCATACAGAGAAAGACAGATACCATATGGTTTCACTCTTATGTGGATCCTGAGAAACTTAACAGGAACCCATGGGGGAGGGGAAGGAAAAAAAAAAAAAAAAGAGGTTAGAGTGGGAGAGAGCCAAAGCATAAGAGACTGTTGAGAACTGAGAACAAACTAAGGGTTTTGGGGGGTGGGAGGGAGGAGAGGGTGGGTGATGGGTATTGAGGAGGGCACCTTTTGGGATGAGCACTGGGTGTTGTATGGAAACCAATTTGACAATAAATTTCATATATAAATAAAAAAAAATAGGAACAAAAAAAAAACAAAAAACAAAAAAGCATCTGATTAAAAAATAGAGGATCTGAATAGCCATTTTCCCAAAGAGGACATACAAATGGGCAATAAGGGCATAAAAAGATGCTCAACATCACTAATTATGAAGGAAATTCAAATCAAAATTACAATGAGATGTCACTTAACACCTGTTGGAATGGCTATTATCAAAAAGAAGAGATAACAAAAGTGCTGGCAAGGATATGGAGAAAAGTAAACATTTGTGTACCTTTTGTAGGAGTGTTAATTGTTATGGTCATTATGGAAGACACTATGAAAGTTCCTCAAAAATTTAAAAATTTAAAAATAAAACTACCATATGCTCTAGCAATTCTATTTCTGGGTCTTTCATGTATATATGAAAGAAATACATATTCTTTCATGTATATATGAAAGAAACAAAGTCACTATCCTGAAGAGATATCTATACTACTATGTTACTTACAATAGCCAAGACATAGAAACAATGTAAATATTCATCAATGGATGAATGGGTAAAGGTGTTGTTGTTATTATTATTATTACTATTAATTATTATTCAGGCATAAAAAGAAGGAAATCCTGCCATTTTTGACATGGACGAACCTCAAGAGCATTACATTAAGTGAAATAAGTCAAACAAAGAAAGATCAATTCTGTATGATCACACTTATTTGTAGAATCAGAACTCATAAAAACAGAAAACAGATTGGTAGTTGGTAGTTGTCAGAGTTGGAAGGGTGGCCTATGGGAGACATGGGTGAAGGTCAAAAGGAACAAACTTCCAGTTGTAAGTCTTGGAGATGCCATGTACAGCATGGTAACTATAGTTATTGTGTTGAACATTTCACAATGTATACATAACTAAATCATTATGTTGCAGTCCTTAAATTATTATAATCTTATGTGTCCAGTGTATCTCAATACAACTGGAAAGAGTATTAACCACATATTAGAGCTAGTAATTAGAGGAATCAAATATAGTACTTAATGTTCCCTGATCAGTATTGTTTTTCTTTAATCCATCTGTCTTTGTAAAGTGTTTTAATGGCACTACCTGTATTAAAAATCACACAAACTTCTGAATAAGATTTGTAAACTCTAAAGCAATAAATAATCATTTTTAAAAACAAAATTGTACAGAAATCTATTAACTGCCTTTGGGGATAGCTGTTATCCACACCATGGTGTTAGACTATATTTGGTTGATGCTTATAAAAGTTCTATAAAAGAGAGTTCTGTTATAATCCTTAAAGCTTGATGACTGAAATTTCTTTCTTTCTTTTTTTTTTTTTTTTTTTTTTTTGTTCTGAGTAAAGACCAGATAAAATATGCTGCTTGGTTTTTATTGAGGAAAATATTCCCTTGTAAGATAATGTAAAATATCCTATGATTTCTAGAAATGTATTCACTAAAGCAAAATGGATCAATTTGCCAAAAATTAAATGAAGCAATATTCAATCTAACCATCTGGGCAGGATGATATTTGTGTACCTAAACTCTTCTTGACATTTTCATTGGTTAAGGAATTACTCTTCACTTCATGACTCAAAGTTGCTTATGCTTCAGTAAAAACATCTGCTTAGTCTCTTTCCTGAAATGACTATTCAAAAATTATAAATAAAGCAGTATTTGAAAGTAATTCATATATTCATTTATAAATTACCTGGAAGTTTTAGATTTAAAAAGTAGGTATTTTATATACATTTTTACAATTCTATATGCTATATGTACAATTTCTCATCACCACAATGTTAAGAAAATCATCAATGAAAATATTTCCTTTGTAAGAGAAACCACTAATACGTGAACATGCCTTTTGGGGAAAAAAGGATATAATCCCTTTCAATAATCTGAAATCCAATTCTTTTCCCTCAGAAATGAACACAGTTTTTGGTTTGATGACCTCCTCCAAAAACAATTTTGTATACTGATTAAGTGTAAAACATATACCTGTAATTTTAAGTATTAACATAATATGTTTTGTGTCACAATTTGATTTTCTTCAATTATTAATCTCTTTCTTTTAAACTGTACATACCAAGAATGTATTGTAGATTTTTTAGTCATTCTTCAATTTGAAAGGGATTTAGGTCATTTATTTACTTATTGTTGTTTATATCCAACACTATTTGAGGCTTTACTCTGTACCCTTACCTTAAGTGGTCTAAATAAATTATGTAATTTATTTTTCACAAAAACTCAATAAATAATTTCTGTTATTGTCCCTACTTTACAGGCAAGGACTAGAGAGAGAAAACAAGGTCACACTGCTAGTAAGGTGTGGTTTCAGGATTCAACTTCAGTAAATCTAACTCCAAAACTGTGCTCTTTTCTGCTATTTTGTATATTTTGCTACTGCTATTTCAAACATTGGCCTTCAACTCTTAAAAGACCACCAGGAAAATCTGTAACCAGGCAATGGTAGGTTGATTAGATTGACTTCGATAAGAGAGAATATCAAGTTGACATGGTCTTAGGGATGTCTTGGAAAAGGGAATCAGGATTTTAAGATTTGGGCAAGGTGACTTTTTAAGAAAGTCTTACATGGTAAAGAACTGAGTGGGATTGAGCAGAATTTATAACATAACACTTTCAAATTGGTGGGAACAGACAGGTGAGGTTCTGGAAGCAAATTTTGACAAGAAATCTGTTACTCTTGATGAGTTAGCCTGTATTATAATTGATTATTAGTCTTATCTTCCTGGAGTGTATATCTAAGTTCTTTTGCCTGTTCTTGATATTATTTAACAATGGGACAGGAAGGTATATTTATCTTCTCACCAATACTGATACCGTAAAAAGAGTTTTGCATGACCGTTCATGTATGTGCACAATAGTTTTCCACTTTTTTTTTTTAAGCTTATTTATTTTGAGAGGGAGAGAAAAAGAGAGGGAGAGCAGGGAAGGGTCAGAGACAGAGGAAGGAAGAGAATTCCAAGCAGGCTCTGCAATGTGAATGTGGAACCTGATGTGGGGCTCGATCCCATGAACTGTGAGGTCATGACCTTAGCCAAAATCAAGAGTTGGACACTCAACCAACTGAGTCACCCAGGCACCCCATGCACAATATTTTTCTATGATAGATCTGTAGAAGTTGAAATTCTGAGGCTCTACATTTGTGTAGTTTTTAAATTAACAGGTACTGTCAATTTGTGTTCAATAATGCTATAATAATTAACATTTCCAACAAAGATATATGATGCTCAATTCCCCATACTCTCACTAACACTATATATGATCAAGCTATTAATTTTACCAACCTGGTAAGAGGAAAGTGCTGTTTTATTTGATATTTTAATTATAACTCCCTTGATGTTTTCCCCTATATTTTCCTAACAAATTTGAACAACTTTCTTATGGTCCTCATTTGTATTTTGTCTTCTGTGATGTATTTGGTTTTTCCCTTTGTCATTTTTTTGTCCTATTGATTTGCAGGACTGTTTCATATAATAGAGTTTCTTGCTCATGTGTTTAAGGAATGGCTTGGTCAGCTCTGATAAAAGACTTCCACTGAGTTCAGGTAATTTCACCTGTACCAATTTTGGACTTTGGTTGAGGACAGCAGATACAGGGAACATTTACTTTTCATGGAGGAAATGGAAGTTCCTAGAGAGGTGAGTGGAAATATGTGATTTCTCCTCAGAGTTAATATATCTTCACTTCCATCCATATTTTACTGCTGAAAACAAATCACATGGACCATCTCCAAATCAATAGGGTGGCTGAATTTACTCTTCTCATGGGTGTCACAGGAAGAAGGTAGTAATTATTTGTGAACAAAAATCTAATCTACTCACTTATAGTTAAAGTGCACTCTAGCTTAAGCCCTACCAGAAGATAGTCATGATGCAGACTTTAGTGAATATCATCTCTATATATGTTTTTGTAACTACTGAACAAATATAATACATGTGTGTATGAACTACATTGCATAAATTGTTGTATTCATGATTTATCCATGTTTAAAAAATAATCACTAATAGACATGAACAGATTCTCAATCTGGTAATTAGGGAAACAAATTTAAATAATAGGATATAAAATTTTTGTCTCTTTTATACAAATAAATGTGATAACCCTTAGTGTTGGTGTGTAACTATGAACTGGAGATTTTTATTTATTGGTAATGAAAGTATTTATGGAGAAATAGGGATTTGGTTTTGACTCATCAATCTGAAGTTTCACAAGCCCCTACAATAAAAGCAACTTCCCTTGTCTTTCTGAAAAAAATTACATAATGCAGGAACTTTCTATTTTTTCAAAGTTTTATAAAACTCAGCCACATAAACTTTGGGGACTAATGTATATTTTGTCATAAAACATGGACTACACTTTTTTCCTATGGTTATTATACTATACAGACTTTTTTCTTGATTTGTGAATAAAATTAGATAATTTGTGTTTTTCCATTAGATATTATTATTCAGGGACCCTATTGATATCTATATTTTCTCTGTATATCTCTCCTTGGTTTCCAGCACTGCTCTGAGGAATTGCCACTTTTTAAATCTATAGTTTACATGGCTTGGTTTGGGGATGTGAGATAAGCCAGTCTATCTAGGTTATCAACGTGATTTCCTCTATTCATTAAAGCTGTGAGCCTGGACAGACAACGTGTTAAATGTGTTATCTTTGACATGCCACATCTCCAAATTTTAACACTTAGTATACATACTTCAAATTTCTAATTACTCAAAGGGTAATGCATATAGAAATCCACATGTTTATTTTTTTTAATGTATTTTATTTGAGAGAGAAAGCATGCATATGCACAAGTAGGAAGGGACAGAGAGAGAGAGGGAGAGAGAGAATCCTAGGCAGGCTCCATGCTGTGAGTGCAGCATCTGACTTGGGGTTCTGTCTCAAGAATCATGAAATCATGACCTGAGCTGAAATCAAGAGTCAGATACTTAACTGACTGAGCCACCCAGGTGGCCCTAGAAATCCAAATGTTTAGGTTTCCAAGAAAATGTAGTAATTTCCAATGAGACTTGTTACTGCTCTTGACCATGATTATATCAGAGAAAGTCTCATTGATTTGACATCTTTTTTCTCTTTTCTTTCAGCTAGCACTAGGTAAGAAGTCAAAGGTGGTGATGTTATTATTTCTTCCTCAGTTTGCTCTATAGTACATATTCTGTGTTTCACTGTTTTTATGTTCATGAAAATTCTTCATGTTCACATGACTTGAGGAATGTGGCCAATTTTCAAATTGAAATGGGGGATGAAACTTAATGTTATCTGGCCAACTCAGAAAATAATCTTGATTTTGAGATTCATATTTGGACAAATTATAGCTACTTCATTCTGTATAATTAAAGTTTATGTGCACATTTTTATATACATATTTTACACAGGTTTTAGTAAATGTTTATATGGATTACTGCAATGTATTACAGATATTTTAATTAAAAAATTTTTTTTATGTTTATTTCTGAGACAGAGAGAGACAGAGCATGAGTGGGGGAGGGGCAGAGAAAGAGGGAGACACAGAATCAGAAGCAGGCTCCAGGCTCTGAGCTGTCAGCAAGAACCCCACACGGGGCTTGAACTCACAAACCATGAGATCATGACCTGAGCCGAAGTTGGTCGCTCAACTGACTGAGCCACCCAGGCGCCCCTATAGATATTTTAGAAATTATCTAGTTTTTCTACGCACAAAAAATTATCTGGAGTTTGGAGTCTCACATTTTTTTTCTAAGACAGAGAATTCCAGTTATATTTTATGAACTTAACTGAAGTTGGGAAGATAATAAAGGCAATAATGCAAAAGTTAGAAAGTTGAGTTATTCTAAATTATGAATATAAATAATTGAGGTGTTTGGACAATTTGTAGAGTTGGATCTCTCAGAGTTTGCTCTTGACCAAGAGCAGAATAAAAATCTGCCTAATTAAAAAAAAAAAACTTTAAGATGAAATTAGTGGCAAAACAATCATCACAACCCACCTGCTCTGCCCAAGCGATCCTCATTGATAACTAATAATTCATCCAAAAACCTTTCCATATTCCTTACATTACAGTTTTACCAAAATATTTTTCCACATAAATATATAATATGGCTGCTACAAATACAACCTTACCTCAAAGTTATTTGGTGAGAGGGTAACTAAAGTTCCTATTATTTATTTTCTCACCAAGGACTTTGGGCTAAGGTTATATTTAGAATATTCATTGAGTAGCCACACCAGTCCCAACCAACTGGCCCATAATGAATTAGCCTGCTGTCTAATATATTTCAAAAATGAGATGAGATACATATTTTAATGTAACCCCAAATGTTCTTTTTATAAATAGACAAAATATCTCAGCTTCAAATTCACAGTTTATATATATCAAAATTAAAAGGACATAGTGGGATTTTAACATATTTGAACAAATTTGGAGGTCTCAAGCTGCAATTGTGTTTTAAAACTTCTTTGTATGAACGAAATTGCTATTGGAAATGATAATTGCATTTCTCAAATACCAATATAATTCCAAACATTAAAAAATTCAACACATTCCCACTCATTATTTGTACTTCAAGCATAGTGCTGTTCATATTCTAATTAATCATTATCATGTAATTTCTAATTACCTCAATTTTAAACCATTAAAAATTAGAAGATCAAAGTTTTAAATGATAGTCGCAATGAATTAGCCACCAAGAGTTGTGAGAGAATTGAATTTAATATAAGAAAAGAAAAATCTATTATTTTCAAATGTCATTTTTTTCATTAAGTGAATTTTACTTTGTATTAGCTGAAAATACCATATCCGGTAATTTTAGAAGTAAATTGAAAGACCTAATTATTGAGAGGAAAGATCAACTGATTAACAAGATAATATTTCAAAAGCTTCTATTTCCTCTAATGATACAAAACTATAACATATTAATATATTTTTGCTGTTGACTCATCCCAGAACAATTTTCAGTTTTCCAAATGAGAGAGTACTGCTAAATAATCTATAACATTTTACAGAACAAACTTCACCAAAGTGCATAGTTTCTTTCTATGCCACAGAGGTGATCATAGGAGATCAAAGTGAATTGAAATTTTATGTAAATATCAATTAAAAGAACTTCGGTTCTGACAAAAATAAATCCCATTTCAACAAGCGAATGAGCTCAAGTGACATCACTGTTGGGCTAGTGGAGGAGGGTAACATTCAAAGTGCTTTAGGGGTAAAATAGCAGTTTCTTTTGGAGGTTCAGAGTTCTAATACAGAAAGTAAATATGTCATGTTCACCTAAATAAATACTTTTTAGAATAATAGCTGAAAGTTAATTCCAAATTCAGAGAATGCAAACTCTGAGAAGTTTTATAGTAGAGCAGTGGAAATAAAGAGCTAATTTAGTAGACATAGAAAAATGTAAGACAAGGAAATCTACACAATAATAATATGAGAAGCAATTTAAAACTGGGACAGACCAAAGGGGTCCATGATTCACTGTGAAATTTAAACATGATTAATAGGAAGCGATGAGTTGAAATCATATTTTGCCATTTAAGGCACTGGTGTTAAGGGCAAGTTTAAATGAAGGAGCGGTTCCCAACAAAAGGTAAGAGTTCTGCTAAAGATAATTAGGATCAAGTCTCATTTACATGAACAAACAGTTTTAAATAGTTACAAAGTTTGCTGGTGTCATTTTGTTGTAGATGGAGTAGAAAATATAAAGGATAAGTTGGAGGGAAAAACAATTCTCTAAGAAAATTGAAAAAAAAAAAAGAAACATATCCTGGATTTAAATAGGTGTGTCATAGGAAAAAAAGTAGTATAGCAAAATAATTACTTTATTTTTCAAAGTACAACCCCAGGCCAGAAAATAAAACAGGAATTATGGATTTCCAGATATACAAATATAAAATCTTTTAATACTTATAGGATTAGATCTCAGATCTGGAACATAAAAATATAATTATTTTTAAAAAGCCCTATGTTACCCAAAGAAATATAATCAACTGGAAGTTTGAGGAGGGTAAGAAATTTTAGGCTCTATGGAAATACATAGACATCATTTGGACAAGACTAAAAGAAGACAAGAGAAGTAATTACATTGTAGTAGTGTACTACTGCCTTCCATGAAGAAAGAGGATATTGGCATTTCTTTTTTCCAGTAAAGTTTGTTGAGCCATTTCGGTGGGAAATTGTAGAGTGGTTATATGTAATACAGAATATATGAAATGTTTCCCTTTTCTAAATTCAAATTTCCATGAAGGCTTAATTTGCCTTGCTGAGCACCAAAAGGATAGAGGAACAATGAGGTGGTGTTTTTTGAGGTTTTTTTTCCATATCAACAAGGAAGAGCCAGTTCATAAATTGAAAATGATAAGAATGCAGTGGGAATTGACCCTACATTCCATATGTGTAATGCTGGAGGACAGTCAACTGCAAACTAAAGATTGAGTTGTTTCCTCCTTTGAGGTTCTCCATTGATAAGAACTCAATTACATTGCACTGGCATTAACTATTGATATTCCATTTTCCCAGATAAACTTTGAACCCTTCAAAATCAGCCATAATATTTTATTCATCTTCCTTAATGCATAGCACAATATGTCTTGTTTGGAAATTCAATGCAGTTGATCCTCATTTTTCATAGATTCTATATTTACAAATTTGCCTACTGACTAAAATTTATTTGTAACCCTCAAATCAATCAATGCTCATGATAGTTTCACAGTAATTTAGAAACATTCATATGTACAGAGAGGTAAGAAATGTGAATCACCCAGCATATGCTTTCCCAGCTAAGATCAAACAAGAAGGTGGTTTGCCTTCTTATTTTGGTTCTCACAGTATAAACAAGTGTACTTTTTGTGGGTTATTTAATTCGATGTTTTTCATATTTCATATTTTAATATTTTATTATTGATGTCACTGTTTAAAAAGGCGACCAAGCAGAGTGTTGGGTGCTATCTACTGTTCCTAATTACAAAAGGCTATGATATGCCTTACTGAGAAACTATGTGTGTTAGACCAGCTGTGTTCAGGCGTGAGTTATAGTGCCGTTGACTGTGGGTTCAATGTTAATGAATTAACAATATGTAAATAAGGTGTCTTTAAGCCAAAGACATGTAAAACAAGGTTATTTATGCAAAAATGTGTGGCCATCTAGATGTAAGCATCTAACCCTGCATTTTTTCAAGGAGCGATGATTCAGTATTTGTTAATTCAGTGTTTATAGTAACTTTACAGAACATAACTGCAGTGAATAATGAGAACCAAATGTATATATTTCCTTGAAAAAGTGTTCTTTCAGGTATGTATTTATTATTCATGAAGCTAGTTAGACTTACTTTTTTAAAATAAATGCTACTCATATTTTTTTTTTTTAAGTACAGTTAATCTGCAATTAAATAGATTCAGGTTTTTATGTATTGAGTGGCTGAAGTTCTTGGATTTAATTTCTACCTCCACCAGTTGCATTCTGAATGACATGCTATAACTTTACATTGTCTCTAACTTCTTTTCCCTCATGTATATAAATAATTTCCTCAGGCAGTTATCCAGACACAAAGAGCTAGTGTACAACAAAATATTTTCCATACCCTACAATGCTGAAAAAATAATTATCCTTTGATTATATAGATTTGATCTATGGTGACAAATTAAACTTATTTAAATAATTACTACTGGTATAAACATTTTACTCTTTTTTTTAATTGACTCAGCAACTACTAGATATTTGGAAGGCATTATATGTGGGGCTGTGAGCATGAGGAATGTAAAACTATAAAGCTCCTATTCTCAAAAGAGCTTATAGTTTAGCTGGAAAAATTTGGCATTCGTTCATTTTTTTAATAACAGAATAAGGTAGTAAATGATAAACACAAAAAAGTCAATTTCCATTAGGGCACTAAGAAGGGTGAGACTATAAACAAAACTTCCCTCAAAGAGCCAGTATAAGTGATAGACAGTTCTTTCACATGGAAACAGGAAGAAACAAAGTGAAAAATTTATGTTTGGGGCATTTTATTTTTCTGAATTTTAAAAATTATTTAAAATTTGTGAAGAAAAATATTCCTAAGAAACATTCCTGTGCAATAATTTTTACCTAGATGAGGTACAATATGTTTGATGTCAAGTTTGTTCCAACAGGCAATTTGGGGATTCATCTAACACACTTTGTTTCTTGCAAAAAATAACACAGACTTTTCTTGACTTGGTATATGCTTTAATGATGTTTGCTAGTTGTGACATGATCTCTATTTACACTAATTACTAACTGCTGTAATTATATAAATCATACTTATACATGCCAATGTACTTAAGATGTTATTTAAACAAAAACTTATTTTCCCTACCTGCAACAGGGGAGGATGAGGTGCTGAGATGTATTAAATAAGGAGGGTCAAAAACCAGAGATAGCATGAATTGTGCAAGCAAATTGGTGGGGAGAGGAGACAGGCATTCTTTATTTGTGCTGAATGGCCCTTCTTGTTTCTAAACCACTTTCTTATCCCTTAGTCATAAGTACAAAATGCACAAAAGTTGGGATTCATGTAAGAAGGAACAGTCTTATTGGATGATGTAGCAGTCCATCCCAAATGCTATTTCTTTGTAACCAGATTCTGTGTACCTATTGCATCCTTTACTTCTCTAACACATTTTGAATTTTGCTAAGCATATCAATAAATCAACAGCTAGTGCTATCGGAAGCCACTGATAAGCCTGGTTCTTCTATATATTATTTATTAGAAGAGAAAAGACAAAGAATGTATTAAACAGTGATAACATATCTGACATTTGACTTTCAATATTCCACTTGAGTGTCGTGACAATCCGATGAGATTATGATTAGTTCTATTTTGCCTATTGAAAAAAATAAGCTGGTTTTGATGAATAGTTTTCTAAATTTACAGTGAATGAATGGTAATATTGGTATTAGAACCCTGACTCTAATAGCTGCACTGGTACTATATTATATCAATAGCACCTATAGAACCCCTGTTGGAATCCTCTTAAGCCACAGGCATACACACCCCACCACTCAGACACAGTTTGGCTATAAAATATGTCTGAAAGAAAAGTTCCTTTTCTCTATGGCAAAAGCTGACAAATGTTTGTTCCATTATTTTTTCCTTTGATTCTGGATCTTGCTTGCCTGAGCCTGCATTTCCTACTAGGATTTGGGTCTCTGGCTCTTTGGGCTCTTGTTCCCTTCCCCATTGCTATTCATATTCCATAAGTACTGGTTAGTGTAGAACAGAGATCAAGGTATCAGTAGTCCTCTGATAAAATCTCAACCTTGGTGTTGGAGTAAATAGTAAAATGTACTTTATCTAGAAGCCTTACAGAGTTCAATAGGTTTGGTTTGGTGGTTGACATCAAAAAGGCAGAAGAGTGTTTTTTTAAGGATTGGAGGTTAGAAATTTAAGAGTAGGAAGACATGGAGAACTGTGGAATATAGGTTCAGTTAAAAAAAAAAAAAACAGCTTCTTATACTATCTCATTTTGTATAGACCCCAAACTAATTTATTTTTACTTGAGTATAGTTGACATGTAATGTTACATTAGTTGCAGGTGTACAACATAGTGATTTCACCATCTCTATACTTTATGCTGTGCTCATCACAAGTACAGCTACCATCTGTCACATGCAAGTCTATTAAAATATCATTGACTGTATGCCCTGTACCTTCACCCATTTTGCCCATCTCCCCCATCCACCTCCCCTCTTGAAACCACCAGTTTTCTCTACGTATTTATAGTCTGATTTTACTTTTTGTGTGTTTATTCATTTGTTTTGTTTTTTATTCATTTGTTTTTAGGTTCCACATATGAGTGAAATTGTTTAGTATTTCTTTTTCTCAGTCTAACTTATTATCACCTAGCATAATACCCTCTAGATGACTCATGTCATCTTACATGGCAAGAGCTCATTCATTTTTATGGCTGCATAGAATTCCAGTGTATATATGAATACCACATCTTCTTTACGCACGTGTCTATCAGCAGACACGTTGTCTCCATATCTTTGCTATCATAAATAATGCTACAGTAAACATAGGGGTGCATGTATCTTTTCACATTAGTATTTTTGCATTCTTCATGTAAATACCTAGAAGTGGGTTTATTGGACACATGGTAGTTCTATTTTTAATTTTTGAGGAACTCCATATTGTTTTGCGTAATGACTATACCAATTTACATTCTCACCAATAGTTCAGGAGGGCTCCTTTTTCTCCACATCCTTGCGAATACTTTTTACTTCTTGCCTTTTTTATAACAGCCATTCTGACAGGTACAATATCTTGTGGTTTTGATTTGCATTTCCCTGGAGATTAGTAATTAGTAATGTTGAGCATCTTTTCGTGTCTCTGTTGGCCATCTGTGTATGGAAAAATGTCTATTCAGTTTCTTTGCCTAGTTTTAATCACTTTTTTTTTTTGATGTTGAGTTGTGTGGATTTCTTATGCATTTTGGATATTAATTCTTTATTGAGTATACAGCTTGCAAATATCTTGACCCATTTAGTAAATTACCTTTTTGTTCTGATGATGGTTTCCTTTGCTGTGTAGAAGCTTTTTTAGATTTGATGTAGTTCCATTTGCTTTCTTTTGTTTCTGTCTCCCTTGACTCTGGAGTCAGATCAACAAATATATCACTAAGACTGATGTCAAGGAGTTTCCCACCTATGTTTTTCTCTATGACTTTTACGGTTTCGGGACTCACATTCACATTGATGTTGAACATTCAGGCTTTCATCCATTTTGAGTTAATTTTTTGCATATGGTGTGAGATTGTAGTCAAATTTTATTCTTTTGTATGTGGCTGTCCAGTTTTCCCAACATTTATTGAAAAGACTGTCCTTTGTCCATTGTATGTTCTTGGCTTTCTGGTGATAGATTAATTGTCCATATGTGTGTGAATTTATCTCTGTGTTCTCAATTCTATTCTGTTAATCTGTGTGTCTGTTTTTGTACCCATCCCATACTGTCTTGATTATATAGTTCTGTAATATAGTTTGAAGTCAGAGAGCATGATATCTCCATCTTTGTTCTTTATTAAGATTACTTTTGCTATTCAGGTTCCATACAAATTTTAGAATTATTTGTTCTAGTTCTGTGAGGTATGCCCCTTGAATTTTGATAGATGTGAGCAATAACTTCATTTGTTTTCTAAGTCAGTCTTCTATTTCATAAATTTGTCTGGTGTGTGTGTGTGTGTGTGTGTGTGTGTGTGTGTGTATACACATATATACATAAAGATATACATATTTACATGAGTATATATTGTACACATACCATACACATAGCTTTATTACATTGTTTCAACATACAAAACTAATATTATACATATTCTTTTGCTTGTGAGATACTTGTTAGTAGACTCTTAAATGTTCATGAAAATGACCTAAAAACTATAAAATCCTATTCTATCAAAGTTATAGCTGTAATTATTTTTTTTTGTTATGGGTTGCTTTAGTTTGCTTTTTTTTTAATGAATTTTGAACAGCATGATATATACCTGTTACAGTAGATGAGATTTAGGGGAGAATTCCTAATTAAAGTACGTGTGTGTGTGTGTGTGTGTGTGTGTATAAAATATATATGATATATTTATATATTATATATATATATATATAATATATATATAATTAGCCTTTAGAATAAATAGCTTTGTAAGTTGTCACATTTTCTCTGAATGTTGTTAGAAATAAATACTAGTCTTTTAGGCTTAATTTTGCTACATTTGTATTCTGGCTAGGGGGATTGAATGGATAAAATTTTCTGGCATTCTGTTTCTTCAGGCAAGTATTCCAACTCGTAAAGAAAGAAATGAAGTGTAATTATCTCACATTTCACCTCTATACTGCTGGCATAGAAACCTAAGACATGCATTGTATTTATCAAACACAATTACCACTATTTGTCTGTTTCCTCATTTATGAGCTCTTTGAGAAAAATGACCCCATTTTAATGTCTTTGTTTTTCCAGTACCTGGCATAGTACTTGAACATAGGGGATACTGGAATAGTTTATTTGGAGAACTTTCTATGAGAAGAGGTGGCTAGGCCAAGAACAGGGGACACTTTTTAAAAAGAAGAAAAATGGTCTCTTTACTTCAGCTGTCCCCCTTACCGTATCTGTCCCTACAAAACACCTGGCCCATGACTCTTAAAATACATTGGTTGCATTTCATCGAACATTAGTTAAGTCTTTATTTCGACAAGTGGGAATATCAGTATCAGTGCCAATATCAACTGTGGGAGTGGGTCAGTTTTTATGTTAATTGCTAACATAGAAACCAAGATGTTAACTTTTTTTAATGTGTGCCATTGAAAGAATTCTTACCATTTTCTTTATTCCAAATTTGTGAGTAGATATTTCCTGATATGATGTTGAACCTCATGACAGAGAAATGAGCCTTTTCAACAGCCTTTCAATGAGTCAACAACTGGCCTTTTCCCATATGTGGTAAAATATTAAATATTTTAAGTATTCACATTGATAATTCATTAAGCTGACCTCTAGTAAAATGTGGATTTCTGGGTTTTGGTCTGTTTCCGTGCACAGGCTTCCCCATGATTTATATGTTTTACAATGACTTCTACTTTCCAATCTTCTTGTCACCAATTTTACTCTTTCTGATCAGTCTTTTCTGTTGCTCTCTCTGGAGTCTCATTTCAGTCTGCCTCATAAAAAATATATTAGTTATCATCCTAAAAGACTTGCAGCTTCTGTTTCTGTTCCCATCTACATGCAGACTGCTCTAACAGGCATCAGTGGGTCTGCTTGCTCGAATATAGTAGGGTCCAGGATTATTATTCAAGGTAGCTTCTCCAGGTCCCAATGATCCCCTGGCCTTGTGCTAATGGGTTTTTCTCCTAAAGATGCAAATAATAGCTGCCTAAAATCCTGTTTTAATTGTCTGAAAATGAGACAATCTGGCATCCTTGCAGACCCATAAATAATCCTCTGAAACTACTTGCAGAAATACTGTATCAAGATGTTTTTTTGAAACTTTGTAGTAAAAAATGTGCAATGCCAAATTGCTACCATAAACCAGATCACATCTGTAGGAGGAGGGGGTTTGCTGAAAGAAGCTTCTCTCTGAGTCTCCCCTTTTACTATAGATATAAAAATCACCTTTATTCATTAATATTGCTGTACCAGTGATGTTAGGATTCAAACACAGTATCCAAAGAGCCAGTGTAAGGTTGGGGCTTTAAGAAAATGAAAAGTGAGGCTTAATTTGTGCTGCAGTCAGATTAATTGTGCTTATTTTTTTAAACCATATTGGTTAAACTACATTCTATCACTATTTAAATGTATACTTCAAAACTATCCAGAAGTGCATTTTAAGCACTTTGATAATTTGTACCTAGGATTAGGAGAGTAAATAGGTTAAATTAGAGTAGTAAAGAGTTCTTGATGAAACTTATTAAATAGAATGTAGCCGACCCATATGGAAAATTGAATGCAGAGAGCAAGGGTGTTAATGTTAACCAAGCCTCAATATTTATAATTGGCATTTATATTTACCATTACGTACTCAGATGTACAGTCTCTGAAGCATAGTAAGTATGCAATAAATATTTATTCAACACATGAATTAATGACTATAACTTTTAATACCATCCTTAGTTTCTGATAAAAACATTGCATATAGTTTCATAGGTATTCACTTCAACAGTAATTAGACATTCATCCAGAAATCTAATTTCCATAATCTTAGCCCTCTGGAAAGGAGTCAAGAGCCCCACACTCTGCATGTGAGAATATTGTACAGCTTTTGGTGTTCACAAATGAGTAACTCTGCTACCACAGATATCAAGTAGCATTGTGTTTAAGAGTTAAACAGAAAAAAAAGATGCAAAACACAACTGCTTAACATTTCAGGGTATGGATACAGAGAGATAAGTTTCAGTCATATAGAATATTCATTTTCACTGAAAGTTTATATATTGTTATACCTTGATAAATAAGTGATTTTTTTTTCATTAAGACTTTGATGAAAACAAGATGCCGGAGAAGGAGAGGGTAGGAAGAATATGTGTCACGATTCATCATTATCAGACTGTAGTGGGGACTGGATTATTTAGTGAGCCAGGCACAGTGAACGCTAATCAGTGAAAATAGAAATTATCTGATTAAGCAATCTTAAGAGACAATACACATTACAAAAATAGAGGATTTGGCAAAAAAATTCATTTATCCTGTTCAGCCTTATTATTCTTCCAGAAAAAATTATTTAAAGAATTTATGAAAGAAAAGTTTCTTCCTTAATTTATTTCTAGGGGAAAATAACGTTAGAATAACTTTTCTTAGTAGCCTGCATTATCTCTTAGCAATCTCTACTCTCAAAAGGCACTTCATAATATTGAATACAAAATTTTGCCAAGTGACAAGCTGATAAATTATCCATGCAAATATTTAAATATTTACCAGCTTATATTTCAACTTTTTATTTCTTTTCATGGTTCTCTATTCAATGTTTAAAATGTTTTGGGGGCACATTTTTTTTCTGCATTCTCTGTATCAATTAATAAAAATTTCTGGGCCTCTTCAAAATAGTATCTGAATGTATAATCTGTTGAATGTGGAAACAAATCAATCAAAAGATAGTTACTGATTTTAATTTTAGGTCTATATGAAATAAAAAGATTTATGTCACTGTCTCAAATAACAGGAAGATTGGATAAAATATTAAAAACAACATTTTTTAAGATATTGGGCAACAGGCAGCCAGGATGGTGATTCCTGAGTGAGAGAAAACAGATAAGGTGAACCCTCTGATCACCTCAGCTTCCTGCCTAGAAGCAGGAAGGGGTTGTAGTGCAGGGCGAGAAAACCTGCAGAGAATGTGGTGGTCACTAATATAAGACGATATAGATCGAAGTTCAGGGAGGTCTTAGTGCTTATAATTTGTGGCTCAATAATGGAGAGGGATTGTTGCCCAGAGGGAAGGGCAAAGAGCTTTGAAGAGGACCCCTCAATTCTTCAGCTGAGTACCCCTCAATACATGTGTTAAAGGAAGTTACACAGGTTGGGGAAAGGCTTTCCAGAAAAGAGGAAACCTAACAATTTGCAAATCTCACACATGGTTAGGAATAGTTCATATTACCACCAGTCCAAATGGAAAAATCTCAATAAATAAGGCATCATAGTTCTCAGAAAGATACCACCTTAATAATAGAGCTCAATTGGCCATAGATTAAAGACTGCTCTGCACTGACCTAAAAAAGCTTAAAAGCAAACCTCAGATGTATTAAACAAATCCCAAGTAATGTAAACTACATGCTAAAAAAGTCCAATACTACTTACATGAAAGCAATAATATGAGGAACCCAAAAATGTAAAATTCATACTTCAGCATCCAAATTTCCAGACATGCTCAGAAGCAGGGAAATATGACCCATAATGAGGATAAAATTCAAACAATGCAAACAAAATCAAACAATGCATGAAGTAAATTTTAAATTGTAAGTTCTAATTATAATTGTATTTAAAACAGATCCAGAAAAATAAAATGTGCTCCCTATATACAGAAGAGTGAGGAGAAAACACAAACCTGATAAAGAGAATAAAGTGAATAAATGCAAACAAGAAACACAAATGGAAATTCTAGGGAGATAAAATGTGATACCAAAATTGGAAATAAAATAATGAAATTAGCAATAATTAGGTATTGAAGAAGAAATCAATAGACTTAAAGACCTGGCATTAAAAACTAAAGTGAAGCACTTAGAGAAGAAATAGAAGCAAAACAACTAGCAATTCAGTCACCTGAGGAACGATATTAAATGTACTAAAATATCCATAATTTAGTTCTCAGGAGAGAAAGCATACAAAGAAAACTTGAAGAAAGTTAAAAAATAAAAAATAAATTAAAAGAAATTGATGGAAACTATAAAACTAAATACCCTGGAAATTCTAAGAACACAAAGCAGAATAAACAAAGAAAACCATACCAAGGCACACTGAAATTAAACTTTTAAAAACTGATGATGGGGCGCCTGGGTGGCTCAGTCGGTTAAGCGTCCGACTTCGGCTCAGGTCGTGATCTCACAGTCTGTGGGTTCGAGCCCCGCGTCGGACTCTGTGCGGACAGCTCAGAGCCTGGAGCCTGTTTCGGATTCTGTGTCTCCCTCTTTCTCTGACCCTCCCTGTTCATGCTCTCTCTCTCTCTCTCTCTCTCTGTCTCAAAAATAAATAAACGTTAAAAAAAAAAAATTAAAAAAAAAAAAAAACTGATGATAAGGAGGAAATCTAAAAGCAGAGAACAAAAAAGGTAAGAACAGAGAAATCATGAGTGAAGTGATTAAGTGATATCTTTAAAGTGCTAAAAGAAATAACTGAAAAACTCAGATTTGATAGCCAGCAAAAATAATTTTTTAAAACATAAAAGCAAACTAAAGACTTTTCAGACCAAAACAAAACAAATCAACAAACAAAAAATAAACCTGCCTTATCACATATGTTTAAAAGTCTTTTTGGCAGAACAAAAATTTGGAGCACCCCAAACAGTAATTATGCAGTTATCTACAAATGGCATTGCCTATCTTTAAAATGTTCTTTAAAATATAACTGCCCCAGGGCACCTGGGTGACTCAGTTCGTTAAACCTCTGATGGCTCAGGTCATAATCTCCCAATTCATGAGTTAGAGCCTGGAGCCTGCTTCAAATTCTATGTCTCCCTCTCTGTCTGCCCCTCCCCAATTTGTGCTCTGTCTCTCTCTCTCTTAAAAATAAATAAATATCGGGGCGCCTGGGTGGCGCAGTCGGTTAAGCGTCCGACTTCAGCCAGGTCACGATCTCGCGGTCCGTGAGTTCGAGCCCCGCGTCGGGCTCTGGGCTGATGGCTCAGAGCCTGGAGCCTGTTTCCGATTCTGTGTCTCCCTCTCTCTCTGCCCCTCCCCCGTTCATGCTCTGTCTCTCTCTGTCCCAAAAATAAATAAACATTGAAAAAAAAAATTAAAAAAAAAAAAATAAATAAATATTAAAAGCATTAAAAACATCATTTCATCAGAAAATACCTAAAAAATAAATAAAATAAAATATAACCTCCTCTTTATAGCAAAAATAATAAAATGTATCATAGTGTTTACAACATATGTAAAAGTAAAATACATGACATCTGTAATGCAGAAGAATAGGAGGTGGGAAATAATGGCAAAAACAAATCTCAATAATTTCATTCAATAGTCTTATAACACTCTTCATGAGAACTGTAATGCATGCCACATATGGAATTGAAAATTTTGCAATAGCCACATGAAAAAAGAAACAGGTGAAACTAATTTTAATAATATATTTTATGCAACTCAATATATGCAAAATATCACTGCAACATGTATCCAGTGTAAAAGTTATAGAATATTTTATATTTTCCTGTACTAAATCTTTAAAATCCAGAGTGTATTCTATGCTTACCGCATTTCTTAGTATCAAGTGCTCACTGGCACTTGTTGGCTATCATATGGAACAAAATAAATAGATCATGATTGCAGTGCTGGTTGTATGAACTATAATACATTTGGCAAAACTTACCTAATTGTATGCTTAAAATGGGTAAGTTTTATTGTATTGCATTATACTCAGCATGTAGATACCACCCAAATCACACTATAGAATATTTCCATCATTCTTGAAAGTTCTCTCATGACCTTTCCAGTCAATCTCAACCTTACCCATAGAAGTTAACACTATTTTGACTTCTATCACTGTGGGTTAGTTTTGCCTATTTTTGACCTTCATATATATAAATTAATTTATCATTTATTCTTTTGTGCCTCTCTTATTTTATTTGACATGATCTTTGGAAGACTCATTCATGTTGTATATATAGTTTTTTGTTTTGTTTTGTTTTGCTACTAAGTGGTATTCCATTATATGAATACAATTTTGGTATCCATTTTTCTCTTGGCAGACATTTGGGATGGTCTCAGTCTCTAACCATTATGAATAAAGACACTATGACAGTGCCTATCACAGCTCTTTGTGTATATATAAAAGTATTTTTCTTAATACCTGATAGTGGAATTGCTATTCATGGACATTGCATATGTCATTTGTGTTGTTTATTAGGAAATGCCAAATAGTCTTACAAAACAACAGTGTTTTATATTCTCACCAACAATGTATAAGAATTACATTTTCTTCACATCCTTGCCAATATTTAGTATGGCCAATATTTATAAATTTTAGTGATTTGAAAAGGTATGTAGTCGTTTCTCTTTGTGGTTTTAATTTGCATTTCCTTGATAAATGATAATACTGAGAATTTTTCAAATGTGTATTGACCATTATATATCTTATTTGGAAGGTGCCTGTTCATTTATTTTCCCCATTTTGATTTTTGGAATGTCTCTGTTTTTATTACTGAGCTCACTTTCCCTCAGTCATATTTCCTTTCAATGATGTCATCTCACCTTTCATCTCTTATTTGATAAAATAGATAATTCAATACATTGAAAAGGAAAACTTGGTGATTGTAAATTTTATGTGTTTTTAATAACAAACTATTGTTCCAAATGATACTTGCTTTTTTCATCTTGCATCAAAATTATTTAGCAGAATCTTTTTCAATACCATGTACTTTTTCCCTCATTTTAGGCTGATAAAGCCTCTCAAAGTCTGGGTGACTAATTTTCATTTGATCTTTTCAGTCTCCTACATTTCAGACTTTCAGCTGAAGGACACATTGAGGGAAGCAACTGCAGACCAAATTTCTCCTCTCGAATGATGATTCTTTTAGCATGAGGAAAGGGCCTCTATTTCCAAGGACTGATGATCATGGAAAAGAGAATTTATTCTTTAAGGTGTTTTGTTTTGTTTTGTTTTGTTTTGTTTTGTTTTGTTTTGTTTTGTTTTGTTTGCTAGACACTGTGCTTGAAAAGCTGCCATATAGAGAATACACTACTCCCTTGACTTTTTTCTGTGTTTGCAGTTTTTCTTGATGACTTCCCAATCTATAATTTTCCTCCATTATTTTGACCCTGATATTTTTTTATTTTATGATATGTGGGCACCAGGTTGATTTTTTAAAAAGCATAAGATGAGAGGTTATTCACTTGGCTGCCTCAGGAAGCAGATCATGGTCAATAGGGAAAGTGGCTCCTGACTGTATACTACATCAAATGGTTTCTGTAACACTTATCATATCACGTTATAGTTAGCTTTTTTTTTTTTTTTTAAGTGACTGCTGGCGGAACTCAGAACTCATTCAAAGGCTGCAATAACTATCAGAACACTTTTCACCAAGCCTTGTATTAAACATTTCACAAGCAATATTTTTGTTAATTCTCAAGATAATATTTGAGGTAAATACTATTATTACCTCTATTTTAAAGACGAGAAAACTGCTGATGAAAGGTGTTAAGTACATGGGCCAAAGTCACACAGCAAGGTGAAAATAAATGAAAGTAAAAGTCTCAGTAGGTCTTTTAGGGGTATAAAAAGCATATTGGTAGAGTCTCTCCCCTTTGTATTCATCATTTTCTTGCAGACTTGACTCCATATTGATATTGTTCAAGACCAGTTGCCTGAGTAACACTTTCTTATGGTGATTCGTTTTTATCCTATGCTTTCCTGAGCACCGACATACTGATGGTGACAGTAAGTAATCATGGATAGAGAGGAGCCCACAGATAGTGACACAGATAAAACTCAAATCTCTCCTGTCCTTCCATAACTCCCAATTTCCATTTTTAAAATTTTTTAAATGATTTAATATCATCCCGTGTGGTATTTTTCAAAATTCCAAAGTAATAAAGTAGCTTCATATGTAATTAATTACCTCTAAATACTCAAAAGCAAGAGCTAATTGAAAAAAAATCTGCTCTGTGAAATGAATTTTCCTCTACTTTTAAACTTATAAGGGGCGCCTGGGTGGCTCAGTCGGTTAAGCGGCCGACTTCGGCTCAGGTCATGATCTCGCGGTCCGTGAGTTCGAGCCCCGCGTCGGGCTCTGTGCTGATAGCTCAGAGCCTGGAGCCTGTTTCAGATTCTGTGTCTCCCTCTCTCTGACCCTCCCCTGTTCATGCTCTGTCTCTCTCTGTCTCAAAAATAAATAAAAGTTAAAAAAAAATTAAAAAAAATAAACTTACAATACCTTAATATTCTTGAATAAAATGAAGTTCTTTGTTAAAGATATTGTATAGGAAAGTAGGGAAAACATAAACCTTTCCATCTTAGAACATTTGTACAAGTAAAATATAATCACTTTTATTAAACTAGACAGACTAACAAAAAAGCAAGTTTAAAAGAACTGTCCTGAAATCTCAGTACCATGCATCTCTTATCTTACCACATTTTCTTTTGTAAAGACATGACAGGAAGGGCAAAAACGAAATAATTCCAGACATATTCTGGTTGAGTTGTGTGGGGCGGGAGAGATACAATTCATTCAACCACTCAGTAGATCCACCCTCTTTTAATGAATGCTATAATGTTCTCTAATGCTAGACGTTTTATAGTTTCAAATGCCTTTAACTTTAAGTTCTTATTTATATTCAAGATGTGAATTTCCTGGCAGTTCCTAACACTTTTTCATAAAAAACTTATGATTTTGTCAGATGACATACTCTGCTAAATGGAAATATTTCAGAGTACATAAAGGGCCTACTAATACCATAGACCAGGGGTTGACAGTTTTTTTCTGTACAGAGCCTGATAGTATATAGTTTAGACCTCGTGGGTCAGACCTTCAAAAGTCCTTGCTTTGCAGGGTAGATGGAGAAGGTCCAGAAAAAGATGACTATGGCAAGCTGAAACCATGCAAAGCAATCTCATAATTAATGGATAAAATTATGATTGTTCCGTAGTTTTAAAACTTTTGTCAAAATATTAAATGGTCACAGCCAATTGTGAGCATACAGGAAAACTTAAAAAATAGTAAAACTAATATTTATATAGTATACTGTGACTTCAAACATTGAAAATGTGGAGAATTAAAAAAAATTAGACTTATTATTCTGGTTGTGATAGTGTGTTATAATTTTGGAAGATGTTTACCATTGGATAAAGGGCCCATGGGAGTTGTCTGGTTGTTTCTTAGCACTGCATGTGAATTTACAGTTAAAAGAAAAGATTGATTAAAGAAGTAGTTTGAACAATACTTGCTTTCTTCTTATTGTATAGCTGAATAGATGGAGTGGGCATCTTTTCTGTGCACTGGTGAATTGTCATGCTTCTTTCTAAGGTTGCATCAGCTTCCAATGTTTTATCCTTTGCTCTTTCAATTTCAATAAAATATATCCAAATTTTCCTTTATTGTGAAGATTTTGCAGTGTCACTTCCTCTGAGACATCTTCACCTTTTGCATCACAACCACTTTATTACACTTACTATGTTGATAAATTCTCCTTCATCAAATTCCTCAAGCTGTATATCCAGTGTCTCTCTAATGATAGTAGTGTTAACATTCTGATGGTCAGCTATAGCTTCTCTAGCTCCATTTATGTTAGACTCAAATTTCACCTCAATCATTATTACTTTCTATTTCTTCAAAACACTTTTTGAAGTGTTCAAAAGTGGCTAAGTCTCCTTTTGGCTAAGTCTCTTTCTTGATTATTCATTAAAAAAAATACCACTTGGGTTTATCACTAGGAAAGTAGGAGGTAACACAACAACATGCTTTTCCGTCTGTGTGTGAACTGAACAGTTGATGCTCAAGGATCATTTGATGATTGGGGACTGAAGAGCTAGCAGCAAAGTCTGTGCTTAATGGAAGTACAGTTAATATAACGTGGTGACTGAAACTTGAACCATGCTCTTGGGAGACTAGTGTTATCTAAATAAACTGTGATAACTAAAATTGTAAACATCAGAACCATGCAAAGCAAAGACTGCCTGTGCTCTAACCTGACATTGCAGTATGAAAGCAGCTGTAGTCAATATGTAAATATGTAGTCACTGCTGTGTTCTAACAAAACTTTATTAACAAAAAAAGAACCTGGCCAGATTTGTTCCGAAGGTCAAAATTTGAGTCTGCTGTGTTAAGTGACCAAAGTAGCAAGTCTTCTTGCACGGTAGTTTATAATATAGCTTGGACCTGCTACATGCAAGGGTCCTTTCTTGCATTGCCTCTTGTCCGAAGCTGGCATCTGGGTCAGCAGCTTAAATGAGTAAGAGCAGTATTCCCAAGTGTGGAATATGCTGTCTCCGTAACCTCAAGATGCCAAATGAGGGCTGTGCTTCCTTCTTAGTGACGGGAGATCCTATTTGCAATAATTTTGCCTTTGTTATATATGGCATATTTTGGCATATTCCAGTTCACTGGACCCATAAACACCTCACTAATATGGGTAGCTCCTAAGTCTTTATAGGTTTGAAACTCCTATTTCTTGACTACATAGATTTTTTTTTACCAAGGTTGCCAGAATACTACTTCTTACTCATCATGTCCAAGTAACATAATGACAACTGTATTACTATATTCTGCTGAATATCCATAGGATCCTAGTCTCTTTGAACTACAGTATGATAGAGAGAAGGAGACTTAACATAAATATCATAATACATACTCTTTTTTCATTCCACATGATTGTTAACTACCTCTGATCACCTTCCTAATAAAGAAGAAAAAATATTTTCTTCAGATAATGACTATATATCATATACCTATAGTTATGCTAATGTGCTTTAACTACTCCTACCAGGAAAACAGCAACTGGGGCTAGTCTTTGGTTGAATTTTTAATAGTCTATTATTAAACTTCACAATCTGTCTCACTTTTGTGATTAAATGAGATTAAATGAGAACATGATAAAGATGATCACTCCTGCATCCTTTAAGACTACAAGGGTGACACTAATCTCTGCCATTCCTAGGATATAACTTTAGGTTTTAATTTACTACCTTGACCAAGTTGTTGAAGGGAGTGTTCCAGGAACTTGCTTTGGCCTTTCCCATTGTAACTCTTCATAGGAATCGATGGAAGGGCATGGCAATTTGAATCCATTGCTTCAAAAGTCTTTCAAATTCCTCCTATTCTGTCTTTTTAAAATCTTGGTAGTTTGTGGCCAATTTGATCACCAAATGCAGTGGAAGTAATAATATATGCCTTTCAGGGCTATGTCGGGAAAGGTCATGCACTGTCTACCTAATACCCATGAAATCTTTGCCTTGGGAAAAAACAGCTATCATGTAAGAACTCCAAATACTCTAGAGACTCAGCATGCACTACTGTAGATGATGTCCTCATCTGAGCTGTTAACCAACAATCAAAGAATCAACTGGTATACAGGTGACCAAGTTATCTTGGATATATAATCCAGTTGAGTCTTCAGATGACTGCAACCTCAGCCAACAACTGACAACAGAAGCATCAGAAGTCCTAAGTAAGAACTGCTCAACCGAGTTCTTCCTGAATTCCTGATCCACAAAAAATGAGAAAAAATAAAACGTTTATTTTAAGCCATTAAGCTTTGGGATAATTTGTTGTATACAATAGTAACCAGAACAAAGGGTTATACAAACTAACAAGTAAGGTGTTCATTTTGATTATATGTTTGAAGACTTGGAAATTTACTAACTTTGTGGAACAAGTGAAACCAGAGTGAAAAGAACCTGGGCCAGATTTATTTATTATCTACTTATTATCCATTTATTATCTTTCTGCTGTATATTCCCAGGGTATGATTATTGAGTTAATATTCACATTCTTTGGGGGAAGAACTGACAGAGTCATTACATATTTCCCATGATGTTATAGGGTCTGGAGACCCAGCTTCCCATTCACTCTGAGTTCTTGGTTTATAAACTGACTTGAGTATTGAAACTGGGCTAGGTCTCATAACTTTTTACGGGGGCTGCTTCTCTTGACTGCCTTATCAGCCAGTATGGATAATGTTTGTTTTATTTTATAAATCAAGCAATGTCATTGTTGGCTGACATATAGCTTTTTCCCAGAAGCATTGTGTTCTACTAACAGTTACCATAGTGATGGTTGACATTGACATAGATTTCAATAATTTCACTCATCTTTCTCCTGACAATTAAACCTTACCACCTGGTCTCTATTAATTTGGCATTCTATCACCTTTCTTTCAATCAGATAACATCATCTTTTAAAATAATTCCTAGCCTACAGGAGATAGTCATCACAGATATTTACAATACTGGTGTACCCCTCGCTAATACTTTTCTTCCCACTTTGCTAAATAAATTGTACTCCGGGTTCTCGTAATGTTTCACAGACTTATGTATTATATGCACTCTAACAGCATATGTTCTTGAACACTTTATCTTTTCTCCACTCTTTACCAGGGTATCTCTTCATTTCTCTTTATTTAGTGAGGGCAATCACTTTTTCCAACTTTGCACAACCTACCTAGTAGTGATTAGCACCATTTCCCAGGTTCCTTGTCAAAATGTTAAATTTTACGTGACAGGAACATGTTCCCATATGAGGAAACTCTCCCTTATGTAACTGTATAGTTTGTTACCCTAATCCCATATATCCCAAGCTCAGACTTTTTCTGCTGTCTAGCATCAGAAAATAAGAATATTTTTATATATTTCCAAGGAGGTATTGTGACTTTCATATATTGCCTTAAAACAGTGATCAGAGTCTTTCTTTGTCTTTTTCTGATGCATTGTTAGTACCCTGCAAGAGTCACCTAATATCATACATTATAATGACTACTTCTCTTTTACTTCTTAAATGCTTGAGATATTGTATTCTCCAGTGCACTTATTTTCACTCATTCACTACTGGTTAAAATTTAATAATTGCATTGCTCTAGCATACCAAGGCTTCTCAGTACTCCCTGTACTATCAAAAATAGGATTCACAATTGCAGCCAGCCAGTGGGTCATCTAGCTCTATTATACCATTTTATAGTTAACTCTTTAGAATCACTCTTGATACCAATTGGCTTAAGTCACAGTCTTCAGAAACAGTATCTAAGATAGGAATTTGCATGCAAAAGCTGTACTGGGGAAGAAATACTGGAACAACAGGTGTAAAAAAGTGAAAATAGCAGGACTGAACACAGAAAGAAGTTGAACTGTAATGCAGATGCAACAGAAGGCTCAGGCAGTACCATAGGCATCTTTGGATCACTCCAAGTCAAAGTAACAGAGCCAAGACTTCAGAGATGTGCAAGTACCAGTCACTGAATGTAAGCTGACACCAGCAATGACCATGACCTTGGGAGAGGCAGCTTTCTTAGGCTGAAGGCAATTTCTAAAATGAATCAATCATAGGCCGTCTGTAGCCAATAGTCATGACTGTTGGAGGAATGAATGTCTCCATCCTGAGGATCTGTGAGATATACAGCAAGATGCACTACAATTGCCAAGTATGTAAATAAGGTCATTCAATGGTTATACACATATTCTTTGCGGAATCTGTTTTCAGCAAGGAACTCAAAGTTGCGAATGACTGTGTCAAACAACCCTTCACCAGAAGAGATCTTATGGTGATGGTGGCAGGGTGAAAATATGTAGCAATTAGAGTACAGATAGCATGTTTAACTAAATTAGAGGACAGTGACTGCAGGAATAATAAGTAAAAAAAAAAAACAACTAAGAGTTTGAAGTTTGTGATACAAAACAAAACTTCTGTAATTAAAGGATGTTATTATGAACAAATGCAAATATAAAACCCAAAAGTTGTCTTCAAAAAGGGGTAGACCTGGAAAAAAGGGAAGTTATCTTTAAGTGGTAATGAGTCTCCTATGTGGCAGCATAAAAGAGTATGGAAACCAGAAAAGAAATAATAGACTTGAGCATTTCAGACAGAAAAGGTAGCCCAACAAAACTTTTATAGAAATGCAACCCTTAGACTCCCTCCCCAATTAGAGGTCTCATCATATATTTTGTGAAAGAGAAATCATAAACAGACTTCACTGAAGGGTATATCCAAAGAGAAATGGTTACAGTCCTCTTCCCCTTGTAGACTTTGGACAAATATAATTATCAGCATATAGTCCATATTAAACAATCTGCAAGTTAATAAATGACTATAGAATACTTGTGTTTAGCAATCCTGCTAAGCCAACTCTGCCTGGTTGTGGCAACCAGTATTCTATGGTCTCAACAGACAAAATTAGTAGCCTCTACGTATAGCAGTAGCTTTATAAGTAAGTCTTAGACTTACTTCTGCCTAGATTGACTGCCTGTAAAAACCATTGCCCCAGTCACAAGAATTTTGATAGAATTTAACTGTTAACAAGACTAAAAACTCAATTTGGAATGAAATTTTTAAAAATAAAATTAAAAATAAACTACATTGAGAGAATCAGAAATACTTTAGTAATATAAAGTTTATAAAACATTTTAATTGGCAAGAAATGGGAGAGAGAAAACATTAGAGTCTTTCTGCTTCTCTAGATTCTAAGCAGTGTGGGGGCAAGAGATGACTGTATTATGTTCACTTGTGTAGTTGCACTGATTAGCAGGCTTGATACTCATTGATCAATGAGACGAAAATATGCCTCAGCAATATTTTAATGTAATTGTATGGACCTCTAAAGCCTTGTACTTCATGTTTTTTTGTTTGTTATTTTTTTCTTGAAACTTGTTCTGCTTTGACATTTGGATTTAGGTTTATCATATCCTTCTCTTTCCCTGTTTGTGACCTATCTTATCCAGATCTGGCCATTTAATGTCATTTCCTACCTCCTAATGCCTGATACAAGTTTTTCTCCAGTGTTCTCCTTCTGTCCTAAATTCAATTAAAGCTTTTCACCATACAATGTTGACCTTCAAATCCATGCAGTAGAGCCCTTTTTCTTCTTACTGACTAAAGTCAGAAGGAAAACATTTCCATCCTGTCAGCTCTTTGCTATCCTTCATGGATTTCCTTTGCTTATAACTTTGGCTGTTTAAATTTAAAGTCACACTTTAAACTCTGAAATTCAAAAAGTGTAAGTGAATCACCAGAGTCATTTAACTAGTAAGAGGACAGCTTGTTAAGAAAGATCAACTTTTGATGATATAACAAGTAACAATGATGATATATCACATAACAATTTTATTTATTCAAATATTACAATGTAGTGAGTCTGTTAATATCTTGGAATTTTCAATACATTCATAGTCATTTCTCAGTAATTAAAAGAGTTTCAGTTCAGTATTTAGTATGCCATCCCACTATTTAAGAAACATTCACATTAAATTAGATTCAAACGTTTTTTCTTCTTTCCACCATTTCAGACAAAACACTTGTGACTTTAGTGTTTTGAAAAAAGAGCAGGAAAGGGAAATTCTGACAGAATCACTATTTACACACTCCCCTCCTTTCTTTTCTAGGGCTAATTAGAAAGCGGAATAGAGAAGGGGAAAAAGGAGTGTTCCCTGACTTCACTGTGAGAGGTGACTATCTAGCAAGGTTGATTATTGCTGCTTCTCTAGATAACTGAAACTGGCTACTCGTGCTTTTTATGTAGCAGTTACTTAAATGCTGTCTTTCTTAGAAGGATACCTATTGATGTTAAGACTCCCAAAGTGGTGTTCAGTAGCACAATTTCTTAATATCAGAGATAAGGCTCTAGTTAGACCCATACCAATGCCACTTATTTCTGACCAGCATCAATCTACCCAAGAGCCTGTTACTGATGAAGTTCCTTCTGTCTGTTCACAACAGACACTGCCAAATGATGAAGGACAAGGAGCTCCGCTCAGCTCCCTCTTTCTTATCTCTACCATTTCTTTCTAATCCTTTCTTCTACCTGTGTAGTATAGGGGCACAGTTACAAGTGCACTGCCTAAGCACTTAGGGAACATAATTCTTTCTCTTTCTTTGGGCACCCGTTCTTAAGAAGTGATCCCTTGGTTTTGGAAAGGGGAAAACTTTTCTCTAATAACTTTTACAGCATTCCCCAAAGACTTGTCTCATTTTAGTTCTTTATTATACAGTCTTCTCTGATTGGGTCACTTTTAGAAAACAAGAAAAATCCTACGTAACTCCATTTGACATTAATAAGAAGTGCAGCCAGCACTATTAAGTTTCTTCTACTCCTTCATCCTTCAAGGGAAGCATGGAGGGGAAGACCCACCAGACATGGGTCAGAAGGATTTGAGTTATGATAAAACTGACAGATATTTTCAAGTCAAGCAAGCCCAAAGGTTTGGCTGAGATCTAGAGAAGTCTGGCCAGATGGTAGTCAAAGAAAGAAAGATAAACGGAGATAACTTTTGTCAAAGTTTGGATCAGTATATGCTGATTTCTATGAGATGTCAAAAGGAAGTTCTTTGGAGAATTATCTTTGGGGTAAATCTGGGTGTTCATATATAAAAAGCATTTCTTGGGCCACAACAAATTAAGTCTGATATAATTGGAGTACAAGTAACCAGGAACAAATAAACTTAAGATCATGAATAAAGTGTAAACTTTCTGACTTGTCCCCAACTGGAATCTCCATACCTAGGCCTTTCTAAATCTCTCACAGTTGTATATGGAGTGCTGTGGGGATACCTGTATGAGATTTCAACAGCAGGATTGGATTTGTACGACTTACAGTTATTTGTAGGTGCCATGTTTTGCTACAGCCACTTCTTCCGCAAACCTCATGCACCATATGCAGTAGCATGAATATAGCATTGGTCTGCCCTGATTTCTAGGAACATTTCCAGCCATTATGGATATGAATATTGTGCATTTCCTTTGTAACCATTACTATAAACATACTTTTCTATGTTTGATCATAAAAGCAGTAGTGCTTTGTGCTCTTTGTTTTATTCAGAGACTTTAGCTATATGGTACTTTAAATAAGCCAACCTCCTTCCAGATTTCTTTGCCCTGATGTAAAGGTGCTATGGGGGGGGGGGGGGCGGGGGGGAACTAATGTGTATGGAGAGGTGATGCTGAGATTGTCTTCATACACGTCACACTTTAGACCTTCTTTTCCTTTCTAGAATGCTGCCTGGAGGATGAGGAGTGACCCCTAATGAGGCAGGTTAGGCATCTCAGTCTTGGTGACATAGGAATAGGGATCTACTTAGGTATCACGCATCATCCTAAAACTGCTGTTAGGTTATCCAGCCCTATAAACCATATAGATACATCAGACTTTGCAACCCAAAAAGCACCAGGTCTTCACTCTGAGATCTGTTTCTCACATATATTCATTTTCCTTAAAGTAAGGTACATAGACACACATAAAAAACAATATATTTCAAAGGCCAAGAGAATACTCAGTAAGGAAAGAGCCTAAAAATAAAAATGAAATAAAGTTCTGAAAAAGAGCCAACTAGGCTAGCATTATTTCAAACGTACTTTTTCTTTTTTTTTTTTTTTAATTTTTTTTTTCAACATTTATTTATTTTTTGGGACAGAGAGAGACAGAGCATGAACGGGGGAGGGGCAGAGAGAGAGGGAGACACAGAATCGGAAACAGGCTCCAGGCTCTGAGCCATCAGCCCAGAACCCGACGCGGGGCTCGAACTCACGGACCGCGAGATCGTGACCTGGCTGAAGTCGGACGCTTAACCGACTGCGCCACCCAGGCGCCCCACAAACGTACTTTTTCTTAGAAAGTGTGCTGTCAAAATAATTCCCTGCTGATATTACAACTTTAAAGCTTTTTTCCTATTGTTTTTCATTATTTTTTTCTGACAGAGCAAAAAACCAATTGGCTTTGTTCATCTATAAAGAGAATTTTATCCAATTAGCAGAAAAATTTTCTAATTAATTACTATCAATTGGCAATTATCAAGAGAATTAAGATCATGGAAAATGATTTTTAATCGTTTGGTATAATAAAAAAAAGGATTCTTTCCAAGTCGTCTTTTAAAATATATTTCTTTATAGGTGCATATTTTATTGATGTTTTATAGAATATGGCTCCTGTACTTAGTTTATATACATCATTTCCTGATGTGACTTAGTAAGCAACCTGAGACAATGACATCTGATGAGGATGGAAGAATATGGAAATCAGTTTTGTGAATAAAAATGCCTATTGAAAAACAAAGAGGGCAATGGTAAGGGAAAATCATTCTATGTTTTGAAACAATGCTGTATTTTTCTCTACCCCTTCCATTTTCTGTTCCCTGTTGAAAAATTGAGTCCACCAATCAAGAGGTGGGGCTGAGAATAATAGATGTCCATGCCAGGGATGGGGGGACAGTGGGGCCAGTGCTCAGTGTGCAGTTTTGGAATCAGTGTGAGTGAAAAGGACATTTATAGGGGAGGTGGCCCAATGGAGAGGATCAAAACCCAAGCCTCCTTAGGAATGCCCACTAAGAGGGCAGCTTGATGTGGGATGTCAGAACCAAAACATGGTGAGAAGTGTGTCCACATGATGGTGTGGCTAGTTATAGGATTTCTGATGTAAGTGGGGTAGAAGTGTGTTCATGTGGTGGGTAGAGAGTTGCCCTCTTCAGGATATTGAATCTCAGAAGGGATAAGGTGAATATCCATGGTGGGGGGAGGGGGCGGGGGGAGAGTCTTAAGAGTTCAAGCAAGGTGAGAAAAGCATGTATAAAAGAGAGGATTGCAAGGTGGTCTTGCATAGGGTGTTGGAGCCTGAGGGGACTGTGGAGGAGTTAATTCAGTGCAGTTGTCAATGTTTGAGTGGCCTATGGAGGACATTCCAGTGTGTGTGCAGGGAGGGAAGCTTAACATGGAGAATTAGATTATGAACAGTATGAGGAAGATGTCTCCAGAAGGATTATCTCTTCACTGGGTGTGTGACCCCAAGTGGGTTGAGAAGGGCATCTGCATGGTATCACTGTCCAATAGAGCTGTCATAACCATAGCCAGGAAAGAGTATGTTCACCTGGGAGACCATATCATCATGAGGTATTTAACCCTAGGTAGGGTAAGGAGTGTAGAGTGATAACATTTTCCATATTATAGGGTAATTCCACCCAGAAAGTTGGAGGAAAAGTAGGGAGAAAAAAGCATTCACATGTTGTGGGGGAGCAGTGCAGCCAGGTGCAAAGTGTTGGAGCCCAACTGGATCCTGTTTGTATTGGAGAGGTTTGTACATGAAGTTTGTACATGAAGAGGACGGCAACAGTATTGAGAGAGCAGTCACATAGAGGAGCATTGATCACCTAAATAAATATGTCAGGTAGGGATAATGAGAACTGGACTTCTCACCATCAGAGATAGAAATTAAAAATATGGAAAGAGAGGGGCGCCTGGGTGGCTCAGTCGGTTAAGCATCCGACTTCGGCTCAGGTCATGATCTCACGGTCCGTGAGTTCGGGCCCCGCGTCGGGCTCTGTGCTGACAGCTCAGAGCCTGGAGCCTGTTTCAGATTCTGTGTTTCCCTCTCTCTCTGACCCTCCCCCGATCATACTTTGTCTCTCTCTGTCTCAAAAATAAATAAACATTAAAATTTTTTTTTTAAATATGGAAAGAGAGAAAACTAATTTGAACCCTACAGTATTATATTGAAATTAAAGACTTTAGTGTAAACCTGTGGTTTTCAATATAGAATTAAATATAGAATAGAGATGTAAATATATGTGTGTTTACATATATTTTTTGTTGCTTTTCCATTTGGAAAGCCTGGAAACAGGGGCATCCCAATAGTAGTAAGAACATCTTAAATCCAGGTGTTGGTTTCTAAATTCTATTCTCCCCCCCCCCCCCAAATAACTAGAAATCCTTGCAGAAAAGTCTGATTCCAGTGGTAGGGCAGAAAAGGATAACATGAGCCTAGCAATCATGTACCAGGAATAATAAAAGTCTCAAACAATGAGGGTGCATGCCAAAAGAACACAGAAGGCAGCAGGAAGGACTTCCGCTGGCCAACTGTGGGACAACTAAGTATCAAAATAAATAATGATGTTAATGGATTACCAACACACTGAATAAAATAGACAACCATGGTTCATAGTGATACACAAAAATAAATGAATAAACTGAAAGTTTGTATAGTGGAGAAACACAGTAGATACCACCTTCACCAAGTGATCAAAATTAACACTACCAGTAATAGGGCAAAAAGAAATCTTGGGTAATCTAATAAGATGCAACAGTAACATAATATTACTTCTGTGATCGTCCTAAAATGCACAACCTGAATCTAACTATGAGTAAACATCAGACAAACTCAAATTGAGGTATAGACTATGAAATGTCTAGCCTGTATCTATGAAGGTGCAGTGTGATAAAAGCCAATGAAAGACTGCGAAAAGGTTTAATAATGAAGGGGAAGATTAAATGCCCCATAGAATTCTGAGTTTTATTCTTTTGCAGTTAAGAACATTTCTGGAACACTTGGTAAAACTTAGATGGTAACTTGAATTCAACTTTTTGAGTGAATGGTAGTGATGTGTCAATGTTAATTTCTCTATTTCAATGGTTCTGTTGTGCTCTGTAGAAAAAATGTTCTTGTTTTAAAACTATACAATAAAGTATTTGGGGAGACATCATGTAAATATCTCTTTCAAATTATAAAGGGCAAATAATTTATCTGTGCACTACTTAGAATTTTTTTGTAACTTTGTTTCAAAATAATAAGGAATTAAAAAATAATAAGTAATTAAAGTTTAAAAAAATAAAGCCAAGGCATTTTCAACATATACTAATGTGAGCAAAGGAAAAAGGAATTTGATGTTCTTTCCACTCTGCATATGACAGTGTAATGTAAAGAAGGTATAAAATAAAATTAAAAATCCTGATTTTGGACCAGATAGCTTTAGGAACTACTCCAATTCTTACTCACTGTGTTGAACTTGAACAAGTCTTCTTCAGGTCTCAGTTTTTTTCATGTAGCATGTGGTATCAATGTGTAAGCATTTACATCAATTCTTATATTTGAGCTGGGCATCTCAAAGGGGTTGCTCATGAAAACATTTTGTAGGCTGTAAAGTGGCATAGAAAGTCAGCTATTAGGTAGTAACATGATCAAGCTGGGCTCAATCTGTAGCCTTAGAGTGCACTGCAAAATTCCTGGTGTTTTTGTTCAAAGTCTATCAGTTCAATTCTGATTCCATTGCCCCTTCTGTTGGTCTGACATAGATCACACTCCACATCTGTGCCATCTGGCTCAAGAAGGGGGGCAGCTGTAAGTGTGAATCTATGGTATTCCATCCAGCTCTGTTCAGCCACTGAACTAAAGCCACCTCACTCTTAACTGTCAGAGGTTTGTGCACCCACTCAGCCAAGCAGAGCTGCATTTCTGTAAGTGTTTGCTTTTGGATCGGTGAGCTAAAGTCAAAACTTTTTCCTGGAAAATTCATCTTAACTTTGAAATTAAGAACATTTATATCTGAAGTCAATAATGGTCAGGGGACATAATTATTTTTAAATTTTTAAACATTATTCATTTTTGAGAGAGAGAGAGTATGGTATGGGACAGAGAGAAATGGAAACACAGAATCCTAAGCAGACTCCAGGCTCTGAACTGTCAGCATGGAACCCAATGCGGGGCTTGAACCCACGAACCAGGAGATCATGACCTGAGCCACAGTCAGATGCTTAACCAACTGAGCCACTCAGGCTCCCTGATAATTTTGTTTTAATTTCACAATGCAATAATCCTCTGAAATTAATATAGTGGGAGTTTTTGTTTGTATTTCTTGTTTGTTTGTTTGTTTGTTTGCATAGTACTATTTCTAACCATGCAAAAGGTTAAGATCCAGAGAGACCATTGGTTGTCTTAAGTAAACTCAGTCAGACAAGAATCTGTATCCTCTCTGTTGTTTGTTGTTTATAATCTTACTATAAACACTGATGTGGAATTTATTTCCAACTTGATGCTGCAAAGAGGTAGGGCAGTGAGGGTGTCAAAGGAAGTGGTAACTCTCTCAGCTAAATAGTATACATTATTTTTTTTTTTTACAGAGATCAAGAAAAAGCACAAACTGGGGAGGAGGAGGGGCAGAAGGACAGGGAGAGAGAGAATCTTAAGCAGGCTCCAAGTTCAGCATGGAGCCCAAAGACAAGGCTAGATCCTGACTGTGGGATCATAACTGGAGCTATCAAGAGTCAATGCTCAACTGAATCAGTCACCTAGGAGCCCCAACAAGTGTACATTTTAAATGTGCCTTCAACTAAAGGCTGTTAGTACAGCCTTTGTTTGTTTTCTTCTTTCTCCTCCCTTCCCCTCCTTTTCTTCCTTCCTCTTCCTTCCTTCCTTTCTCCTCCTTCCTTCTTTATTTCCTTCCTTCCTTCTTTTCCTTCCTTTCTTTTTCTTTCTCTCTTCCTCCCTCCCTCCTTTTTTTTCTTTTCTTCTTTCTTCTTTCCTTCCTTCCTTCCTTCCTTCCTTCCTTCCTTCCTTCCTTCCTTCCTTCTTCCTTTTCTGTTGAATCATAACTCTTAACCAGAACCAATAAAGGCATCATTCTGAGACATATGAGTGACTGAGAAAAAAATCAGTACTAATAATTCTGCTTTTATTTAAAATTTTGATATAATAGTCCATCATGGGTTTTTGCATCAGTTTTTATTTTTTTTTAATATTGCCATAAAATATATTTATCTTGATTACTGAGATCTGGGGTGCCTCCTTAAATTTTGTGCTGAGGCAAGTAACCTCATTGCCTCACCCTAGGTCTAGCCTTGGGCCCTAGAATAACCTTGGTTACAAAATAAATAGTGATTGTTACTATTGTTATTATTACATGAAGTCTAATTTTCATAACATCATGGGACCTGGCTGCACTCTGAGGTTATTGTCTCCATGGTTGCTGAAACCTATGCACATGTCAGCATGTGATTGTGCATGGAATCCTCCTCTGCAAAAACTGAAGGAACTGTAGGAAAATGTGTCTATTCTCACCCAATCATAAAAGAGATGAAACTCTGAATGGAAGAAGCTTGAGAAAGCATTCTCTATAAGAATTCATCTTTTCCTCTTAAACTAGAATAATCACCCACTAGTCCAGTGGTGCCCATTCTTCAAAGGAATTCCAAGGAAGTTCACTCCAATGTACTGGCTTAGATTTATAATCTAACTTGCTCTCAATTACCATGTCTTTTTTCCCTGCTCTAAGGCTTAAAGAACTCCATTTATCCATCCATCTTCTCATTAATTTAGCAAACATTTTCTGAGAACCTACAGAGTTCATAAAAAAAGCTTGGGAAAGCATTTAAGAAGTGACACTTGACAAGAATGTTTAGAAACAAATAGGTGATCCTAGATTGCATAAGAGCAGGATTTGATGCAGAAGAAATAGACACATGAAACCATAAAGTTTTCCTGAAAATTTTAGTCATACAGAAAATCTAGACAGTAGAGGTTGCTGTTGTGGCAAATAGGACTCTGGAAAGGAAGTCAGAGGTCACTTTATGAATGGATGTGCAGAAGATGAGAAGGATATAACAACATTCTTGTCACATAGGTCATAGACTGTTTAAGCAATTTGGTTATAATGCATCTTGGAATAGTTTCCTTCATATTTCTTCACTTGGGCTTCAGTGAGCTTTTTGAATATGTAGGTTTGTAGCTTCATCAAATTTAGAAAGATTTTTACCATTATTTCTTCAAATATTTTTTTCCTGCTTCTGCCAGCTCTCCTCTCCTGGGTCTCTAGTTACATAAATATAGGCCACTTGATTCTGTCCCTCAGCTCACTATCCCTCATTCAGTTATTTTAATACAACTTACAGTTTAGAATAGTCTTCAATTTAAAGAAAAGTTGTGAAGATACTATGGAGAATTCTCACATACCCCACAACCAGTTTTTCCTATTATTAATATCTTACATTATTAGTATGATACATTTGTAAATTATATTTTCTCTCTGTTTTTCATCTTGTACAGTTTCTTTTCATGTGTATTTAACTTCTTGTATCTTTTCTTTGCAGAATACAATCTGCTATAGTCCTATTCAACACATTTTTCATTTTGGGCATTATTTTTTTAAGTCTAGAAGTTCATTTTGGCTATTGTTGTATCATATAAGCCTCTCCTTTTTATACTCATACTCCCTTCTATATTTTCTTGCATTTATGGAGCATATTTGTAATAGTAGTTTTAATTTCATTGTCTATCTTTGTGTTGTCTATCTATCTTATCTATCTATCTATCTGTGTTTCCTTGTCTATCTTGTTATCTTTGTGTCTCCTTTTTTTTTCTCTTGGTTTCTATTGGCTATTTTTTTTATCTCATTATGGGTTGTATTTGCTTGAACTCTTTATATGCCTGGCAATTGGTTTGTTTGTTTGTTTTTCATGCCACTTGTGAACTTTGTGATTGGAGTGCTATAATTTTTGTATGCCTTTAAATATTTTAAAATCTTATTCTGCATGCAATAGATAGTTGGAAGTAATTTGATTCTTTTGAAGTTTGCTGTGCTATGTGGATGTAGAGCAGTAGTGTTTTAATATGACCCGATTACTGAGACAACATCTTTCTAAGATTCTATTCAATATTACATCATTTGAAAATTTCTTTAAAAAAAAGTTTGTTTATTCTATGAGAGAGAGGCAGAGAGAGTTGTCAGCACAGAATCTGGAGTGGGCTCAAACTCACGAATCTTGAGATCATGACCTGAACTGAAATCAAGAGTTGGATGCTTAACTGACTGAGCCACTCAGGCGCCCCTGAAGATCTGTCTCGTGAGACCAAACTGTTGTCTAATGAGAACAAACTGTTTCTATCCCTGTGTAAACTCTGAGGATGTTCTTTAAGTTCTCTTCCAGTGGTTCTTTTCCTAGCATGTGTTGATTATACTCAGGTGAAGCCTCAAGGGAAAAACCTCTGCATAGTTCCATGTCTCCCTCCCTGTCCCTCTTCCACCATCTTCAGCTCTGTCCTTTATGACGCTCTGTCTTGCAATTCTACCTGACTTGACCGCCTTGAAATCTAAAGGTGTGTCTCTCAACTCACATTTCTAAATATGCAGTCTACATAATATCCTGATGTTATCAAAGAGCTCACTTTTTTTTTCTCTCTCCAAGATTATCATCCTGCTATGCCTGTGGTCTGGTGTCTGTCATTTTATAGATTTTTTTTTAATTCTTTAAAGTAGAAGAGTAAATCTTGTTACTATTATTCTATTGTGTCTATTAAGGAAAATATTAAATATAGAGAGATTTGAGTTCTTTTCATACTAACACAAAGAAAACATTTAGATGTGTTTGACCACTGATCCATTTCTTTTACATTTTCTCAGTCAATTGATGTCTCTTTCTTGTTTAGAAAGGGATCCATTGTGATTTTTTTTCTTAAACTAAAATCCGCAGAGAAAGAAACTAAAGTTGCAGACTGGCCAGGAATGTGCAGGTGTTGTCGATGGGGGAGAAAAGTAGAAGGATAGGACCCTTGTTTGTTTGGGGTAGTTTTAAATCTGCTTTTTCATGCGTCACTATCTCTGTCTCTATTACTTAAGAATGTTCGACTGAAAGTAACTGATTTTAGGAGCAGTTGGGTGCCTCAGTTAGTTAAGCATCTGACTCTTGATTTCAGCTCAGGTCATGATCTCATGGTTCAAGAGGTCTAGCCCCCCCCATCAGGCTCTGTGCTGACAGTGCCAGCCCGGCTTTGGTGGGATTCTCTTGCTCCCTCTCTCTCTGCCCCTCCCCAACTCTATCTCTCTCAAAAATAAATAAACTTAAGAAAAGAAAGTAACTGATTTTGTATCTGTGAACCCTGGTTGTCTTTGGTGAATTAGAAAACAACCACATTCTTTGATTTTAACTCTGGGACCTTCTTTCTTTAATTTGCAATCATTGATCTGAATTATGCTACTAAACTACCACAATTATAACAATTCCTTGACATATGAATCAGTTGATTCATATTGTTTTCTCTCAAATGAGCACTATACATAATCTGAATATATTTTCTGATGCATTTGAAATACAGTCAATAATCAAATGGTTGTATGATGCTGGATAATATAGTAAAGCTGAGATTCTATTTTGGTAAACAATAAAGAACTCACATTTAAAGGTAAATATAGAAAATAACCTCATATTTATAAAGTGATTCTGGAAATAAAATAATTATTTTGAGAAACTCTATTTTACTATCATACAATATTTTCTGATTTTGTTCATAAGTTATTATTGAATGATAAATCTGGTGGACGGTTATGTAATTTTTTTCCACAGAAGATAAACCTAATATTGCTTTCTAATTTTTTTGACTAACTTATATGGAAGCCTCAGTTTTGTCAGTGATGATAAGAATGCATTTCTCTTTGTATTAGAAAATGTTTATATCATTCAAAAGGTGAGAAAGAAAGGATATTCCAGGAAGCTGACCTTGTAAAGCTAAATGGATTATCAATTAGTCTGCCAAGTTTAATTTTTGATCAAGAAAGAAAGGTGACACTTGAGCACATTTTAATTTGCCGATTTTAAATTTTTCCATCATTGCCATTGCAGATCTGCAAGAAGAGATTCGACAAGTGATGCCATTTATTCTCATCTCTCCAAAGACATGATCATTTAGATGATTGTAGTGGATAGCATAATACATCCAGAAGGCATTAGCAAAGCTCTTTCTTTCCCCTGATCTTTGATTTGCTAGAGTCCATATTAAGAACTGCACATTGCATCTTACTTACCCTAAAATCTGTGCTGCCACTTGAAATATTTCAGAAAGTTTTCTTCTTCTGTTATGCCATCCAGCAAAGTTTTACAAAACAGCATGCTTTCATTCACAGTGTTTTCCAAAATATATCTTACAAATGCCAACAACTGAGCACAACCTGAAACATCTGTGGATTTGACCATTTATGGGGCAAAGTAATCACTTTCCATACTCTTTAAAACCAGCTGTTCACAGGCATTAATTGCCATGTCACTTATACGCCTTAGAACAGCAGCATTTGACAATGGTGCACGTGTTAATTTGTTTACCACATCTGGTTCTTTTTCAGTGAATACCGTCTTTGTGGCAGATGGCAATAGAAGAGTTGCTGCAATTATGTAGTTTAAGAGGGCTCTGAGTTGTGATGGATACAGTATGCATTTAAGTGACTACATTTTTATATTAAAACGCATATGTAAATGCCTTCAAACTTCTGGCTAAAGACTTCCATAACCTAGGTTTTGTTTTATTTTTGGAAATATACATGTTGTCTGTATGATGACAGAATGCAGAATGCTTTTAAAGATTTACTACTTTTATATGTCAGATCTTCAAAATATATACCACGGCTGTCTTAAAGGAGATAACACATGTTGATGTCTTCTTTTCTTCAAATGATCCAAGAACACTAAAGCTTACTTACAGACAGAAAGATTAAACATTGCCAGTTTCAAGCACCAAGGTTCTTTCTCTGTTTCTTCTTCAGTTTGTACACACACAAACGCGCGCGCGCGCGCACACACACACACACACACACACACACACACACACACTACCCTGAAGAAGATCCAAGTAGCCTGGAAGAAGAGATGTAAGAATTTTACCAAATATTTAGTTTCATTAAATCCCTCTGGAATAAATATAAATCTCTTATAGCCTCTATCTCTTGGCCCTGCTTTGATTTGGCTCCTTAAAGAATTCTACATTCTTGGGGCACCTGGGTGGCTCAGTCAGTTAGGCATCTGACTTCAGCTTAGGTCATGGTCTCACAGTTCGTGGGTTTGAGCCCCGCATCAGGCTTTGCGCTGACAGCTCAGAGCCTGGAGTTTGTTTCAGATTCTGTGTCTCCCTCTCTCTATGTCCCTCCCTGCTCGAGCTCTGTCTTTCTCAAAAATAATTTATTTATTTCTCAAAAATAAATAAACATTAAAAAAAAATTAAAAAAAAAGAATTCTACATTCTTGATGCTTGGTATTGGCAGTCTCCTGTCTTACTTTATGTAGCGGATGATGAATTCTCAGATTTTAATTCTTCATATCCTACCTTTAAATATTAGTGCTCTCAGCAGCAATATCAAAAGACAAACAGAACAATATTTGCAGAATTAATGACAAATGAGGAAGTCTTTAAATATATCTTTTCCATCAACCATGCTGCAACATCTATCATGTCAAAAAAAAATTCTTTCCATGGCCTCACAGCTCCTGCGCTCCTGTGCTATTGTCAGGGCATTTCTCTTCCTGCCTTTAGAGTAAATGTGAGGCCTGTTTTGCAGTGTCCAGTTATTTTCCTGTCATTTCTCTTGACCTTCTCCACTGAGTTCCTCCACCACTGAGCTCTCATTTTGGTGGCCAGTGCCATCTATGTTGCTAAATTTGATGAGGCTTTGAAATCCTCATTGTTCATAATGTATAGACAACATTTGACATAGTTAATTGTCTTTCTTCAAAGACTTTCCTCACTTTGCTCCTAGGATAAGACTCTGCAGGTTCTCCTCTTCGCACTTAACCTCTCCCACCCCACCCCCAGCATTCTCTTTCTTGGCTTGTCTTCAAGTCTAGGATTTCTCACGTTTGGTGTGTCTCAGAGCTCAGCCCTCAGATGTCTCTGCTTTCCTTTGTACTCCCACTTCCTAGATCATCCCATCATGGCTTAGGTAATAGTGTACTACTTGTATGCTATGTCTGTGGTCTATAGATCTCAATTTCACATTTGCACATATAATTGCCTATTGGAAATCTTCACTTGAAGTGTAATTGGCATCTCAAACTTAAATGGATGTTTAAATAAAGAGGTAAATTAAAAAGCGTAAAAACACATATTAAATCGAACATAAAATCCCACCCTATCCCCAAATTTGAAGCTACTATTTTGTTTTTCTGTTTGCCTTGATCAAAAGCCTTGCAGATATTCTTGTGTCCTCTCCTTATCTTATGTTTCACAGACAGCCCGTCTGCAAATTGGGTCAATTTTGTCTCTAAAAAAATACACCCAGAAGCTCACTACTTCTATCCTTTTCACTTTTCGCCTTCACCATCATCTTGGGCATGTGGACGGCAATGACCTCCTAATTGGTTTTCCTTCTTTGCCTCTTTCTACCTTCCAGTGCAGTCTATTCTAAACACAGCAGACAGAGAGATCCTCTGAAAACAAAAGTCAGATCACATCTCTTCTTTCCTCAAAACCCTTCAGTGACTTCCTATCTTTCTGAGAGTAAAAGCTAAAGTCGTTTGAAGGTATACAATACTTTCTATTTTTACCTGTGGATTTCAATTTTGGCTACACACTAAAATATCTTGGCAAGCTTCCAAAATATATGAATTCTGTAGCCCTATTCCAGAGTTTCTGATTTAATTTCTATGGGATGAGTTTTAGCTATTGGTATCTTTTAAAGCTTGTGCGGCCCATAGCTACTACTCTGACCGTCTTTTCAGCCACTCTTCCCTTTGCTTGTTCCACTACAGTGTGTCGGCCTTTTGGCTATTCCTCTGGCATACCAAGCACATTGCCCCCCTTAGAGCCATTTCATTTGCTATGATACTTTTCCTATAATGACTTTCTCCCAGTTACCTCCTAGGTTCCAACTTCTTCACTTCTTTCAAGTCTCTGCTCAAATATTGCTTAATTGATGAAAGTGTATCTCCCTACCCTATGTGAAACAGCAGCTCTACCACCACTACCACTGGCCATTTTTATATTCTTCTTGTATATGAGATATTTATTTATTTACTGCCTGCCCCTTTCCCCCATTAAATGTAAGCTTAAGTTTGCTAGATTGTCCATACATAGGCTACAGAGCCCAGAACAAAGCCTGACAAGTGCATAATAAATATTTATGTAATAAATAAATGAATACAAGTTATTTTTAAAAATTAAAAAAAGACTTAAGGTAAATTTTTGAAAATTGAAGGAATATACATGAGCAACTGTCTCAGCCAAGGTAATTAAAACATTCAAAATGTAACAATACAAAGGCAGTTTCTTTGTGAGGTAGGTAAAACACATGACATAGGTGCAGACCCCAGATTTAGTAAAATTTCAGCTAGTACCAATCCTAGGCTCTAAGGGGGAAAACAGGAATAGTTACCAGAACCTGGAGGGACAGAGAGTTGTGAGAGCCTCATTGCCCTCAAAGGCACTGTGACCTTCAGTCCAGGGACAGAGTTGGCTTACGGTGCCTGATGGTGGGGAAAGAGATTAGCAGGGAACAAATACTTGGACCTCCTTGGACAGGGAATAAAGAAAGCACCTTCTTGCTTCCTCTTTTTATTCTTTGGGATCCCCATTAGCTGAATCAATTAGAAGCTAGAGACAGTGAGATCCTTGAGGAGCCTAGGTGAAAGCCAAAATCCTTTGTATGATCTTTCAGGCCCAACCATGGGCAATTCTAAAGTCTTTCTCGGGCTCTCATGGGGGGAACGACCCACCTCATACCAGACTTGGTGCATAGCCAGTTGCAATGAAATCTCTGGAGATAATTACATTAAAGGATTTATTCCTCCCTGCTGCCTCCCACTAGCCAGCCAAACATGCTCTTATGTAGATCTGTACTCGTACCCCAGGTGCCTGCATTTGGAGACCTCCAAAGCAAGCAAAGACCTTAAGACATTTTCATCTACTCTGACTCAGTACCCAGTACTTTTCCATGTCCCTTCCCCTCTCTTGGCCCCTAGGTCTATAGAATGACAGGAGCCTTTTGGGTTGGAGGTTCTTTTGGCAATGAGATGATCCCTTTCTTAGCATTGATTCACCTGACCCTCATGCTAGTGCCATTCTGTGGGAAAGAAATGGGAACTCTGGGGGAGCCAGCAATTTCTTTCTAGTCTCCTTCTTCAACTATCTCAGTAAATGAATAAAGACTTGGCTATTACTTTGAGTTTGACTTTTGTCCTAACTGACTACCTCAACACCTAGCAGTGCACACTCTCTCTCTCGCTCTCTCTCTCTCTCTCTTTCTCTCTCTGACAGTCCCTTTGATGTAGTCTTTATATGTTAACATCTCTGGACAGATAGCAATGTAGAAAAGATGAAACATGGATCTGGAGAATAAATAAAACATCAAGGGACACCTGGGTGGCTCAGTCAGTTAAGCGTCTGACTCTTGGTTTTGGCTCAGGTCATGATCTCATGGTTCCTGAGCTCAAGCCCCACATGGGCTCTGCACTGACAGCATGGGGCCTGTTTGGGATTCTCTCTCCCCCTCTCTCTCCACATTTCCCCGGCTCATGCGTTTTCTGTCTCTCTCAAAATAAATAAACCTTTAAAAATCTTCAGTAAATTTTGGTACTTTTGCCTCTCAATTACCACTCCTGTCCTGCACATTAGCTTCCATCCTTGTCCTTCACTTAAGTAAACTTTGTGTCCCTAATATGGGGAGTGCATGAAGTTCCATTTTGCAATATTCCTGTAAAGTGTTGCCAAATTAATCCTATTCTAAAACCTAAATTAAACAAAGGATAAAACAGGGAGAATATAAACAATTTAATTCTATAAAACACAGCTGCTACAGCAACTGCTGCTATAGCTGATCACAAGATGTGTATTAAATAACATGGCTGATTTTCTTCAATTCATTCCAGGTCATTTTACCCTCTGCCCCCAGTTTATCTAAATGTGTTTTCTGCCTGGTTGTGTGACCAAATATTTACTCTTATAACATCGGAATCCTTGATGATCTTTATTTCTGTTGAATTGCTGCAGATCTCCATTGATCATAACCATTCATTTATATTTTTTCTTCCAAGTTTTTATTTAAATTTAATTTAGTTAATGTATAGTGTAGTACTTGTTTCAGGAGCAGAATTTAGTTATTTATCATTTACATATAACACTCAGGGCTCATCACAGCAAGTGCCCTCCTTAATGCTCATCACCCAATTAGCACATCCCCTTTACTCCTTCCCCTCCAGCAACCTTCACTTTGTTCTCTATAGTTAAGGGTCTCTTATGGTTTGCGTCCCTCTATGTTTTCATCTTATTTTATTTTTCCTTCCCTTCCTCTATGTTCATCTATGATTTGTTTCTTAAGTTCCACATTTGAGTAGAATCATATGGTATTTGTCTTTGACTGACTTATTTGGCTTAGCATAATACCATCTACTTCCATCCAGTTTGTCACAAACGGCAAGATTTCATTCTTTTTGATGGCTGAGTATTATTCCATTGTATGTGTGTGTATGTATATACACATCTTCTTTATCCATTCATCAGCTGTTGGACATTTGGGCTCTTTCTATGATATGGCTATTGTTGATACTGCTGCTGTAAACATTGGGGTGCATGTGCCCCTTCAAATCACTATTTTTGTATCCTTTGGATAAATACTTAGTAGTGAAATTACTAACTCATAGGGTAGTTCTATTTTTAAATTTTAAACCTCCATCCTGTTTTCCAGAGTGGCTGCACCGGTTTGCATTCCTACCAGCAGTGCAAAAGAGCTCCCCTTTTTCCACATGGTGGAAACATCGTGTTTCCAACATCGTGTTTGCCAACATCGTGTTCTCTGACTTGTTAATTTAGCATTCTGACAGGTGTGAGGTGGTATCTCATTGTGGTTTTGATTTTGTATTTCCCTGATGATGAGTGATGTTGAGCAGTTTTTCCTGTGTCTGTTAACCCTTTGTATGTCTTCTTTGACATGTCTTCTGCCAATTTCTTAACTGGATTGCTTGGTTTTTGGGTGTTGAGTTTGATAAGTTATTTATAGATTTTGGATACTGGCTTTCTATCTGATATTTAATTTGCATGTATCTTATCCCACTCGGTAAGTTGCCTTTTAGTTTTGATGATTGTTTCCTTCACTGTGCACTTTATCTTGATGAAGTCTCAATAGTTCATGTTTACCTTTGTTTCCTTTGCCTCCAGAGACATGTCTAGGAAGAAGTTGCTATAGCTGATGTCAAAGAGTTTGCTGCCTGTATTCTCCTCTGATTTTGATGGTTTCCTGTCACACATTTTGGTCTCTTATCCATTTTGGATTTATTTTTGTGTATGGTGAAAGAAAGTGGTCCAATTTCATTCTTCTGCATGCCCCTGTCCAGTTTTCCCAACACAGTTTTCAGAAGAGACTGTCTTTTTTCCATTGGATATTCTTTCCTATTTTGTCAAAGATTAGTTGACCACAGAGGTATGAGTCCATTTGTGTTCTCTATTCTGTTCTATTGATCAATGTGCCTGTTTTTGTGCCAGTACCATACTGCCTTGATGATTTCTTTGTAATACAGCTTCAAGTCCGGAATTGTTATGCCTCCTGCTTTGCTTTTCCTTTTCAACATTACTCTAGCTATCCGAAGTCTTTTCTGGTTCCATACAAATTTTAGGATTGTTTATTCTAGTACTGTGAAGATTGCTGATGTAATTTTGATAAGGATTCAATTGAATGTGTAAATTGCTTTGGGTAGTATAGACATTTTAACAATATTTGTTCTTCCAACCCATGAGCATGGAATATTTTTCCATTTCTTTGTAACTTAAATTTCTTTAAATAAGTGTTCTGAGGTTTTCAGAGTAGATCTTTTACCTCTTTGGCTAGGTTTATTCCTAGGTATCCTACGGTTTTTGGTGCAATTGTAAATGGTATTGATTCCTTGATTTCTCTTTCTACTGCTTCATAATTGGTGTGTAGAAATGTAACAGATTTCTGTACTTAGATTCTATATCCTGTGACTTTATTGAATTTGTGTATCAGTTCTAGCAATTTTTTCGTGGAGTCTTTCAAGTTTTCTACCTGTCTTTGTCAGATTTTGGAATCAATATAATGCTGTCGTCATAGAATAAGTTTGGAAGTTTCCCTTACATTTCTATTTTGGACAGTTCCAGAAGAAGGTCTATTCAAATTTTCTATTACTTTCTATTTCAGTTTTGGTAGTTTATATGTTTCTAGGAATTTATTCATTTCTTACAGATTGCCCAATTTGTTGGCATATAATTGCTCATAATAGTCCCTATAATTGTTTGTATTTCTGAGGTGTTGGTTGTGATATCTCCTTTTTCATGCCATAATTTTATTTATTTGGGTCTGTTCTCTTTTCTTTTTTATAAGTCTGGCTAGGGGTTTATAAACTTTGTTAATTCTTTCAAAGAACTAGCTCCTAGTTTTGACCTATTCTATTTTTTTTTTTAATTTTGATATCATTTACTTCTGCTCTAATCTTTATTATTTTCCTTTTTGTGCTGGTTTTATGCTTTATTTTCTGTTCTTTCCCCAGCTACTTTAGTGTAAGATTAGGTTGTGTATTTAAGACTTTTCTCCCTTCTTGAGGAAAGCATGTATTGCTATATCCTTCCTTTTTAGGACTGCCTTTGCTGCATCCCAAAGGTTTTATTTAGACTGCCATGTTTCCATTTTCATTTGCTTGCATGTATTTTTAATTTATTTTTTAATCTACTGGCTAACCCGATTATTCTTTAGTAGAATGTTTCTTTAATCTTCATGTATTTATGGTCTTTCCAAATTTTTTCTCATGGTTGACTTTAGGTTTCATAGCATTGTGGTCTGAAAATGTACATGATATGATCTGAATCTTTTTGTCCTGATTGAGGCCTAATCTGTGACCAGTATGTGATCTATTATGGAGAATGGTCTATGTGCATTCGAGAAGAATGTGCATTCTGCTGCTTTAGGGTGCAATGCTGTAAATAATACCTGTTAAGACCATCTGGTCAGTGTGTCATTCAAAGACATTGTTTCCTTGTTGATCTTCTTAGATGATCTGTCCATTGCTATAAGTGGGGTGTTAAAGTCCCCTACACTTATGATATTATTATCAATGAATTTCTTTAAGTTGTGATTAATTGATGTATATATTTGTGCACTACCAAGTTAGGGGCATAAATATTTACAATTGTTCTATCTTATTGGATAGACCCTTTATTATGATATAGTACCCCTCTTTATTTCTTACTGCAGTCTTTTGTTTAAAATCTAGATTCTCTGATATAAGAATGGCTACTCCTGCTTTATTTCGATGCCTATTAGCATGATAAATGGTTCTCCATCCCCTCACTTTTAATCTGGAGGTGTCTTTGGGTCTAAAATGAGTCTCTTGTAAGCAGTATAAGGATGATATCAATGAGTCTTAGTGTGTGTGTGTGTGTGTGTGTGTGTTTATCCATTCTGATACCCTATGTCTTTTGATTGGAGCATTTAGTCCATTTACATTCAGACTAATTATTAATATATATACATTTAGTGCCATTGTATTACCTGTAAAGTCACTGTTCCTGTAGTTTTAATCCATTCTTTTCTAGTCTTTGTTGCTTTTGGTCTCTCTCCCACTCAAAAGGTCCACTTTAATATCTCTTGCAGAACTGATTTAGTGTCCGTGAACTCCTTTGTTTTCCTTGTTTTGAAAATTCTATCTCTCCTATTTTGAATGACAGCCTTACTGGATAAAGTATTCTTGGCTGCATATTTTTCCCATTTAGCATGTTGAATATATCATTGCCACTCCCTCTGGCCTGCCAAGTTTCTGTGGACAGATCTGCAGCTAACCTGCTGTGTCCATCCTGGTGGGTTAAGGACCTTTAATTTTCTAGTTGCTTTCAGAATTCTCTCTGTACCTTTGTATTTTGCAAGTTTCACTTGTAAAAGTAAAACTTGGTGTTGGCCTGTTTTCTTGATTTTGAGGAGAGTTCTCTGTGTCTCTTTGACTTGGATGCCTGTTTCATTTCTCAGATTAGGGATGTTCTCAGCCATAATTTGTTCAAATATACCTTCTTCCCCTTTTTCCCATTCATCTTCTTCTGGGATTCCAGAAGTCTTCATTATTTTCCATAATTTTATCTTGTATATAACTTATTCATTCCTTTGCTTTTTCCATACTCATTGTGATTATATCGAGTCAGTTTTGCATCTCAGTTGTAGCATTTTTTATTTTGGCCTGACTAGTTTTTAGGTCTTTATCTCTGCAGCAAGTGTTTCTCCCCAGCTAGTATTCTTATGACTGTTCTAAATTTTTGTTCAGATATATTACTTATATCTGTTTTTATTAAATCCCTGGCTATGATTTCTTTTCAATCTTTGTTTTGGGGAGAATTCCACTGTTTTTCATTTTGTTTAGGTTTCTGTCTTTTGTGTGTTATGAAAGGTTGTTATGTTTCCTGTTCCTGAGACTAATGCTATATTAAGAAGGGGTTATACACTGTTCAGGGCCTGGCACTTCAGGAAATGCTTCTATTGTATTCTGTGTGGATTCTACTATTGTGTTTTAGCTGTTCTTTTCCACAGGTCAGTCCTCTGTAGAGTGGGGAGTGTTTGGACCGTTAACTAGGTGTTCTTTGATTTGTTCATTAAAATAAGCCTGGTAAAAACAAACAAATAAACAAAAAACAAAACAAAACAAAAGCAGCCTGGTCCTATTTCTACCAGAACTGAAGCTGATGCTTCGGAGTACTCCATGATCAGTAGGCTTGGTGCATGCAGGCCCACTGTGCTGGTCTTCTGAGAGAGAGGTCCTCTGCACTGGCTCACAGTCAGACCTGCCCTAGTAAGGATGCACTTGTAAGGTGCAGAGGAGTGGGGTTTGGTAGACGCCTGCAGCCTCCACTCGGGGTGTTGTGTTGCTCACTGAAGTCTGACCATGCTGGTAGGCAGGTGGAAAATGACATTAACCTACTCTCTCATCCCTGCAGCGGGGATTTCAGGAAGCCCACCTGTCCACTGCTGTTCATGAAGCTGTCACAGAAAAGCAAACAATCTCCCCTATTGTGTCTCAGGCTTCTATTGGATTCCTGCCCTCACCCTGTCTGTTCCCAGGCCATTAGCATGCCTGGTGCCACTGTTTTCCTGGGTTTTGTCTCTGGTGCCTAGTTGGGACTCAAAACTCCAGATCTTAAAGGACCCAGCAAGGCATAGACCTACTCCCCTCCTCCAGAGGAGAGCCTCACCATGCTGTGTCTGGGACACTTTCATCCCAGAAAAGCAGTCGCAGGACTGCAAGAGTGCTTGGAGTTTATGGTGAAGCACAGCAAAAATCAACAACCAGATTATCTGTCTTCTGTGTGTATTTCTGTCCTTTGCTGTTGAATGGCCACTCCTTGGTACCCACTAAGTCTTTTGTCCTTGGAGAGGCAATATACCCTTTTACAAAGGTGCTCTAGAAAGGGTAGCATTCTCTCCCAGTGCAACCCTGGGGATCCCTGCACCCACTCTCTGCTGCGCGTCTCTGCCCTCCTTCTCCCCAGGAGCACAGCTATGCCCATGTGGCTCCACTCTGGTGAATGGTGTGACTTCAAAAACCTCAGAATTTGAGTTCTGCTGCCTGCAAAAATTTGCAATAATCAGTTGCTCTTGACTCCCCAGTCAATGGTTTTGGTAAATTTTTTTTCTTGTGCAAACCCAATATGCTGCTCTCTCTCCCCATTTCTCTTTCTTTCTCTCTCTCCTCTCTCCATGGAAAGGGCTCCCTCTCCTATGTGGCATTGTGGCTTTTCTCTCCCCCAAATATCTTCAAACCTCATACCTGCCACATCTCCAAACCTCATACCTGCCATGTTTTCTACCTCTAATTGGACAGATTGTTCTCTTAACCCTCAGATCAGTTTTCTAGGTGTTCAAAATGATTGGATATTAGTCTAGTTGTGTTTAAGAGACAAGACAAGCCTAGGATCCCCCTACTCTGCCATCTTAACTCCCTCCCCCTGACAAGAACTATTTAGCAATGGACTATAAAGATGTACTCCAAATAAATTACTTGAGTTTCAGACATAGTCTTGCAAAAATTTATGTCAGCAACTCATTGCCCTTTAATAATTGGGTCAAAGTTCTTAGCTAGTAACGTACTTCTCTTCCTAATGGTTCAGAACAAAAATTATCCATGTTCTACATCATCTGAAGATTGTCCCAAATTCCAATTTATTGAAAGCATGGCCATGTCCCCTTGTAGAAACATTACTTCCTTCAGCATAAGAGCCCCCAAATTCATTGAGCCAGAAGTCATGAAGAAAGGGAAACAAATTCTTCTGGTAGGCCATTTTCACCTGTACCATTTGCTTCCTGGTCCTTACATTTTGGTTAAGGGGAAGAAGACACAAGATAGTGGTTAGATTATGAGACATATACTCCATTCTGTAGGACTTCACCCAAAATTTGCTGAGATGGATCCTCTACTGGCATGGTAACTAAGCCTTTGATAGTCCATTCAAACTTTCTACCAGACCAGTTGTATATGAATGATGGGACATACCATAAGTGCATACTATAGGACTGAGCCACTGCCACAGGCTCTTCACACACACAGATACACACACACACACACACACACACACACACACACACACACATATGTCCTTTGGTTCAATGAAATGCTGTGTGAAATAGTGTGCTGAAATCCATAATTAGCAGAGGTTTTTTTGAGAAACAGGCAAATCTATATTGAAAATACCTTACCTTATGAAGACAAAATGTGGCATCTGTCATGACAGGTCGGATCCAGTATACTTAACTTCCCTTCAAGGAGCAGACACCACCCACTATCAGGAGATAATGCCATATTGAAGCTCAGCCTCAGCTGAAACCAAATAGAAGCCAGGGTTACTTTATGTAATTCATCCATGCTAGAGTAGGGGAGACAGAATAGAGAAGGGAAGGGAGAAGGTGGATCTGTGAAGCAAACAAGAAAAATACAACACAGCAATAAAATAAAAATAAAAATAAATAAACATATAACAAGATTATCAATTTAATTCATAATTAAAGTACTACTCTTAACAATGGCAAGCTATATTTCATCTGTTAGGCTGGCAAAAATTTTTTTAACAGAATTGAAAATAGACAGTATTGGTGGATAAAGAATGTGGTAGAAGAACTCTCACATGCTATTGGTGAACATGAACATTAACATGACTTTGGGGAGTAAGTTTTCATTGAAATCCAAATGTACTGAACTAAAATCTACTTCAAGGATTATAGGAGCAACATATGTAGAAAGAGCTCATAAATATTAAGTTATTAATTTCTCCACTATACAATAAACTAAATATAGAAACACTTTGAAAGTCTGTAAACATGGGATAAGAAATAATTTATTGCACAATGAAGTACAATGGAATTTGATTCACGTATTTTAAAAAAGATTAAAAACATCTACCTATACTACCACGGAATGAATTTTGTGACAAAATGACAAAAAGAAGTTAAAGAACAATTTGTAGAGTATGCTTCTATGAAAGTAAAAAAAAAGTATATGTATATTACCCAGATATTACTAGGAAATTTTATAAAATTCAGCCATGATCTAATTCTAAATGTCCTCTCCACATTTTCTATTTCTGATGCTTTCTTCTTATCCCTGTCCAAATATGAAGATAGATTTGGAGCACAAAGTTGCACAGCCTGAAGTTTTGTTTTGTTTTCTTTTGGAACTATTAAAGTTTAAAAGGAAGTCGAAGAGAAACACAAGTAGAAGGTCCCAGAAATTTTGACCATCATCCTTGTTCCCACCTCATTTTTTTAAACGTACTTCTTATCTCCTGAGAGAGAAACACAAATTATTCCTCTTCTTTACTGAAAGTCCTTCTTTATTTTGCTCATACTTCAGTTCTTTCAGTAAGTTCTCTAGTGAAAGATATTTTCCAGACCAAATATCATGCTCTATTTGAAACTCTGGTGAGTGCCATTTTCTCTATTTACTTATTTAAATGATAGGTTTGCATATTCTTAAAATACATATTCAGAGATATTTACACAATTGTTGATAGTGAGGCTATGCAGTACCCCAACTAGTCTTATGGTTGGAACCTTTATTTATTTATTTTTCCAACAAACATGTATTGCTTTTATAAGTTGGAAAAAAAGCTAAAGCTTTTAATAAAAGTATTGGCATGATCCAAGATTAATCTAAGTTCACATTTCCTTCTATTTATTTTCCTCTAGTCATTCATTACATTCTCTCTAAAGGCTTTAATTACTCTCTGTATGGCTATTATTACAAATCCATATTTCCATTTATATATTTTTTCAAGCCACAAATATATGTATTTCCTATTGGATATTCATCCTTTCGTGGAGATATATGTATTGCCTGTGTACTATATGCCAAATGCCACAATAAGTGATGGGCACACAGTATCTAAAGCCAAGTGGCATAGTCCCTGCATTCATGAAGTTGAAAATCTTTGGAAGTGCTGTATAATAATTAGACAAATAAATAAATGTATTTAACATATTGTAAGCAATGCCCTTCAGAAAAATAAATACAATGCTGTAATAAAAAAATTAGATTTCAGGTTAAAAAATTTAGTAGCTGAGGAAATTCTTTCTGAGGAGATGATGTTTAAGGTGAGGCCAAATGGAGAATTGTCCAGCTATGTCAAAAGTAGTTTCAAGGAAGATGGACAGCAAGTGGGAAAGTTGAGCCGCAAGTGGGAAAAGAAGGACAGCAAGTTGGGAAAGTGCTTGCTGTGTTTTACAAATGGAAAGAGAGCTATGTGATTTAGGCATAGAAATTGAGGAGGGATGAGGCATAAAATAATCTCAGAGACATAAGCACAGGAACTCAGTCATGGCAATCTTAGACCATATGGAAATTTTGGACTTTACCTTAAAAGCAGTGGGACTCATTGGAGCGATATATGTAGATTAGTGATGTACTTGGTTTGTATTTTTAAAAATTCTCTTTGTTCTATTATTTATGCTATAAAAGTAGGTCAGAGGTAGGGAAGAAGCAGATCATTAAGAACCTATAAGGTATTTAGATTTTTCCCTATTAGCATTTTCCATTTCAAAAATTTGGATATGTTTGACTTCTCTATTCCCTTCACTTGTTCTACCATTCTCAGATCAAGCTTTATGAATTTTAGATACTTAATAACTCTCATAGGTATAATTTCTTCTTTTTCTCCACATTTACTTCCTTAAATTAGGGCTTCATAATCTTTTATCTGGACCATTAAAATACAATAGTCTTTTTAACACATTTCTTTGGCTACCATCATGCATATTGGCCTTGATTATGCAAACTGATGCCTTAGTCATCTTAATGAAATAAACACTTAAGTATGGCACCCCACTACTTATAACATCATTGGATGTCCAGAATTAAGTGCATATATTTATTTATATAAGAAAATACTATTTATTGAGTGCTTCTGTTGACAAGGTTAGTATATCAAATCTTCACAACAGCCTTATATATTGGGTTTTGTCATTGTCCTTGCTTTACATATGAAGAAGTTGGGACTTGGGGAGATTGGATAATAGTGAAAGTGAGTTATTTATTTGGTCCATTGAAGAGTAAAGGCACTCCTAGAAACTATTTGATAGATTGCAAATCACCTTGACATTATTTTTGGAGGATCTCCTCTGCTCAAATTTTTTTTTTTTTTTTTTTTAATTTTTTTTTTCAACGTTTTTTATTTATTTTGGGACAGAGAGAGACAGAGCATGAACGGGGGAGGGGCAGAGAGAGAGGGAGACACAGAATCGGAAACAGGCTCCAGGCTCTGAGCCATCAGCCCAGAGCCCGACGCGGGGCTCGAACCCACGGACCGCGAGATCGTGACCTGGCTGAAGTCGGACGCTTAACCGACTGCGCCACCCAGGCGCCCCACCTCTGCTCAAATTTATAGGTGAAATGTATCTTCTTTAAGACTTTAAACAGTTTTAGGTTCTTTGGTATGGATCATCTCGCCAGCAATTTGGAATGCTGTCATTGAGAACTTTAAGACCACTTTATAAAATTGTAACAATTTCTGATTAAAACTAGTAAAACATTCTTTGGGGTGGTTTATCACAATGTTTTATTTTGTTTTCGTGGGGGGGTTGGCATTAAAATTTATGGCCTACATACTCGTAGGAAATTTCCCAAATTTTGCCTTTTATGATACAATTACTCAATAAATAATTAAGCATAGCAGTTTCAAATGACTGATTTTTAAAATGAGTAGAACTACATCTCATTTTCTTAACACAGGGATAATCTCTATACAATAAGGAGTACAGGTTTCTATCAAGTTGTGAATCATTAGAACTAAAGCTTGTTTTGTCTTCCAGTCAAGGACCTGAGCCTGGTATGCTCAGTATCTACACTTATTGTTCTCACTCCTCTCTTCCCTATACCATCATCCCTTCAGAATCAGCTTCATCTACTGAAGAAGGTTACCAGCCAGCCCGACCAATATTGGTGCCAGTAGGCCTTAATAAAGCAAGCTTTAATAAAAGAAGATAACATAAAGTGACAACTATAGAATTCCACAGAGAACTAATCTGTTGTCAAAACATACATCAGATTTCTCCTTCTCACCCCAGCCTTTTAATGCTTTCCTTTTCCTCTTATAGTTTAGATGGGAAAGAACTAAAGGTAATTTGTAAGTTTTTGGATCAAGGTTTCTTTTCAACATGAGGATTTGTTTTCCATATAGTTGTTGAGGAAACAATTTCATAATCTTTCTGAAGATTCTTGGTTGTTCTGAGATTCCATCCAAACTTGGCTTCTGGGTGTGAAGAAAATTGATATTAACAGTAGATGTTAGACACAAATAAAGGCAATGAACAAAATATTATAAAATCACATGACTTTCCTACTAGGGTAGAACTTTGCTTTTCCATTGTCAAAAGATAAGAGCTAATTTAACAAGCTCCAACCCATCCCTTATTTATCTCCAAATAAATCAAAATTTTCAAAAAAGGAAAACCTAAATGATATGCAAGTATAAATGAGCCCCTTTCAGAAATTTTCTTCAACTCATTAAGTAATATGGTGTTATATCCTGAATCGTGTCCCCTCTAGAAATTTATATGCTGGAGTCCAGCAACCTCCAGCACCTCAAATTGTGACGATATTTGAAGACAGCATTTTATAAGTGGTAATTTAAGTTAAAATGAGGTCATTAGGGTGGGCCCTAACCCACTATGACTGGTTTCCTTATAAGAAGGGGAGAGTAGTGCACAGATACACACAGAGGAAAGACCATGTGAAGACATAGGAAGAAGATGACCATCTATAAGCCAAGGAGAGATGATTCAGAAGAAACCACCCCTGACAACACTTTGATCTCAGAATTCTAGTCTCCAGAACTTTGAGGAAATAAATTTCTATTTAAGCACTCAGTCTGTAGTTCTTTTTATGACACCTCTAGCAAGTGATACATTTACTAACGTACAGGATCCCTAATAAGGGCAATGCACATTTGACCACATTTTTCTATAAGTTAACTTCTAGCCCAACAGAGTTGTCCAATAGTCTAGCCATGGAAAGTCAATAAAAAGTTCATACCCCTATAGAATCAGATATTCCTCCACATGTCCAGTAGATAAGATTTAATTTCACTTAAACAATGTGCACTGATCTCTTTTGTCCAATTCTAAGTGTTAGACAATTTTTTATTGACATCTTAAAAACTCATACCCTACACACATCTCCTATCTCATGCATGTAGGCATTGCTCACTATATCTCATAATATATAAAAACATTTTCCTTGCATTCAGTAATACTTATAGAAGTAGTTTGCCTAGTAGCATCTACATACATGCCATTCAGGACAGGAGAACATTCTGGGCCCTGGATGAATCTCCTCATCTGTTATTCTGGTCAGGATGTAGTTTTCTACCATTGTCTATCAGCTAATATTCAGAAATTCTCTCATGCCCAGATGAAGCATACAATCATCATTCCACATATACACAAACATCAGATTCTCATTAAAATAATGAGACTGCTCACACACCTCAATAAAATGGTTGAATCTATCTCCACACATACAAATCTGTTTTGAATTGTATTACTTCTTTGAAAGAATTAAATTCAAATGTTTTGTTAATTATTCTTTCAAGTAAACATAAAGATTCTAACAATTGTGTAACAGGTGGGAAGTGAGTATTATAGCAGAAAAACAGACAGGATTTAGAAAAGGGAGGGGTGAGACAATTATAAAGTTTTGCCTGCTACACAGGATTTAATAGACCACTCCTGCTCTTAGGCCATATACTCCCTGGCTTCATTCATTCATATTCTGATTTGTTTTTAACATTACATTGCAATACTTTAAAATTTTTTCAAGACCCCTCTGATAATTAGCTTAAGGTTGAAATATCTTTTAGTTGAACATTTGAAGAGATAATTTAACCAAGGTAAACTTTAACACATCTTTATCACAGACATTCTACTTCCTTCTCTCAGCCTATTTTCAGCATTACGGCCTAAAGTCCAATGTTAGGGACACATGGGAAATGCCACATTCTCTAATCCCTCTTTCCCAAAGGTTTGGCTGTCAATTTGGACCTCATTTGCTTTTCCTATTTTAAATCAAATTTTCTCAACAAATTGAAACATTATTTAAGTTACTCCAATGCCCAGTTTAAAAATCAAAGGGAGATGAAAATTTGACTTGGCAATGATTTGTGAATGACAGTAATGAATGTGGGGGAGATGAAGAACATGAACTTTTCAGAGTGCCTTAAAAATGACATTGTTATTTAAAGTGCTGATCACTTAGTGATTTTTTTTTAAATACAATTTTCTTGCTTCACCAAGAGATTAAGCTGTGCTTTTCATTACACTCTGCTCCAAAGCACTGGAATTATCCTCTTTGTTCAGTTCATGCCCAGCTGCTGCCCTAGTAAGCCCCATAAACTTGGCTTCACAGCTGTGCTGGCTGTTCCACATTTTGGAGTCGGAGTTCTCCTCTCAGTAGTCTTGGTGATGTTGTCCCAGATACCAGGTGAATGAACGTTGTCAGAATCCACTTAAAAGTACTTTTTGTGAAAATCACAGTGATTTTTTAATTTAATTTTATTTTTTCTTTTGTCTGTTGTTTTGTCTTTTGTTTTGTTTTCTCTATTTTTTTTTTTTTTGGCTGTACTTTCTTAGTATTGTTGGAGATATTTAAACCAACTTAACCAATTTCTTAAAGAAAATTCAGTGTTTTAAAAGGTATTCAATATCACTAATCATCAGGGAAACATGAATCAAAACCACAGTGAGAATACCACTTCACATCTGTTAAGACAACAGTCATTAACAAAGATAACAAATGCCAAGATGTGGAGAAATTAGTAACCCTCTACACTGTTGGTGGGAACGTAAGATGGTACAGCTACTATGGAAAACAGGATGGAAGTAAAAAATTAAAAATAGAATGACCATATGATCCAGCAATCCCATTTCTGGGCATATGCAAAATAATTGAAATCAGGATCTCAGAGAGACACTTGCACTCCCATGTTCATTGGAGCATTGTTCACAATAGCCAAGATGTGGAAACAATCGAACTGCCCATTGACAGATGAATGGATAAAGAAAATGTGATGTATACATATAATGTTGAATATTAGCCTCAAAAAAGGAAAACATTGCTGTATGCAACAACATGAATGTATCTGGAGGACCTTATGCGAAATGAATTTTGCCAGTCATAGAAGGACAAATACTGCATGATTCCACTTATAGGAGGTTTCTAAGATTTTCAAACTCATAGGAGCAGAGAGTAGAATGGTGGTTGCCAGGAGCTGAGGGGAGGGGGAAATGGAGAGTTGTTTTCCAACAGGATAAAGTTTCAGTTATGCAATATGAACAAGTTGTAGGCTTCTGCTGTATAACATAGTACTTGTGGTTAACAATACCCTATAACAATACACTTAATTAACATTTTGTTGAGATCTCATGTTCAGTGTTCATACCACACACACATGTACACACAATAAGGCATGAGGAAACTTTTGGAGATGATTGATACATTTATCACCTTACTGAGGTGAGTACATGTCCAAACTCATCAAATTGTATACATTAAATATGTGCAGTTTTCTGTATATCAATTATATTTTGATAAAGCTGTTTAAAAAAGCTTAGGAATGTGAAGATAAATGGCCTAACATTTCCAGTGACCAAGTGAAGCTGAAAATCTGAGTGTTTTCAAATAATTCTATTCCAGCCCTCAACTATCTCCAACTAACTTTGATAGTAGCCAACGGCATGTATATATCAATCTCTATCTTGGGCACATCACCCTGGAATCCAAGGTGTTATCCAGTCTCACTGACATTTCCTTCCTATCCTTTTCCTTCATGAGCTTCTACTCAAACAGAAGAGTCCAGTGTACTTTTTCTAATTTCTGTTTTTGTCCTTTCAGAAAACATCTTATGCTTTGAATCTTTGCCCAGCCTTTCCTAGAAAGCAAAATATAATTGTCTTTTGTTTTATCCCATGAATGGTCTATTTAGTTCAAGGCCAAGTAATCCTATAAACTTATCTCATAAATTATGAAATTGATGCTTGATAGTTTATCACATTATTCCCTCTATACTAAAGTTATGATTGTGCTCTTTTGTCGGTTACTAGATTGTGAGTTTCTTGAGGGCAAAATTATGTCTTATTTATTTTTCTGTCACTGAAATTAAGCAACTAGTTACTTGGTAAATGTAAATTCTAACCTGAATTGAACATTTGAACTTCAGGGGGCTTGTGTTGTCTTGAACCAAACTTTAGTATTAAAATAACAGGTAAAAAGAAATTTTAAAAAAGAATTATGAATAATCACAATGGTAGCCCCTTCTCTGCTTTCTAAGAGAGGGAAAAGGTTTTGTTGCTTAGGACCTCAAATTTTATTTTGTTGTGGGTTTGACCAGATTAAGTAGAACCATAACTGAGAAAACGTGAAATGGGCTATATTCATTCAGTGGCAAGATCTGAGACCTACCAGATAAAGTTAATTATGGGATCTGGAGTAGAGGCTTAATATATAAAAGCAGCAAATTCTGATTTTTAAAGGGATTTTATGTGGAGTCTAAAAGATTAAAAACAATAGTAACAACAACAACAAACCAGGGCAGAAATCTTCTCTGGCATTTATGAGATTTAAGTTAATAATTACATTGCTTTTCAAGGTTTCTGTGTGTGTGTGTGTGTGTGTGTGTGTGTGTGTGCGTGAGTCTGTGTTCCAATAATTTTTTTTTTTTTAATAAAAATAGGAGGTGGACCAGATTTGGCCCAAGGACAATACATGTGCCAGCCTATGCTCTAGAGGGAATCAAACACTCCTCAGAAAATAGACTAGGTAGTCTATCAGCCTACTTCTAATTCAAAGTTTTATGAAGGTATGCTATTGTGGCCAAAGACCTACTGCGATAACATGGGTAGACCTTGAGGGCATTAGGTAAGTGAGATAAGTCATACAGAGAAAGATAAATACTATATAATATCACTAATATGTGAAATCTAAAATTGCTGAACTTGTAGAAACAGAGAATACATGGTTACCAGAATACATGGCTGGCATGAGGGCGGGGTGATTGAGGAGATGTTGTTCAAGGGTAGAAACTTGCACCTAGAAGATGAATATATTCTCGAGTTTATTTTCAGTGTCGGTATTCCTTTTGCATGCTGTCTCATGCAGTAAACAGACTTTAAGAAAATGCATGTTACGTGGTAACTCAACCTCTGTGGCAAAGCCAATGGAAATGTGGGAATGAGGAAGTGGTGGTTTTGTGACCCTGAAATCATACCACACAATAATGATGTAAACCTGATTTGACTCACGCTAAAGGCCTTCTAAGATATTTTAAACACTTCTCAAGAAATAATTTAGTTCAGAGATATTCATTACATAAATAAAATATTTGTAAACTTTACGTTTACTGTACAGGTATTTCATATGAAAACTGTATTTTGCTAAATAGCAAATTTTATGTTATATTATTTTTCTTTTTATAAAGGTGCCGTATATCTACTGTAATTAAAAAAAAATGATATAGGGTGTGGTATCATAGAAAGATACTCAGTCTTTTCCCTAGTTCCTAGCATAGTTCTCCTAAAACCTTTGGAGTTTCCTGAGTGATAAAGGTGATGGGATCTTTTGTTATGATGAGTTGCACTTGATAGCTCCTATAGCTTCAGGATAGTGGCTGATATCCAGAAAGACCAAATCTTTAATTAGAAATTTGGAACTTTGAGCCTCAACCTCCAGGAATTAGAGAGAAGCTAGAGACTAAGCTAGTCACCATTTGCCAATAATTTAATCAATCACAGCGATATAATGAAACCTTTATAAGAATCCCTACTGATGAGGTTCAGAGAGTTTGTCAAATACATTCACATGTCTGGGACATGGCACACCCCAGCGCCATAGCAATAAAAACTCCTATGCTTAGGATCCTTCAAGACCGTGCCCTATATACCTCTGCATTTGACTGCTCATTTGTATGCTTTACAATAAACAAGTAAATGTAAGTAAAGTACTTTTTGTTATAAAAACCGAGGAAGTAGTTGTAAGACTCTCTAGATTATAGCCAGGCAGAAGTATGGTGGCCCATACTTCTGGCATCTGAGGCAGGGGGCAGTTTTGTGGGACTGAGCCCTTGAACTTGTGAAGTCTGACTCTAATTGCAGGTAGTTAGTGTAATAATTGAATTGAATTGTAGGACACTCATTATCAGAATGAATGTTGGTGTCAGGAAGGGAAAAAAACCCTCTCAGAGAGTCAAAATATAAGAAAATAGAAACACAACCTTTCTCACTCCCCAGATAAATAGTTAAGATAGATAGATAGATATACAAATACATACATATGTACTTACTCTTTCTTCAAACACATTTAAACACAGAGACAAATGGTTTGAGACCATAGCATACAGATTTTTTTCATTGTCAATGCATAGTTGTTGAAAATATTTTCTTTAATGGAATAGGAAGTCATTTTATTAATATATATACATATATAATGTATTTAACTAATGTCAATTGTTAAATATCAAGATAGCATTAGTAGTCATTGTAGTGTCTTAGAAGTGTTAATATCTTGGACAAACTATACTAAGAAAATATCTCACTAAAAGTTATAGCATAAAGCAGTAGGCTATGACTGTCCATAAATCTTTTTGTCTTCTCTCCAACTAAGATGAAACCTGAGATAATGCTAAATTCTATGAAATACATATAATAAGATGAAAACGTATTTATTATCTAAAATCTGAAGTTTCCATGCTCCAAACTAACTTTTAAATATTCTTTTTATTAAACCAAGTTTCATTGGAACAAAACTTTCAATTTATTTGAAATGGAATACACAGGAGGATTTTGGATGACTGAATCTTTGTGTAAGATGAGATGTTATATTAATCAAAAGAGACAAAAGGAGCATAAATCAAATTCCTCATATAAACTAAAATCAATAGGATTCTGTCAGGCTGAATTAAGCAATATTGTATTATTAACTTCAAATATTTTCTAGTGTGGTTAAATGATGTTATTTATTTTTTATATGAGTTCATTTTTCCTTGTACATAGAATCTAGAGTTATACAATTTTTGAGCATAAAGAGACAGTCATACAATACGTGGTTGAAGTGCAAACTCATTTGGGATAAATACTGCATTTTCTTCATCTTCAGTTCAATACAGTGATTTGTAAAGTGTACCTATTTTTTTATTTAATTGAATCAAAAATAAGGAAATTATGTCCTAAAATTTAAGTGACTTATCCAGTGAGTAATAGAGACTTAGATATAGCTAGGCTTTAGAGTTTATTTTTTAATCCTAGACAATTAGTAGTATTATTATACCAGACCTATCTCAACTTAAATTTCTTTAAGTATGTGAATGTATTGGATATGGCAGTTTTTGTCTAATGGAATTTTATAGTGGTATGGGTTTATTTATATTTGAGGTTCTATACTGAAATGTCCACAAAGCATAGGATACATAAAGTAAGTGAGAAAATATGTCCTGTATTGGGTGTCTGAGTATACATTGAGTAAATGGAAGAGGTTGAGATAAATTGGATAACTCAGGTCTATCTAAATAAGATTTCTCTCTTCCAGCTTCAGGAAATGTTACAAGCTTATTACTGTTGGAGGTGGGTCAAGAAACGGTCTCCTGCTCAATACTCAAAACAGCTACAAGGTAGAGTTTGGGCGACATTAAAAGAAAGATTCAGGGATGCAGATAGACAAAACCCCACCCCAAGGGCCCAGGAACACAAGACACCTAAGATGGAGAATGAGCCAAGAGAGTAGAGAAGCTCTCCCCTGAACACAGATGTTTATAACATCTTAATTCAATATTGCTAAAACTTGCAGGCAACCAAGATATCCTTCAGTAGATGAATGAATGAACTGTGGTACATCCAGACAATGGAATATTATTCAGCACTATAAAGAAAAGCCATGAAAAGACATGGATAAACATTAAATGCATATTACAAAATGGAAAAAGCCAATATGAAAAGTCTATATATCGTATGATTCCAATATAAGACTCTGGAAAAGGCAAAACTATGGAGACAGTAAAATGATCAGTAGTTGCCAGGATTGTGGCAGAGGTGGGGGAGGGAGGGATGAATAGGCAGAGTACAGAGGACTTAGGGCAGTAACAGTTCTCTCTATGATATCATAACAATGAATATATGTCACTATAAATTTGTCTAAATCCATAATATGGATTCACCAAGAGGAAACAATCATTCAGATTATTGCCTTTGGGTGACTGTGTGTCAAAGTAGGTTCATCATCTATAATTAACACTCTAGTATGGGATGTTGATAGTGAGGGACGCTATGCATGTGTGAGGGCAGGGGTACATGCAGAATCTTTGTACCTTTCCCTCAACCTATAACAGCTCTAAAAGTAATAAAAATTTTAAAAACTCAAAAAAAATTACTTAATAAGAGAAGTTCCTTAATCAGAAGTATCATCAAGGAAGCTAATTAGATCTATGCAAAGAAATGAACAGGGCTAGAAAATAAAAAATGCATAAATAATTACAATCAATATATTCTTCAATTGTACTATGAATAATTGATAGAGTACACAAATACTATAAATATGTATTATGGGATTTATACACATGTAAAAATAAAACACATGCCAACAGTACAAGCAATGGATGGCTCTAAAATTTTTATACTGTATGGAAATGATATGGTATTATTCAAAATTGTACTATGATAAACCCAGAACAGTGTTTCTCACATGTATATGATTACTCCTCCACCCCCCCCTCACACACACACACACACACACACACACACACACACACACACGTATATACTCACATACATATACACAGGATACAATCAATAATGTCTGAAGATGTTTTTGGCCATCAAAATTGAAATGTGCTACTGTGTCTACTTATATAGTCCAGGGATGTATTACACACCTTAGAATGCAGAGGATATACCCTACAACAAAGTGAGAATTGTCTGAGTCAAAAATATTGTTGGTGATTAGGTGACAAATACTGTTTAAGAATTATCCTAATTTTTTTTCAAGTGATGTATATAAAGCCAGTAGTGAAGAATAAAATGGAATATGAAATTTTATACCCAATTAGTCCAAAAAGAATCAGGAAAAGAGAACAAAAGGAATAGAGAACAATTGGAAAAAAAGGAAACACCTTGTAAAATGCTGGATTCAGATACAACTATAATTACATTAAATTACATTAAGATGCAATTTAGTGTTGACATTAAATGTGAATGGTCTAAACACCCTTGATTAAAAGGCAGAGGTTTTCAAATTGCAAAAGACAGCAAGACTCAAATATATGCTATATGAAACTCAATTTAAAGGGTAATGTAGATTGTTTAAAAATATTTTAAATGTGAAAATATGTTCCATATAAGCATTAATTAAAAACAAAGTAGCCTGGTTATAATAATAACAGGCAAAATAGAATTACAACAAAGAATATTACCAGGTATAAAGAGGGGCTTATATAATATAGAATTTAATTAATATAGAAGACCTAGGTTCCTAACTGTGTAACAGACAAAGTTTCAAAATACGGGAAGCAAAACTGATACAGCAAAATAAGAAATAGACAAATCAACAATTACAGTTGGCCAAATCAGTACCATACTCATTAATTGATAGAAAAAACATACAGAAATTTAGTAAAAACATAGACAACCTGAACAATACTATCAACCAATATCATCTAACTGATATTTATAGACTACTTTCTTCCAAGAACTGGATACATATTCTTTTCTTTTTTTATTACATTGATTTATTTTTGATAGAGAGAGACAGAGCACAAGTCGGGTTGGGGCAGAGAGAGAAGGAGACACAGAATCCGAAGCAGGCTCCAGGCTCTGAGCTGTCAGCACAGAACCCGACGCGGGGCTCGAACTCACGGACCGTGAGATCATGACCTGAGCCGAAGTCGGACGTTTAACCGACTGAGCCACCCAGGCGCCCCTACGTATTCTTTTCAACTGCACATGGAACATTCACCATAATAAGCAGAATTCTAGGGCATTACAGAAAAAAATCAAGAAATTAAAAAAGATATAAATCATACAATCAATGAATGGAATTAAAATCAAAATAAATAACTTAAAACCACTTCTAAGTAATGCAAAAATCAAAGAATATATCACAGGGAAAATTAGAAAATAATTCAAATGAAAATAAAATAAAACATTAATACTGGAGGAACTAAGCTAAATTTTGAGGGAAAATTGGTTACACTAAATGCTTATATTAAAAAAGAAAAAGGTCTTAAATCAATAAGCTAAGCTTCTGCATTAGCACAGTAGAATAACAAGGGCAGACTAAACCCAAGCAAGCAGAGGGACTAAAACAATTAAAATAGGCACAAAAAGCAAGAATATTAACAAGAAACCAATAGAGAAAGTCAGGAAACAAAAGACAGGTTATTTGTAAAAAATCAAGAAAATCAATAAGCCTCTGACTATACTGAGCAGGAAAAAAAGAGAGAGCATACCAATATTATCAATATCGGGGGGAAAAGGGAATATCACTACAGATTATACAGACATTTAGCAGACAATAGGGAAATGTTATAAAAAACTATGTTAATAAATGTGATTACTTAGATGAAATACAGACATTTTGGGGAAGTCACAAACTACCAAAAATTACACAAGGAGAAATAGTGTAATTTGAATTACTTTTGTCTATTAAATAAATTGCATCTATCATGAAACATTTCTGACTTCTCTCTCCTAAAACAATAACAACTCCATACCAATGGCATTACTGGTGAATTCAACCAAACGCATAAGGAAGAAATCATTTCAATTCAATGGAAACATCTTTCCACTATATATTTAAGGGAAAAAATAACCTGGCAGCATTTTAACCAAGTGATTGATTACAAGTTAGCTTTGCCAGTAATAGTATAAATCCACACAATGTGCATCTTGATGTGATGCACTAAGAGCAAAGTATCTCTTCTGTAGTATTCCTGAAAAACATACATAACAGAATTAAGTCATATTCTACAAGATGATAGTCCTGTCTTCTACAAAATTATAAATCTCATGAATTACAAAGAAAAACTAAAGAAATCAATACCTCAGTTCAACATGACTGAAATGAAATTTACTTTTTTCCACCCAAACATATTATTACATCTGATTTTTTAAATTGTAAATAGTGGCAATGCCACACACACCACATTCACAGAGATTAATCAGAGGATGCCATTTTATTAACAATCTCATTCATCAACATTCTAAGTTTACAAATTACTAAATTCTGCTAATTTTACCACTGAAATATTATTCAAATCCACTCACTTTTTTTTTTATTTTTGAGAGAGAGAGAGAGAGGAGAGGGAGAGGAGAGAACACGAGTGGGGGTGAGGCAGAGAGGAGAGAGAGAAACCCAAGCAGGCTGCACCTTGTCAGCACAGAGCCCAACTTGGGGCTCCATCTCAGGAATTGTGAGATCATGACCTGACCCGAAATCAAGAGCCGGATGCTTAAATGACTGAGCCACCCAGGTGCCCGTGTTTGCTGCCATTTTTAGGAGTTAAGATTTATGCTAGATACAAAGAGAAGACACAGATAGTTTGTAAGGAAGAAATGGCAATCTGATTTTTGATTTTGGAGGATAGTTCACAGCTACATGATGGATTGATGTGAGAGGGTAGAAACTGAAGACAAGAGTCCATTTGGAAGTCTACAAGACAATTAAGAAATGAGTCCAAAAATAAAAAGGACTTAATTCAAATAGTTACTGTAAGAATAAAAAGAAGTGGGTGGAAAATGGCAAATAATACTATTAAGAAATTAAAAGGTAACCTACAAAATGTAGGTGAATATTTGCAAACCATTCATCGGATAAGGGCCTTGTATTAATAGATAAAGAATAGGGGCACTGGGGTAAACATCCAACTCTTGATTTCAGCTCAGGTCATGATCTCACAGTTGGTGAGTTTGAGCCCTGCATTAGGCTCCATGCTGACAGCACAGAGCCTGCTTGGGATTCTCTCTCCCTTTCTCTCTGCCTCTCCCCTGCTCTCTCTCTCTCTCCCTCTCTCTCTCTCTCTCAAAATAAATAAATAAACTTAAAAAAAAATGGCATCAAACACCTTACATATTGGTTCCAACCTTGAATTTTAGCATTATCTCAGATTATCGGTGCCCTTCTATTCTCTAAACGTTGAGTTCCCACCACCCTGCCCATTTATTAGGTTATTTACACAATTACTTCCATACCTCTGTAATTTTGCTCATGCCTGAAACATCTCTTCCTCCATCTCTACCACCAAATCTATATTTATTCTTTATGCCATACTTGGAAATTAGCTCCTTCAGAAAGCCTTTTACCAATCACTATGCCCCCAGCATAATCTTAGCATTTCTTTTATTCTCTCTTATGAAAATGGCATGGAAATGATACGAGGGTTAAACATTATAGGTAATGGTGTGTCTGTTTCACTAGTTGTTAAACTGCTTTCTTACATAGTAGAACTATATATACCATACTCCATGTCCAAGCATATATTGCATATACCAGGCATGTGTTTGTTTAATTAATACGAAATTCAAAATTTTAAGGAGATCATTTAGAATTTGCTACATTACAAAATAACTATTTACTTTATGAGAGGTTAACTACAAAGTACTTTTGTTTGTTTACTTATTTGTCTTAAGATTGAAATACCTTGGAGAAAATTTCATCATATTTTAGAACAGACTTTATTTACAATCTACTTTCAGAATATCTGTCAGCCTGATCGGAACATCTATATTACCTGTATACAAATAGGCTTCTGTAATTCATATTACCACCAATGGACCTGATTCCAGAAATAAGGTGGTTTGCTTTGTTTTATTTCTCTTCTTCCTTAGCAATTTACATATGTGGGAAGAGCCACATTTTTCATCTTGTGCATTTGTAACCTCAGTTCCCTTATTAGTCAAATAATTTCATTAGATCAGATGATTTCTAATGTTCTATTTAATTTCTAATATGTGTCATGTGCTGGATATTTGCATATGATCTCTGACAGCAGCCACAGATTTGGGGTGTTTATTTTCCCCATTTACATTTACCACCAGCATTTAAATTTCTGCTCCTTATTTAGTGGAAATATTGTTAAAATGTTTCAGTTCATCCAAAATGGTGGTGCCTTTCACTTTTCAAGATCTTAACAGGATATGCATGAAATTTCCACAACTGTAAAACTGAGCCAGTGATCCATTCTTAGCCTCTAACTAGTTGTTATAAGAATTTGTGAATATTTTAAATGTGTTCAACTCATACTTTTCCTTCCCCTTGAATTCCCAATGTGATTTTACCTGCTCTGCCTTTACATGGAAAACGAATGCTGATGAGAAAAATTTGATTTGATTCTATAAAATTATATTTATTCTTTGTTTCATCCATTTTAACCAATACCTTTTCTCATTATGTATTCCAATTTTCTCATATCTCTCATCCAGACTAATACAATTAGCTGTAGCTGATTTCTTAGGCTAGATTATTTCCTTTTTATGCCTCGATATTTTTGAAGAGACTTTCTCCTCTTCCTCCTGTTCATCTCTACCATTCTTATCATCATCATCTATCAATAGTAATAATAAAATAATAATAATATATCATTAAGTTCCTTTTATGGGTCAGAAATCATTCTAGGTGTTTTGCAATGTTTTTTCTGTCACTATACAATCACTACAATGAATGGCATGATGAGGCGAATATTATTAAATTCAATTTACAGCTATGAAAATTGAGAATCAGAAAGATAAGGTAATTTATCCAAGGTCTTATTGTTCGTAAATGGAGAAATCTGGATATGTGGAAAGAAAAGTCTGACTTCAAACCACATTTTACAGGTTCATATTTCTACTGAATAGATTTAATTTAAAATAAACAAACAGGGTGGCTGTTTGGTGGCTCAGTTGGTTAAGCATCCACTTCTGCTCAGGTCATGATCTCACTGTTCATGAGTTTGAGCCCTACATCCAGTTCTGTCCTGACAGCTCAGAGCCTGGAGCCTGCTTTGAATTCTGTGTCTCCCTCTTTCTCTGCCCCTCCCCCACTTGCACTCTGTCTCTCTCTCTCTCTCTCTCAAAAATAAATAAACATTAAAAACTAAAAATAAAATAAACAAGCTCATGCATATTGAGGGTTTCCAAGTGAACATTTTTTTTATAAATATATACAGAATTTTAGAAGGCTGAGACTAAAATCATAAAATTGGAATGTAAAGAAACAGTTTACTAAACTATATAGATCTAAATTTGAGTCTCTGTCCATGACAGCACTATCTAGCCTCACACTCCCCTCATTCAGTGGATCTCTCAGGGGTTCGGTTTTTCCCTCTTTCAAAAAGGAAAAGAGTTTATCTGCATGAGTTTTGTAAAGATGATAGATGTCATTGTTATTTCATATGAACTTAAAAAAATAGTATATGGTTTTGAAACTGGCCAAAATTAAAATTGTTTTTATTTACTTCCCAAAGAAAGTATTTCTTTTTTTTTTTTTTTTTTTTAAACGTTTTTTATTTATTTTTGGGACAGAGAGAGACAGAGCATGAACGGGGGAGGGGCAGAGAGAGAGGGAGACACAGAATCGGAAACAGGCTCCAGGCTCTGAGCCATCAGCCCAGAGCCCGACGCGGGGCTCGAACTCACGGAGCGCGAGATCGTGACCTGGCTGAAGTCGGACGCTTAACCGACTGCGCCACCCAGGCGCCCCCCAAAGAAAGTATTTCAACTAGTATTTTACAAGATGATTTTTCTGAATTATTATATATCGATACATACTAAAAGGTCAAATAAGAGACTTCTAATCTGGACAAGATGGTGTAGAATTGCTTTTCCCTGCATCTTTCCTCTAAAGACAACTATATACCCTGGAAAGGGTACAAGACACAATCAAAGGACCCTGAAGGGTGGTATGAAGGACACTGGGAATGACACAGCAGCAGCAGGGCATCTTGTGTTTCCCCTTCTGACAGAAGAAGGCCACCCAGACTCAGCATTTCCCAAATCCTAAATTAGCAACAGAAGGAAGGTCATTCCTCTCCAAACAGAATTCCCTCTGACAAAATCAGGGAAGCCCGATACTACTTGAAAAAAGGGTCAGTTGGAAGTCCTACCAGAAATAAACAGCCAGGAGAGGTACTCTTATTTTCCACTAGGCCTGAAAAATTCCACGCCTCTTACCCACTAAGAGATACCCACCTGGGCAGGCAGAGCTGGCAGGAGAGCCAATATACAGTAGGTGGCCTGGTTCAGGAAGCCTCATTGTCCCTGCTGTATCTACACTCACCTCCCCTGCCTAGCAAAGGAGAGTGGGCAGCTGGAACTGGGAAAATGGATGCAGCCACATCAAGCTTCCTGGTCCAAGAGGTCCTTTTGCTTCAGTGAAACCCAGATTCTTCCTGTCTGCCAAGAGTCACTGGGTTGGGCTACTAGGGCAAAGGACCCAGCTACTTAAAGGGGCTTCATCTGAGAAGCACCTGTATCGCTGCAGGCAGCAGACTTTCCTCCCCCATCTGGAAATACAATGCAGAGGAGGAACCCCAGTAGGAGAATCCCCCTATATCCTCCCTGCTGAGAGATACCTGGCAGCTAGGACTAAGGAAACTCCTTCCACACCCCTGATGCAGCACCAGCAGGGAACAGCTGGAGCCACTGTAGCAACAGCTGAACGAGATTGATCAAAATAATACCACAAAGGCTCTGATAATTAAACTGACGTTAGTACCATAGTCCACAAACATAGGCCAAACCCCAGGTTCTAAATATTCCCACTAAAATAAAAAGAAATGTTAAATAGAACCCAGATTCTCCTAACACAAGAGACAAAAGGTCCAGTACACAATAAAAAATCACCCATCATAGAAAGAACCAAGAAAAGACAATCAACTGATGCCAACACCAAAATAAATCATATGTTGGAATTAGCTGACAAGACTTTTAAGGCAGGTGTCATAAAAATATTTCAACAGATTATAATAAAAACTCGTTAACTTAAAAAATAGGAAATCTCTGGGGCGCCTGGGTGGCTCAGTCGGTTGAGCGGCCGGCTTCGGCCCAGGTCATGATCTTGCGGTCCATGAGTTCAAGCCCCGCGTCAGGCTCTGTGCTGACCGCTCAGAGCCTGGAGCCTGTTTCAGATTCTGTGTCTCCCTCTCTCTCTGACCCTCCCCCATTCATGCTCTGTCTCTGTCTCAAAAATAAATAAACGTTAAAAAAAATTTTTAAAAAATAGGAAATCTCAGCAAAGACATAGAAGTCATAAAAATAAACCAAATTGAAAATATAAAACTGAAAAATACAAAAACAGGGTAAAAAAACTGGGGTGGGCTCAATTGTAGAATGGAGATGACAAATAATAGCATCAGTGAACAATATAATTGATGCAATCTGAACAATAGAAAATAAACAGAAGCAACAGCAACAAAAACATGAGCATAGATTCAGGGACCTGTGAAACATAAAAATGGTCTAATATTTGTATCATTGGAATGCCAGAAGAAGAAGAGAAAGACAATGGGACTGAAAGAGTATTTTTAAAAGTGGTGGCTATAAACTTCCCAAATGGGTAAAAGACCAACCTATAGATAAGCTGAGTGAATTTCAAGCAGGCAAATCCAAAGAAATCCATGTCAAGATGCATTATAGTTAAACTTTTGAAAACTAAAGAAAAAAATTAAAAACAGCTAAGATGGATGTCACATTACCCCTAGGGATCACTAGTTTGGACTGGAATGGATCTCTCATCTGAAACTGTGGAAGGCAAAGGGAACTTGGCATAATATTTTCTCAGTGCTGCAAGAAAACAATTGCAGTTCCTGATGCTATAATACCTGGTGAAACTATCCTTTAGGAAGAAAAAGGAAATATAGACATTCTAAAACAAAACAAAACTAAATTTGTTGCTACCAGACTTACCTTACCGATTGGCTAAATGAAGTTCTTCAAACAGAAAGGAAACAATAAAAGAAGGAATCATGGAACATCAGGAAGGAAGAAGGAACAGTGGAAAGAGAGGAAATAGGGATACATAAAATAAACAATTCCTTTTTCTTGAGTTTTATAAATCATATATGATGACTGAAACAAAAATTATAATACCATCTCATACTCAAGACAATGATATTTAAATGTGTGACCTAAATGGAAGTTAGATTTCCACACTTCACTTGAACTGGTGAAATGTTGATTCCAGTAGCCTATTGTATCACACACATATATATTTTAATACACAGAGCAACCCCTATGAAAACTCTACCAAGGGATACTCTCAAACACATTTTAAATAAATGAAGATGGAATCTTAAAAAATATGCCTAAAACCCTACAGTAAAGCAGGAAAAGAGTAACCCAGGTATGAGAACCAAAAGAAACAAATAGAAAGCAAATAAAATAGCAGATTGAAACTCTAACATATCAGTATTATCTTAAACGTAAGTGCTCTAAGTACAACAATCAAAAGACAGATTGGCAGAATGGATACAAAAAAATAACCTATATACATGCTTTTTGCAGCAAAGGATTAACAGAGTAGGCTGAGACTATCAGGCCTTAAAAGCACCATCTTGTAAGATTGGCCCCTACCTGAAATCTTGGAACTTGGTTTTCTGTGATAAAATTGACTCTTTCTGCCTAAACTATGCAAATAGTATGGTCTGTACCAAACACCTGCTTTTTGGGGGAGAATCTGGAATTTTGGTACATGCCGAGCAGAAGATGCCTACATGACCTGTTGCCAATTAAAAAACAAACAAACAAACAAACAAAACAAAAACAAACAAACAACAAAAACAACAAAAAACACCTCTGGGTATTGAGTCTCCAAGGAGCTTTCCTAATGGAAAACATTCCACACTTGTTATTGCAACACATTGCCTGAGGAATTAAGCACTTACTGTATGACTCCACTGGGAGAGGACTCTTCTTCAAGAGCTGCACCTGGTTTTCTCTGAATTTTACTCCATATGACTTTCCCTTTGCCAGGTAAATCCTTTGCTCTAATACATCGTAGCTGTGAATCTGACTATATGCTAAATCTTGTGAATACTGCTAACAAATCATCATATAAGGGGATGGTGTGGAGAACCACCAACACATGCTGCTTATGAAAAATGACTTCAAATTCAGCAATATAATTTGAAAGTAAAAATATATCTCTATATACAAATACATATGTGTATACATATGTGTGCATATGTGTACATATACATATATAATGCAAATATTAAGCAAGAAGAACACAGCAGGAGTGGCTATATTAACATATAATAGAGTAGATTTCAGAGCAAAGAAAAATATTAGAGACAAAGAGGGACATTACTTATTGATAAAAGAATGAATATACCAGGAAGTCATATCATTCTAGGTATAGACACATGTACCATTGAGAGAAACCGGGCAAAGTGTTGAAGGAATCTCTTTGGATCTTTCTTGTAACTGCATGCAAATCTACAATTATCTCCATAAAAGTTTAATTAAAACTAGAAAATAAAAGTCAAGTAATCCATAGGGCTTGTAGTGGAAAATGTTTGAGGTTGAAAATCATTGTTCACTTAGTGACACAAAGAAATAACTTAATTCATTCTTATAAGAACGATGCTACTGGATTCATCTACATAGGTGCCCCTCATTCCTACTCCCATTCAAGAATTTTAGGATTTCCTCAGTGTATCTAAGTTTTGATAATTTTTCATTCACTTGTGTTGGATTCAGGCCTCTCTAATATGAAAGTATTTAACTCAGAGAAATTTTCTTGTATTAATATAATTGTTATTGATAGCTTTCTCTGACTTTTCCAATAGTTGATACTTTTTATCTCTTATCTTTTCTGTCATATTTTTACTTAAATTTATTTTTATGCCTTGTATTCAGGGAGATTTCTTGAAATGTATCTTTTAATCTTTTTTATATTTTGGTTTTAGCTTCCAGGAAACTCTACTTATTTTGTGATTATTTTTTTCATAGTATCTTTTTTAATTAATGCAACACATACATATATATGTATATGTGTATATGTATATGTGTATATCGATCTATATGTTCTCTCTCTCTGAAGATTTTAATTAGAATTTGGGTTTGTGTTATTTAGTTTTACATATTTTTTTCTGTTTCCTAACTTCTATCTCCTTCAGAATTGATCTTCTTTTGTTTATCTTGGTCTTTGTCTTTCAATGTTAGGGTCTTTTGTGGGGGGCCAACAGTAAATTATTCATATTTAAGTGAGCCAAAGAAAGGTTCATTCACAGTTGTGAATATGTGTGTGAGTTTTATGACCTGGAGGAAGTATCTTCTGGTACAGGGTCATTTTGCTGGGGAACCCTTCAGTGCAAGAAAAGGAATGGAAGCACTAATGCCTACTATTTCTGCCCAAGTAAGTCATCCCTAACGATTTGGTTTTTTAAAGCAATGCACCCTTATTTTAGATGATCCCATTTGTGGAGTGGAATTGTAGACAGGCAGGGGCAACCACTCCTGTGACCTTGCAATCAACCCTGCTTTACACTCTTCCCTTCTGTAGCCTGGCAGACAGTTTAGCTAGCTCATCAGTTACAAACCTGTTTGCTTGTCAACTAGACTATGGCTTTCTCATGTCATCAGTCAACACTGTGTCTACTGTTTTCTGTATTCTAGAAATTTACTAGCCTTTCTTATTTTTTCATGGCCTCCATTTGATATTCTTTATTGTAGTGGTTCATAGTACTTACTATTTTACCATTATTTTAATGATGTATCAAGAGAAAGAGGAAATATGCATTTGTGTTGTCTGCAATTTTCAAACATTAGTCACCATTAAAATAGTCTCGACATAAAAATATAACTGTTGCACATTTTACCAATGGTAATTTAAAAATCAATAAAAATTTTTCTTCATCCCCAGAAATATAATCAAAAACTAAAGCCATAATTAGATTTTGCCAAGCTAGCAAGTAATTGAATCATGGATTTCTTTCACTTTACAACTCATGTTTCAAGTGATTTTCAGCTACAAACCTTTCATGATTAAAATAAGTAAATTTGATTTCTTCCAAAGTATTTTAAAATCCTAACTAGAAAGAGTTTTGTTTATCTATAGAAAAATGTTTTCCTATATTATATTTTACTAAGTCACTGCTAGGCACACAGTATTCAATCAATTAATACTTCTTTGTAGAAAACCACAAGTGTAATTTTAATGTGCAGTGATGTGCAGTTTTGTGTTCTGTGAATCTCAGTTGGTTTTCTAACATCATCCCTCCCACCCCAAAATCAATCTCCCTTCCAACCTTGTCATAAGTTTCACTGACAGTAAAGTCACTCATCTCAGTGGAGCAGAAAAGTAAAAGCAGAATCATTGTTTGGAACTACTGGCACATTGTACATTTATTTCATTTAGTTCAAGAACCAAAACATCTAAGTCATCTTAACCATGCCAATAATAGCAAAATATGTTCTGAGCCCTTCAATCTCTTAACAGCTACAAAACTTCAATTATATATATATTTTTCCCTTCTTCTTGACATCCTATTTCTCAGTGAGGCCATTTTATGTAACTGTGTTTGTGATTAGAAGACTGGAACAAAGGCAATGATGAAAATAATAACCAAGAAAAACACTTAGAAACACATTCCCAATTTAACCACTTTCTGTGAAGGCTTACGTTAAGATATAATATTATTTATCATTTGGAGGGCTACTATTAAGATTTAATTAACAGTGAAGAAAGAGAAGAACAGAAAACTTTGTGTTAAGGGAGCTTGACTTTGAATAACTAAACATTGACGTGGTGGCTTTCTCTTGTTTCTCTTCATAGCTACCAAAAAAAAAAAAAAAAAAAAAAAGATGAAGTTTCTCAGGAAGAAAAACAAAAAGCCCAATGCAAAGCAGTAACTCAATATAATCTTGCAGTTATAAAATCATTGTGAAGGTCTAACTCTTTCAAAGTCCAGCTTAAACCAGGGAATGGCTTATTTCCCATGGTGTGAATTATAAAAATATAAAATCCCAATTTAAGTTTTTCTCGCCAGTAGACCTGATAGGTTTGAGGAAGCAGAATTGAGTCTAGGTTGTTCCAGTATTTTTCAAGATTATTCTTATTTATTAACTACAACTGAATAAGCAGTTGTTATTTTTGGCATTACTTCTATTGTCATATCTAGAAATATTATTTCTTGCTCAGGTAATAATTAGGCTACATCCTCCAGTTTAGTATAAACTATATTTTATTACGAGGAGCCAACTATTATAATAAACAATCTTACCAGATCAAGGACTTAATATAATGAGAATTTATTTCTAGCTAATATCACAGTCCAAATCAAGGGGCTTTGCTCCACGGTGTCATTCAAAAGATCCATTTTTGGTTTGTTTCTACTTTTTTGTTTTTGTTTTTGTTTTTGTTTTGTTTTTACAAATATATCTTCAAAATTAGTTGAGGGGAAGAAGGGAAGTAGCTATTTTGATCATTAGCATCTTTCTTAAAAGGTTTTATTGCTTGTTAAGATCTAATCATCAGGATACCCAGATTCTAGCTCTGTAACTAAATGCCTGTAATTTTAAATATGCTTTTTCTTTTCTTGGCTGTATTTTCAGTATTCCGGATCCTAAACAAGACATGGTCATGCAGGATTAAGAGTTTTCTCCCTCTACACATTAAGAAAGGAAGGAAAGAGAGAGAGAGAGAGAGAGAGAGAGAGAGAGACAAAATGAAACAAAACGTGTCTAGGCTGATTTCATAGGCATATGCCCTACATAGATGCAGAAGCCTCCTCAGTCAAAAAGGCACTGTGCTCAGTTCTGCTCTTGACATCTTGAAATTCTTAAACATTTTATCTTTGAACTTGTGTCATGTAAGTTATGTCAAAGGGTCAGTTGAGCAAGTGTCCAAACAGAGGTTTGATGCACAATGTGTGTATGCATCCTTTCCCTGCAGCACCTTTCCATATGCATGTTGTTCACAGTGCTCAGTGAGCACAGAATTCCTGATAGCTCCCCCAGACTAGTGGGCCCAGAAGTTCTTTACACTGGTACATCCTTACTGAATCCTCTAATTCTTGGTGGCAAAGGAAAAAGGAGAACCATGAGAATTGGGATGTTTTAATTTAATTTAATTTAATTATTTTGTTTTAGGGTCCTTCCCCAAAGTGGCATAACTTATCTCTGTCAATGTCACTGGACAGACGTCAGTCCTATAGTCTCTATAGTCTACTCTATAGTCCTATAGCAGGACCATCTACATAATTTGGGGTCCCAGTAAAAAATGAAAATGTGGGCCCTCTTGGCCAAACATAATTGAGAATTTCATGATTATAACAACAGAGCATTGAACCAGGCACAGAGCCTTTTTAAGTACAGTTCATAATGTGACTGTGCAGTCCACATGCCCATGTAGATGACCTGAAGTTTCACTTAAATTCCAGGGAATCTGGGAAATGTGGTTCAAATGTGTATCTGGCAGGAAAAGGTAGTGGTGTTTGGTAAGCGTGTTAACAAGCCCACCTGGATAATCCAGAATAATCTCTTCAGTTTAAGATCTTTAATCACACATGCATGGTCCCCTTTGCCATATAAAGTAACCTATTCACGGGTCCCAGGGATTAGGGTATGGTTATTTTGAGAGCCACTATTCTGCCATCACAGCAAGCATACAGCCTTGTTTTCACTACAACTTGCTATATCATGAGATTTGGTATAAATGATTTCTTTAATGAATTCTACCCAAAGAAGTTTAGTTTCTAACAGCAATTAGTCCAAAATAAAGTGTCTGGTCAGGAAAACTATGGCTCCAGTGATAGCTCTGGTGCTATCCTTTCTTTATATATTCTCCCTAAAATGTTTTTCTTTTCAAGATCATATGACTGCTATTCTTTGAAGAAAGCCTATTAAATCACTCATTCCTAGATCTCTTTTTCTACCTTTGTTCCTTTGTTGTGCCTAATCTTATTTCTAAAAACAAAACAAACAAAAAAAGCAAAACAAAACAATATAAAACAAAACCACAGCTATTTGAATTACATGAAGATTGAATTAATAAAGTTGAACCAGGGTGAGAGAAAAAAGAAGGAAAAAAATGTACGTGTATGTACACCTAGTCATAATTAAATCTAGTACCCATAACTATTTTCTTAAAATCATCTCTTTTCTTTATGTTAAATGCAGTTGTTTTGAATTGTGATAAAACATAGACTGCCAACTCAGGCAGAAATTTTTTAAGCAATTCATTGGTACCCCCCAAAAGCAAAAAAATCACTAACTTTTCTCTCATTTTTTAATTACTAGCAGCAAAATTGTTTATGAAATGTTTACGGGCATGTTCAGACGATGTAGTGGGGTTCATTGAAAGAAAAATCACATTTTATTCTTCCTTGGGCAACTTTGATTTAGTTCAACTGTTTCCAAAAGAATGAAAATCCCGCTTAAATGCCCTCTGCTTGATTTCCATTATGTTTCATTTCTTGTTTCTTTATTAATAGGAGAATTTAGAGAAAGGATGAGGATTCACATTTGAATAAAGAAAGAGAGTAGATGGGAGGAGCAGTTCTAGACATTTTATTTTCACTTCATCTTACCTTGCCTGTGTCAGAAATAATGACGGGCACTCTGTATGTAAGATGAACTCACCAAATACAGTCTGTGGTAATGGCTAAAATATACCTGTAGGAGAGGAAGAAAGATGACCCTCAGGTGCAAGTGACCTCTTAGATCATGTTTGCTTATCAAGAAATTTTAATAACATCAGATGAGAAAAAGTAAAATTTTCAAGTATACATGGGTACTAGAATAAGTTACTTAAGTATTTTAGTATTAGGCAATTTTCACCAACTTTTGCAATGATGATAAGTAACCATAACATCTTAACAGCACGTAATAACATTTGTTTGGTTCTTGCTTGATATGTCTATGGTTCTCATCTACTTTGCTTCTACTGGATATGCCATCTCCTTTCAGAGCAGAGGCCAAAGGTAGACCCCCATCTGTGATGTGGTATGCTTATGGCAAAGGGAAAAGAACAAGACAGTTTATGGAGACAGACAATAGCACATAAAGCTTCCTCTAAAAATAAGCTTGTACTACTTCTGATTCATTTTATTGGCTGAAGTAAGTCACACTGGCATACCTGACATTGAAGAAAGGAAATACATTTCACCTACAGTAAAGTAATGCAAGATATATTGCAATGTGTCAAGGTATGTAATTCTCCAAGACAAAAAGAGAGAGAGAAGCAAATGATTTGGAATCATAATGCAGTCAACCACACAAATAGTAGAAGAAAGCTATTTTTTCTTAAACCACTGAGTTCCTCAAATTATATCTCCTATGTTATAAAAGTTACAGAAATTACCATAGAAAATTAAAGTAGAAACATTTCAATATGTTTAGGGTAGTTACAAATTTAAAGAGCTAGTGTAAAATTCAGGGAAAGCTGGAGTATTCATTGGAATACTACTATTTTTCCCCCTAGGGAGAAAAAGACTTTGTAATCAAAGAATACTAGTTTCCTACTTCAGGTATATTCTGTTTTTCTTAGAAATGAATTACTAGTTTATTGCTCGGCTGTGTGCCCATAATAGCAACTGCGTTTCTCAGGCTCCGTTGCAGCTAAGGTGGTCAATTACATATAAGGGGGAGTTGACAGATGCACTTCTGAGAAAATTCCTTGAGGGAGGGACAGACGGCTAATGTGCACCTCTTTGCCATCTCTTTCATTTCCATTTCCTTCTTCTTGTGTAGAACTAAGACCGAATGGATGAAGATCTGTAGTTATTTTGGACCTTGACATTGAGGATGGAAGCTGAGTGCTAAATTCTTGGGGCTATTAAAGGTGTGTGCCTCTTTGCTGGCAATAGACAGCTTTCCTATCAGTCCTGGAGGGCTGAACTCTGTACTTCTTTTATGACAGGGCAAAATAAACTTCAATTTTATTTTACTTATTTTGATTTTCTATTTCTCTTACTGGGCATAATTACTGTATAAGACTTAATTAAGGAATATTGATTTAAAATTGAGGGAAGCTCATTGCAGCTTTTCTCAGAGAGACCTGTATGGGTGTTTAACTGGGAAATAAAATGATGCAGAATAAGATGCCAAAGAGAATAAGGCAAGGTTATAATGTTGAAGGCTAGGAAAAGATTGAAACAGTGCTAGTATTCAGCCAAATGAGTAAAACAAAAGAAATAGTATTGTATTAAGTAAGATTACAACCACATGAAGCTTAAACATTTAGCTGTAATGATATAGATATATATTTGATCATATATGGATACACACAAATTTACATACATAAATAAAAATATCACATTTTTTTATAGGTGGGGTCAAATCAAATGGACTCCTCAGATACTTAGGTTGGGACACTATAGAACTATGAACCCTTCGTTAAGTACATTGATATAAAGTTCTCTCTTTGGGCCACTTGGCACCATTGGCAGTCATTCTGCATATTTCTCAAAAATAGCTACCCTCAAACAATGGGCACTCTTCAGATGAGTCTATTAGTCATGGGATTGAGGTTTGTGTACATACAAGTGCCCCTGTTTTTTTAAACCTATTATTCCAACATTTTTTTCCTTCTGTTAGTTCCTATTAGATATAAAACCAGGAAAAAAAAATTCATGGAACTTCTCATTCCATTCTGCAGAATCTCTGTTCCAAGTATCCAGGATCCTTACCAGACAGTGGGCTCAGCAGGCACATCTCAGCATTTCTTAACTCCTATGATGTGCTTGTCTTTGTCTATGCCCTGATATTGTCCACTCTCATTTACTCATCATCAGTTGAAGACAGCAAATCTAAGATGCCTCTTAGTTGCTGAAAGTTTTAGCTTTTAAATCTGCCAGAGTAGGTATTTGAATTTTATATGGATTGAGGAAAAGAGCAAGAACAAAATATTCTCAAATGGTATGTCAGGAAATATCATCAATTCACAAGAGTGACTTAATCTAAAGCATGTGTAATCAGTGCATATAAACTGATAGGTCCACAGAGGTTTTTGACAACCAATTATACAATAAAAAAAAAGATTTTAAGTAATTATAATTGCAGGAATGGAGGATTCATGGCAAATCCCTGTTTTAGTTTTCACAGAGAAGTGTTTCAGAGTTTTCTTGGAGGAATTAAAAATATTTGATTGGTTAAAGTAAAGAAAGTATTATTAGTATGTGGAGTTCGAACATGAAGAATGAGAAGAATGAGCAGGAGGAAAAGGAGGTAGAGAAGGAGGAGAAAGAAGAGTGTGTGAAATTGCATTTTAAGCAACTGAGAGGGTAAAATGAACAAATGTTGGAGGTGAGCAAGGGAAAGTTGGCTGAAGACCATAGGGTAATAAAAGAGCTGGACATTCGCAGCTAGCCAGAGTCCTATAAACTAGCATGTTTGGGCTATTTGAATTTTTGAAGCAATTTGTACTGACTGAATTGGAAATTCACTTAGATATTTCAGAGAGCATATGAACAGTGCACACTGTTTGAATAATATTTATATCCTGATTATGTGGGGATGTTTAGGTAATGTCTTGATTTTGTAGTGTGCTTTTCTGTTTTTTATTCAAATAACTAAATGCATAATATGTTTGTATAATTGCCAAACAGTGGTAGGTTAAAAAATATTAAATAATTCTTAAAATGAATCTCTTGTCAGTTAGTCAAGGAAATATTTTAAATATTTTTAATATAAAGAAGCCAATGTTTTATTTGTACTTACATATTCCTTTTTATTCTGGGGAAAGAGGAGTAATTATATATATTTTTTCTACTTCAGAATCTGCTCTTAGAAGTGTATCAATTGCATTCAAGTTCTTACAGTTAAATATGTCCATTTAAAGTTATTTTCTGTATTTACCTTGCTGTTGCTACTTAAGGCAGAATAGCAAGCTATCTTGTTGAAATAGAAATGTCCACACTAGATGCTTTTTTCCTTTCAAAAATGATTTCAAGCCTGATAAAGAAAGAAAAAGATAAAGGCAGCAAAGCACTTGTCATTTTTTTTGTAAGTGCTTCACTTGTTTCTTTCAGGCATTTGGGAAAGGGCTGAATATGTATTATTTGATTTGTTTTACTGTCTCTCGAAGTACATTTGGTTTTGTGTATTTTAAACAGAGAGACAGAAATGACTTGATAAACAATATCCATCAAAACAACTTGGAAACCACTTAAGATGTTGGTCTTTGTAAGAAGTCAAGATAGCTTTTCCATCCAAGTAGCTCTGAGTGCTTCTGTTAAAAGTATATAGCAGGAGGGAGATGAGGAGGGCAGTAAAGCAAAGAAGCAGAAAGTTTTAAGTTGGAAATACGACTTTAAATATTGTTAGTGCCTTTCAAAACAGATATCCCAACCGGTAAGCTCCTGTTTGTTAGCAGTTGGTGTCAGTATTTGGTCTGAAGTTAAAGCACTGTTGAAAAAGCTCAATTAGGTAAGTATGAAATTCTGTTTACAATAACAGACTTTCAGATGTTCTTATTAATTCAAAGTGTCTAGCTCAAAGAAGATACCCAATGTATGTACATGAGATTGCTTTATTACCTTTCAGAAGACTAACTAGGACTTTCCATTTCAGCTTTAAAATATATCATGGCAAATATTTAACAGCAAACAACACTGATTAACAAGAGAGGAAAGGAATGGATATTGTTCCAGTAAAATAACAGAGATTCAGGAAGTTGGTAAAGAATTATCCAACTTGAAATTTGGCCAGAAAACAGTGCCTGACATACACCCACACCCTCCTTTGGCAATATGTTCTCTTCTATTTTAAATGGCCATGAACAGCTGTAACATTAGTTTTGTAGCTAAGTGACGAGAAAAGGATTGTTAAACCAGTGCCCTGAATTCTAATCTCAAGCTCCCTATTTATTTTTTTATGAGCATATATCATTTCTTGACATTAGCCTATTTTGTGGAGGTCTAAGGGGCTTAACTGATGCAATATAATTAGTATATTTTCTGCCAAGTCCCAGTACATTAGAATGACTAATCCATATGTAGTAATGATCATGTCTGATAAGAATAATATGGATGATCAGGATTGAATGGGTAAAAAAGTGAAAGGAAATTCCATCTTTTACCTACAATCAGAGTAGAACTTAAAGGCAAACCACCACAGTCTCTGGAACCATCACAAAAAGCCACACAAAAATTCTATTTTCAGTTGCTACAATTCATCTCAGTATGTTCTCTTGCCTAAATCATCTCCCCTCCTGGGCACAGTAATTCTCCAAATTTTCATGTTAAATCCCCACCGAACTTTTGACCATGAGCAGCATGCTAGACAGCAAAGGAGCATGATGGCCACTCAATCACCCACCTGATGGACAGCATGATTTTCTTTGCAAGAGTAAGTGTGGTTCATTTTTGCAAACTGAGAAAATCACATTTTAAATGGCTTGTCTACAGGCTATTTGTAGCTAATTTGAGAATCAGCTCATTTCTCTAAGGCTGAAGATTTAAATAAATGTTAAGAGTATCCAGCTAACTTAGAGCACTGATAGATTCTGCCTTGTTCAAGCCAGTAATCTACACACTTGATCATGTCCTTTTATTCAACCTACCTCTACTTCACCTCTCTTAACAAATACACACAATTTATGGAAAAGAAAAAAAAGAGGAAGAGACAGTGAGAGAGTAGAGGAATAAAAAGTTATTCCAGCAGCTTATCCAAAAAAAGATTACCTGTTATATCTAGGTTGATATTTTCAATGGATATTTTTAACTCTTTCTCTTATTTGAACTCATACTAGTATTAGTATTAATCATTCTGTCTCTCAAAAGTTGCTTTTCCCTTGGCTTTCATGAGCAATATACTCATCTGATCTACCATATCTCCTACCTTTCTGACCCATCCGTGTTAATCTGTAGTACTTCTCTTTTTTTGGGGGGAAGGGAGGGTTACATATTTGAAGGCCCCAAGATTTGGTCCTAGACACCTACAAATAGCCCCAGTATAGCCTCTCATGACTCACAATCGCTTCTTCCTATCACAATTATTACAACTTATAAATATACATGCATCCCAAATTAGATGATGATTTCCATAAGGTAACATTTATGTCTGATTTTATTCACCTGAATGATAAAGCAGTGCCTGACATATACATTGTAGACACTCAAGAAATTTTTGTAAATGTCTACAAGAAAGACCTAGTTTCTTCTGTATATCATCAAGGTGAATTGCATCACTTTACTTGCTCCATGTTACCTGTGTTCTCCCAAGTTCATGCATCATAACTTTATTTTAATAGCGTCTTTCTCCCAGTGTTGCCTCAATGTCTTCAGTGATCTATAAGGGAGCATAACACAAGGTTAATAATATGTTTTATAAAGAAGGCTGTATGTTTCCAGTGACTTGTCTCCTTTGCTAGCTTTGAGATACTTGGTAAACTAATTGCTCTATGTGTTACTTTCGTCATCTGTAGAAATGGGGATTAGCATTGATTTGTAAGGTTATGTGAGGGTTAAATAAAACTATTTAAAGCCCTTAGAATAGCACATAATACATGCTCAGTAAATATCAGCAAATGTTCTCAGTCATATTTTTCATGTATTGGAAAATTTGAAGGGATACACAGGGCAATACTGGGTGCAGATGCTCTGTTTTTGAGTAATTGGTTGGTACAAAGAGTTTTGTAGTAAAAATTTGATATCAATCCAAAAAACTAACTTACAAAGATGTTTGGTTTTTTTCTCAATAATGATGAAGTTTTCACAAAGTTAAGGGGAATACAGGAAAGAGACACTATCCCAGATCTTTAAGCCCTATGAAGGAGAAAAATGACAAAATACTGGTCAGCAATTCATCTTTAATTTTTTTTTACATTTATTTATTTTTGAGAGACAGAGCACAAGTGGGGGAGGGGCAGAGAGAGAAGGAGACACAGAATCCGAAACAGGCTCCAGGCTCTGAGCTGTCACCACAGAGCTCGAAAGAGGGTTCAAACTCAAAAACCATGAGATCATAACCTGAGCAGAAGTCAGACACTTAACCAACTGAAACACCCAGGCACCCCAGCAATTCATCTTTTATATAAATACTAAAAAGTCTATGCAGATGTTTTAAGTTATAGCCTTGCCTTGGGTATTACTTAATTGGTTTCTATAAGGAACATGTTTCTTCTAGACTTGATTTTTAAAAACATATTCATTTTGAGGAGGATTATTACACTTGCAGAATTTTCTAGCTTACATCAATGTTTCTAAAAAAAAAAAAAAAAACTATTACAAAGCTTACATATAACCAGAATAAGAAGCAATTTATATAACAGTTGAACTGTAATAAAAGATGGTGTGTATTTTGCATCTTTTTATCTGATAGTTCTGAAAGTTATTTCTCTTCACAATTATATTCTTTCTTTTTTGATATATTGTAAATTGGCTTTATATTTAGTTTGTTCTTGCAAATAATTATGCACTACAAATCAAAAATAGAGATATATAGGAAAATACTTAATATTTCCCCTGTTCTAAATTTAAATAGCACATAAATCTACTACAGTCATCACTTGGTTGTACAATTTTCCTTCACCTTTTATAGCAGGAATATAGCTGGAAGGCAGCTTCAAGTGTCTTTCCCAGAGGTAGAGACAGTATGAAAAATAAGAGTATATGAACACTCACTGACTCTACTGAGGAGATTTCTGTCTTGTCTTGAAAATACTGCTAGGTACCAAAAAAGTACAGTTTTAAACCAAGGTATAGGCAAGAACGAAAACAATGTCAACAGTGGAAATATTCTGAATGTTATAATATTCCTGTTAATTCACATACATACATATTAATAATTACAAGTAAATGGATATGAATTGCCAATAAAAAGACAGTCAACTTCATTACTAAAAACATGTTTACAAATTTAAAAAGGAATATAATTTTAATCTAACATGAAAAATTTAATAGGATTATAATATTCTGAGTGGAGACAAAATATGTATTTACAAACTTAGTTTATGTACATAGTACAGTGTAGTAAAGGATAACTTGAAAATATGTTTACAAAGTTTCCAAATGTGAATATTCTGACCCCAAATTTTTCATTCTTGGAAATTCATACTGAGCATTTTTGAGAGTACAAAATGTTTGTATAAGAAGCCGGTTTTTTTGAAAAGTTACCAAGGTAGAGTTCTCATACATCCCCCCAACATTTTCCCCTACTATTAACATCTTCCTTGGTGTGGTACATTTGTTACAATTAATATTGTATTGTAATTAATATTGGTGCATTGTGATTAACTAAAGTCTGTATTTTATTCAGATGTCCTTGGGTTTTATCAAATGTCTCTTCTTTTCCAAAATCCCTTCCAGGTTATCACATTAGATTTAGTCATCATGTCTCCTTAGGCTGTGTCTCTTGGCTGTGAGTTTATTTTATACAATGGAATAATATGTAGCATATTATATGTCTATATCACCATATATATGACATGGAAAAATATGTATATGCAAAAAGACAAGATACTTATTCTTAGTACGGTTATATTTTGAAAGAATAAAATAGTGTGAATGAGTATGTGTATATGTGAATGAATTTTTAAAAGTCTGAGATGAAAGAAAAATGTTGAAAGTAATTATATCTAGGTGTTGGAATTATGGAAGTCATTTTTAATTTTTTATATTATATAACTTTAAATATTTTTGTTTAGGTATTTTTCATATTGAATGCACATTAGTTTCATCTTTTTTGTCTTTAAATTTTTTCCATGTTGAGTGATGTTTTTATTTATTTACTTAAAAAAATTTTTTTAACGTTTATTTATTTTTGAGACAGGGAGAGACAGCATGAACGGGGGAGGGTCAGAGAGAGAGGGAGACACAGAATCTGAAACAGGCTCCAGGCTCTGAGCTGTCAGCACAGAGCCTGACGGGGCTCGAACTCACGGACCGCGAGATCATGACCTGAGCCAAAGTCGGATGCTTAACCGACTGAGCCACCCAGGCGCCCCTTGAATGATGTTTTTAAATGCACATTATTATTCAACTTTGACTGCAGATTTACTTTGTTTTTGTGTTATGTATAGTGACAATCAGCTCAGTCCAGTTCTCTTTAACTAAACCTTTCCACCCATGGAATACAAAGACCTGCTATTTGTTACATGTAATGAGTGCTATGTCCTCTGTACGCACCCTCGGATTTCATGATGCAAACATCTTTGTGTCATTATCATCATCATCATCACCATCTTTATCACCACCATTATCATCATCTCCATTACAGAGATGAAATTTCTGAGACAGTTGGTAAAGAGAAGCACCGAGTTTAAAAAAAAGACTTGTTTGTTTGTTTTTAATTTTCTTGTCTTTTTTTTTAACGTTTATTTATTTTTGAGAGAGAGACAGAGCATGAGCAGGGGAGGGGCAGAGAGAGAGAGAGGAAGACACAGAATCCAAAGCAGACTCCAGGCTCTGAGCGCAGAGCTTGACACAGGGCTTGAACCCACAAACCCTGAGATCATGACCTGAGCCGAAGTTGAATACTTAACGAACTGAGTCACCCCGGCGCCCCAAACAAAGACATGTTTAAATCCAAAGTTCATGTTCTTAGTCATTATACTACACATAGGAACTCTTGCTTCTGTGTTGTACAAGACTGCCTCCACTCACCTTTTTAATACCACCTGTTTTCTCTTATATCTTCCCTGGCTCTGTTCAATACTTTATCTTTATACCTTAAGTCAAAATTTCTCCTTGAGTTCTCCCTTATTTAATAACTCATCCAAATGAGTCATCATTGTTTTTTCCCTTAAATTTCAAATGTATTAATGGGATGATGCACTACCCTCTGATTCCACACGCCTCTAGTTATGACTTGGATAATATCTCTTACAAATTTGGGCAATATCAGGCCCACATTATTATAAGTTATATTCATAAAAGCAGGGTCTGTTGCATTGGTATGCTGTATTTGTGATGCACATAGATTTTTTTCATGAGCTTTTAATATTAATTCCATAGAAAGAGAAAATATAACCCTTGCCCCTTTGAGAAGGACAAACATAATTTTAAAAAATGAGATCCCTTTCAAGAAAGAATTCTGTTTTAATTAAAGGCTAAGTATGAAGTAATCACTCATTCTTTTTCTTTGACCAGGTTTAATAAATCGTCTGTGCACCTGAATATTTTAAATACATTATGATCACAGACCTTGACATCTGGTGCAGTTGTGCCGAGACCAAAAGTCTTAACTGAGGTTGCATTCTATAATGACCTGCTATATTTCAGTGAGTTTTTGCATGCTTTTTTTCTGACATCTTAGGCCCTAGGAGGCATGTATCTTATTAATATTTAAGGATCCTGTGTTCAACTTCTTTGTAAATATAACTTTTAAATTTAAGTTTTAATGTTCTTCAGTTATTGTAACATGTTTTAGGTTAATCACATGAAGTCATAAAACATGGCTACTGTAGGAGATAGTTAAACTTCAAAAAATGAAAACTGCTGTTAATTATTTAAAATGTAAATGTGTTCTAGGGAAATAACTAGCTTCTTTTTAAGCTGTCTTCTCTTTTAGCTCCCCCCCACCCCATCACATAACTTGATGTTGCATAGTTCACAAATTACATAACATGAAACTCAATAGAGTATATCTAATTTTGAGGTATTTATTCATTTTTCCTAGCTGTAGAGGTTATCAGAATCTTGTATTTTTGAAGATGCTACTTACTATGATGGATTTGCTATCATTTTATAGGAGAGTGGCGGTACTATTAGTTAACCTTTTGTATTATTGATTTACTGTTGATAATAAATATGATTGTTCCTCTCAACCAGTCACCATCCTTAGATTATGTTTTTGGTGTAGACATATGACCAAAGACATCTTCTTTGTGGAGATGGTCTTTGAAAGTGCTTAATTGCTGTGAACAATAAGGTAACAATTAAGCAAGGTTCAGGTTGATCCCACTTAAAAGTTTCTATCAGTTAAGAAAATCTAAATGTGTATTAAATTTGGTAATGGAACACTTATGAATGATGGTCAGTTTAGTAAAGTTTAACAACACAAAAACAAAGCAAAACAATCCCCCCCCCCCCAAGCTATGAAGTCCTTTAGGACAAATGCATAATAACATTGAAATTATAGCAATTATCCCTTCAAATTGTGCCTCCAAAATGTCAGAATCCAACCATCCATGTGGAGGCAAGAAGCTGGATAGTTGCATATTTAACATTATACAGAAAGCATGTCAATAAGTAAGTTGCAAACTGGTAAGAGTAGCAGATGGGAAGGTATTCAGCCAACCAGTGTCAAACAATACACTACTGTTGTTCAAAGCTAAGAATTTTGACATTCATCTCATTTAATACTCATGACAATTAAGAGAGGTAACTACTGTTTCCTTCACTTTACAAATGAGAAAACTGAAGCTAAAGGTCATTCTGTGTAAATATATAGGTCAAAGCATTAAAGAAACAGATCTAGGCAGGTGACATTGAGAACAAAGAAAAAGGACCTTGGGAAAATAGTGTCTTTTGCTTTATTTTTTTTATTTTTATTTTTTGGCAAATGCAAGAGACTTTATCATCAGAAACTTACATAGATAGAAATCAGCAAGTACTAGTGAAAAACAGTTCTTCCAAGGGAGAAAAATCACAAGCCTCTATAAAATCTTGTATGATTCTGTCTCCAGTCTTAAGACCATATGTGGCCACAAGATGTTTAAAAACAAATGAGTCACATCACTGAGCAAAAAGTCTCATTGATTACAGTATTTTTAATGCTCCAAAGCATGTCACTTTGGTCCCCTTCCTCTGTACCCACTGTCACATAATTATTCTACTGAAGTTTTTCTATTTGTGCTGTTAGTTCAGGGAATGAAAATAAATGAAGTGGAAAGGCATTGATGGCTCTGGTTAGTGAAGAGGTCAGATGAACTCCTGGCTCTGCACTTTGTAGCTACATAAGGCAATGGTTTCCATGATAAAAAGATCTGCACAATAGGAAGTGAAAAAGTTGGTTCTTTGGGGCTACAATGCCAGAAAGAAATATTACTGTTTTCATCATTTTTTTTTTAATTTTTTTTTTCAACGTTTTTTATTTATTTTTGGGACAGAGAGAGACAGCGCATGAACGGGGGAGGGGCAGAGAGAGAGGGAGACACAGAATCGGAAACAGGCTCCAGGCTCTGAGCCATCAGCCCAGAGCCCGACGCGGGGCTCGAACTCCCGGACCGCGAGATCGTGACCTGGCTGAAGTCGGACGCTTAACTGACTACGCGACCCAGGCGCCCCACTGTTTTCATCATTTATGTACAAATGATCTTATTGTTAATAACTAATCAGGAGAGATAAGTAGGGAGTGATAGGTCTGGCTAAGACAAACATTTCCTTTAAAAGCGTATGTAGTTTTTTTTTGTTTTTTTTTTTTTAATTTTTTTTTTTCAACGTTTATTTATTTTTGGGACAGAGAGAGACAGAGCATGAACGGGGGAGGGGCAGAGAGAGAGGGAGACACAAAATCGGAAACAGGCTCCAGGCTCTGAGCCATCAGCCCAGAGCCCGACGCAGGGCTCGAACTCCCGGACCGCGAGATCGTGACCTGGCTGAAGTCGGACGCTTAACCGACTGCGCCACCCAGGCGCCCCAAAGTGTATGTAGTTTTAAAAGAATTACTATGTTTAGGGATTGCCAGACTTAGCAGATAAAACTACAAGATGCCCAGCTAAATTAGAATTTCAGATAAACAATGAATGATTTTTTTTTTAATTTTTTTTTCAACCTTTATTTATTTTTGGGACAGAGAGAGACAGAGCATGAACGGGGGAGGGGCAGAGAGAGAGGGAGACACAGAATCGAAACCGGCTCCAGGCTCTGAGCCATCAGCCCAGAGCCCGAAGCGGGGCTCGAACTCACGGACCGTGAGATCGTGACCTGGCTGAAGTCGGACGCTTAACCGACTGTGCCACCCAGGCGCCCCAATGAATGATTTTTTAAGTATAAGTATGCCAAAAATATTTCATGGTACATATTATATTTAAAAAAAAAATTTATTGTTTCTCTGAAATTCAGGTCATCTAGCGATTCTATATTTTATTTGTCAACACTACTAGAAAATGTATCGACTAGAAGACATTTGGGGAATATGGAAAATAAGATGATGGTTCAATAACACTTCAGGAAGAAGAATGGATATATCAAAATAAAAATCAGATATATTAGCCCATGAGTTAACATATGTCTAAGCCAAAGCACATAAGACTTAAAAAAAAATTGACAGTTCCCTGAAATAAGGGCGAGGTGGCTACTCCCTTTCCAGTTCTGCGGAGGTAAATGCAGTGCTTTCCACAAATGATGCTGTTTTACTTGCTAAAGATACAAAGGCTCACATACCACATTCATTGCATCTCCTGGTTTTTCTAATCTTTATTACTAAGATTCATTGGCTGATATTTATTTAGTTTTGACTGCAGACTTAATTTTGATCAGTGTTTTTAGGTATGCATAAGCTTTGTTTTGAAGGACTTCTAGGACTTAGAAACTAAATAGAATTCTTGATTTTCTTTGTATGGCCATGCCATTTACATTTTGTAATGTTGACAGATGAGAAAATGAAAAAACAGGGCAAGTTTTCAAAAAACTCAATGAACCTAGTAGCTTTAGACATTTAAGTTTATAAGAATGGGGTTCAAAATATCACCCCAGCTAAAGATGAAATAATAAGGGCTTTCCAGCCTTATCTTTATGAACATACACTTATTTGTTAAATTTAAGATCAACACACTGCCCTCACCCCCATTTTCTCATTGGTAAACTGATATGCAGTGTAGAAATAGTGTCAAAGCTTAGTACAGCCTGTGACATTCATAGGATTCTCTAAAATATTTGTAAGCACGTGTTTGAGAGAGGCAGGACACAAAGGTGGCTTGTTGTAACAATCCATATAGAAAACTGGGACTTCATGCCTCAGAGATTGGCAAAGCATTCCACAATTGGTCTGGAGAATGAGGTGCTAAGCTGGAACTAAGTTTCCCTGAATCCCTAGCCACATGTATTAATTGTGTGCCCTGTAGCAAGAGTCTCAGAAGATTTCTATCTTTCAGTTTGAGATTTTCACAATTAAATCTTCTTCTGCCCTGTTTTTAGGCAACTTTTATTTATAAATGGTATTAATGCTTGGGTATTGTTTTAAAAGCCACACAAAAACACCATGCCAATTTTCTGTCATTCATCATAAGCAAAGATTGAAAATGTTTTACCTTATAAATATTTTTTCCCTTTGTGGACTTCATATTTATATAGAGATGCAGATAAATGGATACACACACATATATTAAATTCTGAATTTTATATATGTATATTTACATAATTACATACACAAATATTTATTTTCAAGTGATTTGGTAAATTTCTAAGATGATGCAGGCCATGATTCCATCTTGGAAATATGCTCCCCTTTGGAGGATCCAGAATGCACATTTGTAAATGTGTCACACTTGTGTCACATTTTTGTTTGCCTCATTTGGTCAGTGTTTGCCTAGTAAGCTGCAAGTCGCTAGCAAGAGCATGAGGCTTTCCCTGGGCACTGTAGGTGCTCAGTGAATAATTAATCATCAAATGAAGCTGCAGTGGTTACCAGGAGGTTAGCCACCAGGCATCAACTGCTGTTGTGTGCTGGCCTGTGAGGAAAATGGCTGATCTGAAATCAGGTAATTCCTAATGAAATTAGGACCTTCATTTAAGGAAAAAAAGATCTGCTGCTGGAATTAATATTCAATTGTACTATACTATTATTCAATAATAATAATGATAAAGGGAATGAGAAAAAAACAAACAGAATCTCAGCATTGTTTTTCAACTTTCCTACAAGTGAGTTGATAAAAAGCCATCTATTGTGACTCATAAATGCATTTCCAGACTTCATCATTTTTTCAACTTCCCTGACGCTCTTTTGGCAGTTTTCTTCTTTTTCCCCCCAATTGTAGCACCTTACTACGCTGCAGCAGTTTTGAGTTACTGTGTCTTCCTGAGACATTAATAATTTCCACCTCATGCATTGTAGTGCTTGCGACTAGGAAAGGAAAATTGTGATGTGTCATCATCTTGTCTTTAAGAGATTTCATTTGCAAAATTCTCTTAGTGCATACCTTGCTATGATATCAAGTTAGACAACTTGAATATCACATTACAACCTGGCAAATCCTAACATATTCTAAATTACTAGCAAGGAGATCAAATAAAGGGTACATAAGTTTGCTAGTCTGTGGGTACCTTGGGGAGAAGGGAGAAGGCAGAAAACATAGAGAACTAATACAGGTTAGAAATTGTGTTCCTTGAATAAAATTGGCATAACTGTTGAAACATTAAAATGCACTGGAGATACAAAAAGGCCAGACAAAGGAAGACAGAAATAAGATAAACTCTTTATCACATAACCAGAAAAAAATGAGGCTGAGATATTGTTAAAAGTATATTGAAGAGTTGTCTGAAACTTTTTATCACCCCAAAACCTATGATTCCTTTGAGTTCTCTGGTCATCAGTTGGTCAATTGTAGGAGTCACATTAGGTCACCTGATTTTCTGTCTTCCAATCAAGTAGATCTTCATTTCTGGTCAGGATAACCAAAACAAAATCTGTATGAATTAATCAAAATTGTCTTCTTTGATACTTTTTTCTTGCTCACCCCCTTCCAATACACTCTCCTGGACATTTTATTTTTTCATGTTTACTGGTCTGAGGTGTCTTTTCCATAGGAAGCCCAAAGGCAAGAGACCCTGGCTTCAGGATCTTTGACCCTCTGAGTGGGCTGGCTTCTCCATTCTCTATAAACTCTGGGTCTCAATCAAAATTGTTTTCATCTGCTTTTCTCTTTGTTCACTGTCTAGGCTAATATACATAGAAATGCTTAACTATGAGATTTCACTTTCAGCTTTTAAGTTAAACTCAAAACTTTGTCAGTCATTTGAAAACTGGTTCTTCATTATCCCTGTTACCCAAAGCATTAACCAAGTGAGAGAGGTAGCTAAAGTGATGAGGTATGCAGGGAATCTTCCCTAGAAGTAATTTGTTGTAAGAGCATCAGTCTCTCTCCCTCTCTCTCTTAACAAATATCTGTCTTTAGAGAGACTTAAAAGTCACACATTGTTGTCCTTCAGTAAATGCTAGAAAATATTATAAAATTTAGTGTATATTCATATGTTTAAGTATAAAATAAATATCTTACTGAAATGAGGGTTTAGAAGAGATGACTCCAATTTCTCTTTTTTAAGGGCTTTGTTGAGGTACAATTTACCATAAAATTCACATAGTTAAAGTGTATGTATAACTCAAGGATTTTTAATATATTCAGAGTTGTACAACCACCAGCATAATCAATCTAGAACATTTTCATCAACTCAAAAAGAAACTTGATACTCTAGCTGTCATATTTCAATGCTGCCCACCTCAACCCCTACACCTAGGCAACCACCAATCTACTTTCTGACTATGTTGGCCTATTCTAAACATTTCAAACCTTTGTGATTATCCAAGCCATCTTTTTTCTTACTGGCCCCCAGTGTTGAGGGTGTGCTAACACCTATTACTGTTCAAGAGTGCAGGATCATAGCACCTGGGGGCAAGCTGATGGTTTGTTTGTTTGTTTGTTTGTTTGTTTTGTCTTCTAACCTCTGTGCTGGGTCTGGGTGCATCTTTGGGGTGGGGGCATGCTCTTGTGTCCATGAATAGTCTTTTTTGTTTGCTGTAGTCCTGTAAGACTTGTGAAAGCAAGTTCCATTGACTGTTAGAGCCAGATGACCTAGAAGCCTGTCCCTTGGGTGGCAGCAACAAAAGCTGGGGTGCTGATCGTGTGTACACATCCCTTCTAGGTAGATATTAGTTATTTGGAGTGGGCTTGAATGAGAAGGCAAAAATGATGTCTGCTGGCTTCCCTGGTCTCCAGGGAGATCACAATTAGCTCCTAGATGTGTGCTAAATTAGAAGCCTGACCCTCAGGCAGCAGCTTTTAAATTATGTAAATAGTCCTCTTTCAGGGAAAGACTAGGAAATAGGATTGTGCTTGCTCTCTCTGGGCTGAACCCTTGGAGGATAGCCACAGTGTCTTTGTGAACCCATTAAGATCTATTTCTTTTGTTTTCTATACTCTGTGGGTCTCTGGATGCAAGTTCTGTTGGCTTTAAGAGCTAAATGTTTTAGGGGGGACATTTCTTAGGTGGCAGTCTTAAAAGTTGGAACTTTAGATGTAGAGTGCAAACCTTCACTCCTTGGAGTGAAGTTGGGAGTTGTGAGCTCCCTCCTGATTGAGGAGTGAAGGGATATTGTCTCTAACTATAACCCCTAATTATGAAGTACCATGATCATACACACTCCAATTATGAACATCTCATGTATGCTGTTTTGTGGGATTTAAAAAAAAAAAAAAAACGTTATTTGAGGAGCACCTGGCTGGCTCAGTCAGTGGAGCATGAAACTCTTGATCTCAGGGTTGTGAGTTTGAGCCCCATGTAAGGTGTAGAGATTCCTTTAAAAAATGAAATCTTAAAAAAAAAAAAACAAAACACTTTATTTGAACTTCTTATATCGAAGCATTACTGAAAACATAAGTTAAAACCACAGGCCAAAAAACTGAAGTGTGTGCTTAAAAACAATACAAAAAGAAAAAAAAAAGTCAAAGGAGGTTAGTGAAGTATTAAATTGGTAGAAATTAAAATGATAAATAAACGACCAAAGTTATCACTCTTCCAATTATAATGAGAGCATGGACATTGACTTTTGAGGAGATGATGAAGATTAATTTACACTAGTGTCAAATGCAGCTGTAAGTAGTCTGAGAATACTAAATGAGTATTTTTGCAATATCAGAAAATTTAAGGGCATTTGTTCTCTTATGCGAAAGAGTTAGAACTAAGGAAAAGCTTCCCTACCAGACATTTGTTTCCCCTGGAAGCTTATTGTACATGTTTCCTGGATTACTTAAAAAGTGTTGCTGCATAGCAGGGACATGATCCTGGTGCCAAATCCATCCTAATGCCTATTTTTGTAAATAAAGTTTTATTGGAAAACAAACGCACCCATTTTGGCAATTGTCTGTGGAGCTTTTACCCTATGTTGCAGGGTTGACTAGTTGAGACAGAGACCATATAGCCACAAAAACCTATATATTCTCTGGCTTTTTTTTAGGTTTATTTTTGAGAGAGAGACAGAGACAGAGACAGAGCAAGAGCAGGGGAGAGGCAGAGAGAGAGGGAGACAGAGAATCCCAAGTAGGCTCAGTGCTGTTAGTGCCGAGCCCAATGTAGGGCTGGAATTCATGAACCCTGAAATCATGACCTGAGCTGAAACCAAGAGTCTGACACTCCATGACTGATTTACCCATTCTCTGGCGTCATACAGAAAGTTTGTCAATGTCTGTTGAACAGTAAACTTTTTAAAGTTATTTTTAAAATTGGATAATTAGGTTTTGTCATCTCAATAAATTTAATTGTATGCATGTTAGCATAGAAATGATGAAGGTAAGGAAGAAAAAGAAATAAAACCTTTATTGCTTTGGGACACCGCTGCTAATGACTAATTTCATGTTTACAATTACAAATCTCTGCAACACTCCACCAGATATGGTCTGCATTGAAATAAGGATACTGCAGTTAGATCAATCCAGAATTATTTTCCCTGAAAGTTTAGGATTTAGCCACAAAAATGAATTTTTTTTAAAAAAATTTTTTTTTCAACGTTTATTTATTTTTGGGACAGAGAGAGACAGAGCATGAACGGGGGAGGGGCAGAGAGAGAGGGAGACACAGAATCGGAAACAGGCTCCAGGCTCTGAGCCATCCGCCCAGAGCCTGACGTGGGGCTCGAACTCACCGAGCGCGAGATAGTGACCTGGCTGAAGTCGGACGCTTAACCGACTGCGCCACCCAGGCGCCCCCACAAAAATGAATTTGATGAGACTAAGGGCTCAGCCTAGATAAATTGTTTCTGTTTAATGCCATGTCAGACACCAACGCTGAGTTTTGGCCATTCTCTCTCTCTCTGTTTTGCTCTCTGTTTTTCTCTTTCAGTCTCTGCTTCAGTCTCTCTTGTTTGTGTGTGTGTGTGTGTGCGCGTGTGTGTGTCTTCCTTGAAAGAGCTGCGTCTGGTTCTCCCAATCTCTTTGCTCCCTCTCTCTTCTTCTCCATTCCTCTATTTCTTGTTGTCCTCTTCTTGATTCCCTAATTCACAAAAGCCACACAAATTCAATAGCTGTGGCTTTGTTTCTACATTGTAACTTTCAATATTTTATTAGAAAACCAAATTGAAAGCTGCCTAATGATCCCAGGAGAAGACTCTCCCAATTTAACATAACCTCTAAACAACATTTGAGAGGCAATTTTAGAGGTCCACAGTGGAGTGGGTATTGCAAAGCCACCGGTGCAGGGGCAGTTTAAAGTAATATGCATTTTGGTTCCTCCTCTTTGCTTTTAGCACAGCCATGGGGTCCTGCAGACATTTGCTCCCGGTACTGCTGGCTTCTCACTTCCATTTTTATTAAAAAACTAACAAGGAGCATTAAGCAGCTCCCTGTTTAATTTCCCATAGAAAAGCAATAGTTTCAAGCAGCCCACTGGTGGAGGGATATTTAAATGCAAAATGCACAGCTGTGCCAAATGTATGCGCTAGAGCAAAAAGGGTTTTTTAATATGACAGGTTAATACCATGGATTTTTATTTCATTTGCCACTGAAACAGCTAATCAGGGAGAATTGGACCAGTGGAAGCAGAGGTGAAATTGGGTAGTTGTTAAGAGACAAAAGATATTGCTTGTCAACCTTCTATGGTTTTAATATTATGCTACTAGAGTGCTGCAGAATTGACCAAAAGTTACCCCACTGAGGAGATTTGCCCTGACCTACCCTCACTTATCAGAGATTCTAGAAGCTTCTTACACAGAGACACTAAGTGAACCTTGTTTTCATCCAGCCACCTGCTCGGTCCCTGCCTCTTTCCTACCCACTGGAAAAAAATATATATTAAAGCAAAGGCTAGAAAAGATCACACAGAGGAAATCGTTAAGGCTTCATATCAGTCTGAACACTTGGCTTCCCTTTGGCTCTGGGTAAATAGACACATAGTAATGTGAATGATTGCAGAACACAGAATGCCCTGGGCACAGATTCCATGAAATCTCTGTATAACTCAGGCAACCATGTTAGATGACCAGCTTAGCCCAGTCCAGCTTTATAGGAGAACAATCGTTTAATTACATTTTTAACAGATGTCACTCTTAAGCCGATCCTGCTTCCTTAGGCCAGGTTTCCACAATGACCCTTCCTTTTCTTTAGTTCATAACATACACATGATAGTGAAAAACCATGTAATGAATAATAATGTTCTCTGATAGGAAATTTGGCAAAACTTCTCAATGGCATTTAAGAGTTAGGTCTGTTTTGGGGCACCTGGGTGACTCAGTCAGTTAAGCGTCCCACTTCAGCTCAGGTCACAATCTCGCGGTTTGTGGGTTTGAGCCCTGAGTCGGGCTCTGTGCTGACAGCTCAGAGCCTGGAGCCTGCTTTGGATTCTGTGTCTCCCTTTCTTTCTGCCTGTCCCCTTCTCACACTGTCTCTCTCTGTCCCAAAAATAAACAAACATAAAAAAAAAAAAATAGGTCTGTTTTTCCTCTTAAAGTTCAAGGCTTTGTCAAAAGATAGGTCAAAAAATAACTTTCAATGTCAAAATGAATATTGACAAATATGCTCTGAATTGTCTCTCTTAGAATTTTTCCTTTTGAAATGAATGTTTCTTGGCCCCAGGGCACTTTCTCTAACATCACTATTCAAGTTCTAGCATTCAGCTTCTCAAGTCCAGACCCACTGGCCACCTAGATTCCATTAGAATACATCTATAAAGTTTTGACAAATATGTTCTGGTTTCAAATAGTAGAAAGGTCAAGTGATTAAGGTGTGAAAGAGGCCACAATCCACATACCTGAAAGGAACAAGGTGTTATAAGGTCCTAAGCAGTAGATAGATTGCCGCAGAGTAAAGGAAGGAAATGTTTTCCATTAATTTGTTTACTGATAGCTCAGGGAACAGTTCCTTTGCTTTCAAATTAAATCATTTCTGCTCTGCTACCCAAGACAAGCATCATGCAGTAACCATCTGAGGATTTGAGTGATCTTTCAACAATAAATTGAAAACAGCCATTTACAAATGACTGCTTTCATATAGGTCCTTCTTCTGTTAGCTAAGGCAAAAAGAGAAGGGGGGTGGGGAGAGGGAGAGAGAAAGAAAGGGAAAAGGAAAATGTATGTGTAGAAATTAATTATTAAAGGATTGAACTGAGGGGAGAGACTATTATATTTCCAGAGGAGGATAGATCACCTGTACTTTTATTAAGTAGGCACCTGTTGTATGGATAAGTCTGAAATGATGTTTCCATTTATTCTGGTTAAATGGTGGTATGCATGTATGATGTAGCATCTGAACACTGAGGCCAGAATACACATGGATAACAATATTTGCTGCCATTTGTTAAGTGTCCGTTACATGTCAGGTGTCACATTAAGTGCTTTGTAAAAAAAGAAACTCAAAACCTTGTTAGATCAACAATGAGAATAGCTGGAGAATGATATTTGGGTGTTAGGCCATATAGCGAAAATCTGATTACCATAAAGCATAATTCTTCCTACTTCCACTCTCTTCTTTCTTCATCCTTGCTATTGTCCCATTGGTACCAACTCTCCTTCCATCCCTTCAATCCTAACAGCACACAATCTGCACACTGATGCAATAGCCTTTGGTCTAAGTCAGCACAATTGGGTCCCCCCCCAGCTTCATTGGGGTATAACTGACAAATAGAATTGAAAATTTATCTTCATTTCTGAGTATAAAAAGAAAAGTTTACAAATAAACAAACTCCCATGTCTCCTTTCATCTTCTGCTTCCTTCTTCCTCTTTTTTTTGTCAATAAATGTAAACAGGCCAATGGTGCCAATTCATATGCCTAAAGTACTCATGTTTTTCTGCTGGTGACCTACTTCAACGAACACTTCAAAAGCTAACCTTGTGCCTTTAATTTATATAATAACTCTAGGAAATAAGTCCTATTCTGATCCCCTTGAGTTAAAAATGGCTCCAGCAGCACAGAGGTCTGTCTGGCCTTTCTCAAAGTTCCTCTCTAGGTCTAAAATAGACTATGAGAATAGCTTTATTCCCTTGAGCACAGTAAAAGGGTATTCACAATTAAGCCCTACAATTTATTTACTTATAATTATGTTTGTCTCTGCAGATTGCCTTTTCCTTGGCTTTTCAATGCCTGAGTCTAAAGGCATCATGTGCTTTTTATAGGCCAAATATCTTCTAAAACTTTTTAAAAGTGGGTTTAGTTTTTCCACTAACAAGAACTTATTCACTCAGAGAAAATCAGTAAGACAGAAGTAACCGAACTAGTAGAGTTCTAGGTGATAATGTTAATGAAGTTCTAATTTGGCAAAGTCAAAATGAGGAGTTTCTGTCACTTTATAGTCTGTATTTTTGATATTTTATTTATTCAATTTTACCCCTTTATACAAAATCCCTACAGGGAGAAGGTAATACCTAAGAAGTAAGAGTTGGCATTTAGAAGAATCTAAAGTGATTCATTTATTCTTTAAGAAAAAAAAATCATTGTAATCTGAAATTGGTTGGAATTGATACCAATAATGACAAAGGGAGCATACTGTTTATATTTTGTCTTAACAGAGGAGACAAAAATGAAACTTTGAAAGCTAAACAGAGGCAAAACCTTTATTACCTTTTTGTTCATTGATGAGGGAGCATAAGGCAGGCTAAGGTCAAAGTACAGGCTAGCACACCCAGCCCCATCCCCCACGTGGGATAAGCGTGATATTCCTCAGGCACTGCTGGCTGCCCAAGAATGAAGGAAAGGAGACAAATGGTTAAGTGGTACAGATCACAGTCATGCAGGACATGAGTCTCCATCAGAGTACAAATGTCTTAATAAATTATAAGAAAAAAGCAATTCTTATCAATAGCCTAGTCTCTAGAAATCTATAGGTTCAGTTTCCTAGAACCCCAACATCACCCCTCCATAATGATATGGGGAACAAAGGCAAGAAGGAAATGGCAGATAACATTAAATTTCCTTAAAACCTGCAGCCCATTGACAAATACTTGAGGCTGACAGAGTAGAACTTTTCTCCAGGGACTCCCTACTGTTTTAATGTTAATGTTTTGCTAGTGGGAAAAACAACCTTAGCTTGACAATAGCTAGGCCTGGAGCATCTTGTGAATCTTCTTTGGCAACTTCCTGTTTGCCTTTATGTCCCCAACTACATGGTATATAACCAGTCACTGCAGCTCTTTATGCCCATGGGTCCTGTCTATGTGCTTTAATAAAATCATCTTTTTGCACCAAAGATGTCTTCAAGAATTCTTTCTTGGCTGTCAGCTCCAAACCCCGTGAACCATCACCCCAAAACTTCATCACTATCCTTTTGATAAATTCACAAAATCATAACCTAAATTCTACTTCAAAAGAGCAGTTTGATTTTAGGTGTACCCATGTTTAATTTTGTCCACCTGACTCTTTTCTTCTACTCCTATTCCTCATTTTCTCCTTCCCCCTCTTTCTGTTGCCCTTCTTTTTATTTCCTTCCAAAGTTCACAGTTTGTCAATAAGGATGTACATGTGGATGTTTGTGTATAAGTTAAAGAATATGCCTCTTCAGACATCAGCCTTTGGGAATTTCAGGATTCAGGAGCAGGTCAGAAGCTGGAATTAGTTGAAAAAGGCAAAAGAGACTTTATGGCCAGTAAACAACACTTGATCACCCTGGAATGTACAATTCTGCCAAGCATCAAAGTGTGATAGAGGCCCTCCCTAAGGAATGTGGTGGAGGCCTTCTCAGAACAAAGGAAGGCAACATGCAACATGGCCCAATCAACTCCTATACATGTATGCATAGCTCTGAAACAACTCTGTAACTTGGGCTATGTCCAGTCAGACTATATGTGTCACCATATATGGAGACAAAGAAATAGAAATTGCATAAAAGTCTACACCCCACTGCACTCAGGCTCAACCTTTATGGGGTCTTAGCCTGCTAAGCCTATGCTGGCACAATAAAGCTGCTTCCTGGAAAGAAGAGCCTCAGTGTCCCATATGTCTGTGTGAGAATCCTGCTACAAAAGAACCTATGCTAAACTTGAGGGACAGCTGTTGTTCAGTTCACTATGCCAAAGAATCAAAGTGTGTAGTTTTGCTGATAAAACTTTTGAAAGGTCAGTCTTCTCAACCAAGTGCTATTGAGGGAAAACAGAGCAGAGAGCAAGAAGACAATAGGGTCTGAGTCATACCGTGGATTCATTCCCTTTACATGAGAAAGTGTTCACCTCAAGAACCTAGGAAAGCAGTTAAACCAGCCATCTGAAATAGACATTGTGGACGACCATCACCTGTATCAACCTCTTGGTGTTTGTTTTTATTTATGTTTTTATCTTGTTGCTCTTGCCTTCTCTCTTTTAGCAATGTAAGAATTCCATGGATAATTTCTTCATTTCTAATTTTAACATTTTCTCTTTTTTTTCTATAAGGAAAGTGCTGTTCATTTCTCATAAAAATGTAGAGAACACCTATAAAAAACAAAAAAAAACAGATTCAAGGTGGGAAATAAAGGCAGAAGGAAATGGCAGATAACACGTTGAGAAATAACTTGAGGCTGGCAGACTAAAACATTTCTCCAGGAACTCCCTACTGTCTTAATGTTAATGCTTTGCTAGAGGGAAAAACAACCTTAGCTTGACAATAGCTAGGCCTTTAGTATCCTGTGAATCTTCTTTAGCATATGAAAATCCCTATGGAAACTTGCCCTTAACTTTACCTCCCCCAACTCCCAAGTATATAACCAGTCTCTCCTCATGGTCCCAGGGCAGCTCTTTCTGCCACAGGTCCTGTCCCCATACTTTAATAAAATCACCTTTTTGCACCAAACATGTCTCAAGAGTTCTTTCTTGGCCATTGGCTCTGGATGCCCACCACTCCAAAACCTCATCACTATCAAAAGCCACTTTTAAGAAGTGGCCACTTTAAAACGACAGCCACTTTTAAAAAATATTGATGTTTTGACTTGACCCTTGGTATGACCTGAATATTTCTTTCCCAAAACATTGAGTTCCTTAAGTATTAGTTGACTTCATCTCAGGTAGAAACTTCATCTTATATACATTTCAAAAAATGGAGGGAGAGGCACAGGTCAGGAATTCCTATAACTTCTCTATAACTTTCTATAACTTACCTATAAACTTTATCAACACCAAATAATACAGGAATAACTAAAGAGAAGCTACAACTAGAAGCAACGAAGGTTTACAGGCTTATTTAGCAGTGAAGAATAAGAGAACTAAAAACAGGGAAGACATATTGATTCAGAAGGGACGTGGTTAGCCATCCAAATTTCCATGTTGCATACAGCTATGCTTAGCCTAATCACACCGAAGCAGAAGCTAGTAGTAAATTTCCCCTCAAAAGCATAAGTCTTTATAGCTCTGGAGACATAAAATATCTCTATAGCATATAGAGTCAGTGTCTACTGAGTATGTGTGCATCCACTTCTGTCCTAGCAAACAAAACAACAATAAGGAAATAGTGGTTCGTCCTAGGTTTGTGGGAGATTGGCAGGGAAGAGGTCATAGGTAAGATGGTGTGACAGCTGCATTAGAGTAATATCTCCAATATTCCATGATCATATTCATAAAATGTGTTCATGTAAGCTTTCAAATACCTACTCATTTATATTTAGTGTAGTCTGTCTTAAAGATGTCTAGCTCATTTTCCACATTCATAACATCTCTGCTTAAATGTTATCTCCTCAGAGAATTATTTCCTGAATTTTATATATTCAGTAGCCCACCACCACATACTTGTTTACTGTCATGTCACTTTATCTTAATTTCTTCATAGCATTTATCATCTGAAATTATCTTATTTGGTAAATTGTTTATTTGTTTATCTCTCATCTTTCTTCAATAGAATGGAAACCTAATGTAATCAAGGTAGTTGTCTATGTTCCTGATCATTTTATTACTAAATACAGAGCTGAAAATATTACCTAGAACACAGCAGGTATTTGATAAATATTTATGATAGAAATTTAAGTAAAACAAACAAAAAAAAAAAACAAAACAAACAAATCGAATGCATGTAAGATCCATAGCTTCAGTGATTATTTTGTCTTCTTTTTCTTTTTCATTGTTCTGAAAGCCATTTGTTAAAATTCCCCACTGTTACTGTGGATTTTTCTTTTAGCTCTATACATTTTTTCTAATTAACAATTAAAGACATTTTATTATATGCATACAAATTAAGAATTAGGGAGTGGAGAAAGGTGTCAGAGACTAAACAGGCAACAAGTATTCACAAAACATTTGACCTTAAACCAGTTTACCATTTCCAAGTTCTCTTTCATGTTTCTGTCACCTTTCCTACACTATTGTGTCTTCCTTCTTACACTATATGCAGAGAGTCAGGGCTAAAAATTACTCAAAGAGCACTTGTTTCAGACTTTCATAGCACTCATATATAGCTGGGAGATCAAAACAAAGACATCATACACCGTTCAGCATGAAAAAAAAAAGCATGAAAAAGTCTTTTTTTTGGTTTCCTTCTTTTTTTCACACAAAAAATAATAATATTTTATTATGCATTCTGCATCTTTTAAATGAGCATTGTACTCTGAGGACGAAAGCAATGTGTTTTATTTTAACTAACACATGACATAAAATTTCCAGTTGAGTCATGGAAAGAGTGAAAAAAAAAAAAAAAGAGAAAAATGAGCCAGACAGTGAGACAGTGCTGAATGCACAGATAATAAGGAAATGGTTTCCTTGGCAACAATAACACTTCGGAAGGTTTCAGACAAGAGTACAACTGGGTACAAAGTATCTGATAAAAATATATTGCAAGAGAAGGAAATTGTGCAAATTTAACAGTACCAGAATATGCACTGTAAATCTGAATGTGATTGCTGAAAATTTAGATAGATAGATAGATGATAGATAGATAGATAGATAGATAGATAGATAGATAGATAGAGATAGAGATATAATTTTTCTAATTGATTTTATTTTCTCTTTTTTTGGTGTGAAGTATCATTTGGGATGAAGTAGCATTTGGGAGGCCCCATTAATATAACAAAGAAATTTTAAAGTAATCAAAGGATATTTATGCTTGGAAGAATCAAAATCCATTGACAAAAACATCAAAGTATATCTCCAAAAAAGAAAAAAAAAAAAAATCAGACACCTGTTGTGGGACTCCTAATATCTCCTTTAAACTCCATTTCTTCAGAGAAGGATAATAGTCTTAATTTTCAACCATCAAGAATAAGAACTATTTTGGGTCATTTTCCAGTTCTGTACACTTAAAAATAATTTATGCTTAGCATTTAGTTTTCAAAGCTAAATTGGGAGTACAGGTCATCATGATATTAATCTATTGTATAAACTTTGGATAAACAGAGTCAACTGGTCATTCTGATGGGTATATTCTATTACATATAATAATGACAACTTAGTATTTCATCTTCTTAGGCACTGTCCTGCATCTTGCATCCTTCAGGGATATAAAGAATAAAGGCTATTGGATCTCTAAAATTGCCAACTCTCAGGGATGCCTGGGTGGCTCAGTTGGTTAAGCGTCTGACTTCTGCTCAGGTACATGATCTCATAGTTCATGAGTTTAAGCCCCGTGTCAGGCTCTGTGCTGACAGCTCAGAGCCTGAAGCCTGCTTCAGTTTGTGTCAGCCTCTCTCTCTGCTCTCACCTGCTCACACTCTGTCTCTCTCTCTCCCTCTCAAAAGTAAAAACATTGAAACAATAATAAATTAATTAATAAAATAAAATATTGCCAATTCTGGGGGGAAAAATTCAAATGTCTTAAGCTAAAATGTGTCAACATTGTAAAAATCCTATTTAATATGCCTACTTGTGCACAAAATAATGTTTTTTATTATAACATAATTTTATAAAGATGATTCTGTATTCTAAGATGTATTTGATTGGCATCAATATGTAAGGAAGCTGCACTATTCAATTCTCCTGACTAACTTATATACTAGAGATAATCATAGAAAGTAGTGAATGAGCTTTAGTTCATTTGTATCTGTGATTACCACTTAAGTTTTTTGAGAACTCGGCATGCCTAAGATGCTAACTCCTAAGGTAGTAAGAAAAGTGGTATTTCTACAAGGAAATTGAAAATAAAGGAACTATTTTAGCTTTTTAATATTCCAGGTACACTTGGAGACTTGCTGAAAAAATGTAGAAAGGCAGAAAGCAATTCTATTTATTAATTTTGTCCTTAATTACAGCTAATATTAAGAAATTTAAATAAAAGAAATATATGCCTATGCTTAATTTTTAATTTTAGTTCTCTAGAAAAATATTCCTGGTCAAAATTTTAGCAAAGGGTCTGTTTTTGACTAATGTAAATGATTCATTTATCTGTAACAATGATGGTCAATTTCTAATAAGTAGAAAGCAGGAAATAAAATTGAAATGTTCTATACAACAGTATATGGATACCCACATTTTTTTTCATTCACTTCTATTTCTGGTAAATTGTATTTAAAATATCATTGTTAAAAGGAGTTTCTAATTCTACCTCTTTTGTAATATATATTGGCAGAGAAAATGTCCTTGCCTTTAGTTCTGAACTTTTAAGATTAATTTTTTAGTTTATTTAAATTCTCATGTCAAAGGACTATTATTTTGAGACTGAAAAGTCCTGTACTTGGGTAGAATACAAACTTTTCTTTCCATTTTATGAGATTGGTACAGGGCACAAATCATTATTACCCATGCTAATTGACTTACCATTGACAATTTGATGATTTTTATAGAGATAATTTCTAATGTGCACATTTCTAGTAATTTTCAGCATGATATCAATTTCATTTTATTGGAGATTTGTTAAAAAAAAAACTTTATAGAGAGCCTACTATAGCCTTAATATTTGAATGGATACTAAGAATCTGAAAATGAAGACTAGAGCAAGGACTTTGCTCTAAAATAAATTACACACTCCCTAGGGGGAAAGATATGACTGTCAAATTACTTTCACATACTCTATTTGGCCACATCTCTGGGCCTAGATACAAGTTAATAGTGTATCTAGTCATCAAGTTCTATCTGAAATGCCACTAACTCTATACCTGCACTGATTTCACCCTGCTAGATACAGACTCTTGCACTGTAGTTTCTTCCCCCATAGGATTATTCGTGAATTGAATACCATCAGCTCTAAGTTGTACATTGTTTTCACAGTTATCATAAGATCAGGAAAGGATTCCCATCATGGAGATACACTAAAGTATATATAGGCAGGAGTGAAGCCGGAAGGGTCATCAAAAAGCATTTAAGAATGAAGAATCTTGCAGAGTGGATGGGAGGGGCCTATACCAAGTGGGGATTATAGGATGACTAACATTAGCCATGATTTGAAGGATGGGTAAGTGAGACAGAGAAGTAAAGTCATATGCTGATGAAACCTGTGTGAAGATGGTGACTGTGATGGCACAAGAGAAGTGATGGAATTAAAAAATAAATGAAAACTTAGAGAACTGTCTGGCCTTGATGAAAGAGTGGATGTTAAGGGAGAAAGACAAATCTAGAGCCAGGATAGAATCAGGAAATAAGAATGCAGTGCAAACCAGTGAGAGATGTTCTGGGTTCAAGTTTTAATCATCCTACTAATTGGTGGATTTTTAGTAATTTTTTTTTTAACATTTCTTAGCCTCAGTGTTTTAATTGCAAAAGATAAAAATAATACTTCATCCAGTAGTTACCAAGACTAAACAAAGTGATACAATATAAATTCCTTAATCTGGTGTCTGGCAGGTAGGGAGAATTGAATAGCTATTACTATATACTTTAATATTAATCTGTTATTACATTAATAATAATAACATATTAACTTATAATTTAATCAAATTGATAAAATTATTATTCTGATTTGAACCTAGGTAACCCCAGCCAAAGATGACAAGTAAAGTGGCATCTAAATGAAAACTGCTTGCAGGAAAGAAAATATTCTAAATATTTTTATTTAAATAATTATTGAGGATTGTAGAAACTAGGCCAAGGAGTTAGAACAAGGAATGAGAAGAGAGACCTTTCTGTAAATCTTTTTGAGTTGAGCTGAAAGTGGTACCTCATCTACTCCTATGATGTCCTGGGAAGCACAGACTAAAACTAAATAAAATGTTGTAAGCCAAACTGGTCTCTGCCTTTAGTTTGCTACCCCAAATCCAGGTGGTTTCTGCTGAGACTAGTAACCAGCAATGTTATATAATTTGGAAATAGGGTGTATAATCCTAAAAACCAAGGGAATTTCAGAATGTATCAATAAAACATGAGATAAAAATTATAAGAAACATCCACTAGATTGAAAGCCCCATGAGGGCAGAGATTATATCTTGTTCTATTTATAGCTGCACACCCAGTGAGTCTTGTTCTGAACAAGGATATTTTGAGTGAATGAAATATTAAGAGCTAATGCAAATTTTTAAAAAATGTTTATTTATTTATTTTGAGGGACAGAGAGAGAAAGCAGGGGAGGGGCAAAGAGAGAGAGAGAGAGATGGAGAATCCCCAGCAGGACCCACACTGTCAGTGCAGAGACTGACTCAGGGCTCAATCTCAGAAACCAAACCATATGACATTATGACTTCAGCTGAAATCAAGAGTTCAAGGCTTCACTGACTGAGCCACCCAGGTGCCGGAGTTAATACATATATGACTACCATTTATTATGAGCTGTCTCACGACTGCCCATTTTGTGAGAGGTGGCATCAAGAGGTGACTCTACATCTGTTTGATTTCAACATGTATTTTGTCTTTCCACATATGTGTCCGTAACTGAGTTCAATGTTTGGTGACATGCTAGTGCTTTTAGTGATGCACACCGGAGACAATGTGATTGATTAATAAGATTAGTTTTCAGGTTTTTTCACTACTAAAGTGTGTTCTTTGCTTTTCAGAAGTAACATTAAAATTTTAAAATAAAAATTAAATTTTTCTACAGACCTTATATAGATGTGCTAATATCATAGGTATCAAGATATAATTTGAAATATGAACCCTCTAACTGAAGGAATTTTACCCTGATTTAACTATACTTTTTCCTGAGCTCTTATTTTTATGTAATTAATTTAAAATATCTTTAGGAGATAGCTGGTGCTTTTTGACCTACATTAAATTCAGAGGTACTTTCTGTTAGTTTTCCAGATAAATAAAACTGTCTGTCTGAAATTCAGTTCTAATGAAACACTCTACTCAAGGGCTTTGTGAAAGTAACTCCATTTATAACATGTCCTTCTGGAAATTGAAAGCAACTTCTGAATGGCACAAAGCTTCAAAAATATTGTTAAGTGCTTCTTTGTCATTGTTAAATAAATATTGGTAGGCATCAGAATTTTCCAAGGAACATTTAGAATTACTATATATAAGTATTAGGAATTCAATCCTAACTACACATTGGATTTAAGGGTGTCTCAAAGTTAATATAGGTAAAATAACTTATTTTATCTTTTATATCTTTGTTTTTTGAAACCAGCATATAAAAGTGGATTAATGTTAATTTTTGGAAGCAACAGAAATGTATGTTTTGGCTTCTCAGGTTCTACAATTTCTTCTAAGTTTATGCTGAAAATAGGCCACATATTTTAAATGCATCAATATATAAATCTCACTTTTTCTAAGGCAATAGTAGACCTTTTTATTTAGAGTCTTCGATATTAGTTTAATGACCCTTTATTTTCCATAAGCTCACTTTCAGGATCATTTTATACAGTAAAAGCCAAAATAGACATGACATGAAACCACATTTTATACTTTGGATATTCACTAACTGTTCAGGGTTTTATTTTGTTTTCTTTTGCTTGTTTTTAAATTTTTCCTCAGTAACTCTATTCTTTAAATTATAGTAACGCACAGGGACAACTGAAATTGGAGAGCACAATTCTTTTCCTAAATGTTTTAGTATTCTTACTCATAGTTTTGTTTTACATTATTTTATTGATAAATATACTAAACCTAAGGAATAACTTATCTTTGCAATCTCATCAATTTAAAAGCTACATTTGATTTAATTAATAGGAGGAGTTTATGGGAAAAGCTTTTATCGATGGGCATTGGTTTAAGATATCTTGGCCTTTTGAGAACAATGCACTATAATAATTGGTCTAAGATCATGTTAGAGAGGGCAGGTCACTTTATATTCTCTCCCAACTAATAGAGGAGTCAGGTGAGGTTGCTTCCTGACACGGCTACTATTTCATTATTTTGGCTGATATTACTGACCTGAAGAAGCTATTTCCAGTATTACTTGGACCCAGCAGATAATGGTCACTGACAATCACAGTGTAAACACAGAAAACAAGCCAGTTTCTTTGCATCTGGACCTCAATTTACTGTTAATTTTCCATTCTTGATTACACGATGAATCACACCTATTATGTCCATTGTATTGTGATCTAAAAAAAAAGATAGGTAATTGTGGTAGAGTCATCAGAACAAGTAATGTTCTGGATGTAGGGAAGCTGTAGTCTCCCTCAGGTTTTGAAACAGCGAGACTTTGGCCAAATCATTTTATGCAGCGATTCTCAAATTTCTTTGCATGCTGTAGTCATGGGAGCATCTTAAAACAAATCAGAATGCTAACGACTGATTCCCGTTGCTAGAATTTGATTCTTCTATAATTTATTTTTAGAAAATAAAATATCCAGCTATAATGTTGGTACATTTGTTTTCTGGTTTTTGTTGTTGTTGTTTGTTTTTTGCAAATATGTAGTAGCACACTTAATCTAAAATTGAAAAGCCAAGAATAAATATTTAACATACCATATAAGTTTTAACAATGAAATGCACTTCCATTTTTAAGTGATTTTGAAACTGTAGATAGACATTGTCCTTAAAGACATTTTGTGTCCTCATTTTCTTCTTTAATGCAGTCTGTATAATCTAATCTAAAAATGAATAGAATCAAATCTAATCCTAAATGTGATGTTTTTAGAGGATATAGACTTCTGATTCCTTTACCTTTTCAGTTAAAAATATACTTGGAAGTGAAGATATAAACATGTTTTTTTTCAAATCATTACTTATTATTTTAAATTATTTTAAATTATGTGAATAAGGGGCCAAATCTAGAGATTATATTAGATCCAGAAAATGGAAAAGAACAGAGGGAAACTGGCATATAAATTTTCCATATCTAACTTAATTTCTCATGCCTTCGAATCTCGGCATGTGAAGCCATATTTGTCATTCTTCCCTTGATATTTCTGGCTGTACCATTTTGCCTCCCTGTATCTAGCTATGAGAATTTGCACAGGACATGCATCGCAATCTGTCATTTTGTGGCTCCAAATTCTCTTTAATTCCTACTGAATTTGCAAAAATCATTAAAATTGATCAAAAAAGTTTGGTCAAGAATCATATTTTCACAGTTTATACCAAGAAAATTAAGTTAAAGTTGAAGATAAAGCATATAGGATTGAATTTGCATCATACGCTATTGGACTCCCATCTCCAATGTAGAAGAAAGAGCTGAACATAGACACATTCCATGTTCACCTCATAGAGAAATTAAGACCCTCTGGAGATGAAAATGTTTTTGCGGAAAAGCCTCTTGTCTATATCTTTTTGTCCCTTGCTTGTCTAGTAGCTTCATTGTATTGATTACTATCAAGCTATTTCTTAAACTCCTATTTCCACAATTGTAAATTTTTGAGACTCCAGAGTTTCAGTCCCCAAAATGATTCTCTCTTCAAAATCATAGGCTGCTTTTATGTTTAGAGTATTTCAGTGAAGTGTCCCACATATGTCAGTGCCAGGTACTATGTCACTCCTTTATCTATAGTCTTTAACAGAAAAATGTCATACTTTTATATCTTCTTGAGAATCTACCTATTTTTGATACAAATTTATTTTGTGCCACATGAACTCACTGATTTATCCCTTGACTTCACTTTGAATCCATTATTTTATTATTTTTTGTTTCATCGTTTTGTATATATATTTGCTTCCTACTTCATTTTAATCAGTGTATCCTTAGATTTCCCCTTCTTATGTTGCCCACTAACAACAATATACAAAACTCTTTGTCTATTGCTATTTGAGAATTTAGAGACTACATATTGTCTCAGAATATAAAGGGGCTTAAGGTTAAATTATCTAAATCTACATTATCTATCTATTCTAAAATTCTATATTTTATACTTTGATTCTAATGTCTTCACTTTTTTTAACTGTTCAATTCAATTAGCACTTATTAATTCTCTGCTAATTGATGACATTGCACTATGGGTTGAAAGCAAAGAACAATTAACCCTCAGGAACTTTACAGTCATGGCCCCAAATGTCAATATGCCACAAGCATCCATCAATTTAATTTGATTTAAAATTGGCTTTTGCTAGTTACTTGAATACACCAACAGTTAATGGTTCCCTTCAGTGAACTAAATGTGAATAGTTATTATCCTGTAAGTATTACTCCTGAGGTGAAAGAAAATGTGAGCTCTTATCATAGATACCCTCACCACCCTTGCCCACAACCTTCTGAAGACCTGACCCTTCACATATTTGAAAGATATTTTACCATCCTTTCTAGTAGATAAGAACTTAAATTTAATTACAGTAAGTCCAAAATTATAGCTTTTGGGAAAGAGTCACATACTAAATCCAGGTTTATAGATAACCATAAAATTGAAAAAGTTGGTACTTAGACCAAAGTTAGAACTGACTTTTAATACCAAGTTATTGAGCAGCCCATTTAGATTAAGGGGAAAAGCAAAACATTTCACTCATGGATTGCTATCTCCTTTTGAAGGTTGGCAGCTTATTATTATTTTTTTGGTCTGTTTTTTTGAAAGCTGTTATAAAATAACTTCATTATAAAATGTGTTAACATGTGTAGCTGGCCAAGATAATAAAAATTCTTAAATGCAACTCAGAGTCAGTTTTCAAATGCACTATCCTAATCTAATATATAGGATTTAAATAACATAAGTAAAATGTGGTCAGCTAAAATTTCTATTGTTTTCCATCATGTGAAATGTGCACATCGCAATAATGCCTATTTTGTTCTTATTTATGTTATTGCAATTTTGTTTTGAATAGGCTTTATTTCTGAGGTGTGAATTCTTTCACTTTCACATGGATATTAATATTCTGTGGGAAACAAACAAGTAGGCAAATCTTAAAACACACTACAATGAACTAAAATTCTGTAGGATAAATCATTTTCCAGAAGAGAAAATAAGGGGGAATATTGAACTTTCCATCAAATAGCTCATTTAAAAATGTTCTATCTTCTGGACCTAGTCTCTTTGAAAACTGCATCTTCTTTTCATTGTTCTTCTACTTTTCTTTCTATTGTCACTTTTTTCGCCTTCATCTAAATCATCATCATAGTCAACACGAATTGTGCTACTTATCATGTGCTGGACACTGTTCTCAATAATTTCATGTATAATCTGATTTACCATTCGTATCTCCACAAGGTAGATACTATTATTACTTTCCTTTGCACAGATTGGAAAAGTGAAATATGTAGAGATTTACAGTTTTTCTTACCATATCTCTATTTCCCGAAAGCCCTTGTCATCTTAGAATAGATGAATTTTGCCCAAGCTTTTCTTGAACACAAAAATTAACTTAGAATTTGAAATGCAAAGTTGTTAATAGGATATGAACACAATTTATGCAACCCTCCCTCCTTACTATTCAAGTATGAATCTGGTCCTCATCTGAGGAATTTCAAGAACTCAGTATTTCAGAAAATGATCAGACCAGACCCTCTCTGGCATAAAAATTCGTTCATGCTAATCAAATATATAAAAAATATCTCTGATACATCGAAGTGTCAATGTATTTATTTTCAATGAGAAATTTAATTTCCTGAGGTACAGTGATATTTGCACAGACTAAAGATGAGGGCTAGGCTAGTCTCATCCTTGAATAGCAAGGAAGGAGGGATGTATGAGTTATATTCGTATCTTATTAACACTAACACCCCTTTTCAGTCTCCCCCGAGACACATTCTAGGCACCCAGCTGCCCTTTTATTAAAGAATTTACTATTTATAATCTCCTCTGGCCCCAGCCTACTTTCCATGTCTATTCGCAGATTACTTAAAATACATCTATGCCATCATCCCAATTAACTAACACCCTCAAAGTTATATTTCTTTTTCCTTTGTCTCCTTTCTTCCTTACGTCTCTTTTCCCTTCAAGGTAAGACTTACTTTCTATTTTTCTGTAACTGCTGTAACATCCTTTGATTTCCACTCCTAATGTTATCACTCTGGTAAGAAACATCACTATGTCCTCCCTAGAAAGTTGTAATAGTCCCTGAATTAGAGTATCCAATAAATTGTCTCCTTTACCAGAAGATTCATTTTCTTAAAGTATAGCTCAAATAATATTATTCATTTTCACAGGGTCACCCATTGTCTACTGAATTAATGAATAAAATTTTTTTAAAAACCATACTTGAACATTGAAGAACATTCAATACTTCACTAATCTCCTTAATATATCCCTCATGGCTCTCTTAAATAACTCTACACTTTTTTTAAATTTTCTCATTCCTATCTTTTTCCTAGAATAATTTCCCTTCCAATCTCTTGCCTACTAAAATTTCTATCACTCTACAAGGCTATTTATTTTTACTTATTTATTTTTATTCTATTTTGGAGAGAGAGAGAGAGCGTGCAAGCAGGGAAGAGGGGCACAAGGAGACAGGCTCCATGCTCAGCAAGCTCCAAGCCCAATGCAGGGCTCAATCCCACAACCCTGGAATCATGATCTAAGCCAAAATCAAGAGTCGGTTGCTCAAATGACTGAGCCATCCAGGCATCCATAGAAGGCCATTTAAACATCACCTCCTCAATACAGTCTTCCAGAGCTTCAGTACATAGATATCATTTATCCCTCTGACTTCTCAGAGGACTACATTTTTACTTTCCTCATAACACAATTATTCTTTCTTATGTTAGAAATACTTTATAATCATATGTTTCCAACAGCCCATTAGACCATAACTTCTAAAGATCAAAGACTATGTCTTACTCACTTTTGTTTACCTATAATATCAGCTTGTCCCATTAAAAATTTTTTTAATGTTTTTGATTTATTTTTGACAGAGAGAGAGAGAGAGACAGAGACAGAGCATGAGTGGGGGAGGGGCAGAGAGAGAGGGAGACACAGAATCCGAAGCAGGCTCCAGGCTCTGAGCTATCAGCACAGAGCCTGATGTGGGGCTTGAACCCACGAACTGCAAGATCATGACCTGAGCCAAAGTCAGATGCTCAACCAACTGAGCCACCCAGGTGCCCCCATTTTAAATTATACAGATCAAAATGAAGCCTTTGGAACCCTTGCTTTTAGTTTTATTTCATCCTGAAACTTTGCTTCTCTGACATTTACCCCCTAAAGATTTCTGTTTCAGCATAATTTCCCATTAAGTGAACAGTTTCAACTTGTATATGAAAAGTTGTAGGCAGCAGTTTGTATCCAGACAGGATTTAATTGTCTTCAATAATATTTGAGTCTAATAGAGTCATATTTATTAGATGGTTGCTGTAAGAAATGCAGTTTAAATAGAAAATTAATGATTTATTTAATTATATACGGTTGAAGAGTATTATCAGTAATGGTTCTTCTCAGTTTTCCCTTGAAACACCCAATGTATCTCAATGTTCAAATAATTTCAAAATTAAATTTAGTTACCCTTTCATTCAGACACCATGGGCTCTTTGGAGTGGTTTTTGTTTATTGATTGTTTTGCTGGGTTTTTGGAGTTTTTTTAAGGTGTTTAGTGTAATGGATGTCCTTTATAGTTCTCCAAGTTAGTATTTGGTAAGGGAACATTGCTGAGAAGACAGCATATGTGAGGAATTGAGATGTGCCAGGTATGGCATTGGGCATTTAATGCTTATGGTTTATGCTCAGATATAGTGTAGTTTCATCAATGAACTCAGAAAAGCAGACTGGATATTTGGCATATTCCTTTCCAATCTGTTTCAGAGTATTTTATTTATGATATGGACAATCTTTGATTTTTTTTTTTTTTGTTAAAGAGATGAAATCTCACTGTACACAAACAGAGGGAATTATAACATGTTGGCTAATTTAAAAAGATGTCAAACTAATAAGAGCACCCTTTATTACAAGCACATATGGAAAAAATCTTCTTGAAAATGTAATTTCTTACCGTTTTCTTAAACCAATGAGATATTTCCTCCTAAAAGAATCTTGATTATATGTGCTGAAACCCTTTAGGACTGCTTCTATATGATATACTTTATTAGGCTAAGTGTTTTCTCTTTATACCTACTAAAATAAAATTGGGGGCTTATATTATACTTTGTTTTCTCCACTTTTTGAAAAGGTAGTTTAAACAGTAAAGCCATGTCCAGTTTTGTTGATATTGTTTTTCAGCTTTCTTTTAACTTAATCAGACATAGAATTAATATGTTTCTCTCTCCGTCTCTCTCTCTCTCTCTCTCTCTCTCTCTCTCTCTCTTTATCCTTCTCTCTTTCTCTCTCTCTCTCTCTCTCTCTCTCTCTCTTTTTAGGTTTAGGTTTAGGACCTCAAATTAAAATTGTAAAGTACTGCTGGAAGTCAAGATAAGTTAGAAAATGACATTAAGTCTCATAGTATCTGGACACTTGCCTCTTTTTCTTGCTTTACTTGACTATAAGGTAAGCAGTGCACATTAATTTAGATAGATAGATAGATAGATAGATAGATAGATAGATAGATAGACAGATAGATAGATAGATATAGATGTAGATAGATAGATGTAGATGTAGATATAGATATAGATGTAGATGTAGATATAGTTATAGATATAGATATAGATAGTACTATAGTCCAGTGAAAAGACATGGGCCAGAAATCAAGAAACTGTCTCCACTTTTATCTCTGGCATAACTAGGTGTATGAGCTAACACACATCATTTCCTCCATGGTAAAATATGTACTCTAATTTACTTGCTTTAAATTTTTATGAGGTTAAACTAAGATATTGGATCCAAAACTATTTTGTTTTAAATAAGCCTGTGTACTGTGCAAATTCAGGCGGAGGTAGCAAGTTGTATTATAAAGTATAAGAGAAAAAAAAAGTAAATTAGTTGAGAAGGAGTAAATAGAACAAAAGCATCTCCAATAAATAATTATCTTCTCAATTAAGTTTGCAGTATGATATTTCTAAATAAATCTTACCTATACCTAGTCTCTTTTGGAGGTCAGTGAATGAATACCGATTGCAGCATGTGATTACTGATGATGATACTGATGACGAATGGAGCGTATAGTTGACACTCATGTAAGGGCTGGAATATCTAACAGGATGATGGAGACAAAGTAAATATTGTGAATATCTAGGAGGTCCTTCTAGTTCTGAAAACATACCCTAAAATTTTTGAAGTTTATTTTCTTTAAGCTCAGGCTCTTACAGAGCCTAGAAAAATATTATTAAAAATGTAAAGTCATAATAGCAAATAAAGAGATTATAAAAATTATGTTCAATGGAAAATTCCAAACAATATATAGCTATATTATAGTATGTATCTCAAGTTAATTTCCCTAATCTTTTAAAATATTTCTAAAACAAGGAGTGACTTCTTTTCATTCTTTTTTAAAAAAATTTTTAATGTTTATTTATTTTGAGAGAGACAGACAGACAGAGCACGAGCCAGGGAGGGGCAGAGAGAGAGGGAGACACAGAATCCGAAGCAGACTCCAGGCTCTGAGCTGTCAGCACAGAGCTTTACATACATACTTTACATAATATCTAAAAATCATCTTTAAAAAATGAATTGCTGAGTTGTACTTGTTCTGTGGTATTTTACACTTGATCCCTTTGAAGCAGGGATCCCCAAGTCTCCTTTATATCCACATATTGCTAACAACTGTTTTTTGGTGCTTTTCCAGATATTGCATGTACCTTTCGGTTTTAAATTTTATTTTGAAAATGTGTGTTTGCTAAATTATAGAATGTCTAAGGAGGCATTTAAATTCAAACTACTGTATTGGGATATTTGGAGCAAAATTATAATTGTATTTTTTATGCTGTCTTTTCCTTTGGCATCTCAGGAAAATCCATGTCTGATGCAGTCTACATACTGCAAGAAAGAATAGTATGTCTTCTCAGTAATTTATCACTTTCTGTATGATGGAAAGCCTCATTTTCTAAAAGAAATATCAGAAAAGTGAAGGAAAGCACTTTGTGCATTATTATATCATTTTATCTAGAACAAAAAGAATGGTTTAATACTTCCTGTAATTCCACTTTTTCCTTCTGCATACAAAGTAAGTAACACAAGTTCAAGATTAACAGATCCTAATTGAAATGCTAAAAGACAAATATACAGTGTAATTATCCAGTTTGAAGTTTAACATTTTTGAAGATATTTCAATGTGAAAAAATCTGTTCAGAGACTTCTTAACACATGTCATATTATAGAAAGAAATGAGCACTGATTTTTCTAGATATTTTCAGTGCCTAACAAAATATGGTATTTTATCTTGACATTGTGACCAAGCACCATATTTTTTAACAGATGCCATTTCTCTTCTGATTACTGTATCCCATTATGAATTACCTCAGTTGGGAAGAGGAGGGGGAAAGTTTTTCATCAAAAAATATATCTATGCACCTGAAATACACTATGTTCTGAAGATAATGTACACATACAATAATCCATCTTTGCCAAATTGAAAAATCATCAAACCTTTAGAGCAGAAATACTGAGGTCTTGGGAGACACCATAAAACCATTAGAGTGGTATATTTGTACTTAGAAAGATAGTATTCTTCTACCCCAATAAAACCTTTTCATATCTCCAAACAATAATGGCAGCAATGTAAATTGAATTATCTATAAAATATTATGTTTTTATTATAGCATTGCTAAAAAGATTTTCCAGGCTACAACGTTGTTAGAAAGTGCTATTATGCCGTATGTACCAAGGCTTCTAATTAGACTTGTCAATCATTGATTGATTATCACTATAAGATGAAAGAGTAACTGCATCCCAACAATTATATTATCTTAAGGGTACAAAATGCAATGTTCTGCTCTCGGCTGTTAGCAAGATTTCACTGAGTGAAGGTCTGTTCTATCACCACAGGCTGTTCAAAGGCCCTTCTGAGAACCCAAATGGCACATTAAGCTCTAGAAATATTGCCGCTCAAAAGAAAATGCCTACTAGAGTGAAATTGACTAAATTTTAATTGATGAATAAGAAATCACATGGCATTCTAGTTTCACATTCTGTAATTTTAGAAAATATGGTCCATAGAAACATGCAAAATTTCCCTGTTTCCATACTTCATATGGTTCCCTTCTCATCCCTCCTCACTTCTCTCTCCCTGTTCACTCTGTTTTTCCACATGTAAATACTTCCACTTCTGTGAGGAGATACATGTGTTTCATATACTGAACTTTGCTTTTTGGCTTTTTAGAATTTTAAAATATGCAGTGGATATTTATATTTCTAAATATATTCTAACAACATAAATATCCTTTTTTCTCCTTTTCCTAAAGATGAAATATTGTCAAATCAATAATTATTTAATAATGACTCAAGATTAATTATTAAATATTGTTTTTCATCCCAAAATATACTCTTTGGGGATTATAAACTTTCTAGTAACATTGTTGTAGGTGTATCTTTCAAATTCCAAAGTCAAGAATATGGTTTAGGAGAAGTATGTGATTTAGGGACTCCTATAAGTGCTGTAGTTGCAAATATTTGGGGGAAAAAACAAATAACTGATTTGAAATATGGAAGAGAGTCTTTAAGGTAGAGACTTATTTTGAACTTAATTTTTTTGTTTTTTATTGTATTATAGATATATTTTTATTATTGTTGTTGTTATTATTATTATTATTATTATTTTAGAGAGAGAGAGTGGGGGAAAGGTGCAGAGGGAGAGAGAATGAGAATCCCAAGCAGGCTCCATGCTCAGCATGAAGCCTCATGTGGGGCTTGATCCCACAACCCTGAGATCATGACCTGAACTAAAATCAACAGTCAGACACTCAGTTGACTGAGCTACCCAAGCTCCCCTAACCTTTTTTGTTTTCAGCTTTTCCAATAAGGAATATTGGATGACATCCTAGTTACTACTGCTGTGAAACAAACCACTCAAAACTGGGAGTAGAAAATAACACTATTTTATTACACTTCAGGATTCTGTAAGCCAAGAAATAGGACAGAACACTGCTTCACAGTGTCGGGGCTTACCTGGGAATATTTGAACAGCAGGGGACTGGAATCATCTAGAGCTTTCTTCTCAGGCCTTTCTTATACCAGGGATAGGATGACTCAAAGGATAGGCATAACTGGATCTGTCAATTGGAACACCTACAAGAAACTTTCTATGTGGCTTGATATTCTCATAATATAATGGCTGGGTTCCAAGAAAGAATGTGATATGAATGAGCATGAGAATGTGGAAGAAGCCACATGAGTTTTCATAAACTAATCCTAGTCACATAGGACCACTTCTGCTGGGCTCTGTTACTTGAAGCAAATGCACACCTTACCCATAATCATGGCAAGGGGACATAAAATGACCTCTCATGGAAGGAGGCTGAAGTAATTTACCATGATTTTAAAAAGCCAACAAAATTTCATCTGGCCACAAATTATTTATATTTATCACATATGAAAAATAGAATCAGGCTCTGTCAAGACTTTCAAAATGCCTAAACTCTTTATGGGACTAGGTTCAAAATTGAGCCAAGATTCTGTCATCTAAATACAGTCCAGGTATGGATGATGCTCCTCAGTGTGATCCCTCTAGTATAGTCCTTGAGTTTAGTTTTTCTTGGTCTTAAAGCTGGTGAACTAAAGAAATGTGCTATCTTGTTTCACACACCCAAGTACAATAGTAAGGTAGGCATAGGGTAACTGCAAATGGCATTCCTACTCAGAGATGGACATGAGAAGGACAGGAAGTACACAGCAGTCACTGTCCCATAGCTTTTCTAAGATTCAGCCAGTAGGAGTTGCCAATTTCTAGATTACAGCCCAGTCCTATCTCCTGGCCCATGGTTATGGAATTCTCCATGACTATGAGCTCCCTTCGGGTTCTTGTTCTGTCCTCTGTCCTGTGAAAGGCAACCCATACGTGCACCTGTGCAGCTGTTTCAACCTAAGTCCTGCCTGGAAAAATAGGGGAAGAGGGGTTCAGAGCCTTTTTTTTTTTCCCTGTCTCTGTCTCTTTCCATCTAAGCTGCTCTAATTTTTTTTTAATTTTATATGGTTTTTTTCTTGTGTGCTGATTTATCATTTACTGCATTAGACAAAAGCCACACCTACTAATTTTTCTTTCTTGTGCTCCCTGTAAAGGTGCTATGACAAAAATCCCTATGAGTCTTAGAACCCTTGGTGTTCAACAAAACAAGCCTAAGAGAGACTTTTTATACACTGAAAGTGTTTATGCTGCACACCTTAAATCTTTCAGAAGTGTTACAAAGTATGTTATAGTCATCCATTGCTTAATTTTTAGCCTGAAACCATATTTTGCTGATGGTATCCTGGATTTGCCTTGAGGCCTTTCAGTACTTGGAAATACTCAGCTGGTGGTAGTGGGTGTGGTAGCCATAAAAACATGCCACTCAGATGTCTTGCCAGGTGAAGCTCATTGACAGATAATCCCAGCTGTGACACACAGAATCTACTATGTAAGTAATATGGCCATGTTTCCCATGGGCTGTTCTCAGTGACTAAGTGTGGCAAGGGTACTAAATTAAGCATATTCCTGTAAGAGGAAATACTCTCCTAATGGGGGACTTTGGCTTGACGACCCCTTATCTGCCCAGCAGAAATTTCTTAGGACTGCACTATAGTTGGGTACTCTGCCTCTCCAATACTTTTTCTCTCTCTCCTTCACAGTGGACAGACCTGCATCACAATCAGATTTTTTTTTTTTCCCATCTCCTATGGCTTCCCCACTCTTTCCCCTCACAGTATTTACTTGAGTAAATCTCTTGCATATTTAATCCCTTCTTTCTGTCTGTTTCTTAGAATAACTTACACACATAATACTGAAAGTAAGAATTTCACAGTGGAGGCCAGGTAGAAAACTCTGAAACTACCCCCAACTCCTGACCTTTACGAGAGTAAATAAAAAACAGTATCATATCCTGGAATGAATAGAGTTTAAAACTAAAGACCAAAAGAATGCAAGGGTGATACGGGGCGCCTGGGTGGCGCAGTCGGTTAAGCGTCCGACTTCAGCCAGGTCACGATCTTGCGGTCCGTGAGTTCGAGCCCCACGTCAGGCTCTGGGCTGATGGCTCGGAGCCTGGAGCCTGTTTCCGATTCTGTGTCTCCCTCTCTCTCTGCCCCTCCCCCGTTCATGCTCTGTCTCTCTCTGTCCCAAAAATAAATAAACGTTGAAAAAAAAGAATGCAAGGGTGATGGTCTTATTATATATAACCTCCATTTAATTCACCAGTATGACCACTCCAAAAACTTGATGGATTCTGAATAATGACTGTAGACTACTGAAGGCTTAACCAAGGACAGCTGCTGCGCCAGATGTGATATCATTGCATCAACAAATTAGCAAGAGTTCAGGTACTCTGCATGTGACCACTAATTTGACAACTGTATTAGTTTCAGATTAGAAAAGGCTATCAAACAGTTTGCATTCATGTCAGTTAGATAACAACATTCATTTACAGTTCACCTCAGGACTATGTTAATATTCTTACTTTCTGCCATACTATAGTCCGAAGATAATACTTATGCCTAGACATCCCAAAGAATATTACACAGATCATTACATTGATTATGCCATACTGGTCGACAAAATGAGTAAGAGGTGGCTGGCAGCCTACAGGCCAGGTAAAGTCACATGAGCTTCAGAAGCTGAGACATAACAGCTACAGAATTCAGATACCTACCTCTTCAGTGAAATTTTGTCCTCAGACACATGCCAGGTATTTCCTTCAAAATAAAATATGCTTTCTTGCATCTTGTGTGCTCTACCACACAGCGTATGGTAATAAGCCCCTTAGAGTTCTGGAGACAACATCTATTACACTTAAGAATACTTCTTCACCCCATCTACAGAATAACATGGAAGACTAGCTTTTTGTGGGGCCTGCAAGCAAACATTTTTGTTACTTGTAGTGTGACCAGCTATCTCAGTGTTCCTGGCCTGGGACATGAGACTTTCAATGCTAAAACCAAGAAAGCCTTAGAGAAACCAATGTGGCTGGTCACCATAGTTGGAGTATAAAATCTGACAGACACTGTAGTGTTGGAGGCATCAGCAGTGGGAAAAATGTGGGATAAAGCTCATGGTAAGTCTGAGTGAAAGTATAAAATTTCAGACCCCTGGAAGTATGGGAAAAAGTGATGCCATTTCTGGTAGAGAATTATACCCCATCTGAGAAGCAGTTCTTGTTGTATGTGTTACTTATTATGATAGAGATAAAATGCTTGACTTTGGAGCATAAATTGACGGTGAATTTGGAACTTCCTATTATGAGTTGGATTCTATTAGACTCACCAAGTCAGAGGTGGACAGATTCAGAAGCAGAATATCCAGGCTTGGAACAAAACACAAACAGAGGACATAAATAAGCTGCATGAGTGGGAAGTCCACATCCTCATGTCACCCTTCATATTTTCAATAGCACCTTGCTCCAGCTTTCACTATGGCTTCCGTATGGGGGATCTTGTAAGACTAACTGAAAAAGAAAAAAATCCCACTTTAGTTCATGAACAAGTTAGCTCAGTCACAGAATTTGGAGATTTTTATACCACATGTTAATGCTTACCACCATGGAAATGACAATGAAGAAACAAGACACCAAATGAGTTGGCCAGTTGACAACAGCCAACCTTCATCACCATGCACTCTAGAACTACAATGATGTAGTGCTCATGATGTGCTCATGATGGGAATTGTTATGGTAGCAAAGATAAAAACTACATATAGGATCAAAAACACCGATTCCCACTTACCAAGGTAATCTAGCGACTGCTGCCTTCGAACGTCTAATTTATCAGTGATAGAAATCAATGCCTGGGGGCGCCTGGGTGGCGCAGTCGGTTAAGCGTCCGACTTCAACCAGGTCACGATCTCGCGGTCCGGGAGTTCGAGCCCCGCGTCAGGCTCTGGGCTGATGGCTCAGGGCCTGGAGCTTGTTTCCGATTCTGTGTCTCCCTCTCTCTCTGCCCCTCCCCCGTTCATGCTGTGTCTCTCTCTGTCCCAAAAATAAATAAACATTGAAAAAAAAAATTAAAAAAAAAAAAAAAAGAAAGAAATCAATGCCTAGTTGCCAATATGGCACTATTTCCTCATGGAGACAAACCATGCACTTGAAAGCAAATCAGCTGCATTAGGCCATTTTGATCCTGAAAAGGCCAATGGTTCATCATCATAGGTATATAGACTTATTATGAATATGGGTTTGCATTTCCTTCTAGAAAAGTGTGAGTTAACAACATTATTCAAATGCTTATGGGATGCCATACAGGGGAACATCTGGCCTGGGGACATACTTCATAGCAATAGAGATGCTAGAGTAGGCTTATGACCATAGGATCCACTGGCTTTGTCACATGGCACACTCTCCAGAATAGATGGATAGGTAGAATGCAGAAGTAGTCTTCTAAAAACACAGTGAAAGCATAGAGTTAGAGCAAACACTTAAAAAGATGGGAGTGTACCATGGGGCATTTGACAACACTTGGGATATTTTATATCTAGAGACCAGTAGGTAAAAGAGTATTTCTAAGAATAATCGGGTTTTATTCAATAATTACTTTTTATAAGTTTATTTATTTATTTTGAGAGAGAGAGAGAGAGAGCACACACAAGCAGGGGAGGGGCAAAGAGAGAGGGACAGAGAGAACCCCCATAGAGCCCGACTTGGGGCTACAACCCACAAACCATGAGATCATGACCTTAGCCCAAACCAAGAGTCAGATATTTAACCAACTAAGCCACCCAGTCACTGCAATAATTACTTTTTACTCAATGAGGACATAGATATATGCGGAATGCAGGTGACGGACTTGGGTACTTCCTGGCCTTCCTTTGTTCCATCGCAACTGTGAATGGGCATATGTAACCACCTGGATTTGATAAGGATAGGACTACCAAGGGTTCAGCTTCTCAGAAATTAAGGTTTAGTCACTAGTGGGCCACCAAAGCAGCCAAGAAAATTCTGAGAGTGGGAGTTGTTTAGGATGGGTAGTGGAGAAGGGAGAGGACTCTTCTTGATGGCTCCAAGATAGGCCACTATGGCGGGAGCTATAGTTCATCTCCCCTTCTAAGTTTACTCTCAGTAGAAGAGGTCCCAGGGAACCACAGAGAAGTGCTCCTGGAAAGTCTAGAGAAGTATACTGTGCAGTGTAAGCAGTGAACTGTGGTTGCTAAGAAAGTGCAAAACCCATATTTCCTGCTGCGGGGATTCTAATTGACAGATGACCGCCATCTGTTGGTACCAGCATTTTTGTACCACAATCTTAATTCGCAGCAACTTTGGCCTGGCTAAAATTTCTTAGAACTTCACTATAGTCTTAAGATTCTGCTTCTGCATATGCAGTCTTCTTTCCTTTCCTCTCTCCTTTATAGGTGTCATGCCTGCATGACAGTCTACCACCTCTCCCTCCCTCCCTAGGCTCCCTTCTCTTTTTCCCTCACAGCTATTTCCACCACCACCACCCCTCCCCCACCATAAATCTATTGCAGTCTAATCCTATTTTGACATCTGCTTCTTGGAGGATCTGCACTGGGGGTGAGTTCTTATATTTTGAAACCAGAAAAATCCTGATTCTCATATTTTCTCTATGTTCTACCTGAAAAACTAAGTTAAGTTCTCTCTATTTCATCTTTCTGTATTCTCATTTTATGATGCACAGTTTCAGAATATAATTGACTTTGAACATGTTGCCTAAAAATCTCCTTAGCTGGATCTCTCATGTCATTAGTTACTTTGTCTATTTTCCATATTACTGCAGGTGCCAGTTTTGCTTAATTCCTCATCAGTATGTAACAAGGAATCTGTTTTCCTCCAGGTTCTAATAACAGCTTCCTTACTTAATTTTAAGCCTTCCCAACAGCCTCCTCAAGGCCTATTCAAGCGTCTTCCATGACCCAGTTCCAAGGCTAACAACGTATGTTTTCAATGTTGGCTTTTGTGTTTTATTTTATTTTATTATTATTTTTATTTATTTTTTGAGAGAAAGAGAGTGCACGCGCGAGTGAACAAGGGACAGAGAGGGAGAGAAAGAGAGAGAGAATCCCACAAGGGACACAGAGAGAGGGAGACAGAGATAATCTCAAAGCAGAGCTGAGCTCACTCGATATGATGAGGGGCTCAAGCTCAATGGGAATGGGGCTGGAGCTCACCCAGTACGGGGCTCAAACTCATGAACCTATGAGACCATGACCTGAGCTGAAGTCTCATGCTTAACCGACTGAGCCACCCAGGTGCCCCTTGCTTTATATCCTTGATTTTTGAGTTTTGTTTTGCATTTCTTTTTTGTTTTATGACTTCACTCCCACTTCAAAGTACCACATTCCATTTCAATTAGTATTGCTGTATAAGAACCCATTTCAAACTAAGGATATACAGCAAGTATTGTACTATGTTCATGCATTCACTCTTGCTTTTCCCTCATGTTCACAGTAAATCCAAACCCACTCAATATCAGAGACAGTGCATAGACCTTACTGATCAATAGGAAAAGTGCCAACAAAAGAGGCCCATTTATTAAAATGTCCATAGATGATATTTATCAACTGATGACTATTTTGAAAATGTGTAACATTAATGAAAGAAAATGCGTGATGTTAACAACCTAGGGAAAATTTTCAGACTTACAAAAGTATTCATTAACCCTTCCTACACTTAAGATTCTTCTTTCTATCACTTGCTACTACTTCCCTTTCAGTACTGAAAAGCAAATGTCTTTAAAACTGGTTCTCTACTATCCAGGGACATGTTTTTTCTCTACTAATGATCATACAGTATTTTCTGTTACGTTAACTCAAATCCAAAGTTTTCAAACTTCCCTTGTCTCTGCCTTGAAATTTGATTCTTAGCTTCCTCTTAACACCAGTCCTCTGTTTTAGAAAGTTCAGCCTTTCCTATATGCCTTCATAATGCCTAAGTGAAATGGATGTTGTCTTTCTTCTCCATCACTCTAAATCTCATGTTTGCTATGACAAATGGTTAAAAACCTAACTTTTCCCAAAAGATTTTCCTAACTCACTTTCTCACACAGATCTTTCTCTTTGAATTTCTAAGTCTCCATGATACATATGAAAGAGTATGTTTTCTAATTACACATCCTGTTAGTAAATGAGAATAAAACACACATACCTATTAATTTTAATTTATTTAAAATCTATTTCTGGATTAATAAATTAATTTTGTTTTCTTGGGCATTTTTGTACATTTGATTTTTTTTCCTCTAATTCATGGTGTTGATCTTCCTCAGAAGTTTGCTGGTCATTAGTTGTGTGCTTTAGTCTGGGGACAGAATTCTCCCATTTGTCTTCTGGGCTGCCTGATCTCCCTTGTGGGCTATAACATTCTATTTGGGTCCTTAGCTTATTGGTTGTGGTAAATTTCACTTGGATGCCTTTAAAAAATGTTGCACAAATTCAGTGCCTCTGAGCAGTCCTCTTTATTTTGGTCAAGGCTGTATGCTCATTGACCTGTTTCTATGTTTCTTTTCTTTTAATTTTTTTTTAGATTGGAGATGGCAAGCAGTGATTTACAATGTTTGAACCATCTGCCATTTTGATAGAGAAATTGTCCACTGTATATACTTTATTTTATCTTCCATATCACTGACAGGGAATATTTGCATCATCTTGGCTTACACAGTAGCTAAAAGAGTATCTTAAATGTGGCAAATGTTCAATGAATGTTTTTTAGTATATGTGCTGCCGAAGCGAGCATTCAATGAATGTTTTTTGAATGATTTAATTAAACATCTTAGTTTTAATTCATGTTTTAATTCTGACACTATCTTGGGAATATAGTTTTAACCTGAAATGAAACCACAGTATCCCTTTGGATGTAAAATATAAGAAAATATTCATAACCAGAGACAAATTTGGGAATTAGGTTTCACTTCAGAGAAAATTACAGTGTTAGATTCAATCTAAATTTCTATAGCATTTCAGCTTAGACTGGTTTTACTACTTTATGAAAAAAAAAAAGATTTATAAACCAACTAATTTTTTTTTTAAGTATTGTCCTGGATGCTGAGTTTATAGAAATAAACAAAATTCAAAAAAAAAAATCCCGTCATCAAGGAGTACATTTGTGTTAGAGCACAGAGATGTTTTCAAGGAGGCAAGTATGGCTGGAACAGGAGTGCCAGCATAATACCAGATGGTGAGGACAGAGAGATCATGAAGGAAAGATTTTGCAGGAACTTTTAGGCCATTGTGAAGATTTTGGATTTTAATCTGAGCATATGGGGGGACCACAGGAAGGTTTTGATAGGGGAGTGGCATCATTTTATTTAAATTTTAGCAGAACCACCCTAGCTGCTATATAGATGTCAGCCTGCTGAGTAGATATTATTCTGAAAGAGGTAAGAGTAGAAGCCTGAGATCCAGTTAGGGTGCCATTGTTGTTAAACAGGTAAGCAATGATGGGTGCTTGGTTTAGGAATAATAGTAATAAAAGAGGGAAGAAGTGGGCAGATTCTGGGCTATTAACTGAAACATGAAGGACCAAAGGAGAAATGAGTTGTGGAGAAAGAGAAGTACGTATTCTTTTTAAATGTCTCAGAGGTAATATGTTTTATTAACTGAAACCATAGGATAAAAAATTCTTCCAACCACAAGAAGGTATCTCTCTTCAATTTCAGGAGACATTTCAATTTCCAAGCTTTTCCTAGAATGGAATGATCGTTACAGGGACAAGTGCTTTGAATAATATTGTCCCCTAGTCCTTCTATGCAGTGTTCATCACCTTCATTTACTTTTTTACTGTCCTGTAGCAGTCATTCTCAAACTTTTTGATCTCAGGACACTTTTACCATCTCAGAAATTATTGAGGACTCTGGGTCCAGCAATGAGTCAGAAACCTCTTACAGTAATTTAAATAGTGGAAGTTCAATGTAAATAATTATTATCAAGCTTTTATACTAGATTAAATATAGAGTTAGTTACCTGTCTATCTTTATATGTACTATATAAAGTCTAAGGGTACCTTGGGACTGAGAGAGAGTTCCCCAAAAAGAACAAACTTGAAAAGGGAATCCTGTCCCCAAGGTTGGGACTCAGACCTTGTTGAAGTTCTAAAAAACCAACTAGATAGTAGAATTTTGCTCAGTTGTCTGGAAGAGCTGTTCCAGAGTCACCGGACAAAGTGAAATATCCCTCTGAGGAGCAGGTGAGCCGAAGCTAGTAGCCAGGCTTGGAGAGGAAGTCAGAGTATCACTGCCAGAACTGCCGAAACCAGGGGCTAGACAGGCCTCCTGTTTACAAACCTAGTAGACTCTGTGCATTCCTGGGCTGTGTGCAATACAGGTAGGGTGATCTGCTCACTAAATAGCAGATTGATGGGACCTCTGGCATGTGCACGTGCAGAGCTAAAGCAAGGATGAAAAGAGTAGTGATCTGGGCTGGGCTGCAGATGTTGTGGTGTCTGGGGGTCCTGACTACACCACTGCTGCCTGACATTGAAAGCTACAGAAAGCATGTTCTCCAGAAATCTGGCAACGAAACTCCTCCACCTCTAGTGTCACTCCAGTGTTCTTATAAACCAACCTTAACTTCCCATTACTGGCAAAGGAGAAATATTTACAAGGAATAACTCTATTATCATAGAGCAGAGTGGATTCAGAGCTGAGAGGCCGTAAGTGATAACCGGCACAAAGTCCCAAAGGAACTTTTATTTATGTGGGTTAAATCTAGTATAAATTAAAGTTATAAAATTTTTAAAATATTTTAATAACTTATTTAAGCTGGTGATGATAAATCCATTGCATGTCTACATGTAAACACTTTTTATGAAAAAAATATTTTAAAAATTAGAAGAGTGACAGTTTTACATTTTGCAAAGTTCTTTGATGCCTGCTTGAAAAGAAGACAATTGGATTCTTATATCTGCTTCATTCAATCTATTGCAGTATATTGTTTTGGTAGTAGTATTAAAAAAATCAAATTCACTCATAAAAATATATAGTTAGAAAATGGAAGAATATTTTTTGTTTGTTTTGTTTTGTTTAGAGAGAGAGAGAGAGAGACCATGAGCAGGAAAGAAGGGAAAAGTGAGAGAGAGAAAGAGAGAGAGAGAGACAGGGAGAGAATCCCACACAGGCTTCACACTCAGTGCAGAGCCCAATGCAGGGCTTAATTCTACAACCTTGGGATCATGACCTAAACTGAAATCAAGTGTCAGACACTCAACCAACTGAGCCACCCAGGTGCCCCCAAAAATGGAAGAATATTTTAATAGTCTTTTCATATGATCATGGATAGTCTTCTTTGATATAACACCAAAAACTGATGAGATAGCTTCTTGAATGTTGATTACACTGCAAAGTCTGAAACCATACTGATTAAAATTTATACTGTATTGCACTACTATTCATTGATCAATATTGCAGTCTGAATGAATGTTACCAATGCATGATTTTATAACAATTTGTTGGTCATTTGGAAAATATAGTTCATTGATTTCTGAAAATCTATTAAATATTGACACACTTCATTACATAAAAAAAAATCACATTCATTAATAGCAACTTTGATCTCATCAAAGCATATTTAAATATTATGAAGCTGACAAGCTCATAGTGACAGATAAAAGTTTTCCAAAATTTTAATATTCTCTTGAAAACTCAATTTTGTCTCCCTTGTCAGCATATACTATCAGTTACTTTAGTCACTTGTTTATTTTTGAGAAAATCTGACAAATACCCAAGTCAAAATATCCAGAGTTTATCAGTTTGTCATTCTTTTAAGGAAAAATGATGTTTCGTGAAGTTTTTAGCTCAGCTCACAGCCTAATCACACAAGGGCTTTCCTTCAGGTGGCCATCATATTCAGTATGCTGCAGAAGTACTTTATGCATACTTTCCATTTTGTCCCACAGCATATTAGAAATATGTACTCAAAAGCTGAGACTTAATAAAATATGTACATTTTACAACTTCACTGAGGACATGTATAACTGAAATTATCATTTAATACCTGCCAAGCTGTAGCAGTTACCACTACAATACTACTTGACTGCTAGTGTATACGTTGATTCCTGCTAAGGTAACATCAATTTTGTCCACCGTTGCTTTTAACCATCATTTCTTCTTTTCTTCATCATTTCTTTTCTGTACTCTTGTAGATGTTTTTAGTGCATGTACCTTACTTGTCCTTGAGTTATGGCCAGTTATGTTTCTATCTCTGCCATATTTGTAAGCTCCATGACGTCAGGATTTGTATTTGATTTTACTCAATATTTTACCCCAACCACCTCAGTGATTTCCATTTAATAGTAATCTAGTAAGTATTGTTTACATGGGTAAATTAACAGATTTTTTTCTCCTAAACTGGAGATAGTATATTTTATAATCCTGTTGATGATCATTCCCATCAAGTCCTTCTGTACTTAAGCTGTCTACAATGTCATGTTGTAATATATGTGTGCATTGTAATTTATATTTACCAATACATAGGAGTAATCGTTTGCCTCACAGGAATATATACACATGTGTGATTTTATTTTAATTATTAATTTACTTCTCTGTATATTTTATGATAATGGAGTTCCTTATGGACAAGGAATATGTCTTTTTTCTTTCATTTTGAAAGTATAGTGTGTAGTATCTTGTATGTATGAGTGATTCAAAAATTGATTGCTGATGAATAAATAGACATTTTTTGGATAAAAAGCTTATTCACACATAAAAAAGAAAGGCAATAAATGATGCTGGAATAACTAGGATATCACATGAAAAAAAATCTAGACACAATCCTTACACACTTCACTAAAAATTAACTACAAATGTTTCACAAGCCTACATGCAAAAGCACAACTATAGAACTCCTAGAAGATCACATAGCAGAAAACATGGATGACCTTGCGTTTGGTGATGACTTTTGACATATAACACTAAAGGCAAGATTCATGAAAGAAATGATTGATAAGTTGGACTCCATTAAAATTAAAAACTTCTCTGTAAAGGACATTTTCAAAAGAATGAAAAGACAAAAAAAACAGAGAATGAAAAGACAAGCCGAAGATTGGGAGAAAATATTTACAAGACTTGTTTGCTAGAATATTGTTATTCAGAACACACAAAGAATTCTTAAAGCTCAACAATGAGAAAACAAACAACATGGGCCAAACAAACAACATGTTATTAGAACATGGGCCAAAGGCTTTAACAGACACCTCACCAAAGAAAATGTACAACTGGCAAACAATCGTATGAAAAGATCATTATCATTGGGAAATACAAAGTAAAACAACAACGAGATACCACTATACACCTATTAAAATGTCCAAACTCTAGAACACTAACAACACCAAATTCTGGTGAGGGTGTGGAGCAAAAGGAACTCTATTCATTGTTGAGGAGAATGCAAACTGGTAGAGTCACTTTGGAAAACAGTTTTGCAGTTTCTTGTAAAACTAAACATACTCTTTCCATACATTGCACAATTATGTGTGCCTTGGCATATACCCCAAAGTGTTAAAAATTTATGTTCACACAAAAACCTGTTCACAAATGTTTATATCAGCCTTATTCATAACTGCCCAAATTTGGATGCAACCAAGATGTAGTTCGGTAGGTGAAATAAATTGAGGTACATCCAGACAATGGGCTGTTATTTAGCACACACATACACACAACGGCTATCAAGCCATGAAAATACATGGAGGATATGTAAGTGTACATAAATAAGTGACAGAAGCCAATTTGAGAAGTTTGTATACCAAATAATTTCAAGTATATGATATTTATATATGACATTCTGGAAAAGGCAAAGCTGTGGAGATGGTAAAAAAGATCAGTGGCTGCCAGAGGTTAAGGGAGAATGAAGGATGAATAGAGCAGAGAGGATTTTAGGACAGTAAATTACTCTTTATGAAACTATAATGGTGGATACATGTCATTATAAATTTGTCCAGTTCCACAGAATGTACAATACCAAGAGTGAATCTTACATTATAACAGTGTGTCAGTGTCAATGTAAGTTTGTCAATTGGCTTGATTATACCATTCTGGGAAGAATGTTGATAATCAAGGAGGCTGTGCATGTATTGGGGCAAGTGGAATATAGAAAATCTCAGTACTTTCTGCACAATTGTTCTTTGAACCTAAAACTACTCTAAAAAATAAACTCTATTAAAATAAAAACAAAGAAGAAAGGAACTTTGCTTGTATGCTGGTGTCCACTGAATATAATCCATACTATATAGATTATAAAACATATTCACACAGAAAATTTTATTTTACCTTATTATAAACCAATTAAGTACAAAATACATATATTATTAACCATTTCCTTCACTTGTCATAGCTCCACATTCATGCTGTTGTTAACCAGTCCTCCCAATACTGTTAGATGTTATCTTTTGGTAAAGCTTTGGCTATATAATATATGCAGACAAATGGATGGATTGATAATTAGTTAAACATTTAGATAGCTTAATTACACTGTTAAAATTATTATAGGAACAATAGTCAACATGTACTGACTATGTACAAAAACTGTGCCAAATGCTCAATATTGTCTCATTTATTTTTCTTAACAACCATGTAAAAAGGTTATATATCTATTTTCACATAAGGAAACTGAAGCATAGAAACATCAAGTAAATTTACAGAAAGCCTCACAGCCGTTAGAACCAATGTTTGAGCCCATGTACTCATTCTATTATGCTCTTAAATACTCTAATGTCATCCTTTTAGCAAAAATAGTCATTAAATATTATGTTAAAACATATTATTTTGCTAAACATTCTAAATCAGACACTGTCTAACCTTTTAATGGTTTATAGCCCAAGATGCCCATTGTGCAAATGTAAAACTTGTAAGTGGAATTTGCATTGGCCCTAATCATTTGTTTTACATGATGGTATGAAATTAAATAATTGTAATGATTTGAATTCCACTAACCCTGCTATTGTAATAGAATAACAACCTACAGGGTCCTCTTTTTGCTCACCAGTATTTTCAGGAGTCCCCAAGGAATGCTCATTAAACCTATCTTCTCCCATCAGTTGTTGGCAATTGTGATGGTTCACTTTATGTGTCAACTTCTAGAGTGGTTTTGGATGAAATTAACATTTACATTGGTGAACTTTGGGTAAAGTAGAATGCCTTCCATAGTGTAGGTAGGCCTTTTCAGTTGAGGGGCTGAATAGAACAAAAAGACTGATTTCCCCAAGAAGAGAAAATTCTCCAATAGGCTGCTTTGGATTTCATCTGCACCATCAGCTCTCCTAGGTCTTCAGTCTGCTTTCCCACGCTGCAGATTTTGGATTTCAGTCTCCATAATCGTGTGGGCCAATTCCTTACAATAAATTCTTTCCTTTTCTTATGTCTTTTCTTTTCTTTTCTTTTCTTTTTTCTTTTCTTCTTTTCTTCTTTTCTTTTCTTTCTTTTCTTTTTTTTCTTTTCTTTTCTTCTCTAGAGAACCCGGACTAATATACCAGGCCCCACAATCAATGACCTAGCTTGTCATGGTGCCCTACTTATATGTGGCAATTTGTGACAAACAGAAAAAAAAAAGGCCTCTTGCTCTTTTGCAGTATTCTGCTAGAAAGCTCCCAAATCAGAGCTGCTTATAACCCAGTGTTTTACACAGTTTTTCTGTACACTTTTTCTTTTATAGTCTTTTTTCTCCTTGGTATCTATGAGATTGGGCTGAAAGTACTCATCATGGTGTAATCAGAATCACAATTCCCCTTCTACAATGATTCTAGTTTAAACACTTAACTCTCATGCACAGCTATTCCTTCTCTTGGGATGAATTATCTCCTCCTGTTACTGTCAGGTTGGTCTGTTACACTATTTTTCTATGACATGCTTCAGACATTTCTGTTCCCCAGTAGAGTTCTTTCCTAAGGTTCACCTCAGATGTCATGCAAAAGAAATTTTCTTATGGAATGCCTCACCAGGATTCTAAGAATGCCCAAATATGTCTGAATCTCAACAAAGATAACATTACCCAACAAAGTTAACATTTCTGCAGTCTGCTATAATATGCTGCAGAAATATTCCTTACTCTTGTTCTAATTCCAAGGAATTCATATTCTTTGGGAAAATTAACCCTCATGCATCCTACTTCATTTTTTCACTTGACCAGAGGTTCAAAAAGCACCAAACACTAGAAGTTCCACTAACTTCACATATGGACATGGAAAGCTCTAATTTTACCCAAATCATATTAGTGTAAGAAGAGTTTTATGAATGAAAGATAAGGAAAAATTCTGTTCTTCTATAAGGGAGTGATTTGATATACATGTACAATGTGTCAGCTGACCAGTAAGCACATATTTATGAGGGCAGTGGGGTAGAATGTGATATTTGAATGCCCACCCCAATCTGTCATATGTTAATATTAATATTAATTAATAGAATTATAATTATATTAATTATATAATTAATTTTATAATATGTAATTAATTATATACAAATAATTATAATTAATATTAAATAATATCTGTCATATATTAATCATCACTGCGTAAAAAGATGAGATTAGGGAGAAAAAAGCAAGGATAGAAGAATATACATTCTAAAAAGAAGTTCTATTTAATTTTTTGAGACAGTGAACAATGACAGCTAATTAGGGTTTAATGTTTAACTAGGTAAGGTCACAACTGAATTTTTGGTTTTCCTCCTATTATTAAGTCTTCTATAAAAAGGTGGAATTTTAGAACCTATTTGAAGATCAGAGAAGAAAATGAACTTAGAACTCCAGGGGATAAAAAGAAGATTCTCCAGACATTAAGATAACTTCACTACTACCCACTCATTATCTGTCTTATAACAATAGCCACCTAGTCAATGATTCATCCAAACCAAATGTGCAAAGTGTGCAACAAACTTTGAATAAGTCAAAAGACTTATACTCCATTTGCTGGTATTAAGATCAAGGTGTTAAAGTTGAGGAAATAGAAAATAAAAGTTGATGGAGAATTCACTGCAGTTGTTAACTCTAAGGGGTTTCCAAGTCAGCCAACCTCAGTCATCTGTTGTTCAAACAAATGTACCTCTATTATGCCCCCAGAACTATGCCTACTGGCCAGAAGGATGCCCTCTAGGTGATATCAGGAGGTAGCAATGATACAGGTCTGATTTGAGCTAAGATACATTTCTACCACATTAATATTGGATGTGTCAGCATTTAACTGATACTATAAAGGACAAGTTTTCCTGTTACTGAATTCTCTACTTATTTTAAAATCTCAAAGTATTATTGTTATAATTATAAGCACAAATTTTTAGCTAGAGAATCCCTCCTTAAAAAAAAAAAAAAGGCTGTTAATGATTCTGTATGCTAAAACCTCCACACCTAAAAGTTACAATGTAGTTAATGCCATTAGGTTTTCTTAATAACAATTTAGGGATAATATTCTACATTTGAATATCTTCTTAGTGTTCGAGCTAATTTTGAACCAGGATATTTAATACACATTGATAGATTTTTAAGAACAGCATTTGAGTGTAGACTAGCAAATAACTTTCTTTTATACTGTAATAGAAACTATTTACTGCCCCAATATGTTAAAACTTTCTTATTCTCTTTAGCTACATCAAGGGTACTCAGGTATGTCCCTTGCTAATACTAGAAAGCATTATTTTTCTTCTCCATATATATTTTCTTTATGTTTATTTATTTTTGAGGCGGGGGGCAGAGGAAGGAGGACAGAGGATCTGAAACAACTAATGACCTGAGCTGAAGTTGGACACTTAACTGACTGAGACACCCAGGCGCCCAATGTATTTTCTAGTCTTTCATGACTATAATGATGTTTCCATTGAAATGCTCAGTCTTAACTATGTATTAATCATACAACAATACTAATCATTGGAAGGATTAGCAAGTTTTAAATAGTGATGATGATTCTACAAATGGGAAATAGTACCAAAACATCCCATTTTGCCCAACATCACATTCCTCTTAGTGTTTATTTTTAGCTCCTTTGAAATAATGCTTTTGTGCTCTAGAGCAACACTATTGGTCACCTATCTAATATCCATTCTTCCTTAATTTTTCTTTGTTAATCTAACCACAGATTTACCTAAGACACCAGGTGGCTACCAGCTTTAGAAAAAGGGGCTCCTCCTTAAGACCTACCTAGAGGGTGAATCTTTACTGAATATCAGGCAGTTCACTCCTTTCAAGCCTGATTTAGGAAGAATTTAAGAAGGATTTTGTTATATAATTTCAGACAAGGACTCCGTTGAGGAAATCTAGGAGCCTCTGAAAAAGATTTCATCCCTCTTGGAGAGGTTCACATCCTCTTTCTTCTTGACATTTAGATGGTTATGTGAGGGTGGGATGCTAAAAGCTCATCAGTAACACCAAAAGGGGTCAAATCTAAGGACCTTAGCTGACAGGAAGAGGATGCTTGCGCAGAAAGATTAGAAGAATTGGATGTTTGATGATTTCATTTAGCCATCAATTTAATGAATTCTGGAACTTCCTCCCTTGGGATCTTGTTACATGAGGTCATGTGTCCCTGTTGTCTAAGCAGTTTTGAGATGGGAGTAGTACTACTTGCAGCTGAAACAATTCTTGATTCATTTTAGCATTTAGGACCCACATGTGTTTATTATCTGCTTTCACTTTCTTCTAGGATCTTGAATTTTTGAAAGGAAATGTTAAATCCCTGCTCTCAGAAAGACCAAACATTTTCCCAGATAACCACTGGTGAGGTGTTACAGGACACATTTGGAAAGAATATGTACTGTTTCTTAGGTTTTAATCTGAAATCAGGAATTCCCATCCAACTTTAGTAACTATATAGTTAAGCAATGTATTTTAAAACATAGAAGAGTGAATAATGTTGAAATAATTACATTTTTAAATTGGATATAATTTTAGAAGAGCTAAAATTATCTTTATATATACATATTATTATACATTCTCTATCTTATAAACACTTCAAACTAATCTATAATCTGTGTCAATATTATGCAAATGCTGAGATTTGTAACCTAGATGTCTCACTAAATTTTCAGAGAACAACTAGGAAACTGCAAAATTTCTTGTTAGAACAGATGGTCTTTTGATTAATGCTCTAGTGCATAATTCTACCTCTGTTGAGTCATTTTAACAAGAAAGTGTTTTAAGTGTTCCGCCAGTTGGCTGGTCAAATTAGCAACAGGCACCAGTTAAGGTGTAAACCAGAAGCATAAATCCACCTAGTGATGCATAAGCAAGTGAAAGTATCTCTGCAAGAGTGTTTCTAATAGAGAAGATAGTGAATTAAGATTTTCAGAAAACAGCATGGAAAAAGCTTCTCATCAGTCTAAATTACTAGCCAATGGCAATTATTATATGATACAGGTCTATGTTAAAACTAGTCATTTAAATATTTCAAATAAATCAGAAATAACCAAAGTAATCAAAGTCCTTTGGATTGTGTCTTTAAAATGTTCTGAGGGAAGAAATGAAATGCATCAATACTGGATTTAAATCAACTCAAATAACTGGAGAAATGGTATTTTCAACTCACATATTGATAGCTCATTAGACTTAAAAATGTGCGGGGCGCCTGGGTGGCGCAGTCGGTTAAGCGTCCGACTTCAGCCAGGTCACGATCTCGCGGTCCGGGAGTTCGAGCCCCGCGTCAGGCTCTGGGCTGATGGCTCAGAGCCTGGAGCCTGTTTCCGATTCTGTGTCTCCCTCTCTCTCTGCCCCTCCCCCGTTCATGCTCTGTCTCTCTCTGTCCCAAAAATAAATAAATGTTGAAAAAAAAAAAATGTGCATTGGCATTATCCACACACAGCCTTCCATTAATAACCAAAAACTTTTGCATTTAAATAATTCTGATAAAAAAAAAACTTCAAATTTGAAATGTAGTTATGAATCTACTTATTTTTTCTTAGAAAAGCTCCAGGAATTTATCACTCAATTCCAATGTAGTTCATTTCAGAGGTCTTTTTCTAAAAATGAAGACTTTTAGATTAAACTTTTTCCAACTGCTGCTTCCAGTTTTAGTATATTACATAATTTTGCTTTAAAAAAAGGTTTTTGAACTTTTAACTTTGTACTATGGACTAAGTCATAAGTTATTAGTTATTAGTACTCTTTTATATAAACTGGAAAGAAGTAAAGTCAGTGGATAGGGTTAGACTTCCCTGAGCATGTTGCAGGTTCCTCAGTCTGCTGGTGGATCTGCAGGATTCAAAGTAAAAGGGTATGCGCTCTATACCATTTCCCAGCTTTTAGGTTCATCTCCTCATTAGTTTCCTCCAGCATAATTACTTAATGATAATACAATTAATGAGGATTAGTAATGGTCCTCCATTATTGTGGTCTTCCAGAAGCCCTAGTCCCTTTAAGGAACTTATTCATATACACATATATTTTCCTAACTTTTAACTTATCTTAGCCTCCCAGTTGTACTTTGATATATTTACGAGTTGTTTACATGGGCAAAGTAAGTGTCAAGTGATATAGGATGGAGGCCATAATGTTTATATCTCACATGAGAATTAGTACAGAGCATGTTATATTGTGGTAACAATCACAAGGGTTCTATGGTTTAACAAAACAAAAGTTTATATCTCTCTTGTATGTAACCTGTTAGGGATTAGGGCAACTGTTTAGGACAAGTAGGGCCCCAGCAACTGAGACTGAACTGATCTATGACTTTATCATATCAGCATGAGTCCTTGTCTGCTGTTGCTTTAGGAGAGGAGAGAGCTTGAGAGTTGTTTGTTGGCTTTTCCAAGATTTGTCTTGAAGTGGCACACATCCCTGCTGCCCAAAGTCTGCAGGCCAGGATGTGTTAGATGGTCAAGGGGAACAGGGATGTGGTGGTGCATATGTAGTATTTGGCAAGTGCAACTGTTGCTGCCATAGTGGTAATTTGAAAATATTCATCCTTCTTGATAACAACAGCAACAACAATGAAAATTCTGCTGACATTTCAGAAATGGGGGTAAATGAACAACAGTAGATTAAATTCCACACATGAGTGAAATCATATGGTACTTGTCTTTCCCTAATTGACTTATTTCACTTAGCATTATACCTTCTAACTCCATCCATGTTGTTGCAAATGGCAAGATTTCATTCTTTTTTATGGGTGAGGAACATTCCATTTTTTATCTGTTTACCCATTGACGGACACTCAGGCTGCTTCTATTCTTGGCAATTGTAAATAATGCTGCAGTAAACATAAGGGTGCATATATCTTTTTGAATTAGTATTTCCATTTTTGGGGGGGAAACATCCATTAATGGAATTGCTGGATCATATGGTAATTCTATTTTTAATTTTTTGAGAAACTCCATACTCTTTTCCAGTGGCTGCACCAGTTTGCATTCCCACCAAGTATTCCTTCTTCTCCACACCCTTGCCAACACTTGGTTTCTTGTGTTTTTTATTTTAGCCATTCTGAAAGATGTAGGGTGATATCTCATTAGGGTTTTGATTTGTATTTCCCTGATGATTAGTGATGTTGAGCATTTCTTCATGTGTCTTTTGGCCATCTGTATATCTTCTCAGATTCAACAGTTTTTGACAGATATCTGTCATTCATTACTGATGCCACAATTATAAATTCCTAGATATGGTAATTATCCAGGATAAACTACTGATGACAAAAAGAAGAGAAACAGAATGGGAGAGACACTGTTCTAGTTCATATAATCTTACATTATATGATGTAATATTCACAACAACTGTACTGACAAATTAGTTAATGGGCTCAGAGAAGTTCAGTAACTTTCCAAAGTCAATGTTAAAACAGGGATTTGATCTCATGTCTACCTGATTCTAAATGTTGTGTATTATCTCAATCCCATAATGACTTCCCAAAAGAATATTTAGTACTCTAGCAAAGAAAAACATCTTCATGAAAAACTGCATGACCTTCCTTTCCTCTTTCCTTGACATACTATTTACTTTCATATATGATAGGGATTTCATTCACTCTTGCCAGCAAGAAGCCCACCAGTTGACAGGCTTCGTTAAATATGGTTTCCATGCATAAGAATTGCTGTTTAAATATTTCCCCTAGACTTGGTCTCTGCATTTTTCTTCTTTAAGTTGGAAAAAGTTGGGCAGGCTGGGTAGACATGTTTTGGGGAAATAATAGGGTTTGTGAGAATGGATATCACTTTTATATGTATATCAAAATATTTTAAAACAATGACTGTTCTAGGATTAAAAAGGGAAGGGTCATCCTGCTGAATCTAGTTACATCATAGTCCCCTTTCCATTCCAGAAGACTATCTATGGGAATTTCTTTCTTTGTTTTTAAACTGGAGGTCAAGACATTTTTGACAAAAAAGAGTTTTCAAATTTTTACTAATTTGTTCAGTAAATATATATTTATTGAATAAATTTTTATTGAATTTTTAAATACTAGGTACCATAGGCATTGTGTACAATTAAACTGTATTTACTGCTTCCTTTCAATTTTCAGTCAAAAAGAGGGGGCAACATGGAAATTGTATGAGGGCAGAGAAAAGAGTAGTCATCCCCTCTACATCACTGCAAACATAACAAGATGAACAGATTCCAGTGTTGTAATAGAATTTTCAATTTAAGGACATGGGGACAAAAGCACTCTCAAAAATTTTAATGTAACAGAGTCTTGGCTTTCATTCAGCTCCTCAAGTCTTGGATCATCCTCTGGGCCAGAGCAATAAGCCAAGTACTTTTCTATTTATTATCCACATTGTTGGTGACAAGTTTGTATGTCAGTCTTTTACATTTGTTGTTTCATTTAAGCAGCATGTTTTTCCAGCCAATAAATTTTGTTACCGATTTTGGAATTTAGGGGTGAAGCAGAGACGAATTTTTAAGTGGATCTTTGTGCTGAAATGGGAAGTGGCTTTTGGCATGTGCTTGACCTACATTGTAGAGATTACTTAAAATTTGATGCAGGTGATCTGATCAGGAAGTCACAGTCCTAAATAATGCAAAGTTCTAACCAACCACTGGGATGTGTTCACACTTACATGTCCACTGATGTCATCAGGTACAGGTTCAATATTTTGAACCTAGAATAGAGAAGCAGGCAGAAGGTGGTTTAAATTAAGGAAGAAGGAACGACATCACCAAGATGGTCACATAGGTTGTTTCTGACTTCTATCTCATTCAGAATAAGAATAAGTAACAACTATTCACAAATAAGATACCACTGAGAGATCCTAGAACACAAAAGTGAGGCTGAAGTAACCCTCTCCCCTGCACCAAAAAGGCCACAAAAAAACCCCACAAAAAAACCCAAAAAACAAAAAACAAACAAACCAAAAAACATTAAAAGGGTAAGAGAAGAGGCTACACATTGACCACATTTTCCCTCCCCCAGGCTAGCATGACGTCATGTGGAGAGGTCTCCCCTCTGCCTCCAGTATCCAGTGGGAAAAGAAGACCCAGGGAGTACAACCAGCACCTCAGAATTGGAGTTGCCTGTGGGCACCCCTAACCTGATCTTGCATTATGGAGATTACAGAGGAATCTGGGGCTCAACCACCCAGAGTGTGACTGTAAAAGAGAAGAGGGAAGGAGCTTGCAACAACCAGCACATGGATATTGGCATACTGAGTTCATACCTGCAGTGCCCAAGTAATTACCCAACCAGGAGATTTGTTCATCTACAGAGCTAAGATGGGGCACACTATGACTAGAGAGCTGTCAGAGCATAGATCTGCCTCATTTAGATGATCAAGTGAAGAGTTTTAGTGGCTCTAGAGCCCTGCTTGCCCACCTTCATCCAAGGAGCTGAATCACAACCCAACCCACTGTTGAAAGCATTTTCTAACCCAACTGATCAGAAGGGCTGGTGACAACTCCTGGAAACAGTGCAGCCCAGAAACAATTGAGCTGAGAGGAGGACGGGCAGAATTGATTGTCCCCAGAACAAGGCCAATACCAGATATGAAGCATTACCATGCTCTACACAGGCAGGGGACTAATTTATAGCCAAGGCTCAAGGTAGTTCCTGCCCCATCCAATTGGGAAAATTAAGATATTTTATGTGAGGTTCATGGTAACCAAAAGTGAAATTCCTATAGTAATTAGACAAAAAAAAAGAAAGAAAAAGAAAAAGAAAAAAGAAAAAAAGACATGATAAATAAGTCAAAGCATACGTAAAAGACAAAAGGATAAGAAACAAGGAAGAATGGATCTACAAAATAACTAGAAAACAACAAAATGACAATAGTAAGTCCTTAACCTATCAATAATTACTTTAAATGTAAATAAATTAAATTCCCCAATTAAAAGACAAAGAACGGCTGAATGGATTAAACACACACACACACACACACACACACAAGATCCAAAAACATGTTGCCCATAAAAGAATCACTTTAGCCTGAACAACACACAGATTGACAGTGAAGCAATGTAAAAAGACATTTAAAGCAAATTGTGATGAAATAAAAGGGTGTGTGTGTAACTATACTTATATCAAACAAAATAGATTTCAAACTGAAATTGTAAAAAGAGACAAAGAAGGTCATTATGTAACAATAAAAGTGTCAATACATAAAGAAGATATAACAACTGTAAATATTTATGCACCCAATATTGTAGCACCTAAATATATAATGCAAAATATAAAAGAGCTAAAGGGAGAAATAGTATTAATACCATAATAATTGGGGACTTTAATACCTTACTCTCAATAATTAATAGATTATATACAGAGAAAGTTTCAGTGGATTTGAACAACACTATAGACCAGATGGGCTTTACATACATATACAGAACACTGTATTCAACAATAGCAGAATACACATTCCTCTCAAGTACACATGTAACATTTTATAGGATAAACAATATCTTAGACCATAAAATGAGTCTTAGCAAATTGAAATTGAAATCATGCCAAGTAGATTCTCTAGCCACAATGGCATGAAAATGGAAATCAATAATGAGGAAATCTGGAAAATTTTTGAACACATAAAATATTAAACAAGACTCTTCTGAACAACCAATAGATCAAAGAAGAAATTAAAGTGGAAATAAAAGTTCATTGAGACAACAATAATGTACCAGAACTTGTGGGATGCAACAAAAACAGTTCTAAAAGAGAGTTTTATAACAATAAATACCTACAGTAAGAAGCAAGAAAGATCTTAAGTTAACAATTCAACACTATACTTTAAAGAAAAAGAAAAAAGGAAATAAAATTTAGCACAGAAAATAAATAATAAAGATTACAGTATAAATAAATAAGAGAGGAGAAAAATAATAGAAAAGGTTAGCCAAACTAAAAGTTGGCTCTTTGAAAAAATTAAAAAAAAAAACTGAAAACCCTTAGCTAGACTAACTAAGGAAAAAAAAAAAGGGCCCAAATCAACAAAATTATAAATGAAAAAGACATAACTGATACAACAGAAATTAAAATGGCCATAAGAGGCTACTGTGATCACTATACACCAACAAATTGGACAACCTAGAAGAATGGAAAAACTCTTACAAACATAAACTTACCAACACTAAATCAGGAAGAAATAGAAAATCTGAATAGACCAACTACTAGTCACGATATTGAATCAGTAATCTAAAATCTCCAACGAAGAGAAGCTCAGGACTTAATGGCTTCACTGGTGAATTTTACCAAACTCTAAAGAATTAACACTGATCCTTCTCAAACTCTTCCAAAAAATCAAAGAGGAGGGAGCACTTCCAGACTCATTGAAAATACTCAATGAAAGATTAAAAGGTTTTCCTTTAAGATCAGGAACAGAACAAGAGTGCCCATTTTTACCACTCTTACTCAACATAGTAGTAGAAGTCCTAGGCAGAGCAATTGAGCAAGAAAACAAAATAAAAGGTATCAAAACTGGAAAGGAAAAAAAATTATGTCTATTTGCAGATGATATGATATTTTTATATATAGAAAATCCTAAAGACTCAAACAAAAACTCTTAGATCTAATTAATGAATTCAGTAAAGTTGAAGGATGCAATAGTAACATACAAAAATCAGTAACGTTTCAATACATTAACAATGAATTCTTTGAAAAGAAAATAAAGAAATCAATCACATTTCCAATAGCACCCAAAACAATAAAATACTTAGGAATAAATTTAACTAAGGAGGTAAAAATCTCTACTCTAAAAACTAAAAGACATTGGTGAATAAAATCAAAGAAGATGCAAATAAATGTAAAGGTATCCAATGTTAATGAATTGGAAGGACTAATTTATTAAAATGTCAGTAGTTTAAAAAGATTCAAGCAGTCTCTGTCAAAAGACTCTGATGATTTTTTGTACCAAGTTAAAAGAATAATAATAAAACTCCTAAAATTCATATGGAACCACAAAAGTCCCCAAGTAGTGAAGGAAATCCTGAGAAAAAAGAACAAAGCAGGAAGCAACACCCTTCCTGATTTCAAGGTATACTATAAAGCTATAGTCATCGGGGCGCCTGGGTGGCGCAGTCGGTTAAGCGTCCGACTTCAGCCAGGTCACGATCTCGCGGTCCGTGAGTTCGAGCCCCGCGTCAGGCTCTGGGCTGATGGCTCAGAGCCTGGAGCCTGTTTCTGATTCTGTGTCTCCCTCTCTCTCTGCCCCTCCCCCGTTCATGCTCTGTCTCTCACTGTCCCAAAAATAAATAAAAACGTTGAAAAAAAAAATTTTAAAAAAAAATAAAAAAAAAAAAATAAAAAAAAAATAAAGCTATAGTCATCAAAATAGTATGTTACTGGCATAAAAATAGACAAATAGAACAATGGAACAGAATCACAAACCCAGAAATAAATCAATGCATATACAGTTAAGTAATATTGAAAAGGGAACCAAAAATAGTCAATAAAGAAAAGATAGTCTTCAATATATGGGACTGGGACTATTGGATATTCACATGTAAAAGAATGAAACTGGACCTTCTATCTTACACCACTAAAAAAAAATAACTTAAAATAAAGACTTAAATGTAAGATCTGAAACCATGAAACTCCTATAAGTAAACATAGAAATAAAGCTCCTTGACATTGGCATTGGTAATGATTTTTGGATATGACACCTAAAGCACAAGCCACAAAACCAGAAATCAACAAGTGGGACCATATCAAACTGAAAAGCTTCTGCACAGCAAAAGAAAGCATCAACAAAGTGAAAAAAATCCCTACAGAACAGGAAAAATATTTTCATGCCATATATCCAATAGGGGATTAATGTCCAAAAAATATAAAAAACTTATGCTACTCAACAGAAATGAACAACATCCAATACAAAAATGGGCAAAGGACCTGAGACGTTTTTTCAAAGAAAATACATGAAAGGCCAACAGGTAAATCAAAAGAGGCTGAACATTAGTAGTCATTTGGGAAATGCAAATTAAAACCACAGGGAGATAATTACCTCACACTTGTTAGAATGGCCTTCATCATAAAGACAACAGAACAAGTGTTGGCATGAAAATGGAGAAAAAGGAACCCTTGTGCATTGTTGGTGGGACTGTAAATTGATAGAGCCACTATGGAAAACAGTATGGAAGATTCTCATATAATTAAAAACAAAACTACCATGTCATCCAGCAATTCTACTTCTGGAAATATATCCAAAGGAAATGAAAACAGTTGAAAAAATATATTCACTCCCATATTTATAGCAGCATTGTTTAAAATAGTCAAGATAAGGAAACAGCTTAAATGTTTATCAATGGATAAATGGACAAAGATGTTATATGTAATAACTTACTTGTTTATATATATAATTTATAATATAGAAATACAGAAATATAATATATATTGAAATATATAATATATTAGAATATATAGAAATAATATATATAATGGAATATTATTGAGCCATAAAAAAACAAGGAAATTCTACTATTTGCAATAAGATGGATGGACATGAAAGTCGTTATGCTAAGTGAAATAATTCAGAGAAAGACAAACACTACATGATCTCACTTATAAATGAAATCTTTAACTCAGAAAAAGAGATAGACTTGTGGTTATGAGATGGACATTGGTGGGGGAGGGAATTGAAGGTAGATAGTATGAACTTTCAGTTATAAGATAAATAAGTATAATAAAACCTTGGTTTGCAAGCATAATTCATTCCAGAAACATGCTTGTAATCCAAAGCACTCCTATATCAAAGTGAATTTCAATAATCACTGGCTTAGTTGTGATCATGTGACACGTGGCCTCACATACTACTTGTATTGCAAGACATTGCTCGTTTATCAAGTTAAAATTTATTACAAATGTTTTCTTGTCTAGGGGCACTTGGGTGGCTCAGTTAAGCATCTGACTTTGACCCAGGTTATGATCTCACAGTTTGTGAGTTCAAGTTATGCATCATGCTCCGTGCTAACAGCTCAGAGCCTGGAGCCTGCTTTGGATGCTGTCTTCCTCTCTCTCTGTCCTTCCCCTGCTCATGATCTATCTCTGAAAATAATAAATATACATTAAAGAAGAAAAAAAAAGAAAAAAATGTTTGTTCGTCTTGCAGAACACTCACAGAACAAGTTACTTGCAATCCAAGGTTTTACTGTATTGGGGTTATAACATAAGACATGATGAGTAGCTAACTCTGCTATATGATACATAGAAAAGTTAAGAGAGTAAATCATGATTTAACATAATAAGGAGACATTTTTTTTCCTTCTTTCTTTCTTTTCTTTTTATTGTATCTGTAAGAAAAGGTGAATGTGAGCTGAACTTACTATGGTAATCATTTCTTACTATATGTAAATCTAATCATCATGCTGTACTCATTAAATTTATATAGTGATGTATCTCAATAATTTCTCAGTAAAATCGGAAAAAATTAAGAAATGTTCTATTGTTTCTGGGTAAAATGTGAATGGACTTCCCTGAGTCAGTCAATAATTCCTGTGTGTATTTGGACATTAGCTGATTTTCACCTATCTGGAATGTTGTCAAGGTATTTAGGCTTTATGCAGAGGATTAGACTAGACAACTAAGGAATTCATCCTAATATGTAAAGGAACAGAAAATCAGAGAATCACAGTACATTACAGATTTAGGAAATATTTTCTCATTTGTATAGAATAAAAAGATTTAATTTTAAATTTGGAAAAAAAAGAAAATCACTATTCATTTGAAGGAAGATATATACTTGTTTGGATTTGGAATCTCAAAGTGTACAAAATGGTAAATTGAATGTATTTATAATTAAAATATTCTGGGTTGATGTTTGTGATTTGGGTAAAGTTGAGGTTTATCTTTGCTTGGAAAATTTGATAAAAGAGCTGTGTTAAAAATGTGATTTTTTTTTTCTAGCAGTCCCAAATCAGGAGGTAAAATCCATGTCTCCCCTTGAAACTGAATAGACCTTTGTGACAAATAGAACATGATGGAAAGTGATGCTTCATGACTTCCAAGGGTAGTTTAGAAAAGGCCATGCATGTTCTGCTGTCTCTTGGAACACTGGTCTGGAAGCATTAAGCCATCATGTACTAAATTCCAGCTACCCTGAGCTGCCATATGGAGACAGATACCATGTAGTGGGAAAGAGGGAGTTCAATACCAGGTGCTTGAGTAAAACATTCTTCTCTATGCCCTAGCCTGAACCAGTGTCTGCCGCTACCCCATGCGTCGAGAAAGAACTGGCCTGAATCCCATTCCCCAAATTTGTAAACAAATAAACGACTGCTATTGACTTAAGCCATTGTGCAGTGGCTCGGTACACAAAAATAAACAACCAGAACACACAGATATCTCACTATTATGTTGTCTTTATATAATGCTTACCCATTGACTTGCAAAGAGGAAAATTCAGTCATCAGTATTTTTGGTTTTCTTAGCTGTAAATATAATTTTCCATTAAGTTCCTAGAGAGAGTACATTTTTGATGTATGAATTTAAATAAATAAGCTTTGCCCTCAATTGTTAGCTTTTAATCAATGATATATTAATATGTATTAATTAATATTAATATGATATATTAATTCCAACCAATAAAACCCCAACTAATAAAAAGAAGATGTAGATAGATGATAGAGATAGAGATATCTGGACAGAGATAAAGATTGGATAGAGATTTTGTCCAAATATTAATCAAATTCCTAGATTAAAGAAATGTTTCATTGTGTAGAACAATAGGGCAAAGCAAGATTTGTAGTGCTGACAAACATAAATGCCTTAGCTGTTAAGACCCTGGAAATGAATAATCATCTTAAGAAGGAATGAATGTCAAAAGAGTGAATAGGGAGCCAGTGCCCAAAACTGTGGGTGGGGATTTAATCAACAAGTCAGGTTAGCGAACAAACTCCTTCCCACTGAAGTTATCCAAATGACAGATCCTTTTCAATATGTCCTTGGACTAACAAGAGTTTAAAGAACTAAATTATTAATATTTTCAAACATAACATATTCACATATACATGAGTTCTATTAGTGTTTACTCATTTCATGCATAGTCAAATATACTATTTTAATCAGTATTATCTATTACCAATTAATTAAAATGTTGATAAAAATAAAAATTTTAATTGTGTAGCTTGAATGTTATAATAACATCGCTTATAATAAAAACATTAAAATATCCTGTGCAAAAGTAACAGTAAAAAATGTTTACTTCTAATGCATTATTTTATATATTCTATCTTCAGATTAAGGTAGAAATGAGGTAAAATTCATATCCTTACTAATGTAACATTCAACATCTTCCAAATATATTTGAAACCAAGAAAAGTATGAAAAATGCATATTCTTCACATGTATAGAAATAATTTTATATAATTTTACAATAAATTAACTTTATAAAAATGAATAAAAGTAAGAAAATCTCAAATAACATGACTTCATTCCTTATGAACTTTAGTTTTCCTGTGCAAATCAACTTTAAGGTATATTCCTGTACATGCTTCTGTATTCCATTACATATTTTAGTATATGTAATGGAATTTTAATCCTGTTGTCTATATTTTCCATAATTTTTTTTAAATGGTTAAAGAGATTGGTTCTCATCAAGAGTGTCTCTGAATTCTCATTGTTGTTCTACTTTGGATAATAGCAAATTTAAATAAACATTAATTTAAAAATAGTAAGAATTTCTAATTTGAAAAATAGACATTAATTTGTAAACCAAAATTTATCCTCAAGTAATTCTTTGGTGTTGTCCTAAAATCTTCCATTCCTTACAGGAATGAATGAAATCCGTTTTATTAGATAAAGAGGAGATTATTTACAACAGTAAAAATTACAAGGTGATAAATATGAATAATGTGAAAGTTTAAATACCACAACCAGTGTTAATTACCCATCCCCAAGTGATTATTAGAATTAAAAAAGGAAATAAAAACTGAAAGTTTCATTATATGACATCCTGATAGTATAAATTGTACACTACTACAGTATAAGAGTGCCTCCAAGTGGCATTTGTCAAAACTCCATATAAAAAATTTAAATACAAGAACCAAAAGTTAAGCTTTAATAACAGTAGACCCTAAAGGATCACTTTTATCTTTCTGCTTACTTAGGATCTACTCTTCATATTTACAATTCAGTTTTTAGGAAATTCCTAACTGTCTTTAAATATCCACACTTAAGTCCCATTAATCTTCAGAATTCTAGATTGTTTTCAGTATGTTATTTGTACTGTCTTGATATAGTGTTTAGTTAGCTGATAAGTAATTTCATTTCCATTAAATTTGTACAGTAGACTCTTTTGATTAATACATTGCCCCTATTTTCAGTGTTCCTAAAAATGTTGTCTATATTTCCTATATCTTGGATGATAAGAGGGACAAAGGACTTATTTCCTACCTATAGAATACTAGACTTGTTGGATCATCTAATTCTACCTCTACAATTTCACAATTAAATACAAGAGTTTAAGGAATTTATCCAAGATCAATGTGGTTGGTGACTTAACTAATATAATCTGTCTGACCAGACTTGTAATTCAGTACTCTTTCAAATACATTTGCTCTGACACCAAAAATAGAGCTCTTCCACATGCCCTAAACAAATACATGTTTATTTTTCGTACATGGTTTTCTTAAAACTCAACCAAACTCTAGAACACCAAATGTAGAAGTTCCCTAAGGCAAAAAGTGCTCAGGAACTGACAAATAAACCAATAGGTTCTAAATAGGCCTTAAAAAAATTAATGTGTAGTGTTTTGGAATTATTCTAGGTTTATGTCACAAAAATATTTAAATTACCAGAGTAGAAAGGAGTCTGGATAGTAATAAATAGGGCAGTTGAGCTTGTAACATAACTTAGAGACAGATCTGTTTGCTCTAAAAAGATCATCTTTGTAGTGAAAGTTATTTTCAAACTGATTTCATTTGTAAATGCTACTCTTTCCATTATTTTACCACTCTTGTCCTGATATTTCTTTTAAATTTCATGTGTTACTGTTTATTTCCCTTCTTCTGTTTCATATAAATGATTCCAGGAAGGCATTCTTCTCTCTTTTCCCAAAGGTGTCATTCCAATGCTATTCTTTCCTAATTCTTATTCCTTTTTCCCCTCTTAATTGCTTTTTATGGGTCTTTTCTTTCTCTCCTGCCACTTCATCCACAACTTTCTTGGAATGAGTTAGCCAACATCGACAACAAGATTTAAAGTTCAGTCTCTGAGGGGCTATAATGTAGATACATCCAGAGTATTAAGTACAGAAAAATGCCTGTAGGTTTTCAAATAGATATGTGGATATCTGTATGTTAATATAGTTAATATAGTTAATATAAACTATTAACTTTTTAAACTTTTGAATGCCATGCTGTATTATCTATGGAACTATTTTGTGGTGAAATTAGAATAAAATGTTCTAATTTAATATTTCCTGTTATTTAATTCCAAAATACCTTTTAAAGATTGAGCTCACATTGTAGTTTCCATTAATTTCCTCAGTTATCCCATTTAAAAAATTAAATGTGTTTTAACTATCATGCCAAATTTCTACTTGTTTAAGGTCGTCTCAAACAATGACCATTTTTTAAGTCATGTTTCACTACCTGCCAATCTGAGCTCATCTCAGAATTTCATTAGTACTCTATTTACTCTGACTCCCACATCATTAATGAAGTTTCAAATAAGACCAGACTGAAATTCATCCCTATGGTACCCGGAAAACATGACATTGTTTACTGTCACTCTGATTCAAGCCCATTGTCCAGATTTTAAACATTACAACAATGCTCAATGCAAAGCCAACTTAAATGAACTCTTCTGAATAAAATTTGTGACTGAAATTTAATGAGACACATCAAAACTTGGCTATAATTAATAGAAACGATCTTGTACATGTCTGTAGTTGTTAATCCTGCTTATTTCTCCCATGATTAACTATTTATTTGTTTACTTTTCCTTTGGTGAGATCTTCAGATATTTTCTTTGATAGTTGCATTCATTTTGTTAGTGATGAAAGATACATGTCAACCTTCATAAATATTTCAATAACTTTTAGTTTGGTAACGATTACTTAACTTTTCATATAACATGCCAAATAAACCCAGATGGTTATGCATATATCAGAACTAAATACATATAATTACAAAATCCAACTTAATATTTTACCACATTTTTGATGACTTATTCTCAGAATCAGAACAAGGAATAAACTGAAAATGATAAACCACATATTTTCTGGGCTTTATGCTAATTAGATACAGCAATTTAATTCTTTAGAATTCAAAATTCTAAGGATAGAATCATTTTTAAAAGACAAAACAATCTATAGACTAAATCAAGTTATAAGATACTTGATTAAGCTTAATAATAATTTATTTATATTTATGGACTATTCATTTTTCAACCAGCTGTCAATATTTTATGCTATGTGTAGGAAAAGATGAAAAATTACCTTTTTGTATATATCCTAAGTGAAAATGGTCAGGGAAAGTAATGTTGAAATAAGGATAATACTCAGCGATGAAAAAGCATGAAATCCTGCTATTTGCAACAACATGGAGAGAACTGATTGTAGGGTATTATGCTAAGTGAAATAAGTCAGTCAGAAAAAGATATATCATATGTTTTTACTCATATGTGGAATTTGAGAAGCTTAACAGAAGACCATTGGGGAAGAGAAGGAAAAATAAGTTACAAACAGAGAGGGAGGCAAACCATAAGAGAAGAGACTCTTAAATACAGAGAACAAACTGAGGGTTGATGGGTGGGTGGGTGGGGGGATGGGAGGGATTGTAAAAATGGGTGATGGGTATTGAGGAGGGCACTTGTTGGGACAAACACTGGGTAGTGTATGTAAGTAATGAATCATGGGAATCTACTCCTAAAGCCAAGACTACACTGTATGTTAGCTAACTTAAAAATAAATTATTTAAAAAAGAAAGGTAATAAAGAATATGTTTTGGGGGCGCCTGGGTGGCGCAGTCGGTTAAGCGTCCGACTTCAGCCAGGTCACGATCTCGCGGTCCGTGAGTTCGAGCCCCGCGTCGGGCTCTGGGCTGATGGCTCGGAGCCTGGAGCCTGTTTCCGATTCTGTGTCTCCCTCTCTCTCTGCCCCTCCCCCGTTCATGCTCTGTCTCTCTCTGTCCCAAAAATAAATAAAAAAACGTTGAAAAAAACATTAAAAAAAAAAAAAAGAATATGTTTTGAAAAATACAGTTGTTAGAAACTACTGAACAAATGCTATTTGATGATTGTTTCACAGATATCCTAAAATTTATATGTAATTTTATCTCCCTAAATAAATTGAAGAATACTAAAAGGCAGAAATATATGCTGTTGAAACAAATACACTTTTTCACTAAATAAATATTATTTGCTAAGTGACTGATATTAATTAGCTGCATTTCCTATAACAGTATGGTCCTTGTGTTAATCTGCTTCATAATGACTATATTTGTCAGTTATTGAATTAGAATCTCTGAGATGGGGCCAGTTATAAACTTCCCCGATGAGTTGTGAGTCAATAATGTTTGAGAATTATTGTCCTACAAGCAACATACATAATGAGTGAATGAATGAGTGAAAAATATTTAGGTGCTGTCTAAAAGCACATAGTGAATAAACAGCAATGGTATTTCTATTGAACTAAGACAGAATAACCTCATAGAATGTTTTTGAGTTATTATCAGCACTAATAAAATGTGATGATAGAGAATTATTCAATTTATCTGATTATACCGTCTATGTTGACTGAATATGATATATATTGTAGCTGTTTAAAGACATAATCAAAATGTCAGATTATAAATGATATATCTCAAAATAAAATGACAGTGAAAACTAAACAATGATCTAAAAGGTATTTATGTTCATTTCCAAAGATATAAAGATATCTATATTGGTAAAATTAATGCCAACAGTTGACCTGGAAAACTAAGTCAAAACATATTCATAAGATATTTCTGAATCCCTTGGCTAACTGTCTCTAGATTACAAAATTAATACTCCAAAATAGAAGTTACCTAATTTCTCCAATTGTCACAATATTATAAGTGAAAAGAATAAGTGCTGTAAGTTAAAAAAGAAAATACCATTAGTTCACACTTTATATTTGAGAGGATTTGTGGAGGAACATGGGTTAGTGAAGAATGTGAGTTTGAAGAAAGACGTATTTATATTTAAATTCTCATTATAAACTTGTTATTGGGGTTACCTAAACCAAGTTATTTAAATTCATCTTCTCTAAAACAGAGTAATAAAACATACCAGTACCAAGCGTGGGGTTGGAGGGTTACTATCCTATAGGATGATTAAATGTAATCATACCACAATGTCTGAAACCTACTAGAAGCTTTGTGAATGTCTGTTATTATTTTAAAACTGTGTGACTTGATCTCGCGGTCCGGGAGTTCGAGCCCCGCGTCGGGCTCTGGGCTGATGGCTCAGAGCCTGGAGCCTGTTTCCGATTCTGTGTCTCCCTCTTTCTCTGACCCTCCCCCATTCATGCTCTGTCTCTCTCTGTCCCAAAAATAAATAAACGTTGAAAAAAAAAAAAAAAAAAAAAACTGTGTGACTTAAAGCAATCACAATGATACAAACCTAAAGATACTACAATTGAGATCCTGGTTCAGAGAACAACTGAGGCTCTTCTCTGTTGTAATTAAGCATACAACTCTTCTTCTGTGGGTAGGATTCAGTGAGTACACAGCTCCTTTATTTGCTTCAATAAAATTTGTACCTCATGATTTTGTTACAGCAGAAATGCTATCCTGAGGAAGAAGCAGAGATCTTCATACATTCTGTGACTTGTAGCTTCTGAAGTGACTACTCAGACAGAAGGAAAGTGGCTTTGGTTAGAGAGCAATGGGGGAAAAGGTCGCTTTTGCACTGATGAAGATAGCCTATCTAATATTTTAATTACTAGATGACGGAAAGTTGGCTGTTTGGCCAATAAGACATCGCTAAGAGGATAGTTACTAAAACTTTGTTGTCCATCTTAAACATTATTGTTAACATGTAGGTTGAATCAAAATAACTGATATTATGAGGTTGTAAATTACTTCTGCTTTGGTGCCTCAACCATGGCCGATAGAGGTCAAATTAATGACATATTTTACATAAATTATCTCATTTCATCAACGTGCGAAATACCTCAATATACAATCACAAGGTGATAGGCATTTCAAATAGTGAAAATACCAAAAACAACCTTAACCATATCTTCAAGGATTGTGTAATTTTATCCAAGGTTATAAAACAATTAGAAGATAATATAGAAACAATATATGTGGAGAGAAATACTATAGGAATTCAAGGGCAAAGATTCAAGATTTGTAGGGTGTAACTTGGGAAAGTTTTATGAGGAGATGAGACTTTAAATACTTGTAAGTTTTTTTTGTGAAAGTGAGTGCCGTGTAAAAAAATTCTAAGTCTTAGTTTTATTTCCCAACTTTGAACTTATATTCACATTTATGAGGCTTTCACAAATGTACTTGGAGTACAGTTTGACTTTGAGGTTCTTAAGTATTACAAAGTGTAAATTGTGAGTCAACAAATTTAATAGAGAAGAAATAATTATTCAAGGTCAGACCAAAAAAAGGAGAAAAGAGTAAGTCAACGAATTTAAGTGTAAGAGCATATGGCAGCATAATAGAAGTGAAATTTGTAATTCTAATGCACATCAAGTAATATTTAAGAACAAATTCCAATTACAGAAGAAATCAAATACTAAATATGTGAAGAAAGAAGAATGAATAAAATGTAAAAATGCATTTAAAATATTAATAAAAATATTTTAAAAAGCAAATCTGCTTTTTAGACATAATTTTCATTACAAAGAGAAGAAATATGTAGTAAAAGAGTATCTCTGGCAATAAAATATGAAGGGAAGTCTTCACTGTTGTTAATGAAATTACATAAAATATTCACAGATTGATTATCTAAAGAAGATAAATAAAGCTATTTGTTTCCACAGAAACTTTGATGACTTGATTGATTTTCATTCTATTTTAAAATAACAACCCTGTGTGTCTATGAAGAAAAGCCATTTATGCTTGTTAGAATACATTCATGATGAAATAATTCAGATGCAAAAAAAAAATGTTGGGGCACCTGGGTGACTCAGTTGGTTAAGTGCCCGACTTGATTTTGGCTCAGGTCATGATTTCACAGTTTGTGGGTTCGAGCCTGTGTCTTGCTCTGCCTTGACAGCATACAGCCCGCTTGGGATCCTTTCTCTCTCTCCCTCTCTTTCTGCCCCTACCCTACTTGTGCGCGCGCTCTCTCTCTCTCTCTCTCTTTCTCTCTCAAAATAAATAAATAAATAAACATTAAAAAAACAACATGTTAACATCACTAAATTTGGCAGAATACTGTATATGTTCTACTGAGCCTTCACTTTGTTTTTAGGCTGTTATAAATTCACCTCTGTTCAGTTTAAAAAAAAGAAAGACAAATAACAGTAATGGATTCTTCACTGGAAAATTTAATTCATGTTTAAAAAAATCTTTAAAATTTAAGGTTAAAATTATTCTGAAGAAGATATCAAGATAATAAGATCAGAGAAGAAATCTGCTTAATATATATAACATAACCAATATTTATAGCACATAGAATAAAAAGTGAACAATGATGTTTAAAATTATCTGGTTTGGGGGCACCTGGGTGGCTCAGTTGGGGGCACCTGGGTGGCTCAGTTGGTTAAGCATCAGACTCTTGGTTTCAGCTCAGGTTATGATCCCAGAATTCGTGAGTTCAAGCCTTGCATCAGGCTCCGCAATGACAGTGCAGAGCCTGCTTGTGATTATCTCTCTCTCCCTCTCTCTCTGCCCCTTTTCCCACTCTCTCTCTCTATGTGTCTCAAAATAACCTTGAAGGAAAATAAAATTATCTGGTTTAATGAGGGAATTAAATAGAAAGATTTTAGCTTGTGTTTATTTAGTCAATAGGAATTTGTGTGTGTGTGTGTGTGTGTGTGTGTGTGTGTGTGTGTGTGTAGTAATAAATGTCATGTCTGTGTAATACAAGTTAAAAACTGCCTCAAAATTCTTGTTAGAAAGATTTATAATCTTCCAGAGCAGATGTAACTTCAATAGGTTTCAGGATTTATGAAAACAGAGTTGTCACAGTTCAATTACCTATAGTCATTTCCAGGACTGAGAATCACAATAATATTTTAAGTTATTCTATAGTGGACAATACATACATGCATTTACATACATGCACTAGATATGACTTTAGCAGCAGGCCAGCTAATTGCCTACCTTCTATAAATTAGCAACTAGGAAATTATTTTCACTCCTCATGACATCTATTTCTGTACATTTTAATGAATCATTTCCCAGCTGATCTTATTCTACCTCTTTCTAAATCTATTATTTCCTAAATATAATAATCTTATATTAAGATATATAAATAGTGTGAATATACATTTTAGTGTGAATTCAACAGAACAAACATTTATTGAAAACATAGCATTGCTTAGAATAGGTGGGATAATGTGGGAACTTGAAAGATTAACCAAGTAAGTTCTTTGCTTTCAAGCACATTAAAAGGGGATAGATACCGATACCTATACCGATACATATATACCACAAATTGTAATTTGTTGTTGACTATCAAAGTGATTTAATTTTGTATAATAAAGAAACAGCTGTGGAACCACAGAGGGAATTGTTTTGAATCCACTGGGTGGGGGGAAATGCTTCAATCATGGCATATGTAGCTTTTGAGAGGATTCTTAATGAATGTGTAGGATTTTAGTTGGTGACACAAAATTCAGTTGGAGAGATGAATAGGAGAGGAAGAACTTTAGAACATATTTTTTAAAGATGTGGACACAGAATATGATTTATCTTTTGGGGTGGAATATAGTTTAGAACAAGAAGCTCTTCCACTGGCCATTGTGTATTGTTCTCCTGTTGGGATTACAGGACTGTTATTCACTCCTCACTTTGAAATACTGCTAACATCTCTACTGTGCCGCTTTCTAATTTGGTGAATCTTTCATATATTCGATTCTCATTCAGAAAACTGATTATCAAGTTGGGCAAATTCACTTACATTTCCTTTGATTGTAAGTAATTTTATTTTAGGTAAGGTTCAGAATTTTCTTTGATTAGATTTGACTAGAGAGAAAATTGCAAACCTGATGTCAACTTCATTTTAGCTGGGCTTCACAATACAGTCGATTGTTCTTCCTTTCCAGTGTAGTCTTTTTGTCTTTTAGCTAATAGCTTTCAGACTTACATAGGCTATCTCAGTTAAACACTGTATTTAGCCAGGAAAAGCTGATGAAACTCTTGGTCAAAAATTGGAGAGGCTTTACTTTCTAGAACTTATTATGTACCAAATCTCAAAATGGGTAACAGTGGAATTCTGATGAAATTGCCTAAAAAGCACAAAGTATTTGTGGGGCATCTGGGTGGCTCAGTCAGTTGCATGTCCTACTCTTGATTTCAGTTCAGGTCATGATCTCACAATTCATGAGTTAGAGCCCCACATCTGGCTCCATGCTGACAGTGTGGAGCCTGCCAAGTGTCCATCAATAGATGAATGGATAGAAGGGTGCCTGGGTGGCTCAGTCATTTAAGCATCTGACTTCAGCTTAGGTCATGATCTCGCGGTTCATGCATTCGAGCCCCACATCTGTGCTGACAGCTCAGAGCCTGGAACCAGCTTCCCATTCTCTGTCTCCCTCTCTCTCTCTGCCCCTCCCCTGCTCACTCTCTGTCTCTCTCTCTCTCTCAAAATAAATACATAAACATTAAAAAAAATTAAAGAAATGTGAGTCAAAAAGGGGGATTAATCCATTTTCTGGAGAAAATATGATGAAAGAAAAGACCAGGAAGATAATTGCTTTGGTCATCTGCATATTATAAAGAATGTCATTTTTTTTTGTCTCCAATGTTTCACTTTTTTTTTATTGCTCAGCTATATTTCTTTAAAATTTTTCCTAATATAACTCATTTGGTTCAAATAATCATTTTATTTTCCTTAATTTGTAGTTACTATTCCTTCCTACTATCACCAGGTGAGAACTGTCTATTCAACCCCAAACACTGGACTGGGCAAATTAAAATCTTTAGGCTTCAGTTTTCTCTGTGTAGACTCAAAAGTTCTCATGCTAGTTCAACAGTGAGTTAATGATGCAGTTAGGAGCAAACTCCAGATTTTAAACTCTCATTTCACTTTTCTCTTCACATTATCACAGTGTTTATTATTTATGGTATTAAAGTGTGATATGAAATCAAACGACTTGGAACTAGAAGAGCTGGGTTCAAATTCTGGCCTGGGTAACTTTGGGAAGTGTAATCTTTCTGAACCTCAGTTACCTCATCTATAAAATAAGAATAAGTATAATATCTTATTTCAGAAGGATGGTTTGAAGATGGTATGATAATATTTGGCTATCCATCAATTACTATATAACCCATAAAAGTTATAAATATAAGAGTTGTCATTAAGCAGTTATGATGCTTTATGTAAATAATCCATTGGGGATCACAAATTAATGTTTTTAATGCTATCCTAACATGGTTTTATTACTAATATTTCAAAACACACCTATCATTAATGAATTTCTAATCCAAATAAAATTTGTCTATAATTATTTTGTAAAGCATAACAGTGTGTATTCCATTCTAGCCATTATAACAACCTCTTTTATGTCAAATATTAACTTTTTGGAAAAGGTTTAACTTACATTTTTAAAACGTGTTATCACTCTTTTGTTTCTTTTTGGAAGAGTTCTGCTGGCACATTCATCTAAGGTAGTGCTCTTCCTAATGCTATCCTGCTTCAACCGAAATACTTGTCTCAAAAACCCACAGGTCTAGAGTGACATTAACCATTTTTTTCCTGAGGTTTTATAAATAAATATCACCTCTAAAATTTCTTCTCTAGAATTAGGTAACAACAGTAATGAGGATGGTTTGATACATAAAATTTAAAAATAATTTTTTTAAATAATAATAATTATTTTAATTTTTAAATAATTTTTTTAAATAATTATTTAAAAATAATCAGAAGATTTAAAGTTCCATTTCAAATACATGGTTTCAACAATTATATTGTATTTCTTGAACAGCAATTCAAGTCAACAATCAAATGACTGAATTTTGACATTTTTGAACTATCTCACCAGCATCATATATAGGACTAAGTTTTTACTCGGTAGGAGAAAAAAATCATAAGAGGATCCCAGGATCCTATGCTTGCAAGATTAAATAGAGAAGAGGCAAAGGAGCTATATAGAGGACAAGTGAATCAGCACTCGCTTTCATTCCTGTTCATGGAAATACAATGGAGAAAAGGAAATTTTTACAAAAAATCTTTCACTCAAAGAAATACACAAGCTGAGATATTTCTAGCTGCAGTTTATTTCTAATACAGTGAGTTGAAACGCAAGCTTCCTCAAATCCTTTCTGCCCCTCTCACCACTCAACCACTGACAACAATGAAATGTTTTGAAGTATTTTAACTCTTTGATTAAAAAGAATAATTTTAACAAAATCTGCTTACCTACAATCATAAAGGTAATATTTCCAAGAGACCATGGTTAAGGAAAAATTTTCAAGAGCTAATGGTGGATTTCTCTGAAACAATAAAAATAAAAATAAAAGAAGGAAATTTAATGATTACTGTATATCTGCCTTTTTCCCCCCACACAAACCTATGAAGTAGACATTATCAATAAAGAGTAAGTAATGAACTTGAAGCCTGATAGGCTATATAACTTGCCAGATATCATACAGCCAATAAGTGGAAGAACCTTGGATTTTCCAAAAGCAATGTGTTAAAGGTCAGGTCACATTTCTCTTTGTCTCCAGATATGTCATTACCTTTATGATGTCACAAAGTCTTTAATCCTTCTGGACTACAATTTATGCCTCCCTAAAATGAAGCTGTTTAAGTAGAATCTTTCATTCTGCTTTGTAACTCTGTGATATCACTAGTCCGGCTAGGGCATACCTTGACAGAATAATTGGCCAATACTACAGGGTCATGGCATCATCTCTGAAGCTTGCCATAAATGACCTGAATAAAGAAAACCCAAATATAATAATGGTCCCATTATAATTCACTCAGTAGTGTTCCTTTGGCCTGAGAGAGTTAACATAGCACCCTGATGCCTAGCCTAATATCAGACAGCAGATGAGGCATCTGGGAGATGGAGATCAATGACATCCCTGCTTGCACATCAATCGTAGAATAATTAACTAAAACCAAAAACCAGGAAGTTCAAAAATTGAAATGTTCCCCATTGCACTTTTCTATCACCAATCATTGTTGTACATTATTATACAGGATGTACTTGTGATGGAGGAGAGAAGCCTTGACAATTTAATGAAGAAAAGATAAAACTCAGTAATCATACAGAGAAAAGCTAGTCTCCTATTTATCAACAAATGCATTAGGAATCTTCCATCATTAAAATGTACATCAATAATGGTATGAAACAAATAAGTGCAGAATAAGTTTCCTACTATAATGAAGGTTTTCGAAATTTAAATTTTTATATTCATGTAAAAAGCCTAAAAATCCTACTGATCTGTGACCTAATTGTATAGTGATATTAATAGGAATGGTTCTTTAGTTCTTAATCATGCAAAAATTGAAATCTATAAAGAATTTTCCTGATTTGCCTGAATAAAAACTACAGCCTAATTCCCTATAGACTGCAAATAATATGCAGCATTTTTTAACTTATAAGGGCAAAGTAAAATAACACTGCTGTTGAAATCACTTGGTTCAGCAACAGCAGAAGCAAAATAGCATAACAAACTGAAAAACAATTAAAAAATGTATGTATTTTAAATATAGCTTCTTTAACTAAACTTTTGGGGGAAAAACAGAATGGAAAATTTTGAATTTAACTTCAAAGATTATAAGGTAATTGTGTAACAGCTTTCCAAAACATCAATAGACCAAGAGAGAAGCTGCAGATTTCTTTAACCTCAAATTATCTACATTGTCATCTTTAAATAAAAATAAACGTATTGTAAAATATTTTGCTTTGCTCTGCAACTATTCAGTTTCATCTATGAAGTCATAGCCATGATGATGATCCATATGCAGAACAATGTAATAAAAATATGAAGTTTGACTATAAGTAATTATAGAAAATGTTAAGATTTTTAATTTTTAAGAAAAGCTAGACTTTTGTATTAACATGAATAATACCATTTTATTTTTATAATCTAAAAATTTTCAATGTTTATTTAGTTTTGAGAGAAAGAAAGAGTACGAGTGGGTGAGAAGCAGAGAGAGAGGGAAACAGAGAATCCAAGAAGGCTCCGTACTGTCAGCACAAAAATGGATGTGGGGCTCAAAAGTGTGAACCATGAGATCATGACCTGAGCCAAAGTTGGACACTCAACCAACTGAGCCACCCAAGCACCCGTAAGTAATACCATTTTGAAAGTAATTTTTTCAGTAAATTTTTCGCCAATTCTAGAAATAGAACGAATGTTCAAAAAGGTTTTGGAACTTTTCTTCACAACTATAACTCAGAACCAAAGGAGAAAAATTATCTGTTTTTATTCATTTTGTTGCTAATAATTGTAATCACGATCCTGATACATTTCATTCATAAATTTGGACTCAACTGGTTGTAGAGTTTTTGAGAGATTATGTTTAATTTCAATGAAGATACAATAGACAGAGCAGCACAGTGTGGAAAAATATCTTCCACTTTCTGGCTAAGTAATATTGGGTAAGAGATTTAAATTCTCAGAGACTCTATTTCTTATCTTCTAGATGAAAATAAAATAACTACTGAAATAAAAAATTGTGAGGATTATATAATAGTACAGTTAAGAGAAATGTTATGAGATCTGTAAAGATATATAAATAATTATTAATTTTAAGGAAAAAGTTATTTTTCCCATTTTATGTGTTGATAGTAGGAATACACTTCTTCACTCCAAGAATTTTCTTCTTGCTAAGACTGCTGAATGGACACAACTCCCAGGCTCTTTGTGCTTATATGTCCACTCCTCTCCAGAAATAAACTATCAGTTAAGTTTAGGAGGACTATGTAGATACGGCTGTACCAGTGCTACCTGCTTCTCAGCTGTTGCTGGCACAGAGTGAGTTCTCCCTGTTTCTCCTCTGCTCTGGCCTTTGAGGAGGGGTGTTTAGGAGGGCTAACTGTACAGGGTAAGTCCTGCCTGGGTGCAGAACAGCTGTATCTGGCTGGAGAGTCTGTATATTTCTGGAATTTTTTGAGAAGATTGAATTGGCACACACACTATGCTCTTTCCTACAAATTAGGCATTATCAGATATAACATGACAATTTGGCATCCATATTTATATTTTATTTAAAAAATTTTTTTAAAGTTTATTTATTTTTGAGAAAGAGAGAGAGAGAGAGCATGAGCAGGGAGGGGTAGAAAGGGAGACACAGAATCTGAAGCAGGGTCCAGGCTCTGAGCTGTCAGCACAGAGCCCGATGCGGGGCTCAAACTCGTGAACCACAAGATCATGACCTTAGCCAAAGTCAGACAATTCACTGACTGAGACACCCAGGTGCCCCCATATTTACATATTAAAATGTCAATTATACCTCAATGCAAAAACTAAATAGAAAATAATTCTTTTCTTCAGTCTCAGGTGGAAGCTCTCAACATGGATATTGAGTAGAATATGCTCTAAACTTTGAAGGTAATTTGAAATAAAAATCACAAAATGTATAAAGGCAAATTGTTAAAATTTGTTGTAAGCATCTCTTAATGGCTACTGATAAGTTTAAACTTAGATGTTGTAAATGTCCTAGCAGGAATGTTACAAAATTAATTAAGATTTAAAATGATCTTTTAGGGATGCCTGGGTGGACCACTCAGTGAAGTGTCCGACATCAGCTCAGGAACAGATGCATGTGGACTGATTTACCTGCCATGCAGTCTGAATTCCTATAAACTCAATGTATTTTTTTCCCAAATTTCCAGCAATACAATTAGTCATTTAATGTCAGAGCAGCTGAAAATGTCTCACAGAGATTTGAGTTGGCAATTGAGCACTAAGTTGTTTTTATCAATATATTGAAGCTTATTGCATTGGTTGCTTCACTAAGATTTGTTCCACAAAATTCTGAGTTTTATTACAAAATGAATATATGCAGAAACTAAAGCTACAACTAGATCAAACTTAGAGACAACATATATCAAACCAAGACTAGGAATCCTTGGGATATAGATGTGTTTGTCATAGTGTTCTTCATTTCCTCACAAGAGTACGCAATTTCATGGTCTTTGTGACAGCTTCTACAATCACTTGATCAACTTCTATAGTATTTGCTAGGGAACATGTTCTGGTTTCTCAGAGATACAAAAGTTTTCTCTAACTCAAATCTGAAATGAGACTTCACACTTAATTTGTTTGATATTTTCTTCTACTGTTTCATCCACTCATTCCTAAGCAACCCTTCCAAAAGACAGAAAGGGCTGAGGTAAACACTTACTTTTCCTAGGTCAGCCCTGCTCTGAATGTAGCCTTTAAGTCAGAGAAAGGCTCCAGCTGCAGTACTTTCTTAGTGTGAAAAATATTTCTTTCTGAATATTTAAGTCTTTGTAAATAATTATATAGCTTTCCAATTCTAACTTCTCTGTAGTTTTCACCACCTTGATGCAAATCTCAAAAACACTTCTAAAACTAAATTTAATTGCTAGATTTTATCTGCTGGAAATAAATCTCAAACTTCAGAAGCTGTGAATAATGGTTTACATATGTTATGATTGCAATTAAGTTAAAAATAAAGGTATGCATATAAAGGTATTAAAAGAAGTCAAATGTTAATAACAGTTGGTGTTTTTGTGTTACGGAATATGGTTGTTGTTTCTTGGTTTACTTTGGAATTTGAATTTATTATACAATAAGCATATATTACTTTTTGAATCTTAAACATAAAGTAAAATTAAACACCCATGAATAAGTAGCATCAAATAAGGTATAGTGACTCAGAAATGATAAAAGCATGCACACCTCCAATACAACCTAATGTTAAAACATAAAATTACAATTTTAACAACTCCCAGAAATTATTTTCCTCCTCAGTGCAGAGCTTTAAAAAATAACACTGTCATTGTTTTGGGTCAAAATACTTAATCGCTATTTCAAATAACCTGCCCAGAAGAACTTGTCCAGCTTATCCTCATTCTTTAACTTCCAGGAAAATATTATCTTTCAACTATTATATGTTCTTCTGTTTTTGCAGTGATTATGATTAAATTGTAAACCTGAACACAAGAACATAGCTCATGCTAAAAACTAATCATACTAATGTCTAGTCAGTATAGCTACTGAGGGAAATTCTTAATACTTTGCGTGAATTCATTAATTCAGACAGACAGCTAGACAAAGTGTTTATATTTTTGTATTATTAAAATTATTATTACTATTAAAATGTTTTAAACATACAGACAGAAACAAATAATATTGTGACACATCCATGGTCCCATCATCCAAATTTCACAACTGTTATAATTTTGCCATAGCTGCTTTAGGTCTTTCTATTTATTTAGTTAGTTAGTTAGTTAGTTTTTATTTAAATTTTAGTTAGTTAACATATAGTGCGATATTAGTTTTAGGAATAGAATTTAGTGATTCATCACTTACATATAACATCCAGTGCTCATCACAAATGCCCTCCTTAATGCCCATCGCCCAGCTAGCCCATCCCCCCCCCCACCTGCCCTCCAGCAACCCTGTTTGTTCTCTATATTTAAGAGTCTCCTATGGTTTGTTTCCCTCTCTCCTTTTTTCTTTCCCCTATGTTCATTTGTTTTCTTTCTTAAATTTCACATGGGAGTGAAATCATATGGTATTTGCCTTTTCTGACCTATTTTTTGTTTCGCATAATGAATTTTAGCTCCATCCATGTCATTGCAAATAGCAAGATTTCATTCTGTTTGATGATTGAGTAGTAATATTGCATTACATATAGATAGATATAGGTGATATAGATGATATAGAGAGAAATGATAGAGAGAGATAGAGATAGAGATAGAGATAGAGATAGAGATAGAGATAGAGATAAAGATAGAGATAGAGATAGAGATAGAGATAGAGATAGAGATAGAGATAGATAGAGTTATATCGTATCTTCTTTACCCATTCATTATTCGACGGACATTTAGGTTCTTCCCATAATTTTGCTACTGTGGGTAATGCTGCTATAAACATTGTGGTGCATGTTCCCCTTTGAGTATTTTCATATCCTTTGGATAAACACCTAGTAGTACAATTGCTGTGTCACAAGGTAGTTCTATTTTTAACTTTTTTGAGGAACCTCCATACTGTCTTCCAGAGTGGCTGTATCAGTTCATATTCCTACCAAAAGTGTAAGAGTGTTCCCCTTTCTCCACATCCTTGCCAACATCCGTTGTTTTCTGGTTGTTAATTTTTGCCATTCTGACAGGTGTGAGGGGGTATTTCATTGTAGTTTTGATTTGTATTTCCCTGATGATGAGTGATTTTGTACATCTTTTTATGTGTCTGTTAGCCATCAGGATGTCTTCCTTGAAAAAGTGTCTATTCATGTCTTTTGCCAATTTGTTAACTGGAATATTTGTTTTTTGGGTGTTGAGCTGTATACTCTCTTTATAGATTTTGGATACCAACCCTTTCCAACTATCTTCTCCCATTCTGTAGGCTGCCTTTTAGTTCTGTTGAATGTTTCCTTCTCTGTGCAGAATCTTTTTATCTTGATGAAGTCCCAGTAGTTCAAGTTTGCTTTTCTTTCCCTTGCCTCTGGCAACATGTCTAATAAGAAGTTGCTACAACCAAAGTCAAAGAGGTCGCTGCCTGTGTTCCATCTGTTTGATGGTTTCCTGTCTCACGTTTAGGTCTTTCATCCATTTTGAAATATTTTTATATATGTTATAAGAAAGTGGTCCAGTTTCATTCTTCCGCATTTCACTGTCCAGTTTTCCCAACACCATTTGTTGAAGACACTGTCTTTTTCCCATTGGATATTCTTTCCTGCTTTGTCGAAGATTAGTTGACCAAATAATTGTGGGTCCATTTCTGGGCTTTCTACTCTGTTCATTGATATATGTGTCTGTGTTTGTGCCAGTAACATACTGTCTTGATGGCTCCACCTTTGTAATATAGCTTGAAGCCTGGAATTGTGATGCCTCCAGGCTTGCTTTGCTTTTCCAAGATTGCTTCGGCTATCTGGGGTCTTCTAAGGTTCCATACACATTTTAGGACTGTTTGTTCTAGCTCTGTGAAAAATGCAGGTGGCATTTTGATAAGAATTGCAATAAATGCATAGATTGTTTTGAGTAGTATAGACATTTTAACAATATTTGTTCTTCCAATCCATGAGCACGGAATGTTTTTCCGTTTCTTTGCGTCCTTTTCAATTTCTTTCATAAGTATTCTACAGTTTTCAGAGTACAGATCTTTTACCTCTTTGGTTAAGTTTATTCCTTGGTATCTTACGGTTTTTGAAGCAATTGTAAATGGGATCAATTCCTTGATTTCTCTTTCTGCTTCATTATTGGTGTATAGACATGCAACAGATTTTTCTATGTTGATTTTGTATCCTGCAACTTTACTGAATTTATATATCAGTGTTAGCAATTTTTCAAGTCTTCATTTTAAAGAAACAAAATATTTCATAAGCAATTAAAGCTCCTCACTCTTCTATTTTCTCTTTATCCTCTTAATCCAAAGGTAATAACTATTTCAATCTGTGGTATTTTTTCTTTGCATGTTGTCAAATTTCTAGCATTTTGTGTTTATAAATAATAAATAATATTGTTCTGCATTTTAATTTGCATAAATGGCATGTATCCTTTGGTAATTTATTTTATAGCACATTAGTTTTTTTAGTATTATCCCAGTTAACCTGTTGGATCTAGCTAATTTATTTCAATAACTATTTAATAATTTATTTTCCATTCCCATATTGATAAAATATTTTAGACTTTTTTCAGTTTTTTCCAAAACAAACAATATCATAAGGAACACCACAAACATCCTTATAATGTACATGTGGCAGAGTTTAACAAAGGTAGGCACATTACAAACAGAAATTCTGGGTTATACAAGATGGCCATCATCAGTTATGCTAGATAATGTCAAATAAAAATCCATAATAATTTTATTAATATGCACTCCCTCCAACCATGTATATTATTCCATATCCTCAAATAAATTTGTTGGGATTTTGGCTGGACTGGCAATAAATTCATAAATTAATTGAGAGAAAATTAACATATTTATATGATACACATGTTCCATTATTATACACATATTTATATATGCCATTTATAGACATGATACATGTTGGGAGGACAGTCCTCCTTGGGCCTCTTGTGTCCCCACTATGCATCTTTTGGGTACGAAAAGAATGCAGGGCCCTGACTGCTCACCAGTGACTGAAACAGGTCACTTCTCAGTGTTATTTATGTAACCGGCAGCTTTGAGAACCTGAAAAACAAAAAGTGTCTTGCTTACTGCTTGAGATGAAAGCAATGGATCCTTAAATTCAGTTTTCTTCTCCTATCATTCAGCTTCCTCTGTGTATAGGCATCTACCTGCCATGCCATTCTGTGGTCTTGGATGATGAGGACAAAGGGACCAAAGCAAATATGGCAATATTCATACTGCCTCCTTAGCTGTAATAGTTTGTCTGTAACTCAAGAGTCTTGTGCCTTCTGCCACAATCTATAAAATAGTATCAAAGTAATTTGGCTGGTTTTAAGTAAGGTAAAGTAAAATCTCAGAGACAACAGCATATATTTTATTTACTGAAGACCCTTGTAATCCTCAATACAGATTTATAATTTTCTGTATAAAGGGCTTACACATCCTCTGTCGGAAGGAAGGAAAGGATGGAGGGAGAGAAGAAGGAGGGAGGGAAAGAGTGAAGAAAGGAGGGAGGAAAATGGGGCAATGTACTGACCAAATAAAACACATCTTTCAATCATATTTGGGATTATGATATGCTAAATTGCCACCACTGTGCCAAATGGTCTAATCTATGTGCTACACATGCCTTGTGCAAACCTGTATTATTCCCCTTGGCCCATTATATTGCAGTTATTTGATTGGATTTGTTTTTCTTACTGCTATTCAAAAGTAGATATGCTGTATTGAGCTTGACATGATTTATATGCTTGGCATTTGATATGTAGTGTACATATGTTATCTTGCACATATTCATTTAAGATTATCATGTGCTCTCTTTACATTGTTAAGCCTTCAGAAGTCACCTACCTATTACAAGATCTCCTTCATTTCTATCTCACCAGTTGGCATAATACAGAATTCAGTATGTGTATTCATAAAATAAATGCAATTGACTGACAGACTGACAGATTATCCTAGTTGGAAGCATATTTTAAGATGTTCACAGCAGCGGGGCGCCTGGGGGGCGCAGTCGGTTGAGCGTCCGAATTCAGCCAGGTCACGATCTCGCGGTCCGTGAGTTCCAGCCCCACGTCAGGCTCTGGGCTGATGGCTCAGAGCCTGGAGCCTGTTTCCGATTCTGTGTCTCTCTCTCTCTCTGCCCCTCCCCCGTTCATTCCCTGTCTCTCTCTGTCCCAAAAATAAACAAACGTTGAAAAAAAAAATTTTTTTTTAAAAATAAAAAAAAAGATGTTCACAGCAGTTACTCTCACTATTTACAATGATTATAATCATAATAATCACATCCGTTTGTATAATGCTTTATATTTTCCAAAACCCTTTTTATACACATTATTTAATCTGATCTCCTAACAAGCATGAGCCTACAATAATCAACATAAATATTATCCATTTGGCAAGATAAATTGATTATATATACTTTTACACATAAGATTAAAATAAGCTAACAGTATGAAAAAGTAAAAAGGCAAAGGACACATTTTCTTGTTATTTTACCTATGGTGAACATTAATCTAAATCATTTATGTTGACTTTGATCAAGCTACATCTGTTTGTAAAAGTGCTTTGATCTGTTTTACAAAGCAAGTTGTCCCTAGGGTAGTCTTAGACTGAGCAGAAGAGGGTAAAATTATCCTTTCTTTTCATTTTGCTTAGCCAAAATGTCTCAGGGCAGAGAATATTACCATCCTCAACTTAATTTATAAATGTGTTCATAAGTGTTTTTTTTTTTCCTTCTTCTCAACCCATTTGTAATATTGCTTACTGCGCTCCAGGTCTGAAATGTTTCTATTCTCAATCATCTTAAAGTGTAAAATTGTCTCTCAATTTGAAGATCACTAAGATGGACTGTGTCTCTGAGAATAATTAATATCTGGAGACCCAATTTAGTTCTTTTTGTTCTAATGTTCAACAAAGATCCTCATTTATCAATGTATGTTTCCCATGTGCCACATTGCTATCTGGAAAGTAGGTCACAGGAAGAACAGTATTGACTTTTAAGGTCTGGTATTCAAAGATGCTGTTCCAGTGAAATTGCATGGTCCCAAAGCAGTGACATCTAAAAGGTCATTGTACGGTCAACCACAACCACCTAATGATGATGACAGAAATCCAAGAAATGTTTCAAAGTGGTAGAAAAACTGTTTTCAACTCAATAATATACTATTAAATCTGGAGAATATATATGTATGTATGCATACTAACTTTAAAATAGCTTGATTGGCTTAAAGATAATACTGTAATTCATATAACTATGATGTCTATTAAGATTTTATTTTTTTCATGTTTATTTACTTTTGAGAGAGAGAGAGAGCAGAGGAGGGGCAGAGAGAGAGGGAGACAGAGGACCTGAAGCAGGCTCTGTGCTGTCAGTGTAGAGAGCCAGATGTGGAGCTCGAATTCACAAACCACAAGACCATGACCTAAGCTACAGTTTGACGCTTAACCAACTGAGCCACCCAAGCACCCCTGATGTCTATTAAGATTTTAGTTTAGAGATTATGTTTTTAGTAATATAGGTAAGGTCATTGAACTACACAGCCAGATCAGCTAATGATAATCTGTCTAAATGTGAAGGTGTGGCATAGCAACTTTAAATTACAGGGAAAGAAATACTAGTGAAACACATGAAAGGAACAATGTAAAGAAGCCAAGAAGGAAGGAAGGAAGGAAGGAAGGAAGGAAGGAAGGAAGGAAGGAAGGAAGGAAGGGGAGAAAGGAAAAGTGGGAGGGAAGGAGGGAAGTGAAAGCCTAATTCATACATACTTTATCAAAATATCAATCAAACAAATGTGTCCTCTAAAGTGGATTTGCTTTGGAATAACCTAAAATTTTATAACATCACAATAGCTTCCATTTTATAGTTTAAGTAAATGTGTTAGTATGATTTAGGGAAATATAAGAAAAATTTATATATAAAATATGGAATCCAATTTGAGACATACATTGCTAAAATTGGCTAAATCAAGATTAAACTAAAAGGTGTCTAAATAACTTATTTAGATGTCTTCATAATAAGTTAAAAAATAAATAAGTCAACATTCTGCTTCCTGTAATTTAACTTTTAGTACTACAAGTAATATATGGATAAACATACATACCTTCTGAGATTAAGAATATAATAGGCACTGTGTTTATTGGGTGAAAATGTCAGTGCATAACTGTGTTGACTTCTGGGTTCAACTTTTATAACAAGTAAGAGCCATGTTAAAAAAATAAGAACCAACACAGAAATAACCCCATTAAGACATCACAACCTGTTTATATGTACTTAATAAAAAAGATCTATACAATTTTGTGAAAGATTTACAGTTTAAGACTAACATGTGCTTCTACTTTTTGTTAATATGAGGTAGAAAATGTTAAGTGTTTTATATGATAAAATGATAATATGATTGTAATAGAATGAGCATTTCATGATATGATTTGATAAAATAGATTTAAAATATCTGATTATAACACATTCACTGAATCTGGTGGAATCATACAAAATGACGATCTGTGAGTTTTCTCAAACATAACTTGGAATATTTGATGGTCCTTGAAAAATACTCCGATTTTATTTAAAATAATCAATATCATAAGCTCTATTGTTTCTTCTCTTAGAAGATTCTGGCAAATAGCCAGCCCTATGACCAAGGACTAAAATAACTGAAAATAATCTTTTATAATTAAAGACAATGAAAATCACTTTCAAATTCATAATTTTTAAGACCATTGTTGTCTTTGATCTTACCAGATTTTTGCAAGAGTAAGATATATATGGACCATAGACATCATGAAGTCCTTAAATGAAAACTGCCATCAATTTTACCATTCGCACAGTGTTAAACATTCAATTTGGAATATCTCTACAAATCTCCCCATTTCTAATATTGCTAATACTTCTGATAGTTCTAATATCTCCCCTTTTCTAAGCAATGCATTATGTAAAAGATATTGAATTTTTAAAACACTAATATAGATTTTTGGACCTTTGATTTGTCATTAAAGGTTTTCTCCAAAATACATTGTTTTAATTGTCGTATGGTTAGGAGCTCTCATTTTTGCTCCAGAACAGGCTATAAAGGACAAAATGTGGGATGAGAAATCCTCTCCTCTTTGTGAAATGGGAGTACTGCTATGAACTCACTAAGGAAAAGAATACATGAAGGTTGAGGATGCAGAAACCATGCCCCTGGGAAGATTTCTGTGTAGCTCCAGGGGTTCACACATCCCATTTTAAAGACCATTTACTTTAAAATACTCTGAGGGTACTGAGAATAAAAATACAGAGAATACAAAGAATACTGAGTATTCTCAGAGGACTGAGAGTTTTTCTTTGATTGAGGAAGGAAATAGCTGAATGAAATTATTGCACACTCAAAAGTAAATACAGCAATTACATAAGCCTGTGTTTGGAAATCTCAGTGTCTATCAAAAAAGTTTGCTGGAATGCAAATGGCAACTGGATTGGTTTTAAAAATATATTTCACAGAACAGCTCTCGAGCAGAAGCAATGTGGCGATGTTATGAATATCAGGAAAGAGAAGTTTTGTTTTATTTTTCTTAAAAGAAAGGTTATAATCTTACAGGACAAGCCCCAAGTGAGGTAAGCAATATCAGAGATATGCCTGAATCTACTGCCAGTAACATGTGATAAGAAAAGGGGGGAGTTATTTTAGGTGTTATTATGTATGAAAAAAATGCATGGGGATCAATATTATAAAACCGAAAAAGAAAGGCAGGCCTCAGTGAGGAGACTCAAGTGAGAGTATAGCCCAGGGTACACATACACAGAACCAACAGGAAAATGGACATGAAGAGATTTTCAGTATGTTAGGTAGAAAGGAGATTATGTCAAGTGATCCTGATAACTATGGTTGCCAAACTACAACTGTTTCAATTTTGTGGAAAGTCAGAAATGTCTCCGCATCTATATGCAGAGAGCAGGTACCATATACAAAGGTGAGCTTTCCCCCAAGGAAACTTCAAATAAGATGAATGTTGTGTCATTGTCTCAATTGGAGAGAGAATTAGAATAAAGGACATAGTTTTGGTCTTGGAGTTAATTATATTAATGTCATTTTATGACCTAATTTAAAACTTTCTTGTGATGAGAGGTAAACTGAACACTAGTGTCCCCCACCAGAAAATACAGAACGAAACAAACAAACAAAAGGAACAGCACTGGGTATGGTGGGGAAGCCCACCAAACTGCTCGCCTCTACCCCTGTTCAGACCAGCCATGTTCCCAACTGTCTACAAATCTAATTGTTAAGTGTAATGAGAGACAGGAAAGTACTACTACTAGTACAAGTACTATTATAGCACTAATAATTATTTATAATTGGCTTAGACTAGTGGTTTCAAATTGTATTCCCCGAACCAGCAGTATCAGCACCATTTAGGAACTAGTTAAAAATGCAAATTCTTGGGTCCCATCTCAGAACAACTGAATTAGAAAATTTTGAGGGTGGGAGCCAGCAATTTGTATTTTAACAGGTTCCCCGGGTGAATGAATATATGGCATGCTAAAGTTTGAAAACTTTGGATTTAGCTGAAACATGATCCCTAACCGAAAATGCATAGTCATCAAATAAATACTTGAATTAGGTATTTATTAGAGCCAGGTACTATAAAACTAGAACTAATTTTCTAATTGGAAAAAAGAAATGGAGGGAGCAGATATTGGACAGGAAACCAACGATGATTTGGTCATATTCACCCTTTCCTTTGTATCTTTAAAAAATATGTTTCCATCCCCACTTTTAAAATAATATTATCGAAATGGGAGCATGCACTGAGAAATCCAGAAAAGTTGTAAATGGTGGTCACAGAACACATACATTAAAGTGGAAAATTGATACAGCATTGTTGTTAGTTATATCGTATTTGCTTTAAAAAAAAAACTTGTATTGAAAATAATCATACAAAGACATGGCTCTTTTTCTTGTGATGATTATGTTAAGCTAAAATATGCTAGAGATATTTCAAACAGAAGTGAGTTGATAAATTATCTGATCCTACCAGTAATTATTGAGCACCTGTTATATGCCTGACTCTATGGTATATACTATTTATGTTGCACGTATTGTTAAACCAGTTGAAAAGATCTGTTCAATGTACATGAGTAGGAGAGCAGTTTTATGGTGAGGGAATCTCTTAGGTCCAAAATTATTTGATTCTTTGGGCCCAAGGCTTCTTCTTTGAAGAGAGTTATTGCCTCATCATTGATTTATTATGAAACAAAAAAACATTGATAATCTTAGTATGGATTTTTTAATGTTGAGCACATGTACAGATAACGAATAATATTTTACTAATCTATAATCCCTTCCGTGGTTTCTGTCACCTTTTATGAACTACCAGGAGGGAGTCACTTGTGATAATGTTTCCAGGGTGAGAAACATTTTTAGAAGTTCAGATTTGCACTTCATTGACAATTTCCCTACAGGATAGGAGGATCACAGTTATTTTCTTTAAAAGAGATGTAAGTTAAAGGAAAAAGGCAAATTTTAAAGCTTTCAGGACATCAAACAGAATAATCAAATATTTTATGAAATATATATCTTGATATGTCAGCCAATATGTGTTTTCAACAGAAGAAAAAAGTTGTAAAAGTCCTCAAACAACAATGATTTTCATGCATGCAAATTTAAATGTTAACTTTGGGCTTATTTTAATTCTACTGAAATATTTAAACTAGTTTTATCATATTTCTTCTTATTTCCCAAGCTCTTTGACAAATAGTCTTAACACAAAAAGTGAGACATTTGCAAGTTGATGAATCATTATCAATTCATGAGGTATGAATATGCAGTGAAATTTACAACTAAAGGATATTAATAACTTGCAGTTTTGCAATTATTTGTTATATTTCTTGTACCCAGCAGGTAATAGTGCTTTGAACATTTTGGATTTGACATATATTAATATTAGAATTTACCAGAATTAAACTCAAAATTTCTGGATTAAGAGTTGGGTTAAAAATGTAATTTTTACTTATATGTTTCTCCCTCATGTAATCTTATTCCCGTGCTCGATTTTAAGAATTCGATGTTTTGATTCAATTTTTGTGTTTCTGTTAAATTATCTAATTATCTAATATTTTTAAAGTATAAGTCTTTCTAAAGTTTTAGCTAGCACACTTGAATAGCATACAATTATTCTATTTGCAAAAATGTAAGAAATCAGACTTGCAGAGGTATTAAATGGACTCTCTCTAGCCAAATCTCAGAGGCTACACTTGAGTGAAAATTTTGCTCCTGATTGTAGATGCTACATACATCAAAGTTACTCACTGTATATAGCAACTCCACTAAATGGGAGAGAATGTGTTATTTTATATCTTGCCAAAAAAAAGAAATGAAATCTGCAATTAAAGTTGTAAATTGACATTGATTATAAGACATCCTAATTTTAGAGACATTAAAATGTGTAAATAAGTTGGCTCTAAACTGATGAAATAAACTACATCATATATGTTTCCCTTCCTCTTGGCATTTTTATCAGAAGTAAGAAAGGCTCATGCAATTAAGAGTGCACTGCTACTAGAAAGTATATTATGTTGCGTGCAGCACGTGGGTAGCTCAGTTAGTTAAGTGTCAGACTTGATTTCAGCTCAGGTCATGATGTCATGGTTCATCAGTTTGAGCCCCAAATAACTCTGCACCATCAGTGCAGAGCCTGCTTGGGATTCTCTTTCTCCTTCTCTCCCTGCCCCTCCCCAGCTCGTGCACACGCTCTCTCTCTGTGTCTCTCTCAAAATAAATAAAAAACAATACAAGAAAGAAAGCATATTATGTGTTTGGAAAATATTTTATTAGAACAATATCAAACTATACATTTCAGATTGTGAATTTAATTCATTACTTTATATCGTTAAAACCAATACTAACTATAAAAATGCTTTGTCAAAGAGAGTTATTTTAAGGTTCAGACCTGAAAACACCACAATAGCTCATCAACAACTTAGAATCTGGGACTAAATCAGAGGTCTAAATAAGGAAGGTCTTGATTAATGCTTATCAATGGCTCTCTATTGCCTACAGGAGGAAGTGCAAACCCTCAGCACGACCTACATGCAGGTTAGAGCCACGTACATACCTCCCCTATGACATCTCTCTGCTGCACTCGATATTGCGAGCATACACAATGACAACTAGTGTCCTCAACCTAGCTCATCTGTGGTTTCACGGATGCTCTTCCATTGTAGGCTCCATATAATATTCCTCCTCATTCTTCTCCTGTCCATGTGGCTCTTCCCCTCTAAAGAATTTCCTAACCTATTTATAAAAGAGCGTGCCTTTAGCCACTGCTGTTTCTAGCACTGCTGTTTCTACACTATAAGATTATAGTGTACGTCTGTCTGTCTGCCTATCAGTCTGTCAGTTCTTAAGGGTAGGATTATATCCTTCATCTCTGTTTCTCCCATAACCATCACAAGGAGATGTATAAAACTGACATTCAATGAAACTATTGAATAAATAATTATTTAATTAAATCAATCTACAGAAGCATTTATACTTCCATCAAACAGATTCAAGTTCCTTTTTATCTTCATTGCTTTATTGTAAGAATGATGAAGCATGAGCATTCTTTCTTTTCTACTTGAGAAGGGACTTTAGTGATCCTTTTTTATATGAAGTGAGACCCTTACTTAGGACTTGATTTTGAAAAGAAAGTGAGATGCTTTGTTATTAAATTTTCTTTCTTTTATTTATATAGTATATATGGATGGTAAAGAAATAATTTTTTTAGTGAGATTTTTAAGAGAAGGGACAGAAAGTTCTAAGAAATGTCTTAACAAATATAAACAAAAATAACTCCACAAGATTTCTCTTAGGTTGAATTGAAGTTCAGATTTTATTTTCTCCTCCCTTTTAAAAATAGAAATTCAGGGACCCCTGGGTGACTCAGTCAGTTAAGCCTCCGACTCTTGATTTCAGCTAAGGTCATGATCTGATGCTTCGTGAGACTGAGCCCAGAGTCAGGCTCGGTGCTGCCAGCACGGACCCTGCTTGGGATTCTCTACCTCCCTCTCTCTCTCCTCCTCCCCACCCACCTGCCCGCCTCTATCTGTTAAAAAAAATAGAAATGCAGTTAACCCAGAAAGCCAGGTAGGACTCTCCATTCAATACAGATGTTACCTATTCACAAAACAACAACAACAAAACATGCTTGGCTTGATTGCTTTCCATTGGTGATTGCATTTCTTGTAACTAATGGTCCCAATCAAACATATACCCTCAATCATTGTATAAAAACCACCAACTGTTTATTCACACTAGCTCTCTTTTCTTACATTTTTTCCCTCCCACAAAGAGAATAAGACTTAGAAAATACTTTTACTTCCTTACATCCCCATTAAGAGATGAAACTTTGGGAAGTACTTTATTTCTCTACTCCATTCCCATTCAGTAAGGTTTGTTGTGATTGTTTAGTACTTTCAGTGTCTTATAGAAGTTTGTTTCTTCTACTTTAAGAAACCACAACTAGAACTGATCATATATTTTTAGTTACCATATCCTAGCCATCACTCACCACCGCATTATTTTATCTTCCTCCCATTGAGATCAGTGATCCGATTCATGTATTATTTGCTAAGAGCTTTGCTTGAATACTAAATATGGGGATAACTATGAAGGCTTATATATTCTCCCAACATTACATTGCCATGTGAAAGCTGTCTTACCTAGGTAGAAGATTCTTGGGTTGAAGTCCATTTGTCTCAAGAAACTATATTATCTTGTAATACCTAAGGTCACTGATGAGAAATTATGTTCCTTTGTTTATAACTTCAGTCTTCTTTGTGGCAGACTATAAGATTTTTTTTTTTTTACCTTAGAGTTCAAAAATTTTTCCAAGATATAGCTAGGTCTGTGTTCCACCAATCTTGTCTGGAAGTCAGTGAACTATTTTAATTTGCAGACTCAAATATTTCTTCACACCAGGGAAATTTTCTTCTTTATTAGTTGAATTACTGTCTCTTTTCCATCTGTTTCTTTTTCTCCTTCTGAAACCTCTGTTATTCATATCTTATGTCTTTTGTATCTGTTTTCTTTGCCTCTTTTCTTCCACTTCATGATTTTCGTCTCTTTATATTTTCGCTCTGTGTTTTGAGGTATTCTTCTATTTGATTTCCCAGACTACTAATTTAAATCTGAACAGTGATAATTTTTCCTGTTTATTCATTCTTTGAAATGCTTGTTTAGAAGCATATTCTCTTACTTCTAGTAAGTTATTATTTTGTGTTGTGTTGATTCTCCAGTGATAGGTAGATAGATATATAGATAGATACACAGATAGATGATAGACCCATAGATACGTAATATACAGATATAAAAATATAAGTATAGATATAAATGTATGATGCCAGAGGTATAATATGCACTTATTTTCTGGATTTCCCCATAGCATTAAATATAGTTAAAAATATCTTTTTAATGATTGTTTGTTTTTATTAACTAACTCTTTAGTAAAGAGTACTAAAGTTTTGTTACCTATTAGGAATGTCCTGCTGTTTTGTTGTCATAATCTTGCAAGTTGTGCATATTCTAGAAGTCAATATACATGACTTAGTATCTTAGAGTTTAGTAAAATATGGGTGATTTTTTTCCTTTGTTTCATCATCTACTTTATGAAAAATTTATTCAATAAATACATATTACTTTATAATAGAAAAACTTAAAGGTTAATTTAAAAGCTTAAAAAACAAGTCTGTTTATGGAACAAATTTAGCTACTTCAATATTTACTTATTTCTCAACTCACTTCTGACCTGCCGCCCTTCTTCTTTGATTACTGTCCTCTATTATTTGTATACACTTATATGATCTCTTTAGAATGGAAATCTCTTCCAGGGGAAGGACTATTTTATTCATTTGCACAGATCTCACAGTGTTAAAACATTGCCTTGAAAAATTGCAGATAAACAAAAAAAAAGGTGAATTAATAGACAAAAGTTAATAAAAGATAAATGAATATCTAAAAAGTATTATTATAAGTTTCATTGTTAATACTGTGTTCAGTTTCCATGCAAATGTTTGTCATTCAACATAAGTGACATTCAATGCTTAGATATTTCTTGTAACTGAGCATACAAGAAAAGTACATTCATACATGCATTTTTTTTACATTTCTCACTTGTTCATTCATTCATCAAACATTTATTTAGTGCTAATTATTTACCGGACACTTAGCTTAAGTTCTGTTCTTTTAAAATGAGAAATATTCCAAGGGCATTCTTGGTCTCCCTTCTGCACCTCACTGGCCTGGTCTCCACTAATGATTTCCACATCACATTCTTCTCATCTAATCCATCTTTCAATTAGCAATTCTCCCACCAATTGTTGAAATACCATTCCATCATCTATTGCATGTGCAGATATAACAATTTTGTTGATCTAAAAAGGGGGAGGGTTCTTAACCTGCTACATATTATGCTTGACATTTATTAAGTTGGAAAAAAAATAAAAAATCTTACCCTTTACCCACTCTTGCCTTTGCCAACCTTTTAAAAAAGATTGATGCTTTTGGGTAATATTAAGTGTTGTGAAATCAGTAGAAAGTTTTGAAAAAAAAATCTTTTAGCATCAGAGTTAGAGGCTCTAATCAATTTGGGTGGACTTGATGAGTGTAAAAAATGGAAAACAGCCTAATTCCTGCCTTCAGTTGTGAGCTGCAGTGATATTCTGGTGTGCTGACAGACTGAACAAATGCCACAGGGCTATGAATTGCCTCGAGCATTATAGCAGTGATGCCATCTAATGAGAAGCAATTGTTGCCTTCAGATTATAGGAAAGCAAAAACACACAGATAGCTATATTTTAATACTCAATAGTGTTTCACCATTTGCAAGTATATTGCTTTGTATCCTAGTTTTTGGTATTTTCCTGATTAAGAAACAATGAATCAGACCTATGGACAAAATTTCTCTCTAAGGCTATCAAGTCATCAGCTTAAACCTTGGTTTCTTAAAAGTGAAGGCAGGAAAAGTTTACATACGTAGTATTAAGCAATCAATAGGAATAAATTCTAATGATGACTCCTCTCTAAGGGCACTTATTGCTATATCTGCCTTTCTAGGACCAGCAGTCTAAAGGGAAATTCTATGTTGATTTCACCTACACAACTCTCATTTTTCTTGGATGCATTTGAAAAAAAAAAATAAACAAAAGAAGGAAAGCCTCATATATAAAAACATAAAATAATTCTATGACAAAGACTATCTCCTTGCTATAGATTATCAATCATGTAGTTAACAACTCAAATTATGAAATACTACTAATCCTGTGCAGTGTAATACCAGAAGTGACATGTAATTATGTTTCACTAAAAAGTAAGTAAAATTCTTAACCAGGCTGAAGAAATTTTCTCTGATGGCTCAGTCTGGATTATCTGTTTGATTAGCTCAACATCTCATATTTTTCTAGAGCCAGTGGGTTCTTTTCTTGGAATGGCAGGTGGTGCATTGTATCAGTGCACTATATTATATATATTCTATATATAATTGAAAATAAGTCTTAGACTCTGGGTTGCTCAGAATGTACATTCTAAATGCTGTTATAACTCAATTTAAATATAATAAAGTCCTTTGCTTTCTTTTCACTTTGTAGAATGTTAACTGCCTTTTAGATTTAGGAATTGTGTCCTTGTGTACCACTGTGAGCCTCAGGTATGTCTCTCCTAAGTGTGTGTCTGTGGGCAATTACTTCCATGTTTCATTACCACCTGCTGAAGACAAAAAGTTCTAAAGCCCTTTGCTTTGTTATTCAGACTGAAAATTTTTCCAAATCAAACAGAAGTTATGATGATATTAATATAAATGTAACTCTATTAAATTATCTCCCTTTAACTCTGCATTTTCCCCCCACCCCCATTTCATATCCATGGCAGCATGTCTGGGCTAAGTTTCTTTGGTTTTCAAGTCACCAGAACCCACTAAAGTAACTTTACAAAAAATAGGAAATGTAGGATAAAACTAAAGCTGTAGCTCAGGAACCTCAGGAAAAGTTTGAGTTGTCAGCCTTAGGGGGAGAGAGCTGAAAAGGCATCAGGAATTAAGGCACTTTCTCTGTAGTCCCTCTGGTTGTTTTCGTTCATTTTATCCCCCTCCTTCTCTCCCTCCTCCCTCACTGTTTAGGGCCACAGAGTCTTTCAGATCTGAATCCTTCTGAGTATCTTAAATTCCAGTCTCTCTCTGTGAAGTCTTTCTCTGCTCCTCTTTTATATGGGAAAAATATTTGCCCAACTGCTTTGTAGTTTGGAAGTTTCAGTTCAGAAGAGAGCCAAAATTGACTAGTATCTCTGAATTCCCAATTCAAAATTTTTGCTTGATCCAGGTATCTAAATCAATTGCACATAGCTATGTCCAGGAAAATGAAGTCACTCCCAGCAATCACAGCTGCCAGGACCCCCACTGATAGCTTAGCAGACAATCTAAAAGGTCTGTATTACACCATCCAAAAACAAACCAAATTTTTTTTTCACAATGTATCAAAAAATAAGCAGTCCTAGGTCGTAATGAAAAAAAAAAAAAGAAGAAAAAGAAATAGTTTCTAGAACAACTACAGTCAAAAAGAATATTGATGCACATGTTTTCAGACACTGAATTTATATGACTAGGGCAAGTTTGTAGCTTCTTCAGGAAAAGTTCCCAACTAAGCAGCCTAAGGAAATAAAGGGCTAATATGTAAGCTTAGGAATCTTGCAGCTCCTCCCATAGAGAAATAGATGCAGAAGCAGTAGGAAAGCGGGCAATAGTGTCTTCTTTTCAAAGATGCTTTCACCATAGTTAGAGTATGACACATTTAATATATCAAGAGAACCATATTTGCCAGTTTGAAGTCAAATGCTAGGTAGTATGACATGAATTAAGACTACTAGAAACCAGGACACCAATCATTAAGTTAGGTGGTAAGAATAAAAACAGTGCTGTGTTGAAGACTAGACTTTATCCAGGACTTTCATTTAGATATAGGATTGGCAATGCCAATTTACCTCAGCTATTACCCCCAGTTTACCTCAGAAAGGGAAAAGAGGTAAAGAAAAACAAGATCAGGATTATAAGGGCAGGAATGAGAATCCTGGGGACAATGACTAAAAGAGATAATTTTCCTTGTCAGGGAAAATGTTGACAGGGCAAGACTCTTGTCAGATATACTGATCACACAATTGTTAATTGTTTTTTTTCTCTAAAACAGTCAGAAAAAAAAAGTAAGTTTTTCTTATCAAGGTTAATGCGACAACTGGTTTTGACATCAAAATGTCATAATCTCATACATAAAATGTTACCGATATTATTTCAGTTATTACCAAAAGAAGACTGGGAGTGGCTAAATGTTTTAGTAATTTTCAGAATGGGTCAGTGATATATTAAAGATACGAAAATGGATTCTGTTTTATTATAATCTCCAGAAAAATCATAGGTGTATTTATTTATTAAACAGGGGGTTGGTAAACACTTAGAAAATAGTGACGTTCTCATGGAACAAACTAAATTTAACCTCATGTTTCATAAGATTACTGAAAAAGAAGACAAGTGACATAACGTAATACATCTTGATCACAGCGCAAGATTCCATAGCAGCATAACGTTCTTCAGATGCGTATGTCAGTCTTAAGTGTAAATGACAAAATCGAATTCTGGCTGATCAAACAACAAAAACAAAACCATTATAAAGTTTACCCTAAAAATAGCTGATTAGAAAGAAACCACTTGTTCCAAAAGGCTAAGCATAAATCACAATTATTGGGAGAGAGGAACAATCAGGCTTGAAAATCAGGTGTGAGGAAGCTTGCCTAAAGCCAAGGCACAGGTGTAGTCTTTGGAAGAAATCACTGTCACCAGCAGTACCTATCTGACCCCACTGATCATGTGATAGGGTCCCCAGCATTTTACTTTAGGAATGCAATTTCGTCTAGTAGCTAAGCATATGAGGTTGAAATGAGATAGCTCAGCCTTTCTGTCTCCTTGGTAGCTATGGAACCTTGAGCAAACATTGGTTTTCTTGTCTGGATCACATAAATAAAAATAGCTAGCTGACTAAGCTGATTGCTATATAAATAAACCAAACTGCTTAACATAGTACCTGACACAAAATAACTGTGGAGGAAGAGGAGGAATGTAGTTGTTAATTTACTCAATTTTGATCAGCAGAGTTGCATGGCTGGGGAACATTGATCTAATATATATTCCTAATCCTTAGAAAATAATAATTCCATTATGTATTGCACTTGTTAGGTAATAACAGAGTAATGTGTTCAGTTCTGGCTGTTATATTTTAGAAAGAATTTTGAAATATGATATTTACTATTTGACATTTGGAGGAATAGAATAAAATCGTATCTCTATAGTTCCATGCATGAGATAGGAATGAATAAATTGGAATTACAGGGAGATAGACTTCAGATCAATATAGGGAAAAATTCCCTAAAAATTAAGGAAATTTAGGTAATTTTTCATATCCAACAAAGGACAGTGGCTTTCTCAGAAGTAATGAGGACCACAGACATCTTCAAGCAAAAGTTAAATGAGTATTTTTAACAATATTATGGAAGTTCTTACAGTTTATAGGATTTTAAAAGCCCCTAAGATCATTTCCCATGATGAGTGAATTGGTTTAAAAATATTCACCTACCCTTGTGAAACATATTATTCAGGTTCATTTTGAAAAGAATGCGGAGATTGTGCAGCAAATTACCAATAACCCACACACATACTTATACAATATGCAAAAATGTACTTTGTAACACATCAAATACCCTTTCTTTTACTTAGGAATTTCTATTAGTGCTGCAGGAAAAAGAATGACAAAATAAAGTTACCCTAAAAGTGTTTTTACTTTGGTGGCCAGCTTTGGAGTTTTTGTGTTAACAGGAGCTAAAGAAATTTTAGTAGTATTTTACACGTAGAAAAAGATTGATGAATACTTAGTTGCCTCATAAAAACAGAAAATAATGTCAGAAATTGAATGAAAATGCTTGAAGCTTTCAAAAATTAGGAACAATTTACATAAGTTTCTATTCATACTAAATTTTACTATTCTCAAATAGCAGCATACCTTAAAGAATTTTTAAAAAGTGACTAATAAAGCGGGGGGCGGGGGGTGCACCTGGGTGGCTCAGTCGGTTAAGCATCTGACTTATTTCGGCTCAGGTCATGAACTCGCAGTGGGTGGGATGGAGCCTGCACTGGGCTCTGCATTTACAGTGTAAAGCCTGCTTGGGATTCTCTCCCTCTATTTCTTCCCCTCCCCTGCTTGTTCCCTCTCTCCCTCTGTCAAAATAAGTGAATTGAAACATTTTTTTTAATAAGATAAGACAAATCATTCTTCTCATATGGAAAATAATTCTGGTTTCAAAAAAGTGCTGTAAATACTGTTCCCTACTGAAAATATAGGCAAGCTATGGCTAATATGAAATTAGCACTCTAATGATTTTCAAACAATTTTCCTTTCTGTGGAGAAAACACACATGAAGTTGTTTCAGTGCAGATGATGTCTCATTTTCTTCTAACAGATTTGTAAGGGAATGTGGTGAGATCTAAGGATATTTGGCCTTTTTTTAAAATATAATTTATTGTCAAATTGGCTAACATACAGTGTATAAAGTGTGCTCTTGGTTTTTGAGGTGGATTCCCATGGTTCGTCACTTACATATAACACCCAGTGCTCATATTCTAGAAATAAACATATAAGATTTATTCTACCAACCTACTAATCCAGGAGAAGTTACTTATCTACAAACAGAATTAAGTCCATAAAGAAAGTCATGCAGTAAAGAAAAAAACTAATGAAGTATGGAGTTTGTGTCTTCATTCTCTACTCAAAAACCCTTTGACCATAAATGATTTGTCCTTTCCTCCACCTTTTATCCCCCCAAAAACTATGGATAAGATACCTTCTGATCACATTATATCTCTACAAAGATGTGGGCATATTATGAATCACTATGCAAGAATGAGGGTACTATTTTTTATTGTAGCCCTAAAAATAGAGTCTCCGATGTACATATTGGTTTAGTGGAAAAATTTTCTGAAACTGCTTTCCATGTTAGGACTCAGACACTCAGAATTTTAGGCATACAAATAGTTTAAAGTAAAAAAAAAAAAAAATCAAACTTGCCAAAGTTAAAGAAGACAGGTTAAATAGGTGATGGGGACTAAGGAATGCACTCGTTGTGATGAATACCTGACTTTGTATGGAAGTGTTGCATCACTGTATTGTACACCTGAAACCAATATTATGCTGTTGTGTTAACTAAACAAAAATTTTTTTTAAAAGAAGATAAAAAGAAACCTAGCAGTAACTTTTCTGATGTTATTATGTTAGTACATCAAGCATATATTGAGAACATGAAAGAATAAGCATAAACATAAAAATAAGCATCTGACATTCATCAGAGGTATCACACTACTGTCCTTTATCTCGTTTATGTTCTTATCAATAACTATGTGTGGTAAATTATGAAAATAAATGAAGGAATTATTTTGATCCTATGATAGATTCCTCATATGCATTATTTCCTGCTCCTCAACCATCTTAAGGAATTGTACCATTATGTTCATTTTGGGGAGGAGGACACAGGTTTATAGTAGTCAGTAAAGAAAAGGAATGAGCTTTATTTCAGGCCTATGTTACTAGTTTTGTTTTGTTTTTTTTTTTTTTTCTTACTCCAAGTTTTTTTCAAGATACTATGGTCTCTTCATATCCAGTATATGGATCCTCTTCTCATGACTATATAAAAACCACTGTGGAAAATATTACTTGCTTCTCTGGTCTTTTATGTTCCATGTCTTTCTATTCCTGAAGATACTCTTATTCAGCCTTGGATAAAGCTGCCTGTTTTCCATTCTTTTCCTGATTGCCCAACAGAAAATAGAATGATAAATTTTATTCTAAGACAATATCTACAGTCCCAAATGTTGAGACAGTGAATGTTTTAGTCCCAAAGACAGGTATTAATCACTAAAAATGTCTATGGATGTGTCTGTCAGGACATTAAGGAAAATAAATTTAAAGAGTAAAGAAAGGGAATATAATCATACAACACGATTATGAGAAGAAAGCCAGAGATATAAAGAGGATATAGACAGTCTGCCTAAGAGAAAAGCAATTTTGGAATGTAGGCCAATAAAAGGGAGAGGAACAGAAAATAAAGAGAGGCATATAGCAAGTAAGTGCCATTAAAGCTTGTTTTAGTGCCATAAATAGCACCACAGATTGCCCTCTCTGTACTGGAATGCACTAAGGATTATATGCAAGGATAGCTGCTTTGTTGTATATTGTATTACATTCCCTAATTGGATTAGGGAGGCTTTTTCTGAACTTAACATGGTTATTATTGCTGTCATGTAACAATTCAAATTGTGTTTGTACATGAGCTATACATCTATCTCCTTTTCTCTATCTATCTATATTTAAAATTGATATGTTTAATTTGGTCATGGATTAATTTTTAACAGTTGCTTTGGCTTAAAGGTAAAAAAAAATTATTACTTACTTATAAAAATAAGATACATGAGCAGGGAAACATTTTTTTGTTTGTTTTTTAGAAATGTGACCTTTGTTCTATAATAAGCAAATATCACTGAGTCCAAGTTAAGTCAGTTTTCCTTCCATCATCACATAAGTTACAAAGACAACCAGAAGCATCTTTCTTTTCTATATTTGGTATCATCAAGATGCTCCAATTGACTGAATATATTATGTCAGCACCAAATCTTATTGGCAAGAGCTTTATCCGACAACCTTCACATTCCTCATCCAGCCATCTGTTTTTCTTGGTCCTTAGTCATAAGGAAAAACTTCTAATTTTTGCAACACCCATATCAAGCTAACCTAATAACAGATTTCCATTGACTTCAGAGAACACTCAGCACTTGCATTCTTACCCATGGTGTGTGAAGAGAGATGTGAAATGATTCAGAGAGTTATGTAAATGGAATAGTGTTGCCATTGGGAGCAGACACAGATGCCTTCACTTTTTTACACTCTGGATACCATGAACTAAGGCCAAGCAGTCTCATGTATTGAAACACACTGCAAAATAAGTTATTTTTAGGAAAGGGTTGAAAGTGCAGGCTGGTTCTCAATGATGTACTCCAGTAAATATGTTTTCACATGTCATCCACTTGATTTGACAGTAGACACATACTGCAAAATAAGTTTGCCCTTGTAAATCCATCAATCATTAAAATTATTACTGGCCTAGGGGCGCCTGGGTGGCGCAGTCGGTTAAGCGTCCGACTTCAGCCAAGTCACGATCTCGCGGTCCGTGAGTTCGAGCCCCGCGTCAGGCTCTGGGCTGATGGCTCGGAGCCTGGAGCCTGTTTCCGATTCTGTGTCTCCCTCTCTCTCTGCCCCTCCCCTGTTCATTCCCTGTCTCTCTCTGTCCCAAAAATAAATAAAAAACGTTGAAAAAAAATTTAAAAAAAATTATTACTGGCCTAGATATCCATGATGTAATTACACAGCATATTGGCCCTCATTCACACCTAATAGCTTCTTTCCGCTAAATCTTTCTAACATTTTCATTCTCTAAATATATCTTTAATTCTTATATATTCAGTGTTTATGAACCCAGGCTATACAACATGAATAATAAAGTCTCATACAACTTTTATAATTATTTTAGGTTCATTCAGTCACCAGCCAATTAATGAAGACCTACTATGTCCTCTGGCTATGCTTAGTCTAAGATGTAGCCATGTCACTTAAGCAACTTCTACCCCCTTTAGGGATTATATATAGTGTGTCTATACATTTTTCTCTTCAAATAAGCTAGGATGTCCTCTTCAACAATAGCAGTTGGTGTGTATCAATAAATAGTTTGTTTAGAAACTCAGGCACAATCCCTATGATAATGGTGAAAAGTATAAACTGGCCATATGAATGGCTGTGTAAAAGCATCTTCTTTTTAGCCAAACCTATATTATTGTATTCTTGCTTGTCTACCATGAACTCTCTCCATATTTGAAGTAATTTGAAAATAGCAACCAAATCTATTCATCTTTATTTTCCTCTAGCATCTGATGCAGTGTGTGGCATATAGAACAACATATTCAATAAATGTATTTTCTTGGCTATGAAGGAGAGATATTAACTCAATTAAGCCTCTAAATGGCTGCTCCTTAATCATCCATAGTCTACACTAAATCAGTTTTGTGATTCTGTCATATTTCTATGTCATTACATTGTTCTGCATAGCAACAGCTTTCCTTTTGTTGTTTTTCCTCCTGAGTAGAAGCATTTGATCAAGAGATCTACAATTATAAACAAATATTTATCATCTTGACAAAAGAACATTATTATTCCATTCAGACAGCAACCTTTGTAACTGAGAGTCACAATACAGATCTGCAGAAATAGTCCATGTAAGTTCCAGTCAGGGCATTTGTGGATTTATTGGAAATACTTTCAAAATGGCTCCAGTGGTATATGAGATAGTGATAATTGTTGGACAAAGCATTTATGGTTTTCTGCAGTCTCAACTACTTTAGAGAACTTAGTAATCATCCAAAGTTACTCCTTATGAATGATTACAGCTTTCTTTCAGGCATTCAGTGCAAGCCTCATTGATTCTCTTCATGATTTATTAAGCCAGGGCACTTTTGTGGTTAAGCGACAGAATTCAGATTTCACTGTAATATCTTTTGTAATGTTTTTTTTTAACTTTATGGAAAAATGTGAAGATGTATATTGCCTAAATTAGGTATAGACTTATTCAAACAAATGTGACTTGTTTTCAAACAGTTTCAAAACTGCTCATAGTTAATGCTTACATCAGATATAGAATTATTTAACTTTAAAGTATGATTAAAATATTTATGCAAATGGATTGCCTATAGTATATATTATTTTAACTGTGACTTGGTTGGAAAAAGAATGGTCCCACCAGTAATGACCAAGACCTGGGAAACAAGTGGTTAGAATATTCAGGAAGACCATGGAAAATAAGCATTTATCCTCTAAGAGGATACTGTTTAAGGAATTTGCTAGGAAATTGGCCTCACAGTGAGCTGAAAGCCAGTAGTGAAGACTCTAGCATGGAAAGGAGGAACAAGAAAGAATATATTTCCCTGGAAAAATAAAGGACAAGAGAATGAAGGATTTTGGTTCAATAGAGCTTTAATATTACCCAAAGGACTGATAAACAGTCCCGCTGTATGCTAATACAAAAGTATTGCATAATTAAAAATGTACTGTAATGCAAAATCATGGTCATAGTCAATGAAAAGTCCTGTTCTTAGTCTTGGTGTGTAACATTAAAGTAAGATCAGAAGCCTGGCTGACTTGATCCTAAGAAAAATAAATAGTAGCCCAGAGAGTTTTTTTAACCTACACTAGGGGCTAAGGACAGGCTGCCCCAAGATGGGCCACTTTGGCATGAAGAGAATATTGACTTAAAAAGCAATCAAACCCCAGCAGATTCAGGAAAAGTTCTTTACCCCCATAACTGCTTAAAAGAATTTAGATAGAGGACCTGTTCCAAGAAGAGAGCTCTCACCATAGGTAAATACATTATGATATGAATTAGGTAGGATAGACAAGGAGGAACCTAGCAAGGCCTGTTTGATCAAAATCTTCTATGTCCCAATTTTTCTCAGTGGCCTAGCAAATATTTGTTTACCAAACATTTATTTCTTTTCATCTTCCTCTGTATTACATTTCTTCTCTTAGAAGTCCTAGAGCCCTGCCCTATTCGTTTTAGTTCAGAATGACATATATACTTCATGTTGCCTGATAGTTTTTGGAATTTCCATGTCTGTGTGGCTTCCCCATATGTATGAAATTAAATTTGATTTTCTCCTATTAATCTGTCTCATGTCAACTTGATTCTCATTCCACCTAGAAGGACCTTATAAAAGCAAAAAACTCTTGCTCCCCAACACCTACTCAAGAATTTAGATTCTATAGAAGATCTAAATTTACTTAACTAACTTAAATGACACCAACAGCAAGGGTCAGAGGGCTTCAGGAGCTGAAAGCCTGCCAGACTCTCCATGCATTTTATTTACTGCCTCCATGAAAATTATGAAAAGCTAAAGGGATTTAAAACAGAGGAGAAAAAGATTGTAAGACTTTAGTGGCATTCTTGCATTCCTTGTGTGGAAGTGTGCAAAAAAGAATATACCTTTAGTTTGCAATGTATTTTGTGGGTTTTAGTTTTTTGTTTTTTTAGAAACCATACAAAGGAATCATGAATTTTCTGGCCTTTCCAGCAAGATAGAGTGTTGGATAGAGGAGAGATTTATACTTGAAGTAGAATAATAATGGAAGTGGCATTTTCACTGTCTTGAAATTATCAAGGAAATGAACTCACTATCTGGAGAAAGGACCTGAAGGAAAGAGACAGGGAGAGACAGAGAGTGACAGAGACCCTTGTGGACTCTTTCCTTCCCCTTTAAATACATATCACTATATACCTTGATTACTGTATTATTGTGGGCACTCCTTCATTTACTGTGATTTTTTTTCTTTTAAAGTGTCATTTTTTAGGGGCACCTGGATGGCTCAGTCGGTTAAGAGTTCAACTTCAGCTCAGGTCATGGTCTCACAGTGCGTGGATTCAATCCCCATTTCTGGCTCTGTGCTGACAGCTCAGAGCCTGGAGCCAGCTTCCCATTCTGTAGCTCCCTCTTTCTCTGCCCCTCCCCCACTCATGCTCTGTCTCTCAAAAATAAACGCTAAAAAATTTTTTTTGAATGTCATTTTTTAGAATGAAGGGAACAATAAAAAAGATAAAGTAGAAAATAATGCCTTGAAAAGAAGTATCATCACCTTTATTAATGAGATGACTCCGCTTTTCCTTCTTTATCTTTCCCCACCTCCCTTAACTGTTTAAACCTATAAGATAAATCCACGACTGCACATTGGTTTCCCCCCTCACCCAGGTATGAAGGAATCAGTGTGTGGTATGAACACATAATTCAGAAGTAAGATTTCTGAATGAGATCACTGCTTCTATGAAAAGGTTAATGAAACTAGGGCCTGCTGTGAAGAGCACATTACTTTATTCACAATAGATGTAGGGATGCTTCATAATAAATTATAATTAGCCTTTTCCTAATGCATTTCACAAATGCCATTGATTTTGGTAACTGGCTTCTTTGAGATACTCATTATGTTTCACACCTCAAAATATCTAAAACATATAAATAAACAGAATAAATCTGAATTGACCATCAGATCTAGCCTCTGTAAGAAACCATATGTAGAAACAGTAAGAGAAGAACCAGACTGGGAAATCCTGAAATTTTGGGGGAGTTTATAAACATTTTATACACTGATTAATTTGCTTGTCCTTCTTGCCAGCTGCCATGAGCTTTCTCTTTCCTCTGCAGTCAGAAAGGTGCAAATATAGTAGCCTTATTCTGGATGCAAAAAGATGAATCTAGGTCATTAAATAATTTATGCTGTTGGGGCAGATTTACACCCTTCTGAACTCGGTGGGAAGAAACTCAAATCCTTGCTTAGGATTTTGACTTCAGTGTGTGACCCTTTAGCCAGTGTCTTAAACTGCATAAGTCTATTATATATTCTGTAAAAGAAGAATCAACAAAACCTATTTTGCTACTCTCATGGATGCTGCTGCAAATAACAAGGGTGTATGTAGTATAAGGGTGTATATATGAAATTTTATAAAAATACAAGATAATGGGATTAATCTTGGCATTCCAAATCCCTTACTTCTCAATCATGGAGACCACTTGAGTCTATTCCTGAAATATTATGAGCATTCAGAGGATATGAGTTTCCCCTGCCATCCTAGAAAAGGATCTTAATTATAACAATAAGAATGAAATCTTTATTCATTCAATAATTATTTATTGAGTACCTACTATTAGGTACCAGGCATTGTATTAGTTGCTAAGTACAATGGTGAGTGAAATAGACATCATCATTACCCTATTAGAGATTATATCTAATGGTGAAGCAAATAATTTTACAAAGATTTCACTTAAATGATCCCCTCATGAGAAATTAGTTTCCCTATGAAAAGCAATTGCATTTTTAATTTAGGCTTATGAACAACTCATAAAACCATACGAAATTTAGAGTCATTCAATTCTGTTCTTTGGATTAGATCTTTGATGACAATATTTAGAATAGAAATCATAACACTATATATATATGTATATATATGTATATATGTATATATATGTATGTACATATATGTACATATGTGTGTGTGTATATATATATATATATATATATATACAATTTATTCTTTTTTGGAATTATTTGAATCTATATTTGGACAACATTTCACAGTTAACTTATTTCTACAGTCTACCAAGACAGATTTAAGGGGACAAAAAGACATCAAGACTGATTTATAGCTCATCAAAATCATCTCACTAGTAGAGATTCATCAAGATCAACTGAGTAATGGTCTGACCGAGTTAGTGAAAGTCAACATAGTGCTGACATGGCACATCTTAAACTCAAGAATGATAGCTTTGAATTGGTGGCTAAGAGAATTGATACTACATTTGCCTTAACAAAACCTCAATTCACTAGACATTAAAGGAAAGAAAGCTATGACAATGTCAGTTCTTCTGATTAGCGAAAAGCTAAGCAGAAAACTTCTAGCAGAAAATTTTCCGTTTTCCCTTTTTATGTCAGTATATAAATGATTTAATCTTTCTTGACTCAGGTTCTTGTTTTGCTCCAAGTTCCTCAGTTTATCTCTGAAGGGTCATTGAAGAAGCCACTTTATATTAAAGGCAAAAATAATATTTAGGGGTATGTTATACTTTGTGAAAAATATAGTTGATAATTTTGAAACAAAATGTAGATGTGAGAGGTAACATGAATAGTGATTAAACAAGTACTGTGAGGCTTTTGAGTTCAGTCTAACTCCCTAAATTCTTAAATGTGTAATATTGGGCAATACTTAAGTTTCCTTATTGATAAAATTAGGATTATTGTATTACCTGCTTTATGAGGTTGGTATAAGTTTCAAGTAAATTAACATTTTAAAAGGACATTGTCGGGGCACCTGGGTGGCTCAGTTGGTTGTGCGTCTGACTGCATCTCAGGTTGAATCTCGCGGTCCGTGAGTTCGAGCCCCACGTCAGGCTCCGTGCCCATCGCTCGGAGCCTGTTTCGGATTCTGTGCCTGCTGCTCTGTCTGACTCTCTCCCGTCCGTTGTCTGTGTCAAAAAAATAAATAAAGGTTAAAAAATAAAAGGACATTGTCTTAGGACAATGCCTGAATCGTTTTAGCATATATAAGTGTTTATTAAATGAATAATACACACAGAGAAACAAATAATTTTCTTAGGTGACTCATAAGTGGGTTCTGAGGCTGAATGAAAACAAAACAAAAAAGGCTTTAAACATATTTTGAATAATAACACTGTCATTAGAATAAGTAACTCACCCCTCCAAAGGTGGCCACTTAGAGTAAAACATTAATTTGAATGTATAAGTAGAAGCATACTTCTTAAAAGCTACTTGATTTCTCTTGAATTCCATCCTACATAATGGCCTAGATCTGTCCGCTAATCATATCAAAAATTTGTCGTTGTTGTTCAACTTCCTCTGGAACAGGAAGGGAGCTTTGAAATCTGATGACAAAAGTGAGATCCAGTACATTAGACACAATAAAGAATTCTCCTTTTTTCAAATTAACAAAATGTCATTTGCTTTGTACCTACAATCAAAAATGATTTATTAGGAATCAGAGCTGGAATTCATGAAAAATAAATGGAAATATAAGAAGATTAGAATTACTTAGCTCTTGTAGGGGGGTTTGGTTAATATTCCTCAGAAGGCTTTCTTGTTGAAAACAACATTGTATGTCACAACTCATATGAGTTAGAAAATAGTGGAACTTTTAGTGTCAAGTTGAAGAATTGGAATTTTGGAAGCTTAACTGTAATACTCAGTTCTGAAGAACTGGCAAATTTAGAAATATTTTGCATTTTAATTTCTTATGATATATTTTCCCACTGCCAAGAAGCAACAGGGAAAATAAAAATTTATTGTAATAATTGTCAGGGGGAGCAGAGAAGCGGTGTTAAAGACTTTGTTTTATTATAAAATACAAGGTAATCAATTTTATTTTACTTTATTTTTATTTTATTTGACATATTAGTCTGTGGTTTTATCATTGTCAGAGCCACATTTAATTGGAGACTCAAAATGTAGAAATGATAGGTATACCTTATCATGTAAAGATATCAACACATGAAGACTATTTAGAATAGTAACAATACAGAGCTAGGAGGATTGAAACTGTTAGTGAATTTAATTATTGTCAGTTTGCTGAATGACCCACCTCCACCCTACAAATAAAAATCTCTGACTGTGAGGCAAAGCTAATAAGGCTGACATATTCTCCCCCTCACTCCCTCTGCCCATATATGTATATATATATATATATATATATATATATATATATGTGTGTATATATATATATATATGTGTGTGTGTGTATATATATATATACACACACACACACACACACATATATATATATATATATATATATATATATATATATATATATAGTAAGGAATTAGCTCACAGCTGTGGAGGTGCAAGTCCAAAAAATCTCCCAGGTAGACGAGCAGGCTGGAGACCCAGGGAAGAGTTTCAGTTTAAGTTCAAAGGAAATCTGCTGGCAGAATTCCTTCTTTCTGGGGAGGTCAGTCTTTGTTCTATTAAGGCTTTCAACTGATTGGCTGAGGTCAACCCACATCATGGGGAACAATATGTTTTAGTCAAAGTCCACTGATTTAAATGTTACTCTCATCCAAAAACATCTTCACAGATACATCTAGAGTAATGTTTGATCAAATATTGGGGCACCATTACCGGACCAAGTTGACATATACAGTTAACCATTACATCAGTCATAGCCAACTCATGACCTTTGGTATGCTATTCCCCATAACCATAATATTCCTTCCCCAGCCATCTGTGTGACACCCTCCTCTCTCCTCTTCTGGTCTCCTCTATACTCTACTTGCTCCATGGTGTTTATCAGTACTTCACTGATGATACAGTCACTTTCATTTTGCTTTTTTGTACATTGGTTCTTGTATAGGACCCATATTCTCCTATTAAAATGAAACCAGAGTATTGTCTTTTGTTCACTGTTGTTGACTCCTCACATATTGGCACTCAAGCATTCCTTACAAAATAATAATAATGAATGAACATGTGGACCGTATTGTCTCCACTTAACTCATTTATTACAGGAAAATACCTAATTGCTTCATTAAATAGAACAGTTGTATTCCATACAAATGTTGAGGGATAAATCAGACAACTGTCTTCAATCTACCACAATGTCACCCTGTGCCACTAGGTCCATGGTTTAAGCTATGCAAACAGTGTCTCCCAAGGTGAACCCTATTAGAAGTTCTATACTCCCCCTGACAATTCTATGCTTTATCTCAAATACATTATATCAGTTAGAATTAGAGTAATTGGTTGCCAGGGTCACAACTTGAACTGGCTTAAGCAAAAGGAGGATCATACTGGCTCATATAAATGGAAAAGAACAAAAGTTATACTTGATTTAAAAATTACTAGAGCCAGGAACTCAGAAAATGTGGTTAAAATAAGCATGACACTCTGCAAATCTCAGCTCATTTTCTCATTCTGTCCTAAGTCAGTTGCTGCCTTTGTGGTGGCAGGGTGGCTCCAGGACCACATGCACACAGCTCATCTGGCAGAAGAGGAAAAAAACAAAAACAAAAACAACACCTCTCTTTTTTAGTCCATTCACAAAACACTTCAGGATTTGCTCTGACTGAAGTAATATGGATTATATGTCCATCTTGGAAACTATCTGTGTGTTTATGTAAGAGGTAATGCTCAACTGAGCCAGGCCTGCTTCACATTCTCTACTGGGGTTCAGCATCAAGCCAGCTGTACTGAAATGGCAATATCTCAGAATGAACAAGTAAATTTTTTAAAATAAACTTTCTATTTTAGAACAACTCTAGATTTAAAGAAAAATTTCAAAAATAGTAAAGAGACTTCCCATATATCCTGTACCCAGTTTCTCCTATTATTAACATCTTGTATTACTCTGGTACACTTGTTACAATTAATGTGCCAATATTGATACATTATTAACTAGGGTCCAGTTTTATCCAATGTTCTTAAATCCATTCCAGAATCCCATCCAAGATACTACGTTACATTTAGTCATCATGTCTCCTCAGGTTCCTCTTAACTGAGACATTTCCCCAGACTTTGTTTTTAATCACCTTGACAGAATACTGTTAAGATGTTTCGTAAAATATTTCTCAACTGGGATTTATCCCAGTTTATCTGATATTTTCTTGTGATTAGAATGGGGATATGGGTTACCGGGAGGAAGACTACAGAGGTGAATTGCCATTTCAATATATTATATCAAGGGTACATAATATCAACACAGCTTATCATTATTGATATTAACCTGATCACCTGGCTGAGATAGTGTTTGTTAGGTTTCTCCACTATAAAGTTATCATTCCTCCATTTCCATACTGTGCTCTTTGGAAGAAAGTCAACATGGTCAGCCCAGACTTTAGGAGTAGGAAGTTATGCTCTACCTTTTTGAAGGCAGTGTATCTGTATAAATTATTTGGTATTCTTCTGCATAGGATATTTGTCTATCCCTCCCTCCCCCCCATTCATTTATTTATTCAATTATTTATTCGTATCAGTATAAACTCATGGATATTTATTTTATACTTGGGCTATAGTCCAATGATACATTATTTATTTTTTTTTCAAATTGTTCCAGCTGTACCCATCTAGAACTCTTTTCAGGGGCGCCTGGGTGGCTCAGTAGGTTAAGCGTCTGACTTCGGCTCAGGTCATGATCTCGCGGTTCATGGATTCAAGCCCCACGTCGGGCTCTGTGCTGACAGCTCAGAGCCTGGAGCCTGTTTCGGATTCTGTGTGTGTCTCTCTCTCTGACCCTCCCCCGTTCATGCTCTGTCTCAAAAATAAATAAATGTTAAAAAAAAAAAAAGACTCTTTTCATTGGATCCTATGTCCTTTTGTTGTAATTCCAACATTGTGTGATTTTTTTTTTTACTTTTAGTATTTTCTTATTTTATGACACTACCTAATGTTGTAGAAGTCGATTGCTAAGGACAGTCTGGGAGTAATGATCAGAGAAATGGTGAATTCATACATGCCCCCTAAAACTGAGTTTGTTGTATCAGATCCTATATGTAATATTAGACTAAGAGAATATATATGCAATAAGTTCAGATTCTGTTCTATGATGTACAATATTTTGTTTTTATTCCAGAAAATTCTGAGACTTTCAGCTTATATATGCCAGTGACTAGTACACAAAAATTGTTTAAGAAATGTCTTTACATAATTAACATTGAGAGTGACATTCTAGCTCACGTGCTAAAGTCCATATTGATTGGATTTCTTTCAGCTCACATATCCATATTTCAGTATTTCATGTAAATGTTAAAAAAGCTTGTTTTTTAAACCAGTAGACAAAAAATTCTTTCCTATTCATCTTTGCATTTTCCTATACTTCAAAGTGCTCATTTTTTAGAAAATATTTTATTTCATCACAGATCCACAAATTATGCATTATCACAATTAGATAGCAAAATGCCCATTTTATTGCATCAATGCTGATACTATTGTTTCAGTTCTGGATCTTAGACTGGAACCCAGTCTTCTGTTGTGTTTCTCCATCCAGTCATGCTCTGATTCCTACCAATGATTCAGGCTTTAATATGACTATTTATCCTGCCTTCAGTCCCTCAGTCTGAAGTCACTTTCTCTCATGAGCATATATTTACAGTTTCTGAGCCAAAGACTATTGTCTTTTATTTTTTTTTTTTTTTTAAATTTTTTTTTCAACGTTTATTTATTTTTGGGACAGAGAGAGACAGAGCATGAACAGGGGAGGGGCAGAGAGAGAGGGAGACACAGAATCGGAAACAGGCTCCAGGCTCCGAGCCATCAGCCCAGAGCCTGATGCGGGGCTCGAACTCACGGACCGCGAGATCGTGACCTGGCTGAAGTCGGACACTTAACCGACTGCGCCACCCAGGCGCCCCTAGACTATTGTCTTTTAGAAAACTTCTGTCACCTACAAACAAAATACTTTCCAGCATAGTGCTATTTGAATGCATTTTTTATGTATTAAAATTGTAATTATTGATTATTATAATTTCCTATTGGTTTCAGAAAGGTCTTAATATTATTTATTACTTTGAAGTCACTTGAAAGAGAAAACAAGGTGCATCTCTGGATTCCTGGCCAACGGAGCTGTTTTCATAGAAATCTGTATGTTCTAAAAGGGGTGTTAAAAGTTCTGTATATAGTATTCCCACAACTACATGATTCTCCAGGGTTGTGTTTTCCCATATCAACAGCCTGTGGGCTCATAGGCACATCACAAATTTCATCTCTGTGCCTTTTTTATTTATTTTTTATTTATTTTATTTTATTTTTTTTTTTTTATTTATTTTTGGGACAGAGAGAGAGCATGAACGGGGGAGGGGCAGAGAGAGAGGGAGACACAGAATCAGAAACAGGCTCCAGGCTCCGAGCCATCAGCCCAGAGCCTGACGCGGGGCTCGAACTCACGGACCGCGAGATCGTTACCTGGCTGAAGTCAGACGCTTAACCGACTGCGCCACCCAGGCGCCCCTCTCTGTGCCTTTTTAAAAAAAAATTTTAATGTTTATTTTTGAGAGAGACAGACAGACAGAAAATGAGCAGGGGAGGGGCCGAGAAAGAGGGAGACACAGAATCCGAAGCAAGCTCCAGGTTCTGAGCTGTCAGCCCAGAGCCTGACACGGGGTTCAAACTCATGAACCAAGAGATCATGAACTGAGTCGAAGTCGGACACTTAACCGACTGAACCACCCAGGCGCCCCATCATCTCTGTGCCTTTCCTGTTTTGTGTGTTTCTCTTTCTGAGTATCTTCACATGAATTCTTGGTTGATACTTTATATAGCACTTCATTCCCTGTTTGGGGGATCTGTTGACAACATCCCATGGATGACTGACCTTACGTGCTCATCATCTTTAGCCAACAGTAAAGATACTTCTGTTCCTTAAGGCCAGCTTCTTCAAAGAAGTTTACCAGGGTAAGGCAGTTAAAAAACAGCGATTAAAGAATAGTGTGTGTGTGTGTGTGTGTGTGTGTGTGTGTGTGTGTGATATTTTGAAGAAGATAGTTATCATATTATGAGATCAGAAAAAAAAAATCTCCTATTTTCACTTAAAAATTGCCCCAACAGCACCAATTTTGGAGGTGGGGAGGGGATGGCTACACTTGCCACAGCCTTGAATAAAGGATCAGAAACAATCCCATGATTTCTGCCATCCCTGAAGGGTGCCTATAGGACACTGAATCTCACAAACACAATGTTAAGTAAGTATTTCCAGTTACAAAGCCCCATGTAGTAATCAAATCTTCACAATTTACTCTGGTGGATAGTCAGCAACAGGGTGAGAGTAGTGGTTGACGAACTCATCAACACTGTTAGAAATATTCTCCCCAAATTCAGAAGCAACACAAAATAACACCTAAAATTAGAATGTGCAAACCTAAAAGTTAATAGACAACAATAATCTAATTTATAGAAATCTGAAGCAAGTGAAAAAATCGAAATACCAGTTGAATCATTTTATCGTATCTTCCTCAACCAGCTTAAAACCCTTCAGTGCGTCTTTAGTATCAAAAGAATTATAGTCAGCTTGCATAGGAGGCTATAGAAGATTGGTGTGATTGGCTCTTAAATTCCTTCCTATCTTCACTTCTCACCAAACCTTCCTTGTATTGCTTTGTCTCATAGAACTGCTTGCTGTTCTCAAAACTCACCATGCTATTTCAAAGCTGTCATTTTCTCTCATGCTGTTTCCTCTACTTGGAAAGTATCACTTCTAATATAGCCATTAAAAATCTCCACTTATGATTGCTGCATATTTAGAAACTTCATTATCCCATTATGTTCTGTTTTTTTCATCTATTATGTTTTATTCATTGTTATATCCTAAGTGTCTAGCAAAGTGTATAGCACCTTCCAGACACAAAATAAATGCTTGTTGAATGGGTAATTGAATCCAATCCATAACTGAAAATAAAATAAACTAAGACAAGGCATATGAATATAGGAGATAATTATAACAAAGTAAAATAAATAAAATAAAATAAATAAAATAAAGTAAATAAAATAAAATAAATAAAATAAAATAAAATAACAAAAGCAGTACAGCAAATGTAATACTCTGCATACTTAGCTACTGATACAAATATAACACTTGTACCCACACTAGGTTGAATGTTGTCCCTCAAAGCTGTATACCCACCTGAAACCTCAGCATATGACCATATTTGCAGATGTGACTAAACTAAAATGAGATCATACTGGATTAGGTTGGACCCTAGATCCAATGTGCAGTGTCCTTGTAGTAGGACAATGACAGCAAAATAGAGGGAAGAAGCCCATTTGAAGATGAAGGCAGAGGTTGGAATGATGCAGCTGTAAGGCATGGAATGCCTCCAGAAAGTAGAAATAAGAAATTGAAGGATTCTTCCCTACAACTTTCAAAGGGATTGATTTTGGACTTACAGGCTCCAAGTGTGAGAGAATAAACTTCTGAGTTTTTTTAAGGTACCCAGTTTGTGGTAAATTTGCGTGGCATCCCTACTAAAACTAATAAAATACCTAATAAGTAATTTAAAGAAATGATTGTATCTAATATAGATTTTCATTATTAAACTGAATTTTCTCACAGTTTTGTTCCTACTGGTATAAATAGCATTGCATGATAATTTCCTTGGAAATATGTACAGTTTAGTCCTCAACTCTCATCTGAACCCTGACTTATAAATTCCTTACAAGTGAGACATTTCAGTTCTTCTTCCTAAAAGCCATAATTCCTGAATCCTATGCCTAATCCCACCCATTCCTAATGCCTAGAGAGCCTTATATTTCTCAAATATCTTTGTATTTCTTTCCATAGATCCTCAATCCATTCCCTCCTAGGACTCCCCCTCTGGAAAGTCTTTAAAGGCGCTATATGCTTTGTAATTTTTCTCTGAGGTAGCTTACTTTGCAAACTTATTTTTCCTTTCTAAACTTTCTTATTCCCTTTCCTTCCTCCTGCAGCTGACATTGCAGTTAAAACAATTCTATTACCTTTTAACCAATAATACCATGCTGTGCTACACTTGAAAGCTAAAATGCCACCAATGGAAGAAGCAGAAAATAAGAAAAGAAAAAGAAAAAAAGAGAAATGATTAGAAACTGAAAGTTTAATAAAAACTTTGCTGAAAATCACAAGTTTGAAGAGGCCTGCTCTCTTTATTATCAATGTGCTGTGACAAACACAAATGGCTAGAGTGGAAGTATTGGGGGGTATTGTTACTCTTCAAATATAAAGCTCAGAGAGGGCATGCGAGTGTGAGGAGGCACCCAGTGGAGGGCTTGAAAATGGCAGGACCAGACTTCAACTCTGCGAATGGCTGATTAGGCATCCAGACCAATGTTCCTGCTTAGGACCTCTTAGAAGATAGGGAAACATAATAAAGATCATCAGACAAACATTAAAGAGTTAATAAGGAAGTGAAGAATTAGAAATCTGAAAACTGAGAGGCAAAAATCACAGAGATGAGCCTAGCATTTGAGGATGCTTAGGGCTGCATCTGGTACTTTGTAAGAAATTGCAGAGGTAGGTCTTTATTGTTATTAGTTCAAAGCTTGGAGCTGCCACCTTTTCTTAACCATGTACTTCCAATATACGGCTAGGCTATGGAAAACAAAAGGCTGAGTGGAGGTCCTTTCTATGCATGGAAATGGCAACATTTTTGCCTTGCAATCTAAAAGCTGTGTATAACCTCATAGAATAAAGACACACACGCACACACACACACACACACACACACACGAAAGTAGGAATAAACATCTGAAAAATAAAATACAGATTAATAGATTATGTTAAAATTCACTGTCTCGTTATTAACTCAAGATACACAAAGGCCAAATTATGTCTAGTGCTCTTACTTTGATGCAGGTACGAAAATGTGGAATATACTTCTATAAAACCACTCCTACTTAAATGTACTGAATGAATAAAAGAAATACTGTGAATGTATCTGTTGTTTTAGAGCAAACACACCCAAACATAGCACCAACCTCCACTCATACCAAATAAATATCCATTAAATAGAAACTAAAATTACATTTTAATGTTTGCAATTATTTTATAAACCACCAAAAGATGGCATGGATATCATCAAATGCGTAGGCCAAGTAGTCTGGGCCCTTTCTCAGAGCCACTTTTGGGGCTCCAGTTGGGGCCCTGTGATGACTTGATGACACTATTTCAAAAATGAACATGGACTCATCAGGAATCCAATTTGTTGAAGGTTAATAACATTTAGCACTAGCCTGCAGAGGCGTGTTAGCATAGAATTTAGAAAATGTGGATAATTTAGACACTGATGAAAGGGAAGCTAAAGAATGCCAAATTCAGGTGTTGCTTCTTCGATGAGCAATTTCTATTCAGAAAAGACTGTAAAGAGGCTCTGAGTATAGTTATTAGGAAAAGGATGATACCCTGGAACCACTAAACCTTCCTATACTGAGAAACTAGACATGGTACATTATTAACATTTTCACATTTTTGAAATGGGGTTTTTATCTATTTCCTGACATTCTATTGAAAATTGAAGTTTATGTCTTCAATTTTCTCTCCTGTATTATAAACAAAAGTGTACTTTGCACATGCAAAAGAGAAGTTGAAATGGGTAAGATTCAGTATTTGTATCTTAACATTGAAGAATTAGCAAGACAGAATCCCCCCCCCCCCCCGCCCCCGGGGAAACCTGTTGAGAGAATTTATATCATTCTAAGTTGTTCTAAATAAAATACAGGGGAATATATTTATTTTTATAACTACTCAGATTACTTAATTGCAATTATACAATGATACTGGAAAAAAACATACTAATGCTGTCCTGTATTATTAATGTTTGCAAGTTGACGAAGAAAGAGATACAGAGTTTGACATAGTCACTCTCTTAAATTATTATTCAACACATTGACCAACCACTACCAAAATTTTGCTAAGCAAACGTTATTGAATATCTGTCTTAAAAAATGCTGAAATCAATAAGAAAGACAACGTTTATTTGACTTTTAGTCAGATTCTAATTCTACTTTCACTTTTTCTACAGGCTAAATAATTACAATTAACCACTGATTAATGATGTAGTTAATGAGAAATTAAAGCATTCTTCAATTTTCTCCCTAAATCGAAAGCAACACTTGGCTCAAATATATCTCATTGTTGACAGAGAAAGCAGAATAGTGAGCAAATATTTGTTTAAAGTTAAATTTTAACTTCAATCACTTTTTTTAGTACAAAAATATTTTTTAAGCTCTTAATATGTTTCCAGGAATATGAATATTTTAAAAATGCATTTTAATTTGAGTTATTCTAAAAAAGAAAGTGATTAATCTTTTTTGAATTATTCGAGATGTTATTTTTTTCCAAATAAAAAACAAAATCCTTGAAGAAACTGACACAATCTTTAAAATAACATATTTACCTTCTACTTTATTTTCTTACTTAAACAACTGATTTAGTTGCATTTTTGGTGAAAAAACATTTTAACTATTATAAAATTGAGGAAGAAAATGTGGGAGATTTTGAAGATCAAGTTTATCTATAAAAACCATTTTTATTATCACAAGAGGCTTTTGAGTGCTACCTCAATTACTTGGAGAAAGATCATGATCTTGAGAAAGCCTCTTCATTGTAACTTTTATTAACTTTGACTGAATTAACTGTTTTCCATGCAAATTAATTATCTAATTTCAGTGACAAGATTAGATGAATGGATAGCTTACAAAACCCATTCTTTAGCACCAAATTCTCTTGTCACTATTAATTCCACTATACCACCTATTTTAACAGAGATCCTATTCATTACGTGGGTTGGGAGAAGAGTTAAAAATAATGTGAGGGGAATAAATTGATCATGTTTTCTTTCCAGTTTCTTTGTTCCCTTTTGAGTTTTCACTACAAGGTGAACAAGGTTGAGGAATGGTGGTATACTTTTAATCTTACATATTTACATTTATTTTCCAATTTCAGTGGATTATCCAGCCCAATGCTGCCTGGTTTTGATGTGGGAAAGATTCACATTTGACGTCCTTTCATATTCTGATGTCATCTTTATTTCCTATGGTTTATTATCTTATCAAGTGCCTGAGACCTTCATTCTGCTCGGTGACACCCCAGAATTCCCCATTATAACACCCAAGTAGCATTTCCTCTTAAGGTAGAGCTATGCTTTTTAAAAATTGCATACTTCGCCATTATTCTTACAGAAGATAAAATTTGGGTCCCAGAGATGTTAAACATCTTGGCAGAGATCACCCTAGAGGGAAACTTTTCATGGATTAGTAGATCCCATACTCTGTGTACTTTCTAGTCTTTTACATTCTGTTCTTTGATTAGGAAAAAAAGGACAGGTTAGAGAAATGCTTTAAGGAGATGATCCTACACACCTGTTCCACGTGCCATTCCAAGTATAGATATGTGAATGGAAGCCATGGAATTGTGCTGTGCATGGTGAGCAGTCATGCATGATGGCTCTGATGTTAATAACAACAACAAAAAAGATTTTATGGATTTCAAACAATAGTAATTAATGACTTAATGCAGAAGACTAGAAAGGAGACATTGAGAATGATTCTAAAACTTTAGTTCTGAAAGACAGTTTTAATTCTAATAACATAAAGGGACATGGGAAAAGTGACAACTGTGGAAAGGACAATTATGCGTTCATACTTAGATTCTTTGGATTTGAAGTACACAGAATACCTGTAGCTAGAGGTATCCAAAATATAGTTGGAATTACGGTGCTGGGTCTTGAGAGAGAGAATCACTGAGATTCAGATAATACCCACTGACAGAGAAGTAAAAATTGAAGTCATGATATTGCCTGGAAATATATTAAAGAAAATAGGAGAGGCTCAAGAATGGAACACTGGGAGAAAGATGTTTTGCTGTTCAGAGAAGTGAAAAGGCTGGACTGTAAAGCATTAAAAAATAAGACAGAATCAAAAACTTGGCAATGATACAGAAGTCAAGGCATGGAAGATCTTTAAAGCAGATGCAGGGGCGCCTGGGTGGCGCAGTCGGTTAAGCGTCCGACTTCAGCCAGGTCATGATCTCGCGGTCCGTGAGTTTGAGCCCCGCGTCAGGCTCTGGGCTGATGGCTCAGAGCCTGGAGCCTGTTTCCGATTCTGTGTCTCCCTCTCTCTCTGCCCCTCCCCCGTTCATGCTCTGTCTCTCTCTGTCGCAAAAATAAATAAACGTTGAAAAAAAAAATTTTTAAAGCAGATGCAAAACCTCTATGAAATGATACTACAAAGAAATAGAGGATAAAATCCAAAAAAATAAATTCTGAAAAAGGAGCTCCATTGTGGGAATAATAAAATAAATAAAATAAAATAAAATAGATTAAAACTACACTGAAATGTGCATACAATCTGCTACACTCACTGATTTAGCTAAGGGATTTCTCTTTGCTATAGTCTCAAAATATACCACCCGTTAGCCTGTGCCTCAAACATCATGCAGATTAGATGTATCCATTTAATAAGGATGTTCAAGTTAGTTTGAGTTTGCCAAAATCTAGAAATCAAAAGATCTGTTATATCTAATAATATATAGTTCCAGAGTTGAAAATGACTTGGATTTGACAGGAGGCAGAGAGAAGGAAAGAAAGACACAGTTTCCTTTATTCACCCTCTTGCCCTTTCCTCAGTTATAGGGAAAGCTGAAAAGCAAAGTAATTAAAAAATGCTTTGTTTTTTCTCTTTAACACATCATTATAGAAAATACATAAAATTTATTTATCATATTTATTGCCTGTGTCACACGTTAAAATGTAAGCTTCCTGAGGTTAGGAGTTTTTGCTGTTTTGTATTTCCAAATCTTGAATTGTACCTGACACCAAGCATAAGTGTTAAATAAGTCTTTGTTCAAAAGTGAGGGTTTTTCTGTTTTGTTTTGTTTTGTTTTACTTGAACCTTCCAAAGGTCAAAGTCCTAGACATTTAAGGTGGTTTATTTGATCAAATATGATTTTTTATCTTATTCACTGTCTGTAGAATCTAATCCCTACATAAGCCAGGGCACCATCATTTTGGACAACTGCTTATGTTCAAAATTTGTGTGTATACTGACCTAATATGATGATAGGCATCCATATGATGATGACAATAATTTGCCATCATATGTGTGGAGTGTGAAAGTTGAAACTTTCAACAAACAAAAGCTAAAGGCTAATTAGAAATATCAAAAAAGAAAAAAAAAGGAAAAAAGCTAGTATGAGATTTAACTTCTTTAAATGCATGAAAATATGGCCCCAATACTTTTGAGATTTTAGTATTTTTGTGGCTTCACTAAGATTTTTGGTATTTGATGTATTCCATGAAGCCCAGAGTTATCCCATTATGGACTATCCTCTTAAAACTGCATCTAAAATGTACAGATTTTTCACATAGAAATTGCATATTTTCTGTTTTCCATGAAACAAATCCATAGATTCTCTCAGATTTCAAAAAATAAAGTTAAGACCTCATTGATTAATGAGGATTTTTAAAAATCATGCTTTGTTTTTACTTATACTCAGTCATTTTCATTTATTTAACAAGCACGTATATGCTAGGAATACATGTTAGGTGCATGCTATGTGCTCCAAGTAGGCTCTTGAGATAAATATAAACAGCAAATAGATATAAACTATCCATGCTCCTTTAAGTAGAGTCTATTAATTAACATCTGTTAAGTGTTAAAAAGTTTCTAGTTTTGGACCAAATAGTGTTATAAGTGTTTTCATTATTTTTTTTCTATTTTACTTTACTAAATTCAAATCAAATAACCTTTCAATGAATTCAAAAATTTTTAGCACAGAGATAAAAAGTATTCAATTTCATGTTTTTGAAAATGTATTTAAAGAACATGAAAACATTCATTTCTTATTATGTGGCGTAATATCATAAACTATTGATAGTTCTCTTTTTACTTGTTAAAATATGCAGCATTTGATTCTGATATTTTAAGTGCTTTACACATTTATAAAAATAAAATAGTCAGCACTTAAGAGTTGTTATGATCTCTAACCTAATCCTGATTCAAATGTGTAAGTTTCTTTCTTGCAAATTAATAAGAAAAAGGCATAAAAATAAATTAATTTGAAATCTCTCTTACCCTCTTTGCCTATTCATAGGTCTTCTGTATACTTCTATGAGTGTGTTAGGAATGTTAGCTCTCTTCATACACTTAATGTGTTAGGCTTCTTATTCCTCTGTTTACAGAATATTAGTCTTGTGACATAAGACAATATTACTCTTGTAGACAGTTTTAAATTTCATCATTGTTTTTCTGATGTATGAATAATCAGGTCAAAGATCTGTCTAAAGTCCTTATGAGATAATGGCTATGGTTTCAGATTTATTTTTTCTCCTTTCCACATTTCTTAATTTCACACAACATGATAGAGATAGGAGTAAATTGTGATTCCATTCCTGTTTTTCCTTTTTTTTTTTTTTTTTTTTTTTTTTTTAAATAACTTTTCTACCTAGTTGGGTCCTACATGTCCCATGGTGATAGTGAGCAGTGAAACTCTGTTTTAATGGAAAGAAAGATCTTTATTTGGCTTTTTCAATGGACTCATGTAACTCTTTTTTTTTTTCCATGATAATATTGAAGTAAGTGCTGGTCACTTTCATGTAGTTAAAACCAACGTCATCTGTTGAAACCTGCATTGCATTTATCACCGAATTTGTATTGTTCCGTTCTCACACCAAATCATTTAACTGGTAGACCTCCAGCTAAATGAGTTTCATTAAATGTATTTGTTATTTCAAATAACATTAAACTAACTGGTGGCTCAGTCAGTTGAGCGTCCGACTTCAGCCCAGGTCATAATCCCACGCTTCGTGGGTTTGAGCCCCACATTGGGCTCTGTGCTGACAGCTCAGAGCCTGGAGCCTGCCTCAGTCTCTCTGTCTCCCTCTCTCTCTGCCCGCCCCCGCCCCACTCTGTCTCTTTGTCTCCCAAAATAAATAAACATTAAAAATATTATTTAAATACTGCCTTAATCTGCCTTGTAAGCACCAAGACTGCACTTTTCTGCACACATTTCTCCTCTTCTTGCACTACGGGTGTACTTTAGCACATTGTAAATCCATTTATTGACTTCTTAACTAACATTTTATAGATCTTAATATTACATACTTTAAATCCCAGAATATTTTTATAATTGCTCTATATCATCAGGGTTCATTTAAGTTTATTCCCAAATTCAAATTATTTGCCTTTTTTTTTCCTTGCTTCATCTCCTACCCAAAGAAGAGTTCTTGTAGTTTCCTTTTGTGTTCGTGTACAGGTAGTGGATTCTTTACTCTTTGTATGCAAATGATTTTATATTTCCTTCATTTTTAAAAATATCCACAGTGGAGAAGTTAAGCTTGTCAGTTATATCCTTTAGCGACTTGAGGATGTTATACCATCCTCTGGCCACTAATGTTATTCTTTTGAGGTTAATCTCTGGCTACTTTTAATATTTATGCTTTATTTTCTTCATCAGTTATGGGAAGTTCTCAGCGATTACCTCATGAAAAATCTCTCTGTGGCCCATTTTTTTCTCTTCTTTTTTTCTAAAATTTCAGATAAAGGGGATTAGACCTTCTCCTTGTATCCTCTTGCTCCTCTTCTTTACTTCTATATTTTGTCTTTCTTTGCTTCTTTCCAGCTCAGCTGTATTTAACTTGCTATTAAAATCATTCATTATCTTCTTGGTTTTAGGTATTATATTTTTCAGTGCCATAATTTCCAGTTGATTCCTATTCATATATGCAGTATCACTATTTATAGTTTCCAGTTCCTTTCTCTAAATTTCAAATTCATTTTTATTTCCCTGAACACAGTCGGCATGTGTTACAATTTATATCTAACAATTCCCATAACCAGACTTTGTCTTCACCAACTTCTGTTCAATGTTGTTCTACTAATTCTAGTTTGTGTATTTTCATTCTGCTATTTGCTTTACTGTCTCTGATTGTTCCTTTATTTTTTTTTAATATTTTATTTATTTTTAAGACAGAGAGAGACTGAGCATGAGTGGGCAGAGAGAGAGGGAGACACAGAATCTGAAACAGGCTCCAGGCTCCGAGCTGTCAGCACAGAGCCTGATGCGGGGCTTGAACTCACAAACTGTGAGATTATGACCTGAGCCGAAGTCGGACGCTCAACTGACTGAGCCACCCAGGCGCCCCTCTGATTGTTCCTTTAAACAATTACATTCACAAATAATTTGAGTTCTAAGATGTTTCTATATTCATTCGAAGGTGACTTTTTTTTCTTTTGCCAGGCAGAAGCATGTGCTAGCCAACCAAACTCAGAGCAAGGGATGTTGCACTGGAGTAACTATCTTTAGCAAACACTTAATATTAACTTTCATCTTTCCAACTCAATGACTTTCCTGAGTGATAGATTTTTCTCTCATGTCTTCTCAGGACTGGCAGAATTTTTAAGTACAAAGGTGGTAGTGGTGTTTCGGTTCTTAGAGACGGTCCCTGCTCCTGGTGGTCACTGACTCTGACCCCTGTTGTCTGCTGCCTCTCACCTGTCTGGTAGGATTGAAAATGTCCCTAAGGAAGAAGTAGCTCATTCTCTCCCTGATTATTATAGGAGGACCTCAGCAGTGTATTAGGATGCTTTCAGGTCAAACTTATTAGGTGAATTTGGCAAGAGGTGCTCTGAATCACCTAGTTCACCCTTTACTGGAAATGGATTTCCTTCAAATGTTAGTTTTTCATAGACTTTATTCATATACACATTATATTTGGAATTTAACAATTTATAAATCTGTCTTGACATATTAAAAATATTAATAACCTCTGTCCTAACAATTCTACCCAGCAGTTTATTTTAAGGAGATACAACCCCTTTTCCCTTGCCCACCACTGATTCCCCCTCCACAATAAATTATGGGGTGGGAACACTTTATAAAAAAGGATACTGATTATAACATTTTTTAAACTCTAGGAAAAAATGGAAACACATCACATATTAAATAAAAGGACTAGATGTGATAATTATGATTTATCTCTAAAGTGAATTAGTATTTAGCAACTAAAAATAGTATTTGCTATAATCATGCTACCTAATATCAGTATATGAAATTTCATAGATCTTGTGATTAAAATTTTATAAATAGAAGAACCAGGACTATAAATCAAAACACTAAGAGACAAATCACCAGAAACCTGTACAGTTATTCTGAATGCTGATTTATATTTTCATTTATATTTTTATGTATTTTTCTATTTATAAAACCATGTGACTTTTAAAATCAGAAAAATATTATTCTAAGTCCCTCTGAAAGGAAATCTAGCAAAATATAATCAGCAATTTTATTTGAGTAATGGGAATTTCAGTAACCCCCTTCATCAAATTTCTTTGTATGTCATAAATTCTCCTAGATTGGTATGCATAACTCTTTAATGATCAAAATAAGATATAGTCTATTCTTAAACTAAATGTTTAAAAATATCAGAAAAATATCAGCCTATATTCTTTACTGAAATTAATGTTGTATAAGCTTTTTTTTTTTACATTACATAAAGCTGTCCCTAAAATAAGTTTAAAATCTATTCAGAAGGATAAGGACAAGTAGTCAAGTTCTGCAAAAGATGTTCTAGGCAAATGGCTGTCTGTTAGTGTTTATAATAGTAGTTCACAAGGGAAATTAACATGAAATGGCAGAAATTTATTTTCAAGTTCCTTTTCTTTTTAAAAAACAATTTGGCTATAAAAAAAAATGAACTTCTGTTTAAGTAAGCAGTTTAAATAGGCCTAAAATAAAGAAAAATTTTACATGGCATTTTTCAGTCACTTCCTCAACATAAAACATAGAAGAAAGGACAGAAGTCTCTGAAGGCTTTACATTAGAAGTAAAATACTACCTGCTATTTTGAAAGCAAATGTTCTAGAGCATATATTTTGTGTAATAAATACCATAATATGAAAGAGTAATATTAATTGATTGCAAAAAGATACGGTCTTGTGGCCCACATCATGTGTTTTTTTCTTTTCCAGAATGGAATTGCTTCTTGCAAAGTATCCTTAAGTACTTTATCCCATTGTGGATGGTGAAAGAAAAAGGATTTCTAATTCTTCTCATTATTGTCCTGGTGTCCAAATCTGATGTCCTAATCAATCAACTCCCATTAATTCTAGCTTTGCTTCCTTAGGCACTCTTGGCAATTACCCATGAAACTGTTTCTGATGCTGCAATTGCTGTTATGTAATATTCATCTTGCATAGTCTTTATAAAACTACAGATGTTAGGTTGTTTGCAATAGTCTTTAGTTACCAAAATAAAACAAACTGTATTACGCCCTTGAATTGTTTCTTGAATGTTCTGCAGGTTAATTGTGACCTCAGTATGAGAAAATAAAGGCTAACTAATAACTAGGTTACTAGTTTGGAAAACAGAATGTGACTTTTTGCAAAGTAATCTGGTAAAATTACTTACTACATTTTTATTTCATAAATCAATGACTTTCAAACACATGTTTGGTCACTCCTGATATTTATATGAACAAATCAATAAATATTTTTATATCCTAAATTTATCAAGATTTTTAAATCCCGTATTCCTCACAAAGTTTGCTGACCAAATGGACCTATGACAAAACTGAATATGAAAGTTTTAAGCACAAATGCCTTTTTTGATGACTTAATATATTTTATGAAATCAGTCTTTATTTATATCCTTTCATTTATTTGTACCTCATCTTGTTTGAAAGATTTTAAGATACATGTGTATATGTATGTAGCTGGATAAAAATACGAACAAAATTAATGAATAAGAAAAATAAGACAAAAGGAAATAACACAAGGAAAAGTGAGGTCGAATAAACATGGCTGTAATGTATGAAAAACTCACCAACGTGTTCTATGTATTTGTTGGCTGAAGAATACAAATTTGATCCCAAATTAATTAATTCATATGGATTAAGTCCAGGAACTCAGAAGAAATAAGAAATATGATGAATAACATAATTCAGCAGGAAGAAACAAAGAATTGTTTAAAAGAAGTATCATTCTCTCTGATACTAATATCAGAGAAAAATTACTTCTGTGAATTCTCAAGAAAAGGATGTCATGTTATCCAAACAATATTTTTTTAGCAATAAAGCATCTTGTTCATTGGCACTCTTTCCTATGAACAGATTTCTGGATGAATGAAAAAAAAAGACCACCATTCAATTCGGGACAAACAAGTAGATAAGGGGACTTGAGGGAGACCAAGTATATATGACTTGAGTGAGACCAAGTGTATAGCTCTACTCTGATCTAGTTTACTTCATCTCCTCCAATATTCTTTTCTTTAAATAAAAGTTCTCTTTGCAGAGCCTTTCATTCATATTAAAGAACAGTGATTCCAAGATTTTAATCCTTGACTAGTAGCTATTTTATGTTTCATGTTAAGCAAAAAGCCATAGGCAGCATCAGTCAATGGAGCTGACATACACATGGCACGTGCTTTTGAGGATAGGGCACCCTAGCAAGGATATACGTAAAGAGAAGGCCACCGACCCCTGCCCACTGCACAGAAATGAAGGAATACTAATAGAATGGAAATGATGTCTCTTAGTAAGTAGTTATGAATACAGTCACATCAGGTTCTGTACCTTCCAGCTATGTAGGTGGCGCTCTGCTCTTTGCTAGCATATTGCCTGGCAGGATAGCATCTATAGAGATTTGATGGCACCTTCTCTAATTCACATAAAGTATCCCTAGAACTTAGCACTGGCCAAGGTAAGATGTTTTAATGGATTACTACAGGCATTCCTTGCATGATTCTGAATGCATAAAATTCAGTAACAATGATTTAGTTAATAACCCCAGTCTCCCGATAAGACAGTTTAAATTTCAGTTATGGTATATGACTTGTGGGTAATTACATACAAGTACAAACTTCACTCTTAGCTCTTCAGCCCACAGATCACTAAATAAATAATCTATGTGCACCATAATCAGTGACCAACTGTGCCACTTGCTTCAAAATCTGTTGGTGATTGATTTCTGAGCATCTGTTAACAAGTCTGCATGCAAACAGGAAGGTATGTAATTATATTGATTTCTTGTCTCCCTGTGGTAAATCCAGATGATATTTTACAAAATGGATAATTGGAAGGAAAGACATGGTTAACAAAGATGAAAGTGCAGGAGAAAGGAGGGAAAGGAAGGAAGGAAGGAAGGAAGGAAGGAAGGAAGGAAGGAAAGAAGGAAGGAAGGAAACGAAAGAGAAAAGAAAAAGAAAGAAAAGGGATAGAAGAAATAGCTGAATGTAGGAATGTTGACACTGGCACCATTCAGAGGGTGAATTTGTTAACGTAAATGAGTAAAGCAGTTGTTATAGAAAGGATGAAGACATCTCAGGGGAAGTGATGCCAGCAAGAACTTCACATTAAAGGAACTCTCAGAGATATTTCATAGCATTGAAAGTACAAAGAGTAAAATGTTGAAAACGGATCCAAATTTTGAAAGGAATAAGATAATTCTGAGAGCACAGAAAAGATGTTCACTTCATATGGTAACATGAAGAGACAAAAGTGCTGCTCAAACTACTCATGATAAACTTTTTTATAAACAAATAAAACGTTATAATTTTCAAGGTCTCTAATGTTCTAGATTACAGTGTTTCATTAATTTTTCATATATCCAAACATTTGTAACCAATAGTAAGACAATTTTTAGTGTTTGACAACAAATTTTAAAGCCCCCAACAATCCCATTGATTATTGAAATTGCTTTACACAGTTACAGCTTTCATGGTCAGAGGATTGCTTGTGTTCAATACTACAAGTATGCCAGTAAGCCAATAGGAAAGCATATAGTATTGGTAAAATACAAATGCATGTTATGTATGGAAAAGCATCTTTAAGTATTATAAGAAAGGCAGAGAAGATAGAAAGTGTATTCATTTTAACAATGTTGATAACTTCTTCAAAAATGACATAAAATTAAAACAACACACTTCAAATACATATGTATAACAATATATGGAATAAAAGTCTTAATAGCTAAGGATAAGGAATTCAAACCAAAAAAAAAAAAAAAAAATTGACAAATGCCCAAAGAGATAATAGAATATCAGAGAAGAAAATAAGCTCTAGAAAAGAAGAACAGGTTGCAAGGAACAGAAATGCACTTAAGCTTGCACAAAGCAAAAGGAAGGAAGTAAAGAGCAAGAATTTCATTGAGTCTTCATGAGGATTAAAGCCTGGAGACAGAAAGTCAAGAATGCAGGCTATTTTGTTTTTCTTCTCAAGAATCCTCTAACGTTCTCTGTGTTTTTAAGCCACTCAAAATGGCCACCTCCAGTGAAACCTCATCACCTTTTCACTCAAGGGGCTACTACATTGATTTTATTTTCTATTATTCAGACATCTATGTTCTCAGTTAGGATTCTTATCAACCATGAATTATTTCACTGGTCTCAGGGCAGGTTTAGTATCAGGAGATAGTTATGCAATTTGTCGTCTATTTACAGGGACTCTGAGCAGGGCGGATACATTTACTGACATGTGCAATTCAGTTAGTTAACAAAAAAAGAAAATTACAAAAACTAATGAACATTTGAAGATACTTAAAATTGCATTCAAAGACTCAATTGATAAAACAGTGTGACATCAGATTTTAAATGTTTTACCTGCTTATTCATATACAACAAAATATGAGTAGCCAGGAAAAAGCAGACAAGTAAGAGAGAAAAGTGACACACCTATGAGGCACTGCTCGAGAGAGTATAAACTTGTACAGTTGTTTCAGGGAGAAATATCTGGATTCCCAAAGACCTAATTTTGCTTTTAGAAATTTACTTCTAAGAAACAAGTATGGATTTGTGAAAAAGATTATATCCAGGGATGTTCCCTTTTTTGTATTTATAATAAAGAATGAAATGAAGAAGTTCAATACTCAATAAGGAAGAATTACTAAGTAGTAATGTTTCCATATAATGAAATGTCATTCACTCATTACAATTCATAAAAGTCCCCAAATCCACTTTTGTAGACATCAATGTTCATATGCAATAACACGGAGAAAAGTGTAAGTTCTGTATTTACAGAATGTTGTGTAATTTAATTTTTAATGTTGTATGTATTTGGAAGAATCTGATAAAACTTTCATAAGACAAAAGAATAACTACAGATCAGTGCTTCTTAAACTATATGCGGTAAAAGGCCAGTGTTTTCTTTTTAATCCTAAATCACTGTAGACCAATTCTTGAAAATAATAATAATAATAATAATAAAATAAATCAATAGAAAAATGAAATAATATGACATGTAAAATGTAATGATATTTTTATTAGATTATGTTATATTGCTATACAAGGTTCTAAATGCTTTAAATTTCTGTACTTATCACAGATTGATGACAACCAATTTGCAGACCAACACAACTTGAATAGCACAACTTGAGTAGCAATGCAATTGACCTTTCTGCTGTCTCCTAAAAAGGGCGGGATTACTAACTGCAAAGCTTTTGGTTTGTTAAATGAGATGCAAGTTTATTATTTAAATGAGTAATTATTGTAACTAACATATATGGAAGACTTTCTATGTCAGGCACTATTTTCTATGCAAAAAAATGACTCAAACCTCAAAATAACAATGTAAGACAAGTAAAATTACTCCATTCATTTTACAGACACACTGAAGTTAAGTAATTTTACCAGGGACACACAACTAGTCAGTAGCAGACCTGAGATTTGAACTGAGGCAATGTGACTGTACTGCACACTTTCTAAAGCACTATCCTGACTACGCCCCTCTGCCGCCCATCTTCGCTGCCTCCCCATTCCCTCTTTACCCCCTCTACCCCCATACCACATTGCCTCTTTGCCAGAAGCTGAACTGCTTGGAACCGTGGAATAGAGGCTGAGTGCTAAATCTGGGCTATGGAAAGATGGAGGTCTTCTTTTGGCAGGAAAAAATTCACAGACACAACTTAAGAGGAGAATTAACAGTTTAAGTGAGATGTGTTCTTGGAACTCCTTTATCTATTCTAGCGGTTGCTGATAAATTTGTGTCCCCAGACCCCATAAAATATTGAGTATAATTGCATTTCTGAGAAAAATATAAAAGGGGCTGAGGTGTGTTTCAATGTTGCAGTTGCCACTATTCGCAAAAATTGTGCCATAGATAATGCACCAAAGTTAACTGTGTGAAAGTTTACATTTTTGTTTTAAATTAAGGACTTACTGTTTTACTTACTTATTTTTTATGTATTTGTCTTTCTGGACCTGAGAAACAGAGAGTTATGTTAATTATATACCTAATTTTTTGACTTGCTTCAATCTGGGTGTCTCCTCTTTTGTTTTATTTTAATTTTGATTCTCTTTTGTCCCAATTCCCTACTCTCATTTCTCTACCCACCAAGAAAGGCAACCATTTTAACATGTTATAGACAGGTAGTTGGTAAGGTAAATAGATAGATAGACTGATAGATAGATAGATAGTAAAACAGAGCTATAGTATCACTATTTTTAAAATACATATTTTTATTTATATACATTCTTATAAAATACATATTTTTGTGCATTTTTATTTTTTTTCTCTCAGTACCATGTTTTTAAGGTCTACCTACATCACTACCTGTACATCTCGATCACTGTTTCTGAACATGCTACCACGTGCATTCAGAATGCATTTTAACTTCAAATACTATTTTCCCCTTGAGGCACTGAACCAAAAAGTCCATAATCCACTCACATAAAATAAGTCAACAAAACAAAAAACCCTTTTTTGTAAAGTTAAACAAAGCTCTTTTGTGGTCTTCAGCTTCATTATTTAACTGCTAAAATAAGAAATAAAAGTTAAGATTTATTAGTTCTGGCGAATTAAAACAATGTTCAGGTGGTTTTGCCCTTTAGTACCTAGGTTTATAAGCCATTATTTTTCTATATGCAAAGTTCTAGGAGGAAAAGACCCTTACATGTGTAATTTTAAGGATGTTTGTGGCATTTCTAGGGAGTTACTTAGAGACTTAAATATGCCGGTTATGACCTGTCTAAACATGCTTAGGATTCTGGGGCAAACAATATAAAAATAGATGTTATGAACTGACTCCATTTGACAATCAGGTCTCGGTGAGAAAAAATTGGATGATTAAATCCACCCTGTACATGTTTGATATGGAAATGAAAGAGCCATTAAATTAGTCAAAATTCAAAACAACTTAAAGGAATTTAATTTCACTTGAGTTTCATGTTCAACATGGTTTTTATAATAACTTTTAATAATAATATGACAAATAATGTATGGCTAAGAATGCATTCTATGTTTTTGTTTTTGTTTTCTATTACAAAAAGAAAGAAACCTTTAGTGAAATTCACTGTGGATAAATTGAAAATTAGCAGTAATGTCAGGATTAGTTATTGAACCCACTACAGATGGTCCCTGGTTTATGATGCTTTGACTTGGGATTTTTTGATGATGGTGTGAAAGCTATATGCATTCAGTAGAGATCGTACTTCGAATTCTGAATTTTTATCTCTTCCCAGATGGTGATACCCATTCCAATGCTTTCTCATGTTGTCGAGCAGGGCAGCGAGCCACAGCTCCCAGTCAGCCACCAGATCATGAGGGTGAACAATCGATACACTGCAGCCATTCTGTACCCAGAAAATCATTCTGTTTTTTACTTTCATTACAGTACTCGATAAACCATTTGAGAGAATTAACATATTATTATAAAACAGACTTTGTGGTAGATGGTTTTTTCCAACTGTAGGCTAATGCAAGTTTTCTGAGCACATTTAAGGTAGGCTGGGCTAAGCTACAGTATTCAGTAAGTTAGGTGTAGTAAGTGCATTTTTGACTTACAATAGCATGAACTTATGAGGGTTTGTCAGGATGTAATCCCATTATTGGTCAAGAAAAACCTGTAGACCATGAGTTCTTAAGAGGATAAAGATACTTGTCTTTGTCCACCTAGCATCTAGCACCAGGTCAGGCACACTGGGCATACCCAATGAGGTTTGATAATCAAAGAATAATTTAGCCTAGTTAGTAATATTTGTCCATTAGGTTTTTAGGTTTTACAAAGGAAGAAAAATGTATAGAACTTTGGGAAAAGAAAGTATGTGATCATTGGGGGTGTAATGTTTAGTGGTAGAGATAACATAAATCAACATACAGAGGTGGCTCACAGGTTTGCAGACCAGGAAATTTGAGGAATTTGGGTGGCAAGGTAATTTGTGCTAATCAATCATCTTAACTGAGGTTTCTCAACTAAGGTTCCACATTTGAACAACAGAACGTAGGAAATGTTTTGAGTGACTGTTTTCTTGTTTCAGTGCATACCATTTAAATGCAGAAGTGAAAAGATAAAGTCATAACCTTCAGTGGATGCCTTAGGGCAACAGGACCTAAATCTCTCATGATACTCCAGTTGAGAAAGACCTGGAGACTGATATATATGTTTATTTGTGGATATATCTATATTTATCTATATATTTATGTCCATATCTATACAATTCACTATATACATATCTATATCTATCTACATCCTATATATTTGTGTATCTCTAAAATGTATCCAGCTATCTATCTTTTTCTCTTGAGAGAAAGAGAGAGAAAGAGAAGCTATCTATTTATAATGAGAGATATGACCACTCAGTTTGTCACATACTGATCAGCATTTTCAATCGCTTCAGGCAGACCTTACATATAAAGGCTGATTATTATCAGAAAGATCATTGTTGCAGTATAAAGTAATAGTACCAGTGAGCCATAAGGACCTGATTTATATCTCTTCCAAGTAAGACAGACTTGCTGCAGACTCTGTGATTACTTGTGGCCCAGAGCACATTCCCTCTTCCCTGAGGCTTAGGCACACTGCCACTGTTTGTTTTTCTAACTGGCTGCCTTTTTACTGCTTTCCTGAAAACCTCTCTTCCAATTGAAGCGTCCTCTTTTTAGATATCTCTTGTATTAGTATGCTGAAAATGTGTTTGGTTTAACTTTCTAAGTCATATGGCTTGCATGTTTTAAAGAAGGGGAGCCCTTCCCAGAAGCTTAAAATATAAAATCTCTAATTGCATATCACATTTTAGATGTGATCTTTCCTGCTATATTTCAAGCATTTCATACATTTCTTACTTTGTTCTTGCTCTTCACAACTAAACACACAGTTGACAGGCTTAAGTCTAATGAACATGTATTTGGGTCAAAATATTCTCCACTTTCAATTCTCCTAATGAATTTCAACTTTCACCCCAAGTGTATCTAGGTTATAAGAGCTGTAGTCCTCATCATTAAAACCAATACTTTCATTTGCTGTTTTTAACTCATTCAATAAGATATAAAAAGTGCAAAAAACAGTGTAGTTAAGTTTTTCCTTTTTTCTTTAAAGTTTATTTATTTATTTTGAGAGAGAAAGAGAGAGCAAGCAGTGCAGGAGAGAGAAAGAGGGAACCTCAAGCAGACCAGCGCAGAGCCCGACATGGGGCTTGAACTCATGAACCCATGAGATCATGACCTGAGCAGAAATCAAGAGTCAGGCATTTGACTGACTGAGCCACCTAGGCACCCCTAAGTTTTTCCCATTTAAAATGTATTTATTTAAATTCAAGTTAGTTAACATACAATGTAGTATTGGTTTCAGGAGTAGAACCTAGTGATTTATCACTTACCTATAACACCCAGTGCTCATCCCAACAAGTGCCCTCCTTAATGCCCATCACCCATTTACCCATTACCCCCACCCACCACCCCTCCAGCAACCCTCAGTTTGTTCTCTATATTTAAGAGTCTCTTATAGTTTGCCTCCCTCTCTGTTTAGGTATTTATTCAAAGGATACAAAAATGCTGATTCAAAGGGGTACATGTACCCAATGTTTATAGCAGCACTATCAATATTAGCCAAATTATGGAAAGAGCCCAAATATCCATCAACTGCTGAACGGAGAAGGAAGATGTGATATATGGGGCACCGGGGTGGCTTAGTTGGTTGAGCATCTGACTTCGACTCAGGTCATGATCTCACAGCTCGTGAGTCCAAGCCCCACATTGGGCTCTGTGCTGACAGCTCACAGCCTGGAGCCTACTTTGGATTCTATGTCTCCCTCTCTCTCTGCCTCTCCCCTGCTCGCATTCTGTCTCTGTCTCTGTCTCTCTCTGTCTCAAAAATAAATAAACATTAAAAAGATGTGGCATATATATATATATATATATATATATATATATATATATATATACAATGGAAAATTACTTGGCATTCAAAAAGAATGAATCTTGCCATTTGCAACAATGTGGATGGAACTAGAGTGTATCACACTAAGCAAAATAAGTCAGTTAGAGAAAGACAAATTCACATGATTTCATTCGTGTGTGGAATTTAAGAAACAAAATAGATGAACATAGGAGAAGGGAAGGAAAAATAAGTTTTTAGGATTTTCTTGACCAGAATGGTCCATTATTCAAATTATGTAGAAAAGGAGAAGGACTGCTTTTGAAATGCAGTGAGCACCTGAAGGGCCAATTGCTTGCTCCCTCCTTTCCTTCAAGGAATGTCTGAAGCGCAAATGTGATGCCATACTGTGAGGTTTCAAAACTACTGCAAGATAGGTGATGGATAGATGATAGATACACATATTTAGATAGAGGGATGAGATAGGTAGATGTCTGGTCTGTAGAGCAGTGTAAGAGTTTCCTTTCACTACTGTATCAAGCTGCAACAAAGTGACTTAATAGAACTTTATCGTTTTACAGTTCTGCAGGCTAGAAGTCCACATGGAACTCACAAAACTAAAATCAAGGTGACAGCAGGACTCTGTTTCTTTCTGAAGACATCAGGTTTTGAGTCCATTTCTTTGATCATTTGGGTCTTGTCACAATTCAAATTCTTGCAATTGTAATACTGAGATCCCAGTTTGCTTGCTGGCTGTCAACTGACAGCTGTCCCAGCTTCTAGATTCCACCTCGATTCCTTGGCTGGTGGCCCCTTCTTCCATCTTCAAATCCATCAGCCGTGGTCCAGTCCTGTCCATGCTAAAAATCTGTCATTCTTTCCTTTTCATCTTCTAACCCAGCCAGGATAGGTCTCCACTTTTAAAGATTCATGATATGATTGGACCAACTGAATAATACAAAATAATCTCCCCATCTCAGGATAATGTCAAGGTCTGCATTCATAATCAAATCTTAAAACTATGTTTGCCATGGAAAAATAACAGATTCACAGGTGTCAGGGATTAGAGTGTGAACATCTTTGTGAAGCAAGGGTCACTATTCTACTTACCACCTATCGTGTTTGTGTAGTTATTTGCATTTGTTTCTAAAGTGGAGATCATGAGCAATAGGCAAGGCTATTATTATGAAATGTACTGATCAGTCATTTTGTACCTAAACAGCTTCTTTAGTCAGTTCTTATGTCTTGGATATTATTTTGACTTTGAAGCTTTGCACACCACAGTTTGGTTAATTGTGCACTGCTTTTCTGTTAATTCCTACAGGAGAATCTCAGATCTCTACTTCCCATATTTTAACTGAATGTAAGTGTGGGGAACTCACAGTTATGTGATATAGCATCAGCATAACTGATTATACGCTGTCAAGTTGGTCCATAACAGACTGTTATTCTTTCTGCCAGCAATTCATCCTTAAAACACACACTCACACACACATACATGCATACAGGAATACACGCATGCGCACATATGCGCACACACACACACACACACACACACACACACACACCATGGAGAGTTACTAAAATGATAGAATTGACCCAGAGCCAGGCTGACCACAGTTTTCAATACACTGATGGACCAAATTTTGTCATGCTTATCTGAATCTAATTGGAAATTCAGATCTCTATACAGTCATTTACGCTTAAGTTCTAAGCCATTGCATTTCATCTGTTATTTATGATCTCATTTAGATTTCAGAAAAATTCCAATACTTCATGACACATCTTAATTTATACTTTACCTTTAAGACCTGGTTACTCTTTGAACCAAGAGCACAACATTTATTCATGTGCACAGAAGTTATGAACCACCACCAAAGGTGAATGAATGCACTTCTACAATAAATACAGAGTCATTGGTTCAACCTTGGTTAGAAAGGTGATGAGAATCACACCACTTTTTCTGATAGGTTTCAGGCAGAATCTTGCCATGTGATTATGATTTTTGGCCTGCCACTTCCTAGCATGAGTAGCAGAGGAAGGCAGGATCCTGACAGCCATCCTGGGGTTCCTTTTGTTAGTTCTAGTCACTGGAGGCAGATGTGTGGATTCAGGAGACAGCTACAAAACCCAGCAGCAGAACACGGAACATACGTAATGTGCTAATAAGAGAGAAAATCTTAGTTTCTTTTTCTCTCACTTGGGACACTAAAGGGCAATAGGGCAGCTACCAGCAAAAAGTCCAGTGGCATAAATCTAGCAACACAGAAATCATTCAAAAGGTGCATTTTCACAAATGGTAAACACATGAGATGCTTTCATTGCATTCTCTAGGGGTAAGCTATTTCTTAAAAGCCAATTCCCACTACGACTGGCACCTTTGGCATTTATGAAATACTCAGTGTTTTGCACTCACCTAAGGAATTTGCGTGTTCAGGAAACAATCACTGAAAGAATGCAAGTGTCCTGGTCAGCTGCTGCCAATCACTGTTTCTCACTCCACAGGGATTTATTCAATGGAGTATACAGCTTCAGGTCTCCCTTTAGGGAAGTTTCCTTGTCATTACCAGAATATGTCCAGGTAGATTCTTGACTGTCCTCTGAAATCCCGACAGACAATGTGGAAGGAAAAGAACAGCACATTTCTGAAAATGGAAAGTGTGCATAAATAATAGCATTATATGGGGTAAAGATCACAGAACTTATTGAATATAAAATATGAACACTACATGTGTTTGGAAATATCACCGTTGGGATTTTAATGAATCTCACAAATACAATGAGTACATGTACATCACATGCACCATTGCCTTCAAAGAGGTTGATCCATTTCTGAACAACGAGAATGACAAAACAACTTCCCAGCCCCAAAGAGTCAAATTCAGGAACATTTTACCAGTTCTCTTTCAGATTCATCTCAGACAATTGCATTCTAGGGATGATTAAATCAAAGTGTCATGATGCAAAGAGAAGTAATAACAAGCTCACTGGTAAACCTGTCAGACCTGAGGGAAGAATGAGATGATCTTCTTTGAAACTAAAAAATCTTTTTCACACATTATGGAGGCTACCATCGGCACAAGTTGAGAGTGAGGGAGTAATTATCAAAATTCAACCAGCTCTTCATTTCCATTCACTGGGCAAAAAGTATTTCTCACATTCTTAGGTGGGAAAGCACAATGATTTATTTTTTAAAGATTAGGTGATGAAAGAGGAATTGTAAACAGTAGACACCATCAACACTTGGGTCAGTAGATTCTTTTTCTTCCTTTAAGACATGGGACCAAGCACTAGCTATAATACTGTTGAGACAGGAACCTGGACATGACCATACAAATACTACTCAATTTTATGAGCAGCTGTTAGGCCTGAAATTTCTGTATCTTTGTATTTTTGAATAGACATAACTGCTTACTTTAGTGCACAACCATAGGAAAAAAATGAGACTCTCTTTACTTGTGAAAATGTATCCTGGCTTGTTTGTGAAACCCCAAACTATCCCATACTGAAATAGTTTTAGAAGATCCTTATATCTCTAGAAAATCTATTTGGCTTATAAAATTCAGATGAACCTTCAATACAAATTCTGTATATTTCCATTGCTTCCACAACCTTTTCTCTTCTTCCATTACATTACAGATTAAGAGGACATAGGGGCGCCTGGGTGGCTCAGTCGGTTAAGCGGCCAACTTGGGCTCAGGTCATGATCTCACGATCCGTGAGTTCGAGCCCCACGTCGGGCTCTGTGCTGACAGCTCAGAGCCTGGAGCCCATCTCAGATTCTGTGTCTCCCTCTCTCTCTGCCCCTCCCCTGTTCATGCTCTGTCTCTCTCTGTCCCAAAAATAAATAAACGTTAAAAAAAAAAAAAAGAGGACATAAGTATGTGTTGGAAGTAAACACTTCCAGCATAATATGTGTTAGCATTCCCTCACAAATAAATATTCCCCTGAAGAGCCAAACGGGGTAGAAAGGACAAGCAGAGTGCATTACACTTATTTAGTTTCATTGCATCATGTTATTTAGAGTCCTAAAATAATCCCCTGAGCATGGCTATAATTTCTTTTGGTTTTACATAGTGTACATTGGGCTACTTAGGTCATCTTGATCTCTATAAGGTATCCTAAACCACTGCCACCTCTTAATTAAACATAACTTTCTGGAGACCAGAGGTAAATAGAGAGTGAATTTATATAAATCAGACTGAAATCTGGGGGCATTCTAGATTTTTCCCTTGTCCTCATGCCCCATATTTAATTTGATAATAAAAATCTCTCTCAGATTGGCTCTGTCTGCTGTGTCTTTTAATGCCCTAGCTTTAGTTCAAGCTATCATTATTTCTCGCCAGGATTATGACAATAATCCACCAATCACTCTGCCTCCAGTCTTTCTCTATATTTATTTTGTTGTATACACTGATACTATAGTGATGTTTAAATCTTTTAATTGTGTGGCTAATTCCTTGCTTGTTCACAAAGATAGCAACTCTGTTAGTGGTATTAAATATCCCTTGGGCAAGTAACACCTGAACACACAAACAGGAGTCAAGTCACATACCCCGAGATACTGGGACATAGAGCCTTTATGGGAAAGAACTTGAACATGGACCCTGGTAGAAATCCATATCTATGCATACATGTCTGATGGAGAAGAAGAACATAGTAACCTGATTTTAGGAAGTACAAACTGAGGCCCTGAGAGAAAATCTCCAAGAAAATGGGGAGCTTAGGTGGCTCAGTAGGTTGAGCATCTGACTCTTGGTTTCAGCTCAGGTCATGATCTCACAGTTTGTAGGTTTGAGCCCCACGTCGGCCTCTACACTGACAGTGCAGAGCCTGTTTTGGATTCTCTCTTTCTCCCTTTCTCTCTACCTTCCCCTACTTGAGCACCCTCTTTTTCTCCCCCTCACAAATAAATAAATAAACTTAAAAAAGGAGAAAAAAAAAGAAAAGAAAATATCCAAGAAATGAATGAAGTTATCAATGTAGACTACATCCAACAATAGGGACAAGAGTTGGCTAATAACTCTTAGCTATTTGTTGAGATGCATGCTGAAGCCAAGCCTGAGTCCACTAAATCTAGCTGAGTGCCCCACCCTCAAAGTATCTATGCACTCTGTGAGGATGAGTGCCATGTAGTAAAACCCTATATAATTATGTCAGTATGAAACTCAGAGTTTCTAAACCTAGGCACTTTTTTTTATTAGTCAAGCACTTAAAGAAATAAGCCTTTTCAAACTCCCAGTTTTATAATAAATGTTATGGGGATGTAATGTACAGCATGGTGAATGAAGTTAATAATGCTGTATTGTATATTTGAAAGTTGCTAAAGCAGTTGATCTTAAAAGCTCTCATCATAAGACAGAAAATTATAAGTCTGAATGGTGATTGATATAGCCAGAGATAAATGCATGGGATCACTAGCAGACATATTAATGCCCTGGGATTTATAGGTAAAGAAAGACAAAACCAAAAATTCACAGTCACTTTGGAAACATGTTTATGTCAGCTTTGGCCATTTTTGAGGATTTCTGAAGACACAACAAAAAGGATGAGGTTCTGGTAGAAATTATTGAGATAGCGACCTGATCTTACATCAGTGAGAATTTTTATTAGTTAGGATGATTTGGCTGAAAGTGGTAAAAAAACATTTTGGTAAGAGACAATATGGCTTAAACAGTGAAGGTATCTGTTATCTCATACCAGGAGTCTAGGAATAGTTTGGCTCTAAGATTGTTAATTCAGTGGCTCAGCAATATCATCAAGGACACAGATTCTGTGAAACTTTCTGCTCCTCCAACTTCAGAATGTCACCTTGATCCTTTGGCTCACACCTTTTATGGGCAAAGCTGTTGCAGACATCACCTTGTCATCTAAAAGTAGAAAAAGTGCTTCTTTAAGATCAGGAAAATTTTTCTCATATATACCCAGTACATCCTTCACATCTCATTGGCTAGACTAGGTTATATGCTTACCTTAAATTACTTAGTAGCAAAGGGAATGAGAACATCAGGGTATACACATACAAATTTTGACTTTACCTGAAGGAAACTGGGCTCTCATTAGCCAGAGCGATAGGGCAGAAATTATGGTTAGGTAGGCACAAATAGTGTCTGCAAAATCTAGGAGTCACAAATCATTGTGGCACATTTGATGAACACTGGGTGTTATATGTAAGTGATGATCACTAAGTTCTACACCTGAAACCTATTTTACCCTATATGTTAACTAACTAGAATTTAAATAAAAACCTGAAATAAAAAAAAGAAAGAAAAGAAGATGAGGATACACCCTTAAAAAACAACAAAATAAACAAACAAAATACTAGATTTTCTCACTACTGATTGAATCTGCGTTGTCTATGAAACATCCAAACGAATTGTTCATTCAGGCAGAGTACAGAGGCATGGATGGACGCAGTAATGGTAAAGTTTCTTGTCAGACAGAGCATGGATTAAATCCCACTTTTCCCATGTACTAGCTGTGTAATTTGGACCAAATTACTTTAGTGTTTCTAATCTGAGATTCTTTATCTTTATAATGGCCAAGAGTATCACTGTTGAAAGAAGTCATTCAATTAAATAAGATAATGAACATAAAATGTTTAGAACAGTGCCTGAAACACATTGTGTGATTATTAAAAGAGCTTTATTTACAGTCAAATTGAATTCCCTTTAATGGCCATGATTTTTTTTAATCTCATAAATTACATATTTTTATTCAACTATGGCATAAAATGAAACCACATCTTGAATTTAATGGCCATTAAAACAAATCTACTGAAAGATGACCATCTCATGAGGTTTCTGTTGAAGAAATACCACCATGTGGGGCACATTTGTTAACATTTTTAGGACAGTGTTGTCATGGAGTCATACGATTCCTTGCTATCAATACCAGGTTTCTACTCAGAGTTCAGAAACATAACTTTCAGATTTTACAGTAACAGACAAGCCTGGCAGGAGATCAACAATACAATAATTTACTAAAAATTCTTAGATCATATATTGGAATAAATCATATAGAATATATGAAGCCAGCATACTTCAGTTATACTTATCTCGTATAAGAGGGAGCTGACAACTTGAAGAACTTCAATTTGTATATGGATTCATGTCTTCTCAGTGAAAATATAGCCTGAGCTTAAGTAAGTCATCTAATGTAAGAAAAGGAACCTAATTAAATTTTAAAAAAGGAAAAAGAAAGGGAGTCACTTTAAGACAGTGTATCGTTCTGGCAAGAATACTGGGTAGCCTCTGACATTCAATGTCTATAAGACCATGGATAAATCATGTACTAATTCTAAGCCTATTTTTTCTCTTTTAAATAAATGTTTTCAAATAATATCAAACAAGCAATTCCATAAAATATACTCTCTCTTACATAATCACAGTACAATTATAAAATGCAATGTATTTTTTAATCTCAGACACTTTCATTTTCATCCTAAACATTTCTCTAGAAGTTTGATTTGGGTCAATTTTACTTCTACTCATTCTCTATTTAGCTTTTTAAACTTATAAAATATTGTTTTAATACCTTTTATGTGACCTTTGCTGCTAATTCAAATATCTTTATCAGTCTTTGGTCAATTTTGCAAATTAACTTTTCATTTTGAAAGAATTGGACTCACAAGGAGTTGCAAAAAGAGTGCAGAAATTCCCCATGTACTCTTCCTCTAACTTCTTCAATGATAATAACTTACATAAACACAGTACATTGTCAAAATAAGAGAACTGAGGTTGGGACAATACTATTTAATTCAGTTACAAACCTTTATTGAAAGGTCTTCTTTTTTTTTTTTTAATTTTTTTTTTTTAATTTATTTTTGAGACAGAGAGAGACAGAACATGAGGGGCGGAGAGAGAGGGAGACACAGGATCCGAAGCAGGCTCCAGGCTCTGAGCTGTCAGCACAGAGCCCGCTGACGCGGGGCTCGAACTCACGAACCGTGAGACCGTGACCTGAGCTGAAGTCGGCCGCTCAACCGACTGAGCCACCCAGGCGCCCCGTAAGGTCTTCTGTTTTGCATGTACGTGCGTGTGTGTGTGCGTGCGCGCGCTCACTGAGTAGAGACAATGGTTCTAAGAAAGTTTGTCACATTCATGTATTTGAGTAACAAAACCACATTCAGGATACAGACTGTTCCATTACCATACACAAACAAAACCTCCTTCATGTTACCATCTTATTCCTTAAGAATAGAATACCATCTTATTCTAACTCCGATGTTTGGCACTCACTATTATGTTTTCCATCACTGTAACTTTGTCGCTTCAAACTTGTCATGGAAATGAAATCGGTTAGTGTAATTCTCTGAGGTTAGATACACACAAATTCACGTATAATATGTGCATATATATATATATATATATATATATAGTTATCTGTCTATATAGATATATTTCTGTGTCTGTCTACCATCTATATCTATACAGAGCCTATATTTTAAAACATCAAATCTCTCCAAATGACTTAGCTTAAGAATGGCATTGTTCATACTTACAGGTTTGGAGAATATCATGATATTACTGCTTATTTATTTACATATTTATTATTCTAGATGGTTATTTACCCAGTGATATTTTTGTCTTTGTTTTGTTCTAATTGTTGCCTAGTTGGTTGCTTGGTTGGTTAGTTTTGGGAGAAAGCAATTGGAGTTTGACCTAAGGATAGCTTAGTGCAGCAGTTTGGAGAAGCTCTTTTATTGTCCAAAAAGATCAATTGTTTAATTGTGTTTGCATAAGATATATCAAATATGAAAGAGGAGACTATTATTTTCATACACTATAGCAATAAAAAAGCCAAAATATTTTCTGTTTAACAGGAAACCCCCTGCTATCTGAATATTATTGAATGATTGACAGAAAGCTGATAAATTCTTTCACAGATATGATTTAGATGAACTAATATATTTCATAATTCACATAGTTTAAATACTTAACTATTAAACTATTATATTTGTAATAGTTTATATTTATAGCAGCCAAACATTTACAAACACCTTTAGGGGACTTAAATAGTTAAATTTTTGCATTTGAAAGAGTGGCAGTCGGCCTGTTAAATTTTTGGAGATTCTTTTTACTTGTAATTAACCATTAATAATTCTCAGAAGATCTGTAGCCAAGGTAACAAAGAATAGAAAATGAATAGTGTAATTATAAGAAACCTTGCCCTATCTGGCCCTGTTTACCACAGTATACTGTGTCCGTTGTGCTTCTGTGGGCTCCAGAATATAAACATCCTTTGACCTTCTTTTCTTTATCTTGTTGAGAAATCTAATTTCAATAGAACATTTAAATTCTCTGAGAACAGTTTCACAAATATAGTTGTTAAGTTATGTTTCTACGACTCTGGTCAGTCAAATAATACATAATCCCTGACTTATTTCTCTGGACAGTCACTTTAAAGCAAAGATAAATGTAGAGTTGATATCAAGAGAGTTGAAACTGTAAGAACATTTTTTTTGTGGTATTCCAAAGCTTCTACTGAATCTATTGTGTTGAGAAGATTTATGTGATACAGGAATATTTTTGTAATGTTTATTCAGAAGGTGTATGCAGATACTATTATTAATTCATTTTTGAAGGTGCAGTATACAAGTAACATAACGGTGTATTTAAATTGCTTCTATTATTACAGAATTATTTCTTAGAAAATAGACACATAACTGTAAGCACTTTTGCACTGTAGATTTTAACCTGTATGCCATTCTGCAATTCTAAGGGGAAAACTTGCCAAAGCAAATCTATTTGCTCAACTATATATGACACAACAATATTGGGAAATGATAGCAGATTTGATTTTCTTTCCATGGTTATTTTCTTGCCACCTTGATCTACCCATTAACTTAGTGGCATCCATTGCCTGTTTAAATGGGGATTGGGAGGTGGGGGACACAAGTGAAAGCAAAGTAACCAACCAAGTTTCTTAGGACACTGTTTTAAATACTCATAGTTCATCGTATAGTCTTTTTATTTTGGTTTATCAAACTTTTTATTTATTTTTTTTCTGAAAAAATGAGAACATGTGCAAGTGTGTGAGTGGGAGAGGGACATAGGAAGAAGGAGAGAGAGAACCTTAAGCAGGTTCCAAGTCCAGCGCAGACCCCCATGTGGAGCTTGATCTCGTAACCGTCAGGTCATGACCTGAGCCAAAATCAGTAGCCATGTGCTTAACCAGCAGAGCCGCCCAAGCGCCCCAGTTTATCAAACTTTTTAATCTAGGCACTTGGCACAAAATAAAACTACAGCAAATCCTGGCTGACATGAATTAATAATTAGTTGATCATAGCATACAACAAATAAAAAATGGAGGTTAACTCTATAGTAACCAAAGTCATCCTATAGTCTTAAATAAGGCACTTTTGAATTTGAATAGCTGGCCTGTTTGAAAAAAAAGTTTTAATATTTTAACACAGTTTTTTACTTTTGTTTTTTCTCCAAAAATCAAAGCACATAGTTAATACCATAAACAAACATGAAAAAAAATAGATGATACAATAAGAGTAATTACTTGTTACAAACTAAACAAAGATACATGGTTTGGAATGAAAAGAGAATTGTGAAAGGAAATGAGATAACTTTGAAGTCCACAAAGGAGGACCTGACCCTTCCCCACTGGTCTTCACTTCCCAAGCTAATGTCAGGAGTAGTTGACCAAAGACCAATAGTTTGTGAGGAACTAATTGCAGAACGACTGACATCTTAACTTTCTTATACTGGAGCCTGTAAGGCACAAGTTCCAAGAATGAATGTCAGAGGATGAACTGGCAGAAAGAGATCCCTACTGCCCCCCAAACTTTCTTGTACCCAGAGAATCACAAGAATTTTAATGTTCCTCCACCTCCACCCCAAGAAGAGCACAGAGACATCTAAGGGCCATACACCTGAGGTGAGGAATGATCAGGAAGCCTAAATGTTCACAATGGTAGAAGGCACAGGACCCAGAACTTGAACAATGGAAGTAAAAGTCCATGATTAAAAATCAGGGATGCCTGGGTGGCTCAGCGGGTTGAGTGTCTGACTTTAGCTCAGGTCATGATCTCACGGTTCATAGGTTCGAACCCCCATCAGGCTCTGTGCTGACAGCTTGGAGCCTGGAGCCTGTTTCCGATTCTGCCCCTCCCCTACTCACACTCCATCTCTCTGTCTCTCTCAAAAATAAATAAACATTTTAAAAAATCAGTGGGAACTATACACCACAGTAGAAACCAAGAAGACCCTTGTTGATGCAAGGATGAGATATTTTTCCTCAATATGAGAATGATATGTGAGCTTTTGATTGATAGTTCACATTTTTCTCTCCAGATCTATTTGTTTCAGTGTTGCTTTGGACCTAGAGGCTTTCTCGTATAGACTCCCTCATTTGGGTAGGCTCTCTTGCCTTTTGGATTATGATTGGATTAGGACAATAAGAAGCACTGGCAAGAGATAAGAGAGAGAGAGGATAAATACATCAAGATATTGACTTATATTCTCCACCCACTCCCTCCATACCTTACCTCACTCCATCTGTTCCTCACAAGACAAATTTTGGCAGTTGACTGCCTCCTTCTCCATGATCTGTGACTGTTCATTTTCACCGGGTTCCAGGTATTTCCTCTCCTGTTGTTCCTTTAGGTATAGGGATAGTGACAACTTCCCCCTCTCTGAATCCCTGAGAGATTCATCATCTCTTATTGATGCCCCTTAACCTTACCCACATCTCTGTAAATATTCCCATATTCTCTTCCTTCACTCCTTTCAGTGTGCCATTTATTACCTGATCTTGAGTTTAGACTACCATCTGGCAAAAATAGGAGGAAAGGTGGAGGTCGAAATTACTGAACTGATTAAATATTTATACAGAAAACAGTAGAAGCCATGAGTTAAGAATAAAATTATTTTTAAAAGATAATTTTAGGGGCGCCTGGGTGGCGCAGTCGGTTAAGCGTCCGACTTCAGCCAGGTCACGATCTCGCCGTCCGTGAGTTCGAGCCCCGCGTCAGGCTCTGGGCTGATGGCTCAGAGCCTGGAGCCTGTTTCCGATTCTGTGTCTCCCTCTCTCTGCCCTTCCCCCGTTCATGCTCTGTCTCTCTCTGTCCCAAAAATAATAAACGTTGAAAAAAAATTAAAAAAAAAAAAAAAAAAAAAAAAAGATAATTTTAAAATATTTTTAAAATATTTAAAATATTTTAAAAGACTATTTTTAAAAGTCTCAAAATTGAACATTAGTCTCAAATAAAATAGTCAGTCACAGGTTAATTTTCTCGACTTCTCTATAACTTATTTGTGAAATCAATATTAGAGCATAACTGTATGTTTAGAGTCGTTTGTGATCCAGAAGTAGTACAGAGGCAATTGTTATTTTCACCTTGTACTAGTTTTAAATTTAAAGGCCATTAATTTACTAGAGTTTGTTCAACTGTGTAATTTACAAAGATTGAAAATTAAACCCACAGTGTCTTCAAACTCAATATTCCTGAGATATGTTCTTCCTTTTCAAGGAGGTATATGAGTACACATACATGTATACATGTGTTTGATCTCTGTGTGTAGTGTGTTGAGCAAACCCTGAATAGGATAAACCCAAAGAAATCCATGACAAGACACACCATAATCTAACTTCTGAAAACTAAAAGACAAGAAAAAAAAAATCTTGAAAGCAACAGAGAGAAATGATGCATTGCTTATTTGAGAACACCAATTCGAATGACAGAGGATTTCTCATCCAAAACCATAAAGGCCAGAAAAAAGCGGCACATTTTTCAAATGCTGAACAAAAATAACTGCAAATTCTACATCTGATGAAAATATCCTTCAGGATAAAGTCATTTATAGATGAAGGAAAACTAAGAAGATTTTTCACTGGCAAATCTATCATTAAAAAATTGGTAAAGGAATATCTATAAACAGTATGGAAATCATCATAGAAGAAGGTTTACTATTAAAGAAAAGAAGAAAAAAAAACCCACTTTGGAATGGGTGAAAATAAGGCTGAATATACCAGACTATCCTTCTCATGAGTCTTACTATATATTTGATGATTAAAAGAAAATTTATATCATCTGATGTGGTGTTTAATATATGTAGAAAAAATAAGTCTATATATTGTACAAGTAGGGAATTTAAAGGATTCTAAGGTGAAGTAAAATTTCTACACTTCACTTGCAGTGATAAAGCATCAATACCAGTAGACTCTAAGTCACATAATGTGTTAATATACACTTGAGTGACCACTAAGAAAATATGCAACTACACAACTATGTACTGAAAACACCAGAAATAAATCAAAACAAGCTTTTTTTTTTTCTTTTTCAAGTGTTAAAATACACCAAAAGGGTGACATAAAAGGGGGGGTATTTCAATGTTTCCCTGACAAGCAATGAATACAGAGTCTGAGATACCCTAACTAGGGAGCTGCCCATGAGTTTAGGGTTAGATTTGGGACCCACAGGAACAAATTAAAAATGAAAGAAACAGGAAGTTCCCCCCAGGAATCCCAAGGGGTGATATACAGTCACTGTAAATTCAATTATGAAAAGTCAGCAAATAAAAAATGGTCACCCAAAAAGTCAAAATACCAAGGTCAGCAGAAGTACAGAGTCAAACCAAATGAGATCGCAATGAAAGGAGGTCTGCAGAAAGTAGAGAGGTTGGAGGAGGGAAGGCTGGTTCATGACTTGCTGCTTGGGCTGACAATTGTGTGGTGCATTATGGTGAAGGCATCTGACTCATTTGAGGTACAGGGAGCAGGAAGTGCAAGGTCCCAGGGGACACATACTAGCAACTAATGGGCTTCTATACCTTTTAGGAGATTTTCCTATACTGTCTTATTCAATCTTCTAAAAAAAATTTTTTTAATGTTTATTCATTATTTTTGAGAGAGAGAGAGGGAGAGAGAGCACGAGCAGGGGAGGGGCAGAGAGAGAGAGGAAGACATAGAATTTGAAGCAAGCTCCAGGCTGTAAGCTATCAGCACAGAGCCCGACACAGGGCTGGAACTCACAGACTGTGAGATCATGACCTGAGCTAAAGTCGGACGTTTAACCAAACTGAGCCACCCAGGCACCCCTGTCTTCTTCAATCTTCTGTGTGACAAGAAATTTTAGCCTCATTTAACAAATGACACACCAAAGGCTAAGCAAGTGTAATAACTTGGATAAAATTATTTAGCCACATATGAGTAAACTAAGATACACATTGGGTCTATCTTTTATCTATGTGCCTTGTTTGTGGGCACATACTACAGCTGGTCTGAGCAAATGATCTGGGTTGGTAAGAATGGAATAATCTTTTCACCACATTTTCCCTCCAATATCATGTAGCATGCACTTGTTTGGTTCAAGGCTAAGAAATTGTTTTTTAAAACTTTTTATTTTATTTTAATTTTTAAAATTTTATTTTAGAGAGAGAGAGAGCATGTGCAAGTAGGGGACAGGGGCAGAGAAGGGGTGAGAAGGAGAATCTTAACCGGAGTCAGACATTGGACTCAATCCCACAACCCTGGGATCATGACCTAAGCTGAGATCAAGAGTTAGACACTCAACTGACACATCCAGGCGCCCCTAAAACTTTTTCTTTTATTATAAAAGAGAAAATTTCTTGAAATAAAACAAAGCAGGGCTTCGGGTGGCTAAAATCACAAAGTTTTAAAAAAAAAGTCAAAGATGAAAAAAAGAAAAAGAAAGTTATACAATGGAATCTTTTTCTTTTTCTTTTTTGGTTAAAATATTAGTGTGTGTTGTTTGCCTTTATCATTTTTTACATAATGAATCTTATAGAAAAGTGATCCAACTTCACTCTCCATATTTACTCTTCTGAGGAATCAGTGTTGCCCAGCATTTAAAAACACAGGCTCAAAGTCAACTGACACAGATGAATCCAGAATCTGCTACTTCGTAACTATGCAAATTTGGGGTGATATTAACCTCTTTAAGGTTTAGTATGCTCATCTTTAAATTGGTGATAATCAGTGAGGTACTTATAGATTAAATCAATGATATGTATAAAATAATCCAGTATCTTCTTGGTAAAGTATGTTTTGAAAAGCCGTCAACTTTTTAATAAATATCTGCAAACAATGCTTACCTAAAAATATTGATAGAGGGGCGCCTGGGTGGCTCAGTGGATTAAGTATCCAACTTCAGCTCAGGTCAAGATCTCATGGTCTGTGAGTTCAAGCCCCATGTCAGGCTCTGTGCTGTCAGTTCAGAGCTTGGAGCCTGCATCGGATTCTGTCTCCCTCTCTCTCTGCCACTCCCCCACTGGCATTCTGTCTCTCAAAAAATGAATAAACGTTAAAACTTTAAAAAAAAAATATTGATAGAAATAATGACAAGGTCAAAGTCTTGACCCCTTTGGATATTTACCTCCATTTCTATGTACACTTTGAATCCAGAACGGAAGAACCAGTAAATGACTTATCATCATCTCTTGGAACCTTGGTAAAACAGTATAGCAGGAACAAAGAAAATGCAGGCCTGCTTTTGAAAGAGTAACTCAAAGTGTGTCCCCTACCTAAACTGAGTCAAACCTGCCGTTGAACAAAGAGTAGCATATAGGAAATGAGCATATTATATGACCTTTAAAAAAAATGTAGCAAAACATAAAATAGTCTGAAAAATACGGTAGAAATATAATGCTTACTCAGTATTAGGGAGATAAGGAGAAAGGATTACTTAGAAGGAAATGATTGCAAAGAAAAACAAGCAGCAGCTTTTCTCACAGCTGAAGACCATAGAATAAAAGACGAAAGCTAAGCCTCTTAGGTGGAATAGTATGAATTCCAACTGTGTACAGTGAAGGAGTTGACAGAAGACTCATTTCTCAAGAAGAAAATGTTTTAAAAATTAAGCACCTGAATCAATATGTCATTCTGGTTTAAAAGGAAAAAAAGTGGCATCTGGGGAGTGGATTTTATTTTTTAATCAAATGTAAATATAAAAACAAAGATCCTTTACAACTTTATTTTAAGTGATCGATGTTACCATGAGTGATTACTATAATTTTATTTTTGTAGGGCACACATCAATGAAAGAATTAACTCTCTGTTTCTGGTAGTTTTATCAACAATATGATATTATTTTTATAGCATATTCTAAAACCATAGAAACATTTGCCATTGCAGGAAAATCCTATTCATTTCAAGTAACTTACTAAGTATTAACTCTGTAATCAGGGCCTAATTTTTATACCTCATTATATATATATATATATATATATGTATATGTATGTATGTATGTATATATATGTGTATATATATACATATATATGTATAGCTCATTATATATATATATATATATATATATATGTATGTATGTATTTTTTTTGCCTGACATAAAATGATGTCAAACTTTCAAATATAAGTAAAAAAAAAAGGAATTTCTGTAAGACGTTCTGAAGTCAAATATAAAATGACTCGAATTGGGTCCTAGGTTGTTTCAGGAATTAGAATCCTGCCTTGAAAATTCATGAAGATGAGCTAGCAAAAGGAACATTGATGATCTCATTCTTAATCCCACCTACTGCAAACCTCTCTCCCCAACAACTAAGTGACCATCTCCCACTATGCTATGTTCTATAACTGGAAAACATGAAAAAAAACATGCCTAGTTCTCCAAGGCAGAGCAATAATAAGGCTAACACCAAATTTATAAGTTAATAAAACTTATTTAAGATTTTGGAGATGAGGTGGGAAGTTGGTGACAGCAGCCATAGCATGAAATAGAAAACAACCAAATAGTAGATTCTACCCGAAGAGTAATGCACTATGAACAGATAGAACCACATAGATGAACTCCAAATGCATGATGTCAAGTAAGATAAGCCAGACTCAAAATTTCCTATATTATAGGAAAACTCAATAGAGGTAGAAAAGACAGAACTATAGGGACAGGAACAGATCAGTGGTTACCGGGGTGGGGTAAAGGAATAGGCCATAAAGGGAAATGAAAATTTATGGAGTGAAGTGCCAGGCACGTTGTGGTGATGTTTACTTGACTGTAGACATTCATCACAATCCATACAACTATACTGCTAAGGGGGTAGTTTGCTAAATTATACCTCAATAAACCTCACTTTACAAAACTGAATGTTGTGCTATCTTATTTTTCCTATCCCTTACATACATCTTCAAAGGGCTTCTTAGAAGTCCTCTTATTGACTCTCAAACCAGAAATTCTGGCTCCCCTTACTCTCATTTCCCATTTCCAGGATCCCCAAACTCTTGTCTTCCTAATCCCTCCAAAATATCCAAATGAATCAATTTATTTAAAAAAAAAATCAGTAGCAGGCATGGACATTTTTGCCACTCATTGATTTGAACCAATTCATAATTTGTTTCTGTTTATAACCAAAGACATTTGAAGTGTTTCTTCTCTTTCTTGCTTTCTTTCTTTCCTTCTTTCTTTCTCTTTTTTTTTTTTTTTTTTTTTTTTTTTTACAAATACAAGAACCACCAATCTCAGCAGGGGATTTACTGTCCATCTTTGACATCTCAAAGGACCGTGGAAGCTTTTAGAGTTTTCCTCACCAGTCTACTCAGTCCCAGATGTACTTTTTTTCAGATGTAAAAAAACAAAAAGTCCTTTTTAACAAGGACTCTGCTGCCAATACCGACGTTTTCCTTCCCTGACCAGCACTTTCCAGAAAAATAAAGGATTAAGTGCTAGAAACCTCATCTCCTACTTGAAATTTCTTTACAAACTCATTTTTGATTGCCCAATCTCTTCAGTTACTAGGCATATTAATTGTTCAAAGGGCAAAAAGAACACACTGTATTAATTTATCCATTTATTTGCTCACTTACCTCCATAGATTACTGTTTAGATTTATTTTATATTTTATATTCAGAACTGATTCTATGTTAGAGGAAGAAAAATTAGTGTTAATCCAAAGAGATGAAAAATTTAAAAACTGCTTTGCATAGCTGCCTTTATAAGTATTAGATAGTAGTCTTCAGCTTATGGATACAAATGAGAACGTACTAATATCCTCAGCCCTTCCTGACCCTAACTCAGCCAGTCTTGATGTGTCGTGCCTTTTGAGAGACAATTCTCCATGGTGCATGTCTTTGGAGCAAAAGGCCTTGACTTCTATGCTGTCAAATGTCTTATCAAGGATATTTGTATAGCAAAGGGAATTGGAGATAAAGATAGTGTCTCCTTCTAGGGCAGTTGCAAATTTGTTTCCTGATCAGGATAATCAAGATAATGTCTCCCTTCAGTTAAAAGGTTGGAAAGGTTGGCTAGGGGCCCCCTTGAAAAGATCAGCGTTGCTAAGCCAGGAGTATTCAGCTGTGACACGAAGCCACCACCTGCACCTCCACACCTGGGCCACTTCAACCTGTGGGATTTAGGGAGCAAAGGGAAACAATGTGACCACAAAGCTCATGATGACTGCTGTGGCAGGAGTAACCAAGCCTTTTGTTTTGGGCCAAGTCCCAGGTCTTCTGCAGCATTCACGAAATTGTAGCCACTTAACTTCTTAACTGAGAAGCAGTATCAGCTTTCAGACCTTCTAATGGTTCTTGATAATACTATACCCACCAATCAATTCAGTTCACATCTGTGTGACTTTCAGTAGGCTCACATCATCTGCAAACTACTGGGCCAAAAATATTACCCAAGCTACCTGCCTGCTGCTGTGCCAGGTCTGCTGTCACAGCTACTTTCATGCAGCTACTCTTTTTGCTATCCTTTCCCAAGACATTCTCACCTTGATTTTTGAAGACTGCTACCCAAAACATTGATGTCATCACCTGTGAGTGCCCAGTTCAAGACTGTCTGAGATGCCCTACACACTGGTAGAGACATAACTTCTCTTTCCCTACGTGGGCTCCTCTGTACATGTTTCACAGTAAGATCAGTTTGCCATGGAGCTGTTAAAGTTCGTTTGATTTTACAAATACATTGGCTCCTTTCTCCAGGATACATGCCCAGGGCTAGCTGTTAGCTAATCGAGGTGAGTGAATGCAGCCAACATTGTATAACCAGGATGATTCATCCTCTCCAACTCTCCAATCCCGTTGCTGAGTGAAGCCTAATTTGATGCACACTCTCTCCCTTGGCATAAATTCTTTACCAGAGTGCCTACAGTCATTGCTAAGTCACAGTAATTTGGATGCTATTATGGACTGAATTGTGTTCCCCCAATATTCATAAGTTGAAGCCCTAACCACTAATTTGACAGTATTTGGAGTGGAGATGAGGCCTCTAATGAAGTAATTAAGATAAATGAAGTCGTAAGAGTGGGGCCCTAATCCAATAGGTCTGATGTTTTTAGACAAGAAGCACCAAAGAATCTCTCTCCCCTCCCCTCTCTCTCTCAGTCTCTCTGACTACATGCATGATTTATTTTTCCTCAGTGAAGGCAGTCTATAGATACTAGGTAAAATATGGAGGGAACTCCTTATGGCATATATCAAATGTCAGGGACCTTTTTTTCATTGTTATTGGTTTTCTTCTATGTAAGACACCAATGCAAAAAGAATAATTCCTAGAAATATTGAAGGGGTTATTTATCAAATGGTTGAGACAGTTTGTGTATGTACACCCAATACTCTTCCCTCTGGTAAGAGTTCTTCCCCTCCCACTTTGCATTGAGGAAGTACATTTTCCCCATTTCATGTGACTCTAGCGGAACTGCCCTCACATCCATTCCTTGCCCTTCTTGACTTCTGCTATGCTCACAGGTCAAGGCTTGCAGGCTGCATTTCCTAGGATTCACTGGCTTCCATTAATGGAAGATCAGAAGAGGCCAGAGTATATCTCCACTCCCCCTGCCTAAGTACTCCAATAGCTCCCTTCTGCCCCATGGCTCCAGCTCCCACCAGAAAGGCCCAATGGATTGAAGTCTCTGTCAGACAGTACTGGCCTCTACACTCTAACATTGCCCTCCTCCCTTTTTCTCAACAGCCTACAGGTGGTAACGACTTCCTAGTATTGCTGGTATCTGTTACCTCATCATTCTATCTGCATCCCCACGACCCATACAACCAATTCCTTAGATTAAATCCTCTCTGTTGTAATTTTTTTTTCAATTGAAGTCCACTTGATGCACAGTGTTACATTAGTTGCAGGCATACAAATGTGATTCAATAACTCTATACCTCATGCTATGCTCACTGCAAATGTAGTTAGCGTTTTTCACTATGTAACACTATCACAATACTATTAACCATACTTCTTATGTTGTACTTTTCATCTCATGACATATTCATTCTATAGATGGTAGCCTGTAATTTTAAAGTAGTTTTAAATTTTCTTATTTATATCATAATTGGATTATTTGTGTTCTTGTTTATTTATTTGTTTAATTATGCTCTGCTTTATTCCAAACAAGGCTTAAGACAGTTTTGGGGAAAGTGATGTGAGAAGATATCAGAATTTTGAATTGGATTTTTTTTATAAATCTGGGAGGGAAGATATTCTAAAATAATTAGATAAAATAATGTCAAAAATAAGTGAAAATAATGCACAAAAGTGACCTATATATTGGCAGTAAATGACCCATAAATTTAGTTCTGTCATTGTAAAACAAAACATAGTTAAAAAATTCAAAGCCTGAGTGGCTCAGTCAGTTGGGCGGCTGACCAGCTCAGGTCTTGATCTTGTGGTTCCCAGTTTGAACCCCCCATTGGGCTTGCTGCTGTCAAGGTCAAGTCAAGCCTGTTTCAGATCCTCTGTTCCCCCCCCCCAACCCTGTCTCTGCCCCTCCCCTACTCACTTTCTTCCTCTCTCAAAAAAAAAAAAAAAAAAAAAACACAAAGAAAAAAAAACGAATAAAATATTTTTAAAAAGTTCAAAGGTAGGTGGAGAGGAAAAGTATCTATGGCTTATTTAATTACTAGGATCTGCTGTTATTTGCAACATCTGCTTAAGGTATATAAAAGTGTTTATCTTTTTTTTAATTTTATTTTCAAAAAAGGAAAAAAATCAAGCATTACTGTGCCCTGTAGTATTGGTTGGTGTACTCAAACCCAACCATTCTTCAATATTCCTAGAGTTGATTCAGTCCAAGATCCTCCAGGATGCATCTTGGCCACTGCAGAGATTATAACCTTGTTAGTCAAGTTGGATTTTCACTCTTTCAGTGTAAAATTCCGCCAAGGTTGCTTCATATTTGTACTCCTAGTGGAGCTTCAGATTTTAATTGCACAGGAATGTTTATCCATTTTTTTCAAAGCAAAGAGAGGACTCAATAAAATTAGCCCCTATCCAGTAGTAAAAATATCCAGTGATGAAAAGTAACTCCATATTCAGTGTCTATCACATTTAAGCACAGCTATACCAGACTACTGGATCATCTTCACCCCCTTTACTTGTGAAGAGGATTCCTCTTTGGGAGTTCATAAGTCTTTCCCTAACAGGGACCTCAGTCAAGGCAACTCTGGCTATCAAAATGTCCTAAAAGCATTGGATATTGTATGCATAACTTTTGTTGTTTTTCACTAATATATAATATTTCGTAGGGCCCATAATAACATCTTATTTATTCATTTTCCCTACATTATTTTCAACAAGGGCACTTCTGTGTACTATACAATAATTTCTTTAGAATATATACTTACAGCTTATTCCAGGGGCATGAGAAAACACATATCTAGGCTCATTAAGTACAGACAGATTACTGTTCAAAATTGTTGCACCAACTTATGTTCCCATCATAATAATTTAAAAGATTTATAAAACTTCTCATTTACTCATACCTTTGTCAATGTTGTTTTTTTTTTTTAATTTTTCTAGTTTTTACCTATTAAGAATGTAAAGAGATGTTTCATTAATGTTTGGCTTTCTCTGACTAATTGTGAGTTTGAGGGCATTATCATATTCTTTTAAATCAATGGCAATTCTTTGTGAATCATCTGTTCATCTTCTTTACCAGATCTCCAATCAAGTTTACCTTTTCCCCTTGTTTACACAATACATATTTTCATTGTGTTCTATTCTAAGTATAAGATGATATCAGTTCCAATTTCTTCTCTTGCCCACGGGTATTCAGTAATTTTTTTCAATTCCAGTGAATGCATTTTTTTTTTTCAACGTTTATTTATTTTTGGGATAGAGAGAGACAGAGCATGAACGGGGGAGGGGCAGAGAGAGAGGGAGACACAGAATGGGAAACAGGCTCCAGGCTCTGAGCCATCAGCCCAGAGCCTGACGCGGGGCTCGAACTCACGGACCGCGAGATCGTGACCTGGCTGAAGTCGGATGCTTAACCGACTGCGCCACCCAGGCGCCCCCAGTGAATGCATTTTTAAACCTTTTTAAAGTTAATTATAAGCATACACACACATAAACCCACACACAAATTAAGTGTGTGTGTGTGTGTGTGTGTGCATTTAAAATTGACTTATTTGACCTCAGACATCCTACAAGATAAGTATATTGAATATTCCTGCTTTAGAGATGAGGAAACTGAGGCATAGAGAAGTTAAATAACTTGCTCAGGGTATAAAGCCAGGAGGTGACAAAGTCAAGATTTGAGCCCAATGTTTGAATCTAGAGCTCAAGCTTTTCACTATGATATCCTAACACAAAGTATTGAACAAAATGCATAGAGTTTCTCAAAATGAAACTATGGTAAAACAATAAATAGGTTAACAATAGAGATGAAATGTGATTTCTGAGGGAAATAAAAATATCTTAGACACCTCAAATATAAAACATATAAGCATCCATTTCCAGACTTTTCACAGATACAAAATTAGAAGTTGTGTGAATTATTTAATGAAAATAAGCACCCAGGTGTAATAGACACATTTAATAATCTATAATCAGAAGTCATGTTGACTATTTTTGTGAAGACAAATTTCCAGTAAAATACCCAACAAAGTTGCCATCTAAATGGTAATGCTAATAATTACATTCCGGGTTCACACTTCACTGAATGGCATAATTTATTTATTGCACATTTCCCCTGTGGTTAAAAGAAAATGCTTTTGTCCCTATGAGGGCTATTGATTATCGCTTTCAAAATCTTGCTTAATAACCAGTTTGAATGGAACAACTACTGTCATTTTTTATAGGGGATTTCTGAAGCAAAATATATTTTTTCTATTATGCAGATATCTATCCTGGGAAGCAATGCATGTTCTAAGTAATACTGCCAGTTAAAAGCACACGATTCCCAGGGAAGAAGAAATAGAGTGTCATGAGTAACCGTGAAGTATTCTTTCATTGGTGGCTAGACTTCAGTACCTGTGATCCTCACCTAATCTGTCATCTTTGAGGTAAATAAATAAAGTTAATGTAAAATTTTATTTGTTGTAGTTTAAAATCCTAAGTATAAAGACCAGAATACACTTGTCCTTGGCAAATGTCAAGAGATTTCAATTTATTTAGGTTCATCACTATGCAAATAAATGAAAAAAAACTGCAAAAATATCATATGTAATGGATACAAATTTTATTATAAGATAAGAAGTGTAATTTTTTTTATGTGAATCCAAGATAGCAACATATGAAAATCGAAAGTCAGAAGGTCACAAGCTGCAAGCATTAAACATAATCAAGAGTTGTCAACACAGAACTTGAAAGACAGCCTTGAAAAGATATCCAATCTCCTAAACAAATAAAAAAGTATTTACTAATTTCTCTAAAAAATGTTTAGCATGGCTCCTCTTTAGCATCCATGATTGTATGCTTGCTGAGGGAAAAAAATATTGGGTAGTTCATTTCACCATGCTTAAAGACCTTTCACTGAGCCAGCACTCCATAAGTAAGCCAGACTGAAAGAAAATATTCATAATAAATATATCTGACCAATAGTTTTTACACAGAATATGTGAAGAACTTTTACAAATCTATACCAATAAGAAAACAACCAAATAAAAAATGGTGAAGTTTATAAAGATACACTGTATAAAAGATTTACAAATGCCAGTAGACTCCACAGACATCTGGAAAATGCACATTTAGCCACAAAGATATGACATTTGTTAACCACTAAAATAGTTAGCATATAAAATACTGATACTACTAAATGCTTGCAAACATATGGAGTAACTGAGCATCCCATACATTGCTCGTGGGAGTGTAAAATCATACTACTGCTTTAGAGACCTGTTTGAGAGCTTATTATAAATGTAAACATGTATCTACCCTATGTCTGAACAATTCAACTACCAGATTTTTATCAAAGAAAATATATATATATATGCTTACCAAAAGAAGACACAATAGTGTTATAGAGGCCTTCTGCATTATAGTAAGAAACATAAACAGCCCATATGTCCATCAGCAAGAGGAATGGATATATGTGCTGAAGTATATTCACACAATGCAGGGTCAGGACTAGGGCGAGGCAAAGCAGGTATACACACACACACACACACACACACACACACACACACACATATATATACACACACCTCATAGTGTGTACACACTATGTACCATATAGTAATATATATTACATTCATGTATATTGAATTTTATTTATTATAATTTTAATTAAGTACCTTATTTATATATTATAACATATATACAAACACACACATGACATACATTTATCATTTCCAGGTACATATTTGTAAGGTCTAGTGCAAAATGGAAATGTGGGGATTCATTCAAAAAGCAAGGAAAACAGCGCCATTACTGTTCATCTTTGTGTTGCACAGAGCCAGTTTTAAATCCAAATAGCAACATTTAATGTATTTGTGGAATCACTGAAATTACATAGTTCATATTTCATGCATTTGTGTTTTGTTCTTACCAGAATGGTGGAAAGGTAACACACTAACTCAATTGGCTTTATTTTACTTCTTGATACAGGAATATTCAACCAATGCTCTCTAAATTCAGTTTAGTGATTAATAAGGCACTGTTAAAAGGAAAAAAAAAATTATGTATTGCCCAATCTTTTCAATTCTTTCCAATTCAGTGTCATCATTTTCATAAGTGGTTGGCTAATAGAAGGAAGTAACAAGACAAAAGATACGTTAGGATTCTTTAGTTGTCTGTATTTCTTAGAACACTATTACCTTCGTTCTGTAGTAAAAATAAATTCTAGTTTAAATGAAAGCATGGCCTCTCAAGGCTATTAGCACTCCCACTTGTTATAAGTTTAACATGCTTCCCTTACACTTAAAGTCTTCCCTTGTACTTTAAGTCTTAACTGAACTTCCATGCATTGTGATTCCTTCCACCAGAATTCTATGCCCATGGGACATCAAAAAAACTGTTTTAAATGGAGTGACAAGGAATAGCAGCAAACACACATCTAGTGCTTGTCTCCTCTCCTGATACATATGTTTCGTTTTCCCACTGGGCTTCATTTACAAAACACAAGTTCAAAGATAAAATTTTGAAGAATTTCAATATCATGGCAGCAGAACATTAAAACAAAAACAGGTCTTTCTGAACTTGGGACCATTTGAAATTGTACAGGTCACATATGCAGGAAGCCAACCCTGATTACATAGATAGATGATAGATGATAGTTGATAGGTAGATAGATATATGATAGATAGGTAGGTAGATAGGTAGATAGATCAATTGACCCTAGGGAATCCCTCTTTAAAAAGGAAAAAAAAAATCTCAGAGAAAAAAGTCATGTAGAAGTGTTCAAAATCGGGATACATTTTGAGACAAAGGATTGTGGATATGGGCTTTATGAAAAAAAGAAATCAAAAGCTACTCAAAGTTTCTGGGCTGAAAAAAAGAGAAAGCTGGAGTTACTATTTAATCAAATAGAGACAGACGGAGGTGGTTTGAGAGATGAGAGATATCGGAAGTTCAATTCTGAATATATTAAGTTTAAGTGCCTGTTATACACCCAAGTGTAAATGTCATTTAGGCAGTTGGATACGTGAGTATGGAGTGTAGAGAAGACAGTAGTTAGCACAGTGGTGGCATGATATTTAAATCCAGGAGAAGTGAGAAAGGCTGACGTAAGGAGTAAGTATAAATGGAGAAGAGAGAGGTGGAGGACTCAGCTTTGAAGCATTCCAGTATTTAGAAATCAAAGAAATGGCATGGGACTTACACTGGGAGCTTGAAATTAACTTTGTCAAATGACTTAATCTCTCCAAACTTGTTCACTCATCTGTAAAGTAAGGGTGTTGATACCTACTTCTTGAGATGGCTGGGGAATGAAAGATAAAAATAGTACTACCTAAACGGTCTGTGGAGTACCCAGCAAAACTACCTCCTTTTTCCAACTGGTAGGTCTCATTCCTCTGGTTTCCTTCTCTTCTCCATTCCCCATAGAACTAAAAAGAACAGAACAAAAGAAACAAAAACAAGAACCTTAATCCTTTCATTTATTCACTGTTGGCTTTCTTAATCCTTTCAATTACTGGTCAATTGCTCAGGATAAGAAACATGTCTTACTCATTTTTGTGACTTTACCATTGAACACACTGTAGAAATAAAAGACAAAAAATAAAAATTATTTGTTTTCAAAGAATGAATATACTCTTTTTTAAAATGTTTATTTATTTTTGAGAGAGGGAGAGACAGAGAGACAGCATGAGTGGGGGAGGAGCAAAGAGAGAGGGAGACACAGAATCCGAAGCAGGCTCCAGGCTCTGAGCTGTCAGCACAGAGCCTGACATGGGGCTCGAACTCACAAGCCATGAGATCATGGCCTGAACCAAAGTCGGACACTTAACCGACTGTGCCACCCAAGCACCCCAACAATGAATATACTCTTAGCAAAGGAGGTCATTTGATTGCCCTAAAGAAGTCTTCACTATAGGTCCTACTCCTTCTCAGGACAATCAGGAATGTAACCTATAAATAATAATGTTTTACATTTCTCACAGTATGTTTGCTTTAACTTGATGAACTAAAGATGATCTGAGAATAAATTTTTCATATTTTTCATCCCTCAGTTAAAAGAAATAACCGTAAAATCTTTAAACATGATAACACTTATGGGAAATAAGTAACTCTCCCAACCTACTCTGAGATCTAACTTGAAAACTAAATGTTCTTTGACATTCTGTAGGATTTATGAAATGTCAAGATAGCCTCCACTTTGATTAGTTATTCATGACTTTGAAATGTTTCCATTTATCATTCATGTTCATGAAGTACCTCTCTCATTTTCAATGGAAAACAGAGCCTTCTACATCAGTGATAACTTATATAATTATGTTAAAGAGCTAGACGCTGAACCTAGAGGAAAAATGTTACATCTACCCCTGTTGAAAGCTGCAAATCTCTGATTTGGGTTGTATACCGCCAAGTCAAAAAGCCACATGAATTTTGGCTTTATCTTTTTTTCTTTCTTGCATAGCTTTGTTCAGTGGCTAACAATTAAAAACTATACAGAACTTTCTAGAAGCCTAAAGTTAAAAATTGACCCTAATGCTTCTTTTACTCAAGCAAATATCTTTTTGATTAAAAAGAGGTCAGATGCCTGTGACTTCTGGGAACACTGGCCATCCTCCAGGTAGTGTCAAGACACAAACAGGAAAAAATAAACCATTCTGAATATATAAACCAGAAGGACTGAAATGCAAGCAATTGGCTACACAAATGATGAAATACTCCAAAACAACAACAATAACAACAACCAGGCGACAGGGAGTCCAGATATTCACAGTAAGAAGCCACCACGTTTTCCACCACCAGACTTTAGGGACAAAGTGAGGTGGTGGTTTTACTAGGGTTCAGGGACCAACGTTATTTGATAGAAGCTAGGGTATATTCACACTGACTGGTCAGCACATTCTGTCTATATAAGGCATTACTTCTCAAATTTCATGTGCATAAAAGTTATATTGCTTAAAATGCAGACTCCTAGAACTCACGTCCAGAGATCATCATGATTCAGTAGAATCTGATTCAGTGGTATTAGGCATAGGAATATGTATTTTTATTAAATAATCTTGGTGATTCTAATATAAGTAGTCCATGAGCCACATTTGTAAATATATTGTTAAGGAGAAATGTTCACATGACGTCCGTAACAAAACTACTTGTTGAGAAAGAAGTATTGGGTGGGAAGTGATGGAGTTAGAGAATGTTCAGTAGGTATTAATTTCATGCATCCATTAAAGCCTGGATCTTCCATCTCCTTGTCTTAGACCCCTTGCTAACCCCACTCCACCTATTTCAATGTAAACATTTGTATATAAAGGTATATACTAAGGGATTTCTTAGATCACAAGTAATAGAGATAACCTCAAATCACCTTAGAATTAGTATCAAGTGACTGGGGAGGATTAAAGCCAAGAAAAACATTTCAATGGCTGCACAGCTGCTATTGAAAATTGAAATTACAAATCATTAGGACATCATGTCTAACATCAATGTAGTGATCTAATAGAAGATCTGGTGACCTAGTTTTTTAATCCTCTCATATATAGGGGTCTGCACCTCATTTCCTTTGCCATTCTTAGGACTCAGCTTTTCCTATTACCTCCTTTCCATGGGTGTTTGTCTCTTTCTTTCCATGTCTGCATCTTCCTTAAATGATTTATTCCCTGCTAACTCTTAATCTAAAGTTATTTACCTAACTTTATATTCAAACCCTTGCAAAATGCTGTAATCCAGTAAATTAGGTAGCACCCTATATGGAGGCTATATTGAGCAGAGGTCTCAGATTTGTTTAGATTCTTTAGTAAGAATCACATTACATTCCTGCTTTGATTAAGACTGTGTGTCCCCATATTTCTTCATATAATATTAAAGGACAGTTGCTCATGCAATTTTAACATATAACTACTTTATCATTTTCATTTTCATTTTTTTCAAAATTTCCTTTCAAAATTACAGATGCTGTCAAACCCATGTGCTAACCAAACATTCAATACAGAAAATAAGTTAGCTGCTACTCAAAGCCTACAAATGAAGGTGATCTTACTATGCAATCTGTCTGCCTAGTCTATCATTGCAGATCATTCATTGTTCCAAGGATCTTCCTTTGTAAGAAGTTGCAACTGCTTCCCTAAAACTTTAATGAATGGATATCAATGATGTCTGAAAGATAAATAAAATACATAAAATTTATTCTTTCTCCAATAGAATAGCTACTCAAATATTTAAAAGCATTTATTGTGGTTCCCTTAAGGCTTTTTTTTTCTTATCCCTAGACTAAAATCCCCCAGTTCCTTTCATCTTCCTTAATGTGTCAGAGATTTCAGACACCTCACTGTTCTGAACATATGCTAATTCACCAAACTCTGTTTTACATTGTGATGTACACTATTAGAGAAATTATTCCAAGTATGAACTCCATAGTAGATGGGATGAATAACTTTATCTGGAGATGAGATTTTGATTAACACAATTTAATACTATGTTATGATAATATTTTCAGAGACGTGATCAGAGTATTGAGTCATGCTGAGCTTGTCATTATCAACAAAAACACAAGAATTTTCTATTCAAAGATGCTATATATCAATTTTTCCTGATCTTTATCCTATCTGGTAAAGACAGATACTAGCATTTTTTCCTTTTAAACTTCACAATATTGATTTGATTCTCTTACTGGTTTTTATAACAGTAATTTGAAATACTGAGATCCTTAAATCTTACAACTGAAAAATGGTTTAGTTTTATCTATAGTATCAAAAGAAAGCAGAATGGACAAGGTAATCTGTATAGTCCAGAGTTAACAGACCTTCACTATACAACAATTCTGTAATTCCCTAATTCTAAATCCCATCCATGTATGCACTGTCTGAATATTTGACAATAACAATTAGTGAGGGTTCCCAGTTATCAAGAGATTAAAATAGAAATAATATTGCCTCATCTGATGTTTACAGTATCTCTGATGCTAGTCTAATCCACAGCATAAAATAGACAGAACTGATGGTTGGACAAAAAGCAGACCTGGAAAGGGATGAAAGGATTACCAAGGGGCATGAGGAGTCTTTTATGATGATGGATATGTGTATTACCTTAACTGTGGTGATGGATTCATATGTGTATTCTCATGCCAGATTCCTCAAATTGTACTTATTTATATGGGCAGATCATTATATACCAGTAATACCTCCATACAGCTGTTAAAATAAGTTAAGAGACTCAAGGCCTTTGTTTGTGTTGATTGTATCTATCAGTATTACTGAATAGGTCATGAAAACTGAAAAAATTTAAAAATATTTGTTTATTCATTTAAAAACAATGATAATTTCACTATATGCTAACATAACATTTTTTATGAAAACAACTATTTTCCAAGATACAAAAAGAGTTAGTGAAAATAGAGATAGCATTTAACATTTTTTGCAACTCTCATTTTACATCTGATAATAGAAGACAACTGGACTTGCCTATGTTTTGACTCTCAATCTATTACTAAATGTTGTATTAATCGAAAATACTGTCTCACACAGATGCATAATCCGAAATGAGAGGAGTATTTTAGTAGCCTTTTCCGATAACTGTGGATATTCTTTGACGGTACACCAAAACTCAACAAGTGGTAATTTCTTAAAGGTGAGTTGCGTTGTCAAATTTCAAATTTTATCAATAAACTTTATATGTTCTGTTACTTTAAAATTTATTGGACTACATTGCACATTGAATAGATTTTACCCATGCATGAATGTGTGTCATATAGTATAAATTTGAAAAATTATTGATTATTTGAGCTCTGCAGTTCTTTCCAAATTATGACCCATTTTGTTTTACAATATCAAAATGACAAATTCCAGCTTCATCTTGGAAACAGAGATTTCTTCTCAGCGTCACTATTGCTTTCTTTCTCTTTTTGGTGATAATTCAGATTCAGTAAGTTAAAAAAACGTAAGGTCATGCCCTTTATGAGTAAATGACTAACTTACGATATGGTTATCTATCCTTTCGTGGATAGAGATATTTCAGTATAAAATGTACACTCATAACATTCTAGCTGTGGGCCATGAGGCCTTCAAGGTCTGATTCCCTGCATATATTTGCAACCTTTTCAATTCTGTATCTTATACTCAGTTTCCTGAATTCACCTTGCTTGTGCACATTTTATTGACTTCCCACATATGTATGTATTATTCTGGAAAGCTCTTTATCCTTTTGACAAAAGAACTCTGTCTGCAAAGATGAGATTCTTAACCATTACTTGAGGTAAGCCTCCTTGACCATCCCGAACAAGATAGGGGTTCCTTTCATGTGCTGATATGCCAACGATCCTATCACTTTCTTGGTCTTTTTATGAATTAAGGAAAGGCATTTCTTCCAGTAGAATACAGGCAGGCACAATATGGCTTGGCAACATCTTTCTAACAGGCACGTCTTCCTTTGATTAGACACAGCCTCCATGGACAGCTGGGAGGGAAAAATTGGCTTAAATTTTACCTACTGCTCAATGCTCCACCAGAAGCCACTGTAAGAGCACATATATAAAAATTTTTCTAGATGTTCTGACCCTTTCATAGTGCCATTTATTTGAACAGTAAAAAGGCATGTCCCAAGGTAAACTATAAGCACCTTAAGGGAGGAGTCTCTGCTTTATGTGTATCCCTAGGATGCAGCACAACATCTGACACATTACCAGTGCTCACCAAATAGGCATAGCATGAGGGAATATTTGGTAAAACATGTCAAGGTGGAAATCTATATCGTAGAAGAAATGGCACTCGCCAGAGACTTCTCTTTGAGCTTATGTCATGATATGTATTTTCCCTCTACTGCTACATTCATCCCACCATCAATCTTCATAGGATAGATTAGTGTGGGAAGCTAACACACTAAAATATAATTATGTATGGAAAAATGTGGGTTTTTTTTTCCTTTTCAAAATGAGAGTGTAAAGCATAAAAAACAGACAAGTAAGTATATATTAAAAGAGTATTTTGGCTACTGGCAGAAATAGAGGAAAACAGCATTTTTCAAAACTGTTCAGTTTCAAAACCAAATGAACAAGATTCAGAGGGAGTGGGAATGCCATAGGAAGAACAAGGACTATCCTTCACAATCGTGAGTAGAAATCCAGCCTGTCATTTTCTGGCCACATGAATTTAGGCATATTGCTTAAACACTCTGATCCCAATTTGTCATTTGTAAAATAAATGTATATTTACCTCCATTGTAGAGTTGTTGTGAAGAGGCAAAAAAAAAACAAATAATGCATGTAAAAAACCTAGGACAGTACTTTGTATATTGTAGATAGTAAATATAGTAGTTGTTTATAATTATATATATATATATATATATATATATATATGTATTACTGAAAGTAAAAGACTCCAAGAAAAGAGAAAATAATTTTTATACATGAAGTATAAAAGATGGAGATCTTGCTTTTATTCATGTGTCATTTCTGTTTCAGAGATTTCTTCAAATTTGCAATTTCATATCAGTGACAAATGCATGAAAAAGGATACATTTTAAAATATTTAAATCACTATATATTATTAAAAAATACATAGTAGCACTTACTATTCCATAGGGCATTATATAGGACAAAAACATGACAAAGAACATTTGTAAAATTAGAGATTGTTTCACATAACATGAAATTTTAGGAGGCAGCTTAGAGCCGGAGAAGCTTAATATGCCAGGATTGATGTGGATCCTCTCTTCCCCACACTTCCTCTGCTTTGTGGCACTCATCTTCATGCTAGTGAATTCAGCACAGGCATAGCTTGTCTATTCCGAGGTAGTGGACAGGAAATTTAATTTTTAGTTTCCCAACATTTACAGTAAATGAGGACAAAAAAGTGGATTAGATAGGTCTCTTAACTGAGACCAATTATGATGTAGGCTATAGCACCTAATCCAACCATATTTACATGTTTTCATATAAATTTTTGTGATTAAATTTAAATGAATTTACCAATATTCTACATTACACCTTCTACTCACATTGCTTTTGTACCTTAACAGTGAAAAAATGACAATTGTGAAAAATACACCCATTATGTCAACAAATAAGCCATTAGAATATTGTGGATTCAACAAATATTTGTCATAAGACTCTCATATATAGTTTGTTGAAATGGATACTAGCTTTATTTTGTTAGACCTAATAATTCAAAGTAGATTTTAGTCTTCTTGAGTTATTTTAGTCATTTCAAAAAATTTATGGCAATTACAAAAGATTTTAGACTTAAACACATTAAATATTTTTTTAAAAATCATATAAATGTTTGCTAACCAATTGTTAGCTTATGAGTAATAATACACAGATAATTTCTTTTGCTGTAACCGTCAATGTCTGTAACAATATGACCGTTTTTCAAATAGTTGCAGATAAGAGTAGGCAATACATATATTGTGATAAGAAATCAGGTTACAATAGAATTTCATGCCACTAGGAATAGAGTAGATCACTAAATTTCTGAAAGAGTTGTCAGTAGATCAGAGAGCTTTATAAGTGGGTGGTCTTTTGTATTGACATCAAACACTTTGATAACAATTTACAATATTTATGTGTCTTGCATGTGCTTGTGAAAGTGATTTTTGATCACTGTCATATTTGTTGAAACTAATATACCCTGCATGTTGCAATTATAGGAGACAACCAGTTTTGAAATATGACATAACCTTACAAACCTTCAACAGTGTCATATACTTTATTTAATCAGTTTTTTTCCTCTCTAATATCCTTAGTATTTGCCTGTTTTCATCACCCATTAATTTAATCCTTATTTTAGTAGAAATCATTATGAAAATATCATAATTACTTTCCCTTTTTTAATTTTAGGGGAAAACTAAACATTTCAAATAGTTTAATTTATCCAACAATTTCTTAAAAACATGTTACATTCACACAATTTCCCTTGTTTCTTTTTTCTTTTTTCTTCTATGCTACATTTTGAGACTATCTTCTTTTAGTTGTTTATATTAATTTGTAAAATATTTATCCTATTTCTGAGCAATTGTATTCCAAGACAGAAAAAGAAACATAAAATTGTAGTTTTGTGTACATGTCAGGTGGTGACATTGGTGGGGGTCGTGGAATCAGAGGAAGTTGTGCAGAGAAGTGGAAGGGCAAAAAATTGATGGGCTTATTGAGAAAGTATTATAACAGGTAAGTAATATCTAGAGATACGAGACTAACGGATTGACTGGTACATACTTTTTGAAAATTTATTGAAGTATAACTGATAAATAAAATTGTAAGATATTTAAAGTATATATCATGGTGATTTGATATACACACACATCGCAAAAGCATTCCTTTTAGTTAATTAACATATCTGTCACCTCACATATTTTACTTATTTTTTTGGGGGGGGACACTTAAGCTCTACTTTCTAACAACATTTCAGTGATGCAATACACAAATGGAAAATTATTCATCCATGAGAAAGAAGTACATACTGCTGCTTGTAACAGCAGGAATGGAACTTGGGGCAGTTATGCTAAGTGGAATAAACCAGACAAAGACAAATACTTCATGGTATCACTTTTACATGGAAATAAAAAACAAAAAACCCAAAATCCTGATTATAATTTTGAGAGAAAAAAAAATCATGGTCAACCCAAATATGTCACCAAATACACTCCCATTAACATGAAACATAAATTTGTGAGACCGATGACCCCACCACAGCCTCGCCCTCACAGTTAGCATCAGGAGAACTTGTTTCTGGAAAGACAGCTTTTAACGTGAACGTTTCTTTTTGGCCTCTTCCCAAGAAAATGTTAGTACACTGTTGAACTCCATGGGCCCCTCTCTGATAGGCAAGCAAAGCCTGTTTTCCTCAAGATCTTCGGAAGAACTGGTGTGTTTTCATACCAGTGTGCTGCCACAGAGTCTTTCTTTACCCTTTAGGATTTTGTTTTTATTGTCTGGTTTTAATTCAGAGTTCACTGTTGCCCCTTAATTCTTGCTGAGTGTGCCTAGGCCGTGGTGCTCCATCTGCACTGTAAAAATAAAACACCTTATTGCCATGTTAAGCGCATGTGCACGCCCTGAGTTTTCATCATGCTGGGAATGGCACCTTTGCTGGGAGTGTGAGGCTCCTTCTTGACGCCCCTTACATCTCAGGCATTCACAGGGCCAGTAGACTACAGAGCTCGGTTTTTCAGCTTTAAGCACCCTAGGTTGTATTATGACTTTATTTTCCCTTAAATGATATTGACCATGTGATTCCATCAAGTTTATACTTTGCTTCTTGTTTTTGTTTTTTGCTGTATGTTGCAGCAAAAAAAAATTGTGAAGTTCTTTTTTTTTTGTTTGTTTTCTTGGTGTAAAACTTTACCTCAGGGCTGGTGCAGCTAGAAAACTGTCTGGAAGGCTTGAAATGGTGTATTACTTATGGTGAAATTTGCCCGATTTCTTACAGGGGGTGTTTTTGTACAGTTGTTTTATACTTATACATCCATCATGTAAAGACACGAACTGGAACAAAAGTTGTATTTGTTTCATAAGCATCTTCCTGTAATCTATGATAAAGTCAAAATTAAATGTAAATATTGTTCTAACAATTACAAAAAAACAAAAAAAATAATATCTAATTATGTTTAAGACTACTTCATGGAGTCAACACATTGCACTTCACAAGTATGAGTACTTTACTAATTATCATAGAAAATATATTTCTAAATCGTTCCCAATAAATATGATGTGTTCAATTTATGTGACCTCTCTTGCGTGACTTCTCATATACAAGTCATTAAAATGCTAAATAAAAAACATATTTTTTCAAAGCTTTCTCAAAGTTATAACAAATCACACTATATTTTTCTTCAAGATGTGCAATTTGAATGAGTTTGTTAATCTTTGAAAAATAACAGTAAGAAGAGGAAAATGCTCTTTCTAGTTATCTGGTTTTTTTTCAATTAATTAAAAATTGGTTACATCAAATGGAGGCTGGTTTCAAACTTATAGACTACAGAAGATATTAGCAAAAGAAGTCAGAAGAACAATTAATTAATGGAAATATTTTAAGAAAACAAGTGTGTTTAAATTTCTTTAAAATATTAATAAGTGTAATCTTCTCATTATTACCCTTATTTTATTTTTCTTTGTCTTTTAACAACTTTACTGAGATAATTCCTATACCAAGAATTTGATGTATTAAAAGTGTATAACAAAGTAGCGTTTAGTATATTCAAAGTTGTGTGACATATAGCACAATCTAATTTTAAAACACTTTTTTTTAACCCAAAAAGAAAATCAGTACCCATTAGTGGTAACTCCCTATTCAACAACTCTCCCCTTGGGCTCCAACCCACACACAAGAACATAGCCCTACCTTCTTTTCTATAGACTTGTCTATTCTGCAGTTGTGAAAGATATGGAATCATATAATTTCATTGTTTGTTGCCATATAAACAAAAGCTATTGTTTTCAAGGTTCAACAATACTGTTGCACAAACTAGTGCTTCATTTTTTTTTAAGATAGATGAGTAATATTCCTTTGTGTGAATATACCATGTTTGTTTTTATTTTTTTAATTTATTTTTTTAAAGTTTATTTATTTGACAGAGAGATAGCACATGAAAGCAGAGGAGGGGCAGAGATAGAAAGGGAGAGAGAGAATCTCAAACAGGTTCCTTCCATGATGTCAACACAGAGCCCAGCTCGGGGCTGTATCCCATGAACTGTGAGATGACCTGAATCAAGATCAAGAGTCAGACTCTTAAGCAACTGAGTCCCTTAGGGCTCAATTTGTTTTAAATCAGATTCGTCAGTTGATAGGCAGTCAGGTTGCTACTACTTTTTGTTATTATGAATAATTTGGATATGGACATTTGTTTACAGTTTCTTGTTTGAACACCTGTTTTTTAATTCTCTTGGGGATATACCTAGGAGTGGAATTGTTTGAACACCTGTTTTTAATTCTTTTGGGAATATATCCAGGAGTGGAATTGCTGAGTCATACACTAACTTTATGCTTAACATTTCAGCAAATTCCCAAACTGTCTTCCAAAGAGGCTGTAACATTTTAAAATACAGTCAGCAATGTATGAGTTTTCCTATTTCTCCACATTGCTTATTTATCTTATTTTAGCCATCCTAGTGTTGTGAATAGGTATCTCATTGTGGTTTTGATCTTATTCCCCTAGAACTAATGATGTTTGATATCTTTCACTAACTTATTTGCCATTTGTGTATGTTCTTTGGAGGAATATCTATTCAAATCTTTTGCTTATATTTAAAATTGAGACCTAGCACAATATTGCAAATAGTACATACTCAATAAATATACATAGAATAAATAGGAATGACTTTCCCTTTTATAATTATTTTTTGCGAATTAATGGATATTAAATTATAAGTGTTTAATAACACTTTTAATAACAGGTGGTATGAAAGTTCCATTAAATATTAAAATAAATATTATGGGGGGCGCCTGGGTGGCGCAGTCAGTTAAGCGTCCGACTTCAGCCAGGTCACGATCTCGCGGTCCGTGAGTTCGAGCCCCGCGTCGGGCTCTGGGCTGATGGCTCGGAGCCTGGAGCCTGTTTCCGATTCTGTGTCTCCCTCTCTCTCTGCCCCTCCCCCATTCATGCTCTGTCTCTCTCTGTCCCAAAAATAAATTAAAAAAAAAAAAACGTTGAAAAAATAAAATAAATATTATGGAATGATAGGACGATTATTCATTTTGAAAATCATATAGTGTATAAAAACAAATGAATAAATAATGCTTGATAACATCCCAAATATGATGAGAAACACAAACCCTCAGAATCTTAACAAACCACAAGCAGAAAAAAAAAAAAAGAAAAAAAATACCACATCTAGGCATATCATAATCAAACTACTGACCAAATACAAAGGTGAAGCCTTAAATCAGCAACGATTACTAATCTAAATAAAAGTAAGATGGGGGAAAACATTTGGGCAAATAGAAAACATAGTATGTTTGTACATTTAAACCTGCATTTATCAGAATTGCATTGCATGTCAACAGTCTAAATACTCAATGAAAAACTGAGTATCAACCTAAATGAAAAAAAACACATAAAACTAACTCAGTACTGTTTATAAGAGATAAATTAAAGACACAGGAAAATTGAATATAAAAAGATATAAACATATATTAAAACATTTGCCAAAAGTTGGGGCACCTGAGTGGCTCAGCTGGTTGGGCATCTGACTTTAGCTCAGGTCATGATCTCGGGTCTGTGAGTTTGAGCCCAGCACCGGGATCTCGGAGCCTGGAGCCTGGAGCCTGCTTCAGATTCTGTGTCCCCCTCTCTCTGCCCCTCCCCTGCTCACGCCTGCCTCTCTCTCTCTCTCTCTCTCTCTCTCTCTGTCTCTCTCTGTCTCTCGTGTCTCAAAAAAAAAAAAAAGTTAGCCAAAAGTAAACTAATAGTTAATATCATAGAAAGTACATTTTAAGTCATCATCCAAGTAAATATTAAAGATCAAATTGACTTTATTCAATGATTCATGAATTGATCAGCATCCCATCCAGCAAATAGAAAGCTCAGTTGAACTGCAGGGAAGAAAAAGTTTTGAAAGGCAGGGAGGGAATGGAAAGAAGGAACTTGTTAGCAAAGAATGCACTGTTTTAGGCAAGGTTGCCCTCTTAAGGAGAAAGGATGGGGTCTATCACTAGTTACCTTCTAGTGCTAACCAGGAAACTCCAGGCTGGTTAAAGGTCACATTCCTAGAGGGGTTAAAACTTCAGTGAGGTTAGGTATTAAGTCTTGGTTTGCTGCTGTGGGGCCTTTACATAAGTGATTACATCTGGGATTTTCTTTTTAACAATTATTAGGAAAAAAGTACATGCCACAATGAAAATAAATCTCAAGAAGATATAACATTCTAAATTATTGCATATATAATCAGTCACAAAGTAAGAGACGAAATAACAAAACCACAAACATAGTGCAACAATTTATCAAACTTCTATTCAATGATAGAATAAAACCATAAATCTCTAAGTATATAGAATATTTTAAAACTATGAATAATAGCCAGATCTAATGTGCATATGTATATACACATTTCATATATATATATATATAATATCTCCAAAATATCCTTAGATTTAACATGCTCCCAAATTCCCAGTAAGTCTTTTTGTTTTTTTGTTTGTTTGTGTGTTTAGTATCAACAAGTTGATTTGAAAATTCATATAGAATTAGGAAGGGCCACACACAGGCAAAATAAAATCTGAAAAAGAAAGAAAAAATGTTGGACTTCCACTATCACAAATCAAAAATATTGTATAAGAACTAAGAGACTTTAATAGGATTGATAAATAATAGACCAGTGGAATAGAACAGGGTCAAGAAAAACACCCACACATATATAGCTACAAAAATATGACTGCAATCCACTTAGGACAGGTGCACTATCCAAAATATAGTGCTGGGTTGATTGAATCTCCATATATAAAAAATCCCTTCTAGATGTATTATAAATTTTGCACTGAATTTTTTAAAATAAACTGTGTTATTCATTAGAATAACCACTAGCCAAATGTGGTTATCTAAATTTTAATTAAAAATTCAGTTTAAGACTAGTAATAACTACATTTTAGGAGCTGGATATTCACATGTGGTTAGGAACTACTGTATTAGCACAGATCTAGAACATTTCTATCATCATGGAAAGCTCTGTTTGTTAGCTTGGTTCTAAAAGATAACATAAAATAATATCCTCATAACTTGGGATAACATAGAGCTCTCAAATGCAAATACAAAATGTTAACTATAAAGGCAATTACAATGATACCTTGAAAAGCCTTAAAATTAAGAACTTCTATTGATCAAAAGATGTCCTTAAGAGAGTGAAAAAGGGAATTCACCAAGCATGAAAAGATATTTTAAATGTATCTGACAATTAAGTTATATTTAAAGAGTATATATGTAAAGAATCCTATAAATCAATATGAAAAAGACAGTCAATCAAATGGAAAAATAAGAAAGACTTGAATGGACACTTCTCAAAAAAATATCAAATGCCCAATCAACATAAAAATATTTCCATCATTAATCATCAGAGAAATTAAAGGATCCACTATTCTCTTTTTCTCTTCCTCTCTCTCTGTATCTCTCTTTCACACACACACACACACACACACACACACACACACCAGAATGAATACCAATTAAAAGACTGACAGTACCAACTGTTGATGAGAGCAAAGAGTAATAGTAACTCTCATAGTCCATTAGTAGGACATAAATTCATACTACTACTACAAAAAACTGAAAGTACTAAAGCTGAATATGTTTATTCTATGACCCAGTAGTTTGGGCTATATATATATGGGGGGGGCAGTTACACACATATACATACATATGTGTATATATACATATATATGTATTTCATATATATGTATACAGATATACATATTTCATATATATTTCACATATATTTCATATATATTTTTCATATACATGTTTCATATGCATATTTCATATATATATATATATACGAAATTGAAATGCTTACATATATGCACCAAAGGAAATATACTAAAATATTCATAGCAGGACTATTCCCTACAGCCCCCAACCTAAAATGGGTCAAATGTCTGTTAATAGTAAAATAAATAAATGAAGTGTACTATAGTTGTACAATGAAAGCCTAAGATTAATGAGAATCAATGAACCACTGCTACATGTAACTAAATGGATGAATCTTAACCAATATATGTTGAATGAAATGTGGAAACAAAAAACGTACTATATAATTCTGTTATACAAATTTTTAAAACAGGCAAAGCTAATTTATGGTGTTAGAAGTCGAAGAAGTTAGTTCCTTTTCAACACTGTAATGACTAGGAAGAGTGGCACAAGGCGACCTTCTTTGTTCCAGTTATGTTTGGTCTTTAATTGTGTGTGTATGTGTATGTGGTTAAATGGAATTTATTTAGCTCTGTATTCATGGCTTGGTCAGTTTTCTGTATGTATATTATATTACAACTATTTGTTTTTAAAGCTACATTATGTGTTTGGCTGCTAGTTCCATGTAGAAAATGTTTTGTTTTGTTTTGTTTTCTTCCAAGATTTCACGTAAATTCAAGTTAGTTAACATATAGTGTAGTATTTGTTTCAGGAGTAGAATTTAGTGATTCATCACTTACATATAACACCCAGTGCTCATCACAATAAGTGCCCTTCTTAATGCCCATCATCCATCCCTGAACCCCATGTAGAAAATGTTTTACTAAAGAAGTTCCACTTGAAGTGAATCTTCAGAATCATACAGAATTAATTTATAACAAAGACCACCAAACTTCCCAACTATGTGACCTGTAGGAAATTAAGAAAGCCCTGTTGGTGGATTTTGGACATATTTTTTTTTTTTTTCCAGTGGTAACTAGTGACATAAATGTTCCTACACACCACTGTGACCAGATGGATAAATAGATAAACAAAATATATACACCACTGTGACCAGATGGATAAATAGATAAACAAAATATATACATCACAATACCATATGTATATCTATACGATATTTGACATATATAGGACATAACAATATACTATTGTGATATATATATAGGACATTATAGTTACATGTGGTATTATAAATATATATGACATTATATGTAATAATACTAATTTCATTGTATTAGGTACAGCAATATACATAAAAAATACTGGTGATTTTGAAGATTATCCAAGAGATTATTGAAAACCATTGTGTACTTTTAAAAAAATCAATTGTTGGGGCGCCTGGGTGGCTCAGTCGGTTAAGCAGCTGACTTCGGCTTAGGTCATGATCTCTCGGTCCATGAGTTCGAGCCCCGCGTCGGGCTCTGTGCTGACAGCTCAGAGCCTGGAGCCTGTTTCAGATTCTGTGCCTCCCTCTCTCTGACCCTCCCCTGTTCATGCTCTGTCTCTCACTGTCTCAAAAATAAATAATAATAATAATAAAAATCAATTGTTTTAATGAGCATTACAGTACAAAGTTTAATTTCTGAAAAAGCAAAATGTTTATAATGACAAGTAAGTCTTTCTTCTACTTTTTCCTTCTAGACTCCCTCCTGGGAAGTAATTTCTGTGAATACTTCCTTGTTTATTTTTCCATTTTTTGTATTTATTGTTCCCTGTACGGTATTCTACACCTTACTTATTTTCCCCCAAATGAGTAAATCTAGCAGTCAGTACATTTTGTACATACAGACCTGTTTCTTTCATTTTAATGGCTACATAAATTCCATTGCATTAATGTAACAAAATTGATTTAACTAGTCCTTTACTGACAGATATTTAGCTTTTCCCAAATCTTTTCTGCCTCTACTGAATTCAATGTATATTCTTATGCATTCATCATTTTACATGGGTGAATGTAGCTATAAGATGAATTCTTAAAAGTGAAATTGCTTAGTTAAGTGTTATGTGGATTTTTAATTTTGATTGATATTGCTTCATAGTTGTCCATTAAGTGCAAGCAATTTACGTTCTCATCAGCCATATATGACTTTAAGCATTTGTGTTTTAGGAAAATAATTCCGTGTTAAGTTGGACCATGGGAAGGAACAGTGATATGTGCGATGCTAATTCAGAAGCTAATAGAGTAATAGTCTATGCAAGTAAGTAGTCAGGGCAAAGGCAATAAGAAGTGAAAGGAAGTAACAATTTCAAAAAGTATTGAAGTAGTTGAGTTAAGAGGATTGAAATAATGACACCGTTGAGTGCTCTATCCATAATGGCCTTAAGTATATCTTTTACTAAATCATCCAAACTGAAGTCCCAATAATTCAAGAGACATCCAGTCCATTACCACCTCAACCTTTGACTTGTCAGCCTTTCAGTTCATTTTGCCAGATTCTCACTTCATTAAAGTGCTACTAAAACGAATTCCTTTTTGTCAGATGTCTCCACTGTTCTCCATTAAGCCATTAATATGGGCTCTTCTCTCTCAAGATCTTTGATCTTAAAGGTTAGCAAACTTGAAGTTCAAGTATTTGGCCTTTATCATTAAAAGCCTGAAAAAAAGCTATTCTTAAATTGTCTCCATGTTTAACCTCCAAATTATATCAGGTCCAGCATTAACAACTCTCTATTCCCTAGAGGAATGCTGTCCTCAGAATTTACATGTGGAGAAACATTTGAATTTCCTCTAGAGAAACTGAAGTTTATCACTGAGTACAAGCAGCAACTCTTGATTGTCTGTATAAATCCTTCACCAAAGACCAACCAGTTTCCAAAATCCTTTTGAGATGCATGAGATACTCTTTCTTCCTGATTATAAGAATGCCATAATCCTTGTCACTCTTTCAACTGTCTTTAACCTATAAATTTGGAAGAAGGTAATGAAAGCTAAAACTATGATGCTGTTTATCCTATTGAATAAAAGGAAGACTGATTCTGTGATTTTGTAAAACTTTTATTAAACGGTTTTGCTTAGGGGTGCCTGGGTGGCTCAGTCGGTTGAGTGTCTGCCTTTGGCTCAGGTCATGATCTCACAGCTTGTGGGTTTGAGCCCCTCGGCGGGCTCTGTGCTGACAGCTTGGAGCCTGGAGCCTGCTTCAGATTCTGTGTCTCCCTCTCTCTGCCCCTCCTCTGCTAGCACTCTGTCTCTCTCTCTCTCCCTCAAATAAACAAATAAATAAATATTTTAAAAAATTAAACAGTTTTGCTCGGACCTGTATTATATTTGAGAATCTCACTTTGGCATGATAGTGCCAAAGATAATGGTCTTCCCACACTCCCTCTTCAGGTGTCATAACTAGCTGATTACAACATAAGAACAGTTTAGGGGATAGAAAAGGCAGTGTGATCCCTGGAAAGGCTTAACAAGTGCTGAGGTAGATCTTCTCCTGGTAGAGATGTCTGTGGAGATTGGGCGGACCAGCTATTTCGCTCCAGCTTAGATGGAAACTTCATGCTAGTATCTTTTGAAATCTGAAGCTGGCATATATAAAGTTGAGAGACCCAAGGAGCAAACAGATAAAAAAAAAAAAAAAAAAAAAAAACCTAAGCTAAACAAAAATCTGCTTTTGAAGCAGTCAGGATATTTTCTGCTTTCCAATTGTTAGAGACTTATATTCTACTTTCAGAGAGGCTGTTATATTGTCCCAGGAAAATCATGCACTGAAAATGTGCTTTATAATTTTGAAGATGTAAACCAGGGATGTGACTCCAAGGGATTCAATTGCTCTGTAAGAAAATGTAGAGGTTGGCTATGTTGCAAGTAGACTTGCATATCTGCAGATTATGCTTCCCTTAGAGGATTTTTTTTTCCAAGTATGGATTTAGAATGTGCTGTCTCTGATAATTATAGCAAGTCTTTGGGGGAAATCCTTATGAAAACAATGGCCACAAGACATGAGCAATAGAGACCACAGAGGACTTAAAGACAGGAAAGCCCAATTAACTTGGGCTGTATGTTGGAAATGAATTGGGCTAGGCTAAACAATGGACTATTGCACTGAACTGCTGATGCCCCACACTATAATTACTCAAGACAAATAATTTGAGAGGAAAGAGGCTGATGCACAACTGTTGTTTCCAATAAAATATTCTTTTGAAGGCATCCAACTAGACTACACCTCTGTGGTTGGAGGTAAAATCTTCCTTAAAGAATGTGGAGGGGGCGCCTGGGGGGTTCAGTCAGTTAAGGGTCCGGCTTCAGCTCAGGTTATGATCTCCAGGTTCGTGAGTTCAAGCCCTGCTTAAGCTCTGTGCTGACAGCTTGGAGCCTGGAGTCAGCTTTGGATTCTGTGTCTCCTTCTCTCTCTGGCCCTCTCCTACTCACTCTCTGTCTCTCTCTCTCTCAAAACTAAATAAACATTAAAAAAAAAATTGAAGGATGTAGAAATGTTCATGATAACCACTGTGGGAAGAGGTGAAACTGGGAACAGAAATTCAACTTGGTAGATTTTAGATTAGAAAAAAATAAAAGACATTGTTTGTCCTACTCTGGGTAGTAGGATCATCATGCTCAAGAACATTCCTTTAAGTGTATGGGGGACAGAGGAATTGGGAAGGAAGGAAATTGGCCATCACCACAAAGATTCAGGCTAGAAGGTAAACAGAAGCCATTTTGTTAGGAAGGTCTTAACAGTAAGGATGGCTAGTTTAGGTCATACCTTTGAGCTAACATATCTAATGGCAATTATGAATTACATGTAAGCTTTGTTTCTATTATATTTTAACTTTCAGCATCTTCAGTGGAAGATTAAGGGAAAGTTCATACTCTTGCTTGAGATAAAGGACAAGAAAGAAAAAAAAACACATTCAGAGACAACATACTTAATTGCTCATTCTGCGTATGTTGGTCATACCTGCTATATACCAGAAACTATTCTGGATGCAGGGAATGAATTGGTGAGCAAAACAGTCTTGATAAATGAGACAATGTCTCTCATAATACTCAGATTCCAATGTGAAAAGATCAATAAAATATAGAATCATCAGTTTAAAAGTAAACACACAAGTAATATCAACAATTAAATATTAAACAAAACAATAAAATAAAAAAATAAACATTAATGTTCAGAATTATAGAATATGTACATATTCAATTATACATATATATATTCTATATTATGTACATATTCTATATTCTATATTATGTACATAGTCTATATTATGTACATTCCATATTCTATATTCTAATATATTCTATATTATGTATATTCTATATATATACATAATAGAATATGTATATATTCTATATACATATATATATTTTTTTCCACTTCAAAAGTTGAAATCAACCTTCACAACAGGCCCTGATTTCTAATTGGGGATCTATGTTTCCCATGATCTATGACACCATGGTGCTGGGGTAAAACATGTGACCTACTTTAAGACAGTCAGTACATTCTATTCACTAAGATAATAGGATTGGGGATTGCCACTTACTCCAAGATGATTCAATAAAATTGAATCCCTGGAGTTTCCCAAGAATTTTAAGGCTAAGATATGAAGAAGGAAGCATACAGTCCTTTGAGCTGTGAGAAGACTTTACATCAGGAAGAGGAAAAAATCTTAAGATAACTGCCATAGCATCAAAGGCTTGTATTATCTGAAAACAATGCTACATCAAGTTTTCTAATTGTGCAAGTCAGAAAATTCCTTCTATTGAAGCCAGGTTTTCCATGCTTATTCATTGTTACTTCCAACAGCTGCAAAAAATGATACCCCAAATTTGCCTATAGAATGGAGACTAGCTTATAGTTAACCATAATGCAGTGACTGGCAATGTTTGTTAGATGACCTGGAATTCTTATGGGAAAAAGAGATAGGCAAAATCTTTAAAACAGATTAGAAGTATATAGAGTTTAACATGATAATAATCTAACAATATCACATCTTTTATGCCACAATTGATGCTCAACTATTTTTATATTACCCAAATGTATGTGAAGTTTTTGTTCCAAGAAGCTTGGAACCCCTTGCAAGCAACTCATCAATTTTCCTCATAATATCTTTCTAAAGTATTCAGATTATAAGGAGCATTATTCATATTTTACATAAGGCAAGAGCAATTTAAAATTCGTACAATCTCTTTTATCTAAAAATATGAAACTATTCACCCTGAATAGACTAAATATAGCTTGGCAGGGAGACATCTTGGTCCTGAGCTGCTTTAAAGTTCAAATCAAAGAGCAACTAAATGCTTAAGTCTTTAGGCACTTTTTTTTTAATTCTGCAGTGCTAAATCTGAGAAGGAAAAAACTTATGTGCTAACATATATTTATATTTATGTATTCTTGTTAACCTGTTTTCAAACCATATTATCATCCTGCTAAGATTTAATTAACAGGGGCACCCGGGTGGCTCATTAAGTTGAGCATCCGACATTGATTCAGGTCATGGTCTCACAATTTGTGAGTTTGAACCCTGCATCCAGCTGTCTGCTGTCAGCACAGAGCCCACTTTAGATCGTCTGTCCCCCTCTCCCTGCCTTTCCCTGAGTTTTGCTCTCTCAAAGTAAATAAATATTTAAAAAAAGAAAATTAATGACATTTTCCATTAGAAAAAAAAGACAACATAATGTCATCAAATAGAACAAAGTTTTGAGATACTGTTTTAATAATGATATTAATAATAGGGAATTATGGATTTAATATTGATTTAAGTTTATCCACCCATTCCAGCTTAGTATTTCTTTGGAGTAATAATGCATACTTTGATATCAGTTTTCTGAGTTGGCAATAGTCTGTGAAAAGAAATTATCTATGTTAACCAGTTGAGACAATTCATTAATTAATGGATTGACAATCACCGCTCTGCTAAAAATGAGCAGATGATTACCAGGACTTCTCATGGTAATTTATGAGTGTTTGTCTCATTTTGTAATATTAAACACTGAACACACATTGGGATTACAGCTAGTAAATTTACACTAGGAACAGTATCATCATTGAATTAGTGTATTCTGGCTGTGTAGATTACCACTAAATCACGTGCTATGGTTTAATGAGCTTAATTTTCAACTATTTCATGACTACTGTCCAAATAGTCAAGTAGTCCTTAAATATCTTTTAAACAAAAAAGAGAAATGGTATATTTTCCATAGACTATTCAAGAAACTAAACACACTTTCAAATTTACTTTTTATAAAATACCATTAAAATGAAGTAGTAATGAATTTTTGTAAAGGTAGATTCTTACACAATTTTACCAGAAAATGAATCAACTTTAACTCTTACATGCATTCTAGATTAATATATATTACTAGGAAATTCATTTTGCTATGCACATATATCACTTTAAGCTCCTAATTGAAATGTCCTGGCCACAAAGAGTCACCTTAGATACTGCAGGGTCATGACACAGAAAAGTTAAATACTATTTCCAGTAAATTTTTCCCCTGAAATTAATGAAGTCTCAATAATTAGAAGTTTTTGTGATTGGGTAAAAGTCATATTCAATTAAGAGTGGTTTTAATAGAAAGTGAAAGTTAGTATAACTGCTTTTAAAAAATTATGAGCTGATTTTAAAATTAAACATTTTCAAATCCACACCAGTTCCTTTCTGAAGTTGCCAAAAATGTTAAGGCAATGATTTATATAGTAGTTTCTTTGGCAAAGGTGTAAAATCTAATTTCTAAAGTTAGACAATGTAGAAAATTGACCAAATATTGAAAAGAGCACTATTACCTTAATCTGGATGACACTTAATTAGTGAATTATCTAAAAAATAAAATGTCACTGTCTTTCAATTAATGGCATTAATAGTGTTCATCCTCAAGCTCACTCAGGATTTTTAATTTGAATTTGTGTGTTAGCAGCACTAAGTAGTTGAACACACAAAGTGAGTTTGTTAACACATAGTTCAATGGAAACATTCCTGAAGTTGACTTCATAAGGGCATTTCACCATTATGTGCCTAATTTATGCCGCATATGTGATATGCATAAATCACACACATTTAACAAAGTAATTTTCATGACAGAGCGCCTTGTTGCATCTTTGACCATGATGTATAGTGCTGAAATGAGAGTCAGGTTTGGGTAGGGATTTGAAGGAATTGTTATTTAGCAGATATAAAGTAAGGCTCAGGTATGGAATATGAATTCAAGGATGAAGTGGGGAATAAGGCAGTTTCAGTAAAATTGTTATAGTAGCCTGTACAATTTAAGGAAAATAAATTGATAGAATTTTAGGACAAAATTCATCAACTTTAAGCTCAGCTGAAGTTACATATTTTTAATGCAATCATCTCATTATTGAGAATTGATTCTTACGGAAAATATATAAAAATCATAAGGGATGGGAGATCAACTGTACAGGATGAAGGTGCTCTTTGCAGTGACAATATTTATATAGGCAGATGTTAGAAACCATCTAAAATTCCAGTATTGTGCAATCAGCCTGCTTATTTCAGATGCACCTACTTGATGAAATTTTTGCATTAATTTATGCATTTAGCAAGCATTTATTGGGTGCTTACTCTATTCAAGAAACTCCTAAGTATTGGAGATAGAGTGGGAAAAAAAATTGCTCATGATTCCTGGCTTGTTGAAATTAACTACTATCAATCATCATAAATTATAATATTCTTCAGTGTTGTACAAGTACATGGAACAATGATTATGAATTATTTAATTATTGACTTTTTAAATAAATTATTTACATAAAATTTTCAAATATAATGTATAGTGTTCTCTTGTGTCCTTCGCCAAGCTGCCTTCAAGTATAATATTTTACATAACCAAAGTATAATTGTAAAAACCACAGATTTGAATAAAATACCCAGGAATAAATTTTACCAAAGAGGTGAAAGACCTATACCCTAAAAATTATAAGACAGTGATGTAAGAAACTGAAATAGACACAAATAAATGGAAAGATATTTAGTGTTCATGGATTGGAAGAATAAATATTATTAAAATATCCATACTATCCAAGCAATCTATAGTTTCAATGAAATCTTTATCAAAATTTCAACGGCATTTTTTTCAGAAATAGAACAAACAATCCTAAAATTTGTATGGAATCACAAAAATATCTGAATACCTAAAGCAATCTTATGAAAGAGAAACAAAGCTGGAGGCATCATGCTCCCTGATTTCAAACTATATTACAAAGCTGTAGTAATCAAAACAGTATGGTATTGGGATAAAAACAGACACATAAATCAGTGGAACAGAATAGACAGCCCAGAAATAAGTCCACACATATATTGTCAATTAATTTATAAAAAAGCAGCCAAAAATATATAATGAGGAAAGGACAGTCTCTTCAACACATAATTGGTTGGGAAAAATGGACAGCCACATGCAAAAGAATGAAACTGGACTGCTATCTTACACTATACACAAAAATTTATTCAAAATAAAAACTTGAATATACGACTTGAAACCATAAATCTCATAAAAAATAGGTGGAAATCTCTTTGACATCAGTCTTGACACTGATTTTTTTTTTATTTGACAACCAAAAACAAAGTCAACAAATGCAAAATTCAACAAATGGGACTATAACAAACTAAAAAGCTTGTGCAGAGCAAAGGAAACCGTTAACAGAATGAAAAGGCAACCTACAGAATTGGAGAAAATATTGCAAATCATGTATCTGACAAAGGGTTAACATCCAAAATATATAAAAAGCTCATACAACTCTACAAAAATTAAACAATATCGTTAAAAATGAGTAGAGATTCTGAATAGACATTTCTCCAAAGAAGACACAGAAATGGACAACAGGACATAAAAAAGTGCCCAGCATCACTAATCATCAGGGAAATGCAAATCAAAACCACAATGAGATATGACCTCATACCTGTTGGAATCTCTATTATCAAACACAAGAGATAACAAGTGCTGGCAAGGATGTGGAGAAAAGGGAGCTCTTGTGCAGTGTTGGTGGGAATGTAAATTGGTATGACCACTATGGAAGACAGTATGGGGGATCCACAAAAAAATTAAAATAGAAATATCATATTATCCAGCAATTCCACTTCTGGGTATTTTTCTGAAGAAAATAAAAACACTAACTTGAAAAGATATATGCACCCTCCCAGCTTATTGCAGCATCGTTTACAATAGCTAAGAAATGAAAACAACCTAAGTGCCCATCAATGGATAAATGGATAAAGAAAATGGATATATGACATATATGATATATACATGTATATATATACATATATATGTATGTATGTATACATATATATGTATGTATGTATACATATATATGTATGTATGTATGTATACATATATATGTGTGTATATATACATATATATGTGTGTATATATATTTATGTATATATCATAAATATAATATTCCTTTGTGTGTTTACATAAACATACACCTCACAGTGGAATATTATTCAGACATAAGAAAGGATGAAATCTTGTCATTTGCAACAACATGGATGGATCTTGAGATCATTATGTTAAATTAAATAAAGACAAATACCGTATGATGTCAAAGCCAACAAAACAGCAACTACATAAAAGCTCATAGATGCAGAGAAGAGAATGGTGGTTCTCAGAGATGAGGGGTAGGGGAGGGGAGCAAAATGAGTAAAGGGTTCAAAAGGTACAAACTTACAGGTATAAAATAAATAAGTCATGGAGACATAATATGTAGTGCAGCAACTACAGATAATGATATTGCATAGTTGAAGGTTGATAAAAGAGTGGGCTTTAAAAATTCTCATCACACACCAAAAATTGTAACTTTGTATGGTGACACATGCTAACTAGATTGCGGTGATCACTTCCCAATACAGTATGTACAAATAGTGAATCATTATTCAATACACCTGAAACTAATACAATGCTATGTATCAATCATACCTCAATAAAAAAAAAAACACAGGAAATTGACATTGGCATGACACTATTAACTAAACTACAGACCTTATTTAGATTTCTTTAGGTTTTATACTCGTGTGTGTGTGTGTGTGTGTGTAGCTCTATACAATTTTATCACGTTTAGATCCATAACCAACACAATCAGAATGCCACAGCATTCTCTCACTCCACACAAAATTCCTCTTGCTGTACTCCTAATGTCACATCTTCCCCACGACTTAACTCTTGACGATCACTGATCTGTTCCTCATCAATATAATTTTATGATTTTCAGAATATTACAGGAGTGGGGTCATGCAACATGTAACCTTTTGAAATTGGCTTTTCCTACTCAGCAACAAGTTGTTGCACATCCCAATACTTTGTTTTTTTTTTTTTATTGCTCAGTAGTATTCTCTTGTATGGATGCATCACAACTTGTGTATACTTTCCATCATAGAAGAATATTTGATAATTGACATTTGACAATAATAAAGTGACATACAAGTTATGTGTATATGTTTCAAAATTATAAGATTACATGTGCTCCCTTAAAGCATCACTTTTTAGCAGGATGACTAGGCCCATTAGGTTATTAATAAATATGTTCTGGTTGAGTAGACATCCAGAAAAGAAAAATGGAAAAATTATATCAGTTCATTTCAAGAAATGATGTATAATGACTGTCGTCATAATTTTGTTTTTACAAAGCTCTATTTTGAAAGGAGCATGGGCCATGCAACCTAATAATTAAACTTCCAATTCTGTCTCTTTTTGTTTAAAATTTTTTAATGTTTATTTATTTTTGAGGGAGATAAAGAGAGACAGAATGCAAGCAGGGGAGGGGCAGAGAGAGAGTGAGACACAGAATCTGAAGCAGGCTCCAAGCTCTGAGTTGTCAGCACAGAGCCCGACACAGGGTCGAACTCATAAGTCACAAGATCGTGACCTGAGCTGAAGTCAGAAGCTTAACCAACTCAGCCACCCAGGCGCCCCCCTATTTCTTTTTAACTACAGTACCTTTAAAATTCTACTAATAATTTTATCCACACTGTAGCTTATATTATCTCATTTAATTATCACAATAAAAAATTCTATGAAGTATTATCTTTCCCATATCCCAGGTAAGAAAACTGAGGCTTAGGAAACAATGAACTCATGCAAATTAATAAAAAAAAAAAGAGAGAGAGACTAATTCCAACAGAAAAATTAAGAAAAAATTAACAAAATGCCTAATAACTATTTTAAATACTTAACTATCCTAGTAAGCAAATGATCTTACTGAAAGATCAGCATTATTTTTTAAATATGAATTATCAAAGATTTTCTAAAAAGTGGCAAATATATAATACTTGTGATTTACTATTTATGGGATCAAAAGTTGGCACAAAGTTGCAGAGGACAAATGACTGCAAATGTTTTCACTAAGAGGATGGTAAATTTACTTCAAGTATTTTCTTAAAGAAATAATTATGTGTGTAGTCTGTGTGTATGCACACACATATATGCGCACACACACATACACACATATGTACTTATTTACAGTTATTTATGCTAATAACAAAAAAGATGTTATTTACATATCTAGAAAAAGAATTATTATATAAAAATGAAATAATATTTAGAGAATTTATAGATGTTTTTCATAGTAATCCCTATAATTTTTATGTCTTAGGTTTTATATTATATTGTAATATTAATATATACAGTGATTGTATATTTTACAGTAAGGATATACATGTAAAAATATATAGACTTTACATTGTTAAGCCATTTTCTTAAAATTTTTTTAATGTTTATTTATTATTGAGAGACAGAGAGACACAGAGGGTGAGCAGGGAGGGGTAAAGAGAAGGGGGAGACACAGAATCCGAAGGAGGCTCCAGGCTCTGAGCTGTCAGCACAGAGCCCAACGCGGGGCTCCAGCTCATGAGCTGCGAGATCATAACCCGAGCTGAAGTCGGTCACCTAACCAACTGAGCCACCCAGGTGCCCCTGTTAAGCCATTTTCTATGCTTAAAAATCACTTCTCACTTATGTCTTATTTGACTTTCACAATAACCATTTAAGAATGTCATTTCTGTTCCCATTTTCTTAATAGAATACTGAGACCCAAACTAATGAAGTGACTTACCAATATCTCACATATAACAAATGTCAAATTTAGTTCTAACAATCATGTTTTCTTTCTCACAGTGTAGTATTCTTTGTATTATATTATGCTGACAGTACATGAAAAATTACTGTTCATAGGTAATAAGTATATCTCACCGTATTTATGCACTTTAAAACTTACATTTGCATAAGCAGTAGTTTTAAGCACACAGGCTTGAAATGATTATAGCAGGTTTTTAAATTATTCAGTACTTGACAAATGCAAACTGTGACAAACACATTTCCTATCGAAAGAGAGATTGTCAAATAGCTAAACATTGAATGGAATACCACCATCAATACTTCCAATATTTGGTTGTTATGAAGGACATTGAATTTCCCTGCAATACAAGGATAGCCCAGGGGTGCTATATTTAAAACTATATAGGCATTTCTATTAAAATTCCAAGCTTTTCAAGGGTTTATGCCAAAGCCATAAAAATTCTATTTGATAGAAAGGCAGAATTGAAAGTCTCTGTGGAGATTGTTTTCTTCCCTTTTCATATAAGATAAGCCTACCTGTTTGTTTTCTTCATGGAATCCAAACACTTTAGCAAAACACGAATATTGGATAGCTATTAAGCTCTTAATGTATACCAGCACTCTACCAATCTGAGAAAATGTGAGCTGGTTATTCTATCTCAAGATTTGCCTATTCCAAATCTGTTCTTATAAATCTAAAAAAGCTTTTTGTTAATGTTAATGGGCTTCAAACTCAGAATATTTTGAGACACTGCACCAAAACTTTATATTGAACAGGGAAATGAAATGTTAAGTTTTGCATGTTATTGAGAAAACTGTAAATGATGTATATTTTTATTTTTGGCAGGGTGACACAACTATCACCTGTCAGCTATCAACTAGAAGCATATGAATTTAAAACTTGCTTTTGTAATTCTTCTTCTGTTACCCAATTGAATATGCCTTTATTGAGTCCTAGAATTCTTTGCTTTGAATCATGTTATTGCTGTAGGAGATAAAGATAATTATTGGAGATGGTTCTTTCCTCAAAGAGCTAACAACTTCATTAGGGAGATAAGATAAACCCAGGAAGGAGCATGGTTCAAATACATTATTATAATCATTGTGAAACACTTGCTAAGAACACAGATGAAAAATCTTGTGTGGTTGAATACAATTTAACCAACTATTGCCTCAGTTCTTAAGGACTTTGTGACTGAAAACAATATGATGCAACTATGTGGGTAAGGAGCATTAGGAAATTGGTAGTGTTATCCATCAAACTGAGTCTGAGTTTTCTTAACTAAAAGGTGATAATTAAATATGATCAGTGTCTTTCAAACTTTAAAGGGACTGTTATACCCCCATTAGTAGTCATGAAATCAGTTAAATGGATCACAGCCAGCACTGTTTTATATATTGAAATAGTATTAAATAGATAAATAGAAAATATCAAAGTGTATTACATAGGGTAAGTGTTGTTTTGTGACACTTTATTTATGTTGTGTGTGTGTATTTGTGTATATATAACCCACCATAAAATATGTTTCCATTTGTGGGTATATAATAAATAAAGTTTAGAATAAATGCACTAGTTTCATTCCATTTCTTAAGGTTTGTAGTTTTGTAAATTGTCTCTGATTTCATCAGGCTATAGCTACACTATATACCACATTAAGTATTAATCCCATTGTCTTTAAACTTTCATCAATTTAAGCAAGAAGTTCATCCCTTCTAAAATCCCTGTTTTCTCAATCTGTTACCATAGAGAAGATAAAGTTTGCTGTTATTTTGCTTGGGTCATGACTTTTCTAGTGTAATCTTTTCTGCTCTGGCACTCTTTTCTAGGTGTTGAGCCATATCTATCCTGGGACTCATTGCCAGAGTTTGAAATCTCTGTAAGTGCTGTATTTCATGCACAGTATGATGTGGCCCCTGAAACTCCAAAGCTCATTCTTGGGGTCTCATAGTGCACTGCATGAACTGAATTCTTTCAACTTCTAGCTTAAGGCAGCATTTTTTATTTGTTTTGTGTTTTTAAACAGAAATCACATCTTGTCCAGCTGACTGGTAGGGCAACAAATGTTGTCCCATCATTTTCCTATTTTTTCACTTCTCCCTCCTCTCCTGAAGTTCCAGAGAAATGTTCCATTTTCCTCCAAACAAAAGGGAACAGTCTCCAAATTCCATCCTTCTTGGATCTGCTATATATTTTAGGGATCCGGAGGTCAGCACATTATGTTTCTCAGGTCCCTTTGACATCTAGCTTTTTGGGGCATCCTTATCACTGGGAGCTCAAACAGGAAATCAGAAAGTGGGAGAAAGCTTCTTGCTTCTGGCACTTTTGATTTAGTAGATGTTGAAAATTGCTAGACACATAGAGAAGAGGTGTGATATTGGACTTAAGCAATCTGGCAAAGGCAGCTGCCTCTTCAGTGTCAGTCTTGGTCTAGTTGAAACTTTGGTAGGTAAGACAACAACTACAACAGGTTCTAGCTGAACAGCAGGCATAGCTCATGGACTCCAGCACAAGGACTTTTGTGTTTTTGATCTTTGAGTATCATACCTTTTTTAAAAAAACTTCTCAATATAAAACTACCCTGTGTCTCTTTTATGTTTCATAACCTTCCAATGCTTGTATAATAAATGCTCCAGATTAAATTCTCTTCTGAATAACTGCAATCGATCTATATCCCTAACTGAATCTTGACTAATATAGTCCTATACATGTTAATTGTGTAATGTAATTGGTGATGGAGACATCACTGAACAACACTTCCCAGAAGAATCTGGGTTCCAGCTCTGGTTTAGTCTGTGAAAGTAACAGAAGAAAATGTTTGCCTTTGGTTTATTAGTAGCAATGCGTTTGTTGCCAAAGATTCTTGAAGTAGATTGGGATGTTTTTCAGCAAAACTTATTCTTCCTGACCTCCCTGCAGAAGCAATATATTTCTCTGCTCCGTAGAAGTTGAGTATGGCCATGTGATTTCTTTTGACCTATGAGACGTGACACAAGTAACAGCATTGAAGTCGTGAGCCTAGGCCTTGTGGGGCATCCACACATTTCCGTCGGCCCATTGGGGAGCTTCTGACTACTACCAGAAAAGCATCATGCCCCAGTTGGCTTCTGCTTCTCTGGTAACAGAATGAACATGCATGGTGCAGAACCATGCCAACACACGTGGACCTGTAGCATGAGGTTATGTCTTTGTCAACCCACAGGACTGTGAGCATGAGAGTAAAAGCTGTCATTTGCCAGTGAGATTTTGCAATTGATTGATATGTGCAGACAGTGCTGTTAATGCCATAGATTTCCACTATATATATATATATATATATATATATATATATATACATATATATTTAATTTTTTTAGTGTTTACTTATTTTTTTTTTTTTAAGAGAAAGCTTTCAACGTTTATTTATTTTGGGACAGAGAGAGACAGAGCATGAACGGGGGAGGGGCAGAGAGAGAGAGGGAGACACAGAATTGGAAACAGGCTCCAGGCTCTGAGCCATCAGCCCAGAGCCTGACGCGGGGCTCAAACTCACGGACCGCGAGATCGTGACCTGGCTGAAGTCGGACGCTTAACCGACTGCGCCACCCAGGCGCCCCAGTGTTTACTTATTTTTGAGAGAGAGAGAGAGGCAGAGTTTGAGTGGGGGGAGGGCAGAAAGAGTGGGATACATGGAATCCAAAGCAGGTTCCAGGCTCCCAGCTGCCAGCACAGAGCCCAACGTGGGACTCTAACCCACAAGCTCTGAGATCATGACATGAGCCAAAATCAGACACTTAACAGATTGAGCCACCCAGGCACCCCTCTACCATATTTTAGCTTGTCCTACCTTGTTGACTTCTATCTAATTGCTGACATAGATAATCCCTGCAATCAATATCTGTGTAACCCTGACCTGACCATTCTGACCTGTTATGACCTGCTGTATAACATCTGGTGGTTTCACATAAAGCCCTGAGAAAATGAAAATGTGATTAATTTTTCAGGACTTGAATAACACTAAAAACAACTAATGGCCTTAGCCAACATTTTTAAGGTAACATTTCTTTAAAAAAAGATAATATACTATGCCTAAACTAAAAATTTGTTATCCTTTATTTATTCACTCATTCATTTATAACTACTTCAGGTATGGGTAATATGTCAGCAAACCAAATCAAAGTCCTTGTTGTCTTTCTAAAGGTAAAGACAGACTCCAAAATATGAACAAACAAATTTATAATATACTGCCATGAGCTATTTTAGGTAGGGTGTCCTGTGAAGACATTTGGTCTTCTGACAACTATAAGTAAACACTAGTAGAGATTATGCCTGCTTTACTAGTGTGTGTGTGTGTGTGTGTGTGTGTATAAATTGTGTACATAATTTTATTTATAAGACTAATCCAGAAAAGTCATAAGTTAGAACACACAAAAAACATACTTTTAATTTTTTTTCTCATATGGATCAGTTTCAAGGACATAGAAAAAGTTTTATTTATATAAAGCTTCTCATAAAAAGCAGAGCATTTGAATTTCTTCTGTATTGAGTTTTGGATTTTAAAATAGTATAAATATTGTTTTTAGGGCAGTTTGATGGCTAAATAACTCCATAGGAATTCTAACACAATATAGTTCATAAATATTGGATAAAGCTATTTGACATTCATAAAGTCTTTTCTCTGACACCCTTACATGCTGTTAGTATTAAATTCATAAAGGAAGCAATGAGATTTAAAAGCATTACTTGTTCAGACTATTTTCCAGTAAAAGTATGAATAGACGCCTTTGTATTTGGGTACCTCACAATAGAAGGAGAGGAGAAAATTCCGGTGACTTAATAACCACTATTTACTCTGAAGTGGTAGGAATCAAAGAAGATTTTCACCACAATAATGTTGTCCCAGGCACTGAACAAAGAAAACTACAAGATCTGCCCTTTGTCCTTCAAGAGATTACAGTCTGAGAACATTTATTTTTCCTTAAAGAAACTGATTTAAGTGACCTAGGGCAAAGCAGAAGTCACACATACAGTTCCCAGGCAGTTACTATGGGGATAAAACAGAAATGGGAGAGACAAGACTCATTTTATGTCAATGGAAATGCAAAGATTCTAAGGGTGGGAACAATTGATCTTTTCACCTGTGTTAAATACTCATAAGGCACAAAATAACTTACTTGATTCCTGTTCAAAATCTTTTCACTGCAGTTTACTTACCTTTGCTTCTCTGTTATTTTTTTTTTCTCAACTATCAACTGCTAAAAGAAATCATAGGAAGCGAGACAAAAATATTTTTTTTCTGTGAAAAATAGAGGCAAATAAAACACATTACTGCCAGTGTTGCGCAGAAGGCAACAAAGAGATAGGAATGTTCTCATAGTAGAGACAGGAATAAAAATATCAAGAAGACCTTTGACATTATCTTAATGCTGGCGTTAAGGTACATAAAGAAAACAGTGAGAATTAGAAGGCACTTGAAAAAGTGAAAACTGAAATGAAGTGCAAGAGTGTCAAGACAGTGAGTTTTTTAAAAAATACTATATAATGTTTAATACACACACACAGAACATGCATTAAGAATCAACTCCTGATTCCATCAAGATAATAACTAGAACATTTAAAAATTTTTTTAATGTTTATTTATTTTTGAGAGACAGAGAGAGACAGAGCATGAGTGGGGAGGGGCAGAGAAAGAGTGAGAGAGACATAGAATCTGAAGCAGGCTCCAGGGTCTGAGGTGTGGGCATAGAGCCCAATGCGGGAATCAAACTCACAAGCCATGAGATCATGACCTGAGCTGAAGTCAGACGCTTAACCAACTGAGTCACCCAGGCACGCTGGAACATTTTATACCCAGGTGTTCCCTACTTGATTTTATGCCTATTCTGACTTTTTATCATAATTTATTGCATTATAAACTGGGTTTAACCACATATGCATGCGCCAAAACACTAAAAATATAACATCAGAATTCAAATGTTTTGATTTAAAAATGGTGGAAAAATAATCCTGAAAAATACACTATAGAGGATGAAGCATATTATCTATATATAATTGATAAAACATGAAAATAAAAGAGAAATGCAAAATCAGGAAAGAATATGAATAATCAGTGTGCAGAAGAGGAAAGTAAAATGACATATATATAAATATATTAATTCTCAGTTGTAATCATAGCAATTTAAATTTACAGAATAATTATTTTATTACTCATCAGATTAGGAAAAATGAAAAAATACTATTAACATGCTAATAATGCATTGAAAAGTT